>NW_026991710.1:132759338-133959338 GCF_029215605.1 Mirounga angustirostris
AAAATGGATGTGTTATGACTCCAGAATTTCCAAAAGCAGTGCATGCTGTCCCTTACGTGAGTCCTGGCATGGGAATGAATGTCAGTGTGACTGATCTCTTGTGATTGATAAGAACCTTTTGAGTGCCTTACACAATGGTTTTCTTGTGTGTTTATTGTCAAAGTGGTGAGAGGCATCCAGTATCTTGAAGACTTTTCTTTCAGCCAAGAATTCTTAAATATGTGGAATTCATCTCTAATTGTAAGGAATGGTTAATTAAAAACACAACATCCTTTTCTACTCCAGTTCCAGAGGAAGCTTGGTGGACATGCACAGCTAACATGGAAGTACTATAATTTAACTGAAGTCTTTGTACAGACAACAAACCCGTTTCTGCAGCCACTATTGTTAGTCTCTTGATTCATAATGACTTAAGCACACTTGACATCAACTGCATCAAGATGTGACATGTTTTATAAGAAAAAGAAAAAAAACCATTTAAAATTAAAAAAAATATTTTTAGGTATTTTCAAAAACAAACTGGCTTTTAAATAAATTTGCTTCCATATTGGTTGGATAAAACAAAATAGTGATTAGACTGAGTGGGAAGTGACTATAAAGGCTTTAGGTATCAGTTCCATATTTTTCAAAGCCAAATATGTAAATGCTAAGGAAAGAAAACAGGAGATTCCAATCTTGTAATTTAATATTGTTATTAAAACTTTAATGTATCCTATTCTTTAACATTTGGTGTTAATATAAAATTACTTGGCGATGCTTGACATTTGAAATAAACATTTTTCTATTGTTTTATTTGCAAGTGGTCCAATTGATTTTGCTTAGCTACAGTTTGGTCATAAATCAAAAGAGTTTAAAGACGTTATCAAATTGCTAGGTTCCCAGAGAAAAATGCCCCTTTTCAGAAGGCCAAGTGGTTTCTAGAGTAGAAACTTGTCCCAAAACAATATCTGAATCTGTTTTTAGTATGTCCTAATATATGTAAAGAAATATTTAACATAAAGCATTTAGTCTATGTAGATAAATGCTAATAGATTTAAAAAGCTAATATCAAAAAACATCAGAATATGTGAGGTTCTATTTTAAAATGTTTGAGCTTGCAGAAGAGAAGTATTAGTTGCAAATGAAGTTAGGAATGCCTGGAAAGCAGCTTTTTAAATAGTTGCCCATGGATCAAATTCCATAAACTAAATCTAACTTTTGTGTTCCAAATGATAAGAGTTGTCATAAGCCTTTTATATTAGGAATAATTTAAGCACTTTTGAGTCACCTGCAGTGTAGTTTCTTCCCATTGCCATCAATAAAAACAACTCTAATATATTGGATTTATACTTATTCCTCAGGTGGAATGGCTCTTTTAATATGCCCAGTTGAGGATAAAACATCACATTTCTGTAACTTTTGACTAAAGAGCCTATATTTCTCTAGTTAAAAAATTTAAAGGAACTCTCTTTCCCTTCGTAAAAGGCCATTTATTTCTCTTAAAGCCCCCTAAAATAAAATTAATTTAGGGTTTTTAAACAATTGTTAACATCCAGAAGTCATTTTTAATATTTTTTATTCTCGTTATTTCTGCAAGTAAGCCTTTGTGTAGCATTTGGTATATTACTAAGTGCCATGAAAACAATTTTATTGATTATGTTTCACAGAAGGGAAAGAGAATGTAGGATTAAACAACAGCCCCTTCCATGGAACATGGTAGCATGTGGTATCATGATATCCTTCACCAAATTTAACTGTCCCTGATCACAAATTCCAAGATAATACAATACAATTTGAATGCATTTCTCCTCATCAGGAATGTTGGAGGTGCATTTTAAGTTTTAATAATAAATGCTAGAATGACCAAATTGCAGACTAATCGTTTCCATATTGTACTTAAAATGAGTTTTTAAAAATGAAAAGGATGACTCTACACAATCAATGCTATTTATTGTACCTCTGGGCCTACTCTTCTAAAAATTGTAGCTTATCAATTTTTCTCTGTCAAGCTTGAACTAATGTAAATAATTGAAATAATGTAAAGTTATATTTTCATGTTTTTATAGATACAACATGACAAGAATACATAATGTAAGAGTATTTCAACTATGGATAATGTTGATTGGATAATGCACATCTCAGCTACAAAGCAGTAATCATAGTTTAATATCCATGTAACGGTGCATCAATATATTGCTATATAAATATGTCTGTGTGCATATAAGTGAAAAGTGGTCAAACAAGAGTGATGACAGCTGTCTACAGGTTTTTTTATTCATTTTATATAAAAACTGTTATGTAAAGACCAAAATGTTTATGAACTATTCTTATGTAAATTTACAACTGTCCCTTACTGTACTTTTTTGTTTACAGTATAGTACCTTATTTTCTGCTGTGTTAAGTGGGTGTCAAACTCCAAGGAGACATACACTTTCTACAACTTCTATTGAAGATATTGGAATTTCCAATTTTTCATGTGTACTATGTCAGAAAATGCTTTTGATTTTATTTTTAAATCTAACATCAGATGGCTTTCTCGGAGTGTTGTAAAAACTTCAATCATACATAAAACATGTTCTTACAAAAGGCAAAGATCTTTATTTTTTTTTTTACTGAATAGTTCTTCAAACTAATAATAGTGAGAAATCAAAAAGTATATTTAAGTTTATTCTCAAACAAACCTGACTGTTTCTATTGAACAAAGACATCTTTGCTCAGTTTATATGTCAACTAAATACAAATGTAATAAGAGTAGAAATAACTTTGTTTTTTTTAGCTAAAATGAGTAACATTTTCAGTATTCCAAATCTATAATCATTAAGTGCTTAGGGCATATGGAGAAATATGACTGAATTTATCACATTTCTCAATTTTTGGTAGATATAAATGTTCCACATTGTTATCATCGGCCATTGCACTCTGTGTCGTGAGGTCAGTTGCTTTTATAGTCCTATAAAAGAGCCAGAATGGTGACTTGTTTTACAAATTCCATAAGGGAACACATTTCCAGGCTTACACGTTTTTCAAAAAGTGTGGTCATTTATTGTTTTACTGAGAGTACTAAGAAGAAAATGAAACTCTCACAGTTCTGATTAAGTCTTTTTATAAAGGTGATCATTTTAATATTTAGTCAGTCCTTGTAGGTAAATTATAAAATTATTAAGACATTTTAGTTCTTCAAAATTGCACATTAAAATTTCTTTTAAATTTAAATTTAAGATTTCTTAAAATTTTCTTCTAAAAAATTTGTGGATTTTAATATATTTAATGTTTAATGGATGAGTATGCAAATGCATCTGCTTAAAAATACAGTAATATTGACTTTCCACTCTGCAAATACTCTAAATATTTTAGTGGTCATATTAGTAAATTAAGCAAATGCAGACAAGCATTAACAATATAATAACCCTACAGGGTAACTGCAATACAACACCCTGACCATACTGTTTAAAAAGAACACTCACTGAAACTAATTAGAATAGAATTCGATATGTTTCTCCCCTTTTTTCCTTTCCCTATCTCATCACATCCTAGAGTTATGAATCTAGTAAATTTAAACAAATAACTCAAGAACCACCTCTACCTTGAAATGTGTCTGTGGGTTAATTTGTTTTCAGCTGGGTAGAATTTATTATCTATTGCACTTTGAGAGCCCTCTAGTCTGTTATGTAAAATGAAGTGTAATTTAGGCAAATAATCCATTTACCTCTAATTTGAATGAAATAAGTAAGTTTTTTGATTGAATTAGTTGCATAAATTCTCTGTCTTACCAATTTCAGTTGATAATGTGTGCTTTATTAATAATATACTATGAACTTTGGAGAGTTTATTGGCTAAGTCTCACAAATTTTTTATGAACTCAAAATAAGCTTATTAAAGGAAATAGAAGAATGAGGTAAATATATGTTTAAAAGTAGCATAATTTTGTACAAGGGGCTCTAATACTTGAAATTGGCTTATTTTTAATCACCTACATGAAAGATGGGTAAGTATAAAAGAATCATCATGACATTCTGAATGAAAATCGGGGGACGTATTAAATGGTTTGTGAAAGTTGTATCAAATTTTATTAAAAGGAGGGGTTCATTCTCTTAAAGTATTGCTTTAGCTAGACTATGACACTGGAGATTTGATTAGGTTCTATCAATAAATTATACTTTCTCTATTTCTATGTTTTAAAACAACACCAGCTCATAGGCAGCGTATGGCACTCTAAGTACATGAAGGTTCAAGTGTATTTTTATAAATATAGTATTCAGGCACAGAGATGAACACAAATAACCTCCTACCCAGGGCAAGCAAGGAAGTGTCTGGAGTAAATATGGATCATAAGAATTTGTGTATACATTTTATATCCTGTCTCCATTCGTTTCCTTCTTGCCTTACCATTTTACATTCTCTTCCTGCCCTTAAGTATAACTGCCATTTTTCATATATTATACCCCAGATGGTCTCTCTGTTTTTAGTTTCATTCATCTTGCCTTTTTGCCTTTTCTCCATCTTATCCCAGCTATTTCTGGCCTGTCTGTTATGAGAGGTTTTGTTTGGAGGGCACTTGGAATACAGTTCATTTTGTCAAAGACAGGTCTGACAGTTTCAGAGTCTTCCTAATAACTAATAAATGACTAAGAATTTCTCCAATGAAATAAAAATTTCCTGCAAAGCTCTATTTCTGCATGGCTCACATATTCTGACCCAATAATTGCAAATGTGTGATGTTCCTCCATGTACTTAAAGAGTCGCACAGTTTATAGAATTTCTGTAGAAAGTGGGAGGCTCTTCAATGGAACAGGAGGAGTGAGAACTCTATTTTTAATATGTTTGCTCATCAGAATCTCTTTTTAAAGTCACTTTACGATGAGCACAAGCCAATTCTCTACTTTAATTCCACCCTCAAGCTCTGCCCAGTTATCCCTTAATTGCCTTTTTTCCCCGTTAGCTGTAAGTCAACTGTGCCATTTCACAACAAAATTCCTTTTGGATAAGCATAAACTCACTGTTACTTCATTGGATATGCCTGAATTCGCCGAATGAATTTGGTCATTTTTCTTTCTTTTTTTTTTCCTTTCAGGTTAATGTGCCAATTTCATTTTATTGTAAATTGGAATGTGGGGGAGTGGATTAAGCACTTGGGAGGGAGTCAGAACCAGGATTCTAGCTTTATCTCTCCTTGTTTCACGCCTCCCTTTGTCTCTGTCTTCTCAACTGGAGTATACGGATACTAGGACTATCTCATGGCAATGATGCAAGGAAGTTTAATATGATCATTTAAAACATAATAACATTGTGTCTTCTTTAAAAAGTGGTTTGAAGGAACAAATTTGTGCATTGGAGTGCGACTTGATGCAGAAAAAGTTTTTGGCCTTTAGTTCCAAATTTGTTTCCTCATCTCAAGACATGAGAAAAGCAGTTCTTCCTCTAATTTTCAGTCATTCAATTACTCATTCATTCTAAGAAAAAACATTTATTTGAATGTATCCTAAATAAACATAAACTGAAAGTAAGGGCTAACTTTGAAACCTCTATTCGGAGGATTAAGTACTATATTTTCTTTAAAGCATGCAGTTCTCTGATCCTGTTCACTTAGAAATACTATTGTGAGTATATGAATAACTCTGTGACATTCAAGAGTTATATATTTCTGTCCCAATAATTTTTAACCAAGGCATTCAAACGTTAAGTAAGAGCACATATCTGATAACATTCATCAACAACCTCCATAAATATGGACTCATATTTTTCTCTCTCTCAAAATTTAGATTGTGTAAATTGTGCTTATCTGTAAATTTATTTGGCATCTGATCCATATCTCTATCTCTATTTTCAAAGAGTCAAATTAAATCCATTAACAAATTGCACAGTTTAGTAATTTTAAATTGTTGCCATCTGCATGGCTTACATATATCTAGAATCTATTTCTTTGGATAAGAGTTTAATTCAAATATCACTCAACATATTTTGGTAAGCATCTAAACAGTATCTTACATTCAAACTACAGCAAAAATTAAAGAAAATATATATTTTTAAAACAAGCTCATAATTTCTTAATGATGAGCCTGCTGAGAATTTATTCATGAAAATTCTTAAAATAAAAGTCACTATCATTTTTAATATTTTACTTAGATATTTATATTAAATTACACCTAAATTCAGTAAGGATATTTAATTTCAAATGGAAATCGTTTTGAAGGAATTTGCACTTTTTTTGGGTTTCCTAAACCAAAACAAAATGCATTTTACATTTAGAAATTCATATGTTATAGCCATGGTATTTTAATTATCCCCCATTATATTGCCAATATTAATAGGTAAGGAAGTCTATTTGGTAAGAATTGAAACCAAAATCAATTATAAGTTAAATTGTGCATATTTTCCATGTCTTTCTTTTTTTGGCTCATTATAATGTAATTTAGAAGGTTTTTATGTAAAAAGCACTCCCCTCCCCCCCCTCACCCCAGCATCTATGGTCAAGAATTTTGTGTTAAAAAAAAAAAATCCTGTGCTTATTATAATTTTAAGCTATTGATATATTTAAACCCTATCTAAAAACACTTTTGTGTAAATATGTATGGATTTAAAAGGAAATAGCTCATAAAAGTGATTTGCAAGGTTCTTAAAATACTTATGAAAATGAACATCTGTAGTATATCATAAACTGCCTTCTCTCCCTCCCCAAATTAGATTTGGTTTGGTTTGTTATCTCAACCGATCAGAGGACAATTATACTGAAGTCTAAGCCATGAATTACAAGCATAGGTAACCATCAGTTTTACATGATTCTGAAATGATAGACAACATATCAGTCTTTACATATTCTTCTTGCAAATATGTGCCTTAGTTCTCAGTGAGGGTTAATATGGATAAGCAGTGTGAAGCTGTCATTTTTATTTGGGGTTCATTTTAAATTAAAATGCATTCTCAGATTTATAACTATATTTAGTCTGTATCTTAAAAGCCTTTCAAGTCTGTTCTATGTGCATTATCTTGTCAGCTATTTGTGTTAGAGATAAACTGTCTTTGTTCATTTTTATTTAATGTTGTTTATGTTTGTGTGTGTGTATGTTCATGTGTGTATTAAAAAAAATTCCACATCCTCTGTAGCATTTATTCTAATTATTTATAACATCGCTGACATAGCTTCTGACTTTTTTAACTCAAAAAATATTACATGGATTGCAGTAAATCATTATGGATATTTTAAAGGGGTTTAAAAAATGAAGCAACTATTTAGGTAGGGCATATAAGAGTCAAAGTGACTAAACTCAAGCACAAAATTATAACTTCAAATATTTTTTAATTTGAAATTTATATTAAAGTATTTGATTCTTTAAAATTGTTTATCCAAGATTTGTACTTCATAATTAGCTGTCAACTCATCTTTACACAGGAAAGAATTTGGAGTCACATTTACACTACATGTCATCTTCAGCATTTTCATCAAAATACAACAACAGCAACAATAATAAGAAGAAGAAGAACACATGGGGAATAAAATTGTGCTTCAATATCTGGAAATGGTTTTCTGGAGATAGGAAAAAGCATATATCTCAACCATCTGAATATCAGTTTCCAATGTCAAAGGATAATTAGTTACCAATATAATTTTCAGTGTCACGATGATCTTCAGAACACTCATTTCCCTGATTATACTGACGGAGGCATAGAGAGGTTAAGTCATTGGCCAGCTGTATATAGCTGGGAAAGGACAAGTCAGGATTATACCAGGGTTGATTCCCAATTCCAGCCCTATTCCCCACCCCTCGCCTCCCTTTACCAGATGGGATCTCTTTAGTCCTCCAACAACTATATATAAGAAGAGTAGGAGTGCTCTACCAAGAAGGACACTTTTTTTTCCCCTATAACTAGTGGTGTAACTTTTGAATTAGGATGCACTTTTGTGATTGAATTTGTATCCAGAAACTTTTCAAACTCCCATTGGGATAGACGGCATAAAACTGGCCTGAGAAACAGAATAACACTTGATAGAAATACAATATTAAATGTTGTTATACATTTTTTAAGCAAGCACTTATATTTATTTTTCTTGACGTCTTAACTATTTATGAGGAAAACAAAATCATTCAATCTAATAATTGGTAAAGAAACATACATGCCCATCTTTGCTTACTGGCTGCCCCAAGGCCATTTTTGAAAAAGGTGGGATTATAAATACAAACACAAGCTGCCATTATTACATATTAACTTGCTTCCAGAAAATGTGAGAATTTTTTGCAAGTAAAAATTTTAAGTGGATGAAATCATAGACTGAGTATATAATGTCAAATATACATTTTTAATGTTAATTTTAATATGTTTATAAAGAGTGATTTTTTAAGCTCTATCAGGTTATAAAATACTAATATCTGGGTTTGTAGTTTATATAAAACTTCTGCATATAAAAATTTAGTATTACTGCATAGCAATGTGTAAATTTCAAAACAGTTTTATGTTTGGTTCTCAGGTTGATATTCATTAGTCACACATTATCACATTATGCCTATTAACATGCTGTCTTTCCAAATACAATGGCAAAACAAGAAAACGTTTTAAAGCATGAAATTTATCATTTATGCCTGAAAAACATCCATAATTTACTATTTTCACTGTTCTGTTTTATCTTTGTTTTCCATAATGTGCCCTATCCATTTGGCCAGTTCTCATTCACAGACATTCACATGATAATGATTCCCTTTTTATTTCCCCTTCTCTACTTAATAAGACTCTACAAAAAATACATAATTTGGCATAAACCTAGTAATCTCTCAAGTAGCATGTGAAAGATTGTCCTTTTTTGTAACACCTAACCTGGATCTCCCACACCCCCTGCACCCCAAGCAAAGCTAATTAAGTACTTTGTGTGTTCAAATGCTGTACCTAGTAAACATCTCTCTGATACAATAATGATGCTATATTTCCAGTGATTTGCTTAAACATTTATTTCTGTTATTATAGTGTGAGCTTCCTGAAGGCAGGGAATGAATACATCTTGTTCATCCTTGAGTATTTAATGTTTCTTCATAATAATAATAATAATAGCTTATACTTATAAAGCACATATTATGTGCAAGGCATCATTCAATGAGGTGCATATTATCGTCATAACCCTCATTTTAGGGCGCCTGGGTGGCTCAGTTGGTTAAGCGACTGCCTTCACCTCAGGTCATGATCCTGGAGTCCCCGGATCGAGTCCTGCATCGGGCTCCCTGCTCGGCAGGGAGTCTGCTTCTCCCTCTGACCCTCCCCCCTCTCATGTGCTCTCTCATTTTCTCTCTCTCAAATAAATAAATCTTAAAAAAAAAATAATAACCCTCATTTTTACAAATAAGGAATCTGAGGCACAAAGCCACAGAGAGGTAAAATAATTTGCTCAAAGTCACATAGCTGGTAAGCAGGTTTCGTATCAGGGCCTGATGGTGTCAGAGTTAGTACTCGTAACCCTCACATGGGAAGATCCAGATCACAATATGATGCTAAGTGATTAAAAATGTATTCTAAAAAATTTTTTTAAATGAATTAAGGATTGAGCTCACCAAACAGCCATACAAATGCCGGGAGCTTAGATGTATAATGAGTACTCAAATATCACTGGATAAATAATGAAGTGGAGAAAAGGGTATTTAGTGCAGTCCCCATGGGACAGTGGTATGCGTAGTCAGAAAGGCTACTGCAATAAGTCACTTAGGCTAGAGATCCCTGACAGATACACTCCAGTAATAATAGAGAATTGCTAAACTGCCATCAAAACAGGGTACATCACATTAGCTTTTGGTCTGCTGAGTTTGGAGTCAGAGAAGAATTACCAAGAAAATGGAGGCAAAGTTCAACATAAATCAGCCCCTTCTCCAAAGAAACTTTTTATAACACATTTTTACATAATGCTGGTTTTTTTTTCAAAAATCATATTTTATGACCTATCCTGCAAATATCTAAATCAATAGAAATGTATTTTGTTTAGCAATCTTTATAATGACTTCCTTTTAAGAAGGCCCACATTGTTTCAATTTCTTTTTAGCTCCTTCACTGAATAAACTCTACTATCCACAATGTGAATATAAATGTTCCTGGGAGACTTTTCCCCTTCTATCTCAATTTCTCTCCAATTATTCACTTTCTCTAGGGAAGCCCGTTTTCATTATAGATTTAATCATCAGCTCTGTACTCGAGTTTCCCCAAATGTGTGTGGATAACCCTGATCTCTTTCCTTGATTCTAGACCTATATATTCCACTCTCTAGTAGACTTCTTAGTATTAATATCACCAATATTATTAAAATAATAGCTAATATTCAGGACACCTGGGTGGCACAGTCGCTTAAGTGCCTGACTCTTAGTTTCAGCTCAGGTCACGATCTCAGAGTCTTGAGATTGAGCGCCGCATCAGGCTCCGAGATCAGTGTGGGGTCTGCTAAAGTTTCTCTCTCGCTCTCAAATAAATACATAAATCTTAAAAAAATGGATAATATCCATTGAATATCAGTTGCTAATCACTATTTTAAACACTTTACATATATCTATGCTTTTAGTACCAGGATATTATGAGTCTGATACTGTTAGATCCACTATGCCTTAATGAAATAGAGGCAAAAGAGATTTCAAAACTAAGCCTCAGCTACAGCTAGAAATTCCCATAGGCACTTCAATCTGAACAGATTCAAAACTGAATTTATCTTTCCAGCAAAAATGGTTCCTCCTTCTGGTAAGTCTCTTTGTGGTTACATTTGGCCCTTGTTACTACTGTAAATGTGAACCTTCTTATACGTAGGAAAAACATAAATAACATTTTCACCATCTTTGTAAATGGAGAAACCCTTTTTAGAGCCACTCTTTGCCCCTTCACAATCACATTCATGAACACATACAAATACTAGTCAAGGTATTTTGAACAGCTATAAATCTGATAGGAAAAAAAAAAATATCCCCAGACACTCCTTATGTTTCCATTCCTGAAGTTGTAATTCATTTCATTTCAACAGTTAAGTGTTGTATCTTGTGTTATAATCACACCTAGAATGTCTTCTATCAGAGTCCTTGAGGGCTTATGTTAACTGTCTATGCATTCATTTAATTGTGCATTTATTTACTCAATAAGTATTTATTGAACATATATTATGTGACAGGTTCCATATAATACAATAATACATGGTACTTCTGGCAGTTATGTTTCATCTATGTCATATGAAAAAGCAAATTGTTCAAGATTTTCTTCAAATTTCTTTACTTGTCCCTTACATATGTCTCCTCTCTCTGCTGTCTCCTTATTTTATTCCTCATTATTCAGAGATGGGGATTAAAATTACGTGCTAATTCACCCAACAAATACGTATTGAGCACTCACTCATGTGAGAGGCATTTATTTGTATTGTACTATGATGGTTAGTGTTGAATAAAACACAGAGTCCTCGCCCTTTCAAACTTCTGGTGTGATCGGTAAGAGAGATTTTGCACAAGCAGTCATCAGAAGAGCTGAGTTATGAAGAAGTGTGTGCCATGGGGACAAGGTGGGCCGACTCTAGTTTGAGTGGGCTCTGGCAGGCCTCTAAGGTGAAAATGCCATCTGAGCTGAGACTTACAGGACAAGTGGGGTTACGGCAAAGGAGAGAGTCTGTTGGAGGAAGAGCATTTCAGGCAGAAGAGACAGTGCAAATCTTGCAAACTGGAAAATTAACAGATAAGTCTGAAGTATAGCACACCGAGGGAGATGGACTAGAATGATCTCTCTCTTGCTTACCCGCGTCAGCATGCTCTCTCAATCCTACACCACTCTGTAGCTCCTGGAGTATTTTGTTTGGGAGCTACCTCCTAGCAAGGGCCCTCCTGCCTCCTTCCCAGAGCGTGGTGCTTGCTTGACCCAGGTGACATTCATGTGCTGCTTACAGCAATCCTGTTAAATAGCATCCCTGCTTACAAGTGTGACTAATGAAGAAGGAATGAAACGTTCCCATGTTCTGGAAGCTACAAAGTGTCAGCACAGAACTACCAGAGCCAGCTGTTTGGCTTCCAGCTCCCGATCTTTATGTGTATCCTGCCGCTTTCCCCCACAGCTTGCACACATTAGGGTGGTTAGAGCCCTGCCCTCACATTCCTATGCAGGTCAGAAAATGACTTGTGCATGCCCTTCTCCACTGCCACGGTCTGTTTACCCTGGAATAGATTATTGCACGCTAAACTCGATTGAAATGAATCTCTACGAATTCATGAATGAAGTCTCAATGAATTTTTGCTCTTTGTTCTTAAAAAGATCAAATGAATCTTTGCACCTTCCCTTTTGATAGTAAACGTACCTCGATTAAGTTTTTGAAGAGACGGTTTCTGCTATCTCTTTCAAGCTGGTTTTAGCAAAGAGAATTTCGAATGAAATGTATTTCTGACAATATGAACTCCTAGAGGAGCTTCTAGAAGAATCTTGTGAAAGAACTATTTAAAAGCATAAGCGCATTAAGACGGTTTGACTGTTCAAGTATTCTCCTGATCTTCCCGTCTGTTTCTCAAGCCTTCCCCCAGCTACTGCGCCACCTCTCCCGTCCTCAGTCCCTTGCCCTCTCTTTTCTCCAGTGGTAATTGTCTTTGCCACTGAAACACAGGATTTAGGATTTAGGCCATAAACATGAAAAAGACATAGCCATGTTCAAAGTCAAGGAGAATCTCACGTGTTGAATTGAGGCAACTAAGTTTGTGTCAAGAACTGCTCAAAATATGTTTACTGACTTTTAATAATTGGGTCTATTTTTAGGTGTCAAAGATACGGGCGGCTATTATTATGCAACCAGTCATCTCATATTTGCAGTAACTAACCTGCACTTAATCGATAGCAAGGAACAAAATATTTATCAGAAATGATAACCAAGAAAGAAAAGAAGTAGTTTAGATTTTCTGTAAATTAAATATTTGGTTTTCCAGGTGTAAAGAGTTGTATCTACATCTCACCTTCCCTAATTATAGCTTCCATGGGAACGCTCGTTCTGATTATACTATGTTCCTTCATTCACCATGTGCTTTTTGTGCATCAAGTAATGAAAATAGGTTGCTGTCTACTGGGGGAGACAGACATGTGAAAAGATAATTTTAATACATTTTAGGCAATCTTTCATTCACCTAATATTTATTGCACACCTATTAATACTAGGCACTGTTCCAGGTGCTGGAAACATGGAGGTGAACAAAAATCTTGATGAAATAAATCTTTATTTTCATCGAGTTTACTCACTTTTAAGAGGGACTGGAAATGAACAAATGGGCAAATAAGTGTATATCAGGTTGTGATGAGTGATATGAAGCAAAATAAAGCAAGGTAAAAAGATGGAGAGTGTTAGGGGGTGTTATTTCTGATAGCCAGGGAGGGCATGTCACCCCTGAAATTTGGGTAAAATCTGAACAAAAAACATAAATGAAAAAAAAAGACCTGGATGAAGAGGTACAAGCAGAGGCATTGGGAAACACGAAGTGAGGCTGAAAGAGCTTAGAAAATTCAGGCAACGCTGGGAAATGAGACGTGTGAACACAATAAGCTGGGAGACAGTAGTTAGGAATGGGATCAGGTGTAATAATGATCCAGATATTTTAGAGTTTGGAGGTCATGTGAATAACTTTGGATTTTTTTTTTTAAGATTTTATTTATTTATTTGACAGAGACACAACGAGAGAGGGAACATAAGCAGGGGGAGTGGGGGAGGGAGAAGCAGGCTTCCCGCTGAGCAGAGAGCCCGATGTGGGGCTCGATCCCAGGACCCTGGGATCATGACCTGAGCCGAAGGCAGACGCTTAACGACTGAGCCACCCAGGCGCCCCAATAACTTTGGATTTTGATTAAGTGTGATGGATCAGAGAAGTGACATGACCAAATTTATGCATTAAAATTGACTATTAACATTGGCTCAAAAATAACTAATTGCTAATGATGTGCCAACACTATGGAAAGCATTTTATCTTGAATACCTTATGTCATACTCACATCAAATCCTTGAAGTATTTATGTTCTTTTCCTTATTTAACAAATGAGGAAACAGACGCAGAAATGAAGTGACTCTCACATGGTCATGGAGTTGGTGATTGAAACTGCTAAGTCTTACTATAGACTCAGAGGAGTTCGAGCAAAAGTAGGCAGTCCAATTAGAAGCTGTACTGAGGGCCTGGGTGGCTCAGTCATTAAGTGTCTGCCTTCGGCTCAGGTCATGATCCCAGGGTCCTAGGATCGAGCCCCGCATCGGGCTCCCTGCTCGGTGGGAGTCTGCTTCTCCCTCTCCCACTCCCCCTACTTGTGTTCCTGCTCTCTCTCTCTGTCAAATAAATAAATAAAATCTTAAAAAAAAATTGAAGCTGTACTGAGGGATGCCTGGGTGGCTCAGTTGGTTAAGCCTCTGCCTTTGGCTCAGGTCATGATCCCAGAGTCCTGGGATCGAGCCCCGCATCAGGCTCCTTGCTCAGCTGGGAGTCTGCTTCTCCCCTGCCTACAGTTCCCCCTGCTTGTGCTTGTGCTCTCATGGTCTCTCTCTCTCTGTCTCTTGCTCTGTGTCAAATAAATAAATAAAAATCTAAAAAAAAAAAAAAAAAAAGCAAAGCTGTGCTGAGAGTCCAGGTGAGCCATGACACTTTGCAGTAGTGTGAGATGTGAGTGAACTAGAGATATACTTTGAAAATAAAACCTCAAGGTGTAATGATGGATTATAGGTGAGGGCATTAGCGTAGCCCTCAGAGGTGAGTGGTGGTGGTGGTGCTGTTTACTAAGGCTGGAAATGAGAGGGGGGGGAGCAGGGGTTTTTTTGTTGTTTTTTTGTTTGTTTCTTTGCTTGTTTCATTGCTTGATTTTGTTTATTGGATGGAATGGAAAATCAAGAAGTTTATTTTGGTCATAGAAGTTTGAAATACCCTATTTAGACCTCCACATGAGACTGTCAAGTGGGCATTTGGATATATTCATGTTGAGATATACAATTTGAGAGTTATCAGCTAAGAGATTGCACTTAAAGCCATAAATATGGATAAAATAACCCCAGAGAGGTCTAAGTGTTGAGTCTTGGACCTCCAATGCTTAGAAGTAAGAGTTTAAGGGTGATCAGTGAAGAAGATTGAGGAGGAGCAACCAGTGAAGACGGAATAACATGGGAAAGTGTGTTGTCCTATAAATAGTTATATTAACGGAGTATCAGGGAGAATGGTGCTTATGGAATTCCTATAGCAGATGACACCTAGGATGAATAAGATAAATGGAAGCTGGTCACATAGAGAAAGAGGCAAAATTACTATCCCCTTAGATGCCTATACAAACAACATGTAAAATTAACGCATATTGGATAACATGCTATCATTAGTCAGTGAGTACCAAAAACAAGGACCAAGTGTACTTGTAGGAATTCACAACTAAAAGGTTCAAGAAAACTTGGCATCATGGTCGCGGAAACGGGCACTTTGCAAAATCCTAATTTCTTACATTAGTGAGATACCAGGAGTGCACATTTTTAAGACCATCAGAATTATAGGGGGTGCCTTGTTACTTATGTTTCTGGATAGAATCACACCGGTTTGAAGTGTTTTGTTGGCTGCATATTAGCATGAGAGCAATAAAAGATAAAGATGAGATTCAACCGCCCTGACAATAGTTAAGCTGAGTATTTGTGACTCTTCTAAGGAAAAGAGGGCAAATCCTGATTAAGAGCATGAGCTTTGGAAGCAGACACACCAGGTTCAAATCAAATAGGTGCTCTACCAACTAATATGTGTTAGTTGGAAATTCATTTAATCCACCCACTCTTAACACAACAGGAAAATGTAGATAGAAACAGTAGCTCTTTCTTTGAATGAAGAAGATTACATGATACACAACACAGAGGTTAGCCCAAGGTGGGAGCGACCTATGTTACCTTGCATCATACCATGTCAGTTTCTAATATAAGCATTTCTCTGACTCACTAACTAGTCTGCGAAAACATTATTGGAAGGGCTTGCAAATGAATATGTTTACATAACTATTTTCCTATTATCACTAGGCATGGAAGACTACCTCTAAATGTAAGATATTAATAATGTTGCTCCAGATATCATTTTATGAAATCATCGTCTGCATCTCTAGTTGGTATTTCTTTATCAGTTTAATTTCCTTGCTTCTATTATAGACTATTATTTATAGCTCATGAAAACAAATTATGATTTCACAGTAATAGCTAGGGCTTATCTCATTCATTTACTGATTTTTCTACCCAACATTTACCACAAGGAATCATAAATCATTATAATGTTCCTTTGTGCTATAACTTTCCTTAAATTAATAGGGATAATGAAAGGGAAAATCAACTGCAGCCTGAAAACTTTTTCTGAAACACCGTCTTGAAGACATCTTCATGAAGTTGTTTTAGCCTACACAAGAATTTACTTATGCCGGGCGCCTGGGTGGCTCAGTTGGTTAAGCGACTGCCTTCGGCTCAGGTCATGATCCTGGAGTCCCTGGATCGAGTCCCGCATCGGGCTCCCTGCTCGGCAGGGAGCCTGCTTCTCCCTCTGACCCTCCCCCCTCTCATGTGCTCTCTCTCTCTCATTCTCTCTGTCTCAAATAAATAAATAAAATCTTTAAAAAAAAAAAAAAAAGAATTTACTTATGCCTGAGGACATCTCCCCACTACACATATTATGGAATATCATATATTCTGAATCTCTTTCCCTTGGGTAAACATAATATTATTTAGGGCATATATTATGAAGAATATGTTTTTTGTCTAGCTAGTGATTTTTGGTTTTTAGGGGAACTATTGTCCAAAGAACAGAGAGACTTCCTTTTTCTTGCTAAGATAACATTGAATGAATGGAAGCTCAGGCAGCTGTTAAAAGAAATCAGACCTTCAATAGACAAAAGGCCATCAATTATAAAAAGTGTAAAAAGTATTTTTCATTATTGTCTTTTTTCTTTCTTTCTTTCTTTTTCTTCTTTCTTTCTTTCTTCTTTCTTCTTCCTCTTTCTTTCTTTCTTTCTTTCTTTCTTTCTTTCTTTCTTTCTTTCTTTCTTTCTTTCTTTCTTTCTTTCTCTTTCCTTCTTTCTTTTCTTTCTTTCTCTCTCTCCCTCTCTTTTTTTCTTTCTTTCTTGCCAAAGATAATTTAATCAGATGTTACTTGCATATGTTGCAGGTGAGGTATCTCTCTGAATTGCTTCTGAAATCATACCACTGTTGACCTTCCTCTGTGCTTTTGTCTCAGAGTGAGAAAACAAAGAAAGGTCTGTTGTAGGCCATACTCTATGGGCCTGACATGATTGCTGCTTCCCCAGACCAAGGTGATCTACCAGAGACAGCCTCTATATACAACTCTTCCTGTTTTTATTTGAAGCATTGAAAGGAAGCTTCATAGACAGGCATTAAAACTACCACTAATGGTGTAGAATTGATCTATAGCAGATATCAGATATTACTCTTATAACCTAAAATCCTCAGGAATAGGAAGAAATATTGACTTTTTAGTCAAGCATGCATGTAGAAATTTTTAAACCCATACTAACCATAGAAAAATGAAATAATTCTCTAAAAGCATATCTATCTGCTATTAAAAACAAAACATACAAGCAACTGAAAATCAAGTTTTCTTTAGGTCCATTTTCCAAACACTGCAGTGAGTGAAGATCTCTTGCGGGGAAACAATTCTATCTTCAAATATTTTAATGGTTTTATACAGCTAAGGGATTAGGTCTTGTGTGAGTGTTCTAACAGCACAAATGAGGAAGTCAGAAGGTAGATTTTGGCAACAATTTAAAAAATGATGCTAAGTGTAATGGTCTGCCCCAGTCCCCCACAAATTGTAATTCTCAAGTAGAGTGTATGCTTGGTAGAATGAACCACTGCTTTGGTGGATTACTGAACAAGCTAATGCCAGTTACTTCTGCTAATTTTAGTTTTTGCATATTAGATGCTTTAATGTTCAGCTTGTAACTTGTAGGTCTTTATTTTCTATTCTAGTCAAAGCAGGCAGGAAAAATTTAAAGGTGTATTGTCACCAGGTGTGATGATGTTATAGAAATAAACATATTGTTCTTTGAATCTGAATCTTAATTCTGCTATTCCCTGGCTGTGTGGGCAAGTCCCTCCTTTACCTGGCATTAGAATTTTAATGTTTACTCGGCAAGTCTATAATGAGAAATTCATGAGACATTGTATGGCACCAATACAAATTAAGCTAAAAATTTGAGGTACTATTCTTGACTGCCCTTCTCCCATAATCTTCCAATTCCTAAATCCAAGAAATTAGCAAGGACTATCAGTGCTACCTTCAAATTATATTCCATATCCACCTAACTGACTCTCTCTCCTCAGTGTTCTCATGTTAGTCCAACAACTATTATTTCTTTGAAGTACAGAATTAATCTCCCAAGTGGTCACTCTGCTTTCATTCTTGCTTCCTCAGTCCTAGCATTTTATTTATATATATATATATAGCATTATATATATAAATATAGCATTATATATATATAGCATTATATATATATATATATATATATATATATATATATATATATATATATATATGATCTCCAGATTGGACAGAGAGATCTCTTAAAAATACAGATAAAATATCATATTTATCCCTGGCTTAAATCCCTCCAGTGAATTTCCATTTTACTCAGAATAAATCCAAACTTCCTCTCATGGCCTACAGCAAGTTCCTATATCTCCCTGACTTTCCCCCTCTTTCACTCTGGTTCTGTCATACTGGTCCTTTGCCTTCCCTTGAGGAGATCAAGTTGTGCTCACCTTGGGGCCTCTGCCCATGCCCTCCCCATTGAAAAACTCTTGAAAATCTCTTTCCCTTACATCTCCCTTCAAGCCTGACCTTGTCATTTATGTTTTAATCTTCCCTAACATCTAATTTAGAAGAGCTACCCCTCCGGTCGCTATTAAATTACCCTGTTTTACTTTCTGCTAATATTTATCACTATGAATACCTTTTTTACTTACTTTCTTGTTTACTGCTTCTCTCTCCCTCACTGAAATGTATCACTAAGGGGACTGATTTGTCCTATTCACCATCGTGTTTCCAGCACAAAAGACAGTGTCTTATAGATAGTAACTACTCAGAAAGTGTAGGATTAATAAAGACATAAATCCTCTGCTATGTTAGACACAGAGTAAATGTTCAATTAAAGTCATTGTCATTTATCCTTCTACTCAATTTCCAGTGGGTGTTGCTACTTCAGGTGGAAGAAACATAAGTGTCTCAATACCGTTTCTCCAGAAAATTGAAAGATAAATTTAGCCTTCAGTATTGACATTATTACTTAGCACTTGTTGGATAGAATTTATGAGCACTATGTGTTCATAAATCTATGTCATTATTGCTTTACATTATAAATTAAACATTTATCAGGGATGAGAAAGTATAATAATGTGTGATTATCTTTAATCATTAACATATTTTGACTGGTATCTTATTAATAAGAATTATATATTCTTCTGACCAAAAATGAAGGTAGTCTGGTGCTATGGGGAAATCACTGGTTTGGATTTGGGAAACAAATATATTTATTAACTAACTATCTTATTATTGGTGTTAGGTATATAAAGTGGTGTAAATTGTCCTTGCCCTCCAATAGCTCTCAATATGATTCTGTTACTAAATATAATATGGCCCTTTTTATTAAAAATTCCAATTCTTTTTTTTTTTTAAGATTTTATTTATTTATTTGACAGAGAGAGAGAGATAGCGAGAGCAGGAACACAAGCAGGGGGAGTGGGAGAGGGAGAAACAGGCTTCTTGCCGAGCAGGGAGCCCGATGTGGGGCTCGATCCCAGGACCCCGGGATCATGACCTCAGCCGAAGGCAGACGCTTAACGACTGAGCCACCCAGGCGCCCAAAAATTCTAATTCTTGATAATGAAAAAAATACTCTCCAATCCAAAAATTCCCTAATATTCCCTTGCATGAAATAGCTTTCTCAAGTGGGCATTTATAATAGAAGAAAACAATATGCTGTAAATATTTCTTGAACTTTCTCAGCTTTTGTCCTGGAATCCATAATATAAAACACAGCTGCTGATGTTACAGTGAGATTCTGTACAAGAGTAAGTTTACAAAATGCCAGGGTGAATGGGCTACTTATGAAGTCTTTTGAGAGCATATTCTACTTGAGAGAGGTCTGTCCTCTACCTGGTCATCACTGAAGACAATTCACAACAGTGTAACAGAAGTTCTGGTCTTCCTACAGGTCAGCTCAGCTAAGGTTGGTACATTAGAGAAACTCAATAAAAATTTACTAAAAAGAGAAAAAAGAAAACAAACTGGAAATCTGTACCAAGAATACACCATCTTACATATTTCTTTGGGAGAGTTTTGTGCTACTCCTGTGTAGAATGTATAGATTGGGGATAATGCTAACAGATTCCTAGGTATTTTGAAAATAGAGTGATGTGCATTAGAGTGTTTTTATATTCGATTAATGTATAAATGCAATCCTTGACAGAATCTAGACCCTGCTTTATAACTGAGGTGGTAAAGCATTCAAAAACAGGTTTTGGAGTCAGGCATATCTGAGTTCAAGGAAATTCCCTTCTATTCCTACTTAGCTGAGAGGGTTTTGTTGTTGTTGTTGTAGTTATTTATTCTTCCTTGATTAGATGTTGGTTTTTGTAATTTTTACTTCATCTGTTGAGATGAGTATATATTTGTGTGAGTGTGTGTGTGTGTGTATAATTTGTCAGCTCATAAGATGAATTATATTGATTCATTTTGATGTTAAACTATCCCTATATTACTAGAATAAATCTTGCTTCCTCATGGTATATTATCATTTTAGTGTAATTTTTATTTTATTTTAAAAAAATTTTATTTAAAAAAATTATTTTATTTTTATTTTAAAAAATTTTTCTGTGTTACATTTATATATCATCAGATTTGATTTGTCAAAATTTTGCCAAAATGTTTTGCATTTGTGTTCATAAGGAATATTGCTTCTGTAATTTTTAGTTTTTGAAATATCTCTTTCTTATTTTTGTATCAGAAAAATGACTTGGGTAGTCTTTTCACCTCCTCAAATTTTTTTAAGGAATTGATATACAATTGATAATATATTTTTTTTCTGAAATGCTTGGTAGAATTCACCAGTGAAGCCATCAGTGCCTAGAATTTTCTTTGCCAGAAGTTTTTAAACTATAGATTCAATTTATTTAATATATAAAGGGCTGTTTAGGTTAACTATTACTTAATAAGTAGACTTTGGTCATTGGAATCTTTCAAGGAATGTATCTATTCTATCTAAAGTGTTGAATTTATTAGCATAAGGGTGTTCCTTTATTAAACATTTAATATCTGTAAAATCTATAGGGTTAATATCTTTCTCCTTCCTGATGTTGGTAGGTTAGTAGCTTGTTTCTCCCCTTTTATTCCCCATCAATCTGCCTAGAGTTTTATCAATTTTATTGATTTTCTAAAAACAAAAACAAAAACAAAACATCCTAGTTTTGAATTTACTGATGGCTGATATTATTTTTATGTTTTTTTTTTTTTTAATTGCTTTGACTACTGTTCTGACCTTTATTTCTTTTCATCTACCACCTTTGGCTTCATTTGCTCTCCTTTTTTGTTTCTTCAGTAAGAATCTGAAATCATTAATTTTAGATCTTTCCTCTGTGTAATAGAGATATTTTGTGCTACAAATTTCCTTTTAAGTACCACTTTAATCTCATCTAACAAATTTTGACATGTTCTGTTTTGATTTTTATTCAATTAAAATAATTTCTAATCCCCATTTTAATTCTTTTTATTGGTCCACTGGTTATTTAGAAGTGTGTTCATTTCCAGATACGTGGGAACTATTCAGATGCCTTTTTGTTACATATTTCAAATTCAATTTCTTTGTGATCTGAGTTCCTAGTTGGTATGACTTGAATACTTTTAAATGAATTGAGATTTGTTTTATGGCCCAGGATTTGGCCTATCATGGCAAATGTTCCTGGTGCACTCACAAAGAAAGTTTATTCATCAGTTAAGAGTAATCTATAAATGACAACAAGGCTAAATGGGTTGACAGTATAGTTCATCTATATTTGTGTTGATTTCTCACTTAGTTGTTCTATCAGTTATTAAGAGGGAGGTGCTCAAATCTCTATCATTGTGAATTTTTCTAGTTCTTCTTGCAGGTTTATAAGTTGTCTCATGTCTTTTGAATTTCTGTTGGTGTGTATATGAGCATTTATGGTCAGTATGCTTCTTGATGAATTGACCCTCTTTGCTCCTGTAACATTTTTTTGCCCTGAAATCTATTGTGTCTGATATTAATATAGCCACTCTAATTTTCCTTGGCTAGTATAAACATGCATATCTTTTCCATATTTATTTTTTATTTATTTGTGCCATTATATTTTAAGTGGATTAGCTGTAGGCAGCATTTATTTGGATCTTGATTTCTTTAGCTAATTTGGTATTTTCTACCTTTTAATTGGGATAATCAGACACTTAATACATCTATTGATATGGTGGATTTAAATCTATAATCTTTTTTTTTAAAGATTTTATTTATTTATTTGAGAGAGAGAGAATGAGAGAGAGCACATGAGAGGGGGGAGGGTCAGAGGGAGAAGCAGACTCCCTGCCGAGCAGGGAGCCCGATGCGGGACTCGATCCAGGGACTCCAGGATCATGACCTGAGCCGAAGGCAGTCGCTTAACCAACTGAGCCACCCAGGCGCCCTTAAATCTATAATCTTAATATAAAAGTTATAAAACAGAATTTCCTTTTTAACTTCTGAGATACAATTCGTGGTTGTGTTTCTTTAATGATTGTTTTAGGGTTTAGAGAACACATTTGTAATTTATCATAGTCCACCCTTCAAGTGATAATATAGTTTTTCATGTATAGAATAAGAACCTTATTTATACTAGTATATTTATTTTTCTTTTTTCTAGTACTTGTGTTATTTATTGAAATACATTTTAGTTCTGTATGTGTTAGAAGCACTATTGTTATACTGTTATTTTTGCTTTACACATGTGTTTTAAAGATATTTTGATAATAAGAAAAAAGTTATCATATTTATCCATTAGTGATCATTTCCTGTCCTTTTTGCTTTTTTGAATAGATACAGATTTCTATTTTGCATTATTTTTCTTCTTTTTACAGAGCTTCTTTTAATTTTTGTTGTAGTAAAGGTCTATTGGTGATGAATTATTTCAGCTTGTCCAAACCATCTTTATTTCACTTTCCTTTTAGAACTATCTTTTTTATGAGTTTAAGTTCTAGGTTTTATTTATATTTGGTAGACTGAAGATAATGTTCCAACCAGTCCTGTAACTTACATTGTTACCTTTTTTTCATTTTATTTTATTATGTTAGTCACCATACATTACATCAGTTTTTGATGTAGTGTTCTATGATTCATTGTTTGCATATAACACCCAGTGCCCCATGCGATACGTGCCCTCCTTAATACCCATCACAGGGCTAACCCACCCTCCATCCCCCTCCCTCTAAAAACCCTCAGTTTGTTTCTAAGAGTCCATAGTCTTTCAACTTACATTGTTTCTGACCAGAAATCTGTCACCCTTATCTTTGTTCCTCTACATATAATGTGTCTTTCACTAACTACTTTAAAATTTTTTCTATTTTAAGCAATGCATTATGATATGCTTTAACATATAGTACTACACATCCTTGTGTTTAGGTTCATTGGGTTTCTTAGATCTGTCAATTTATAGTTTTTGCCAAATTTTAACTTTAAAAAGGCCATTAATTGTAAACTATGTATTTTCTGTCACTCTACTTTACTTTGGAGACACCAATTAAACACATCTTGGCCACGGAAGTTTTGCTGAAGTTTACTGTTTGTTTTTTTTTTTTTTTTTTTTTTTCAGATTAATTTCTCCCTGTATTTCATTTGGGTGGTATCTTTTGCTATGTGTTCAGTTCACTGATATTTTCTTCTGCAGTGTCTAATCTGAGGTTAATCCCATCCAGTGTATTTTTAATCTCAGACATTGTAGATTTCATCAAGAGACGTTCGATTTAGGTCCTGTTTAAAAATCTATTCCATGTCTCTGCTTAACATGTTTAGTCTTCCTTGTAGCTTCTTGAGCATATGGAATACAGTTATAATAACATTTCTTAATGTTTTTGCTTATTAATTCTATGACTTGTGTCATTTCTGGTTCATTTTTTAGTGGTTGATACTTTTCCTCATTGTGGATTGTATTTTCTTGCTTCTTTGCATGCATGCCTGGTAATTTTTTATCAAATGTCAGACACTGTAAATTTTACATTGTTGGATGTGAAGGGGTTTTGGGTTTTTTTGTTTTGTTTTTTTGTTTTTGTAAATCTATTGATCTGTGTTCTGCAACACAGTTAAGTTACTTGGGATCAGTTTGATCCCCTTGGGTCCTGGTTTTTGGCAATACCAGAGCACCATTAAGTCAAGAGTAAATTTTTTTCCATGTTACTGAAGCAAGACCCTTCTTAGAACTCTGACTGATACCACATGAATTATGAGTTATTTCACTTTGGCTAGTGAGAACAGGCGCTATTCTTGGCCCTGCGTGATCTCCAGGTATTATTTTTCCTAATTATTTTGGGTTGTTCTTTCTGGCTTTGGGTAGTTTGTTCACACACATGGGCTGATTGGGACACAAATGAACACATAAGAAGAACACAATTCTTCTGCAGACATTTGGAGTCCTCTTTCTGTGTCCTCCTCTCCCCTCCAGTACTCTTTTCTGTGAACGTTAGCCACCTTGGCCTCCCTGGACTTCCTATTCTATATTATCAACTCAGACTGTCTGGACTCCTAGGATCCTCCAGTCTGCCCTATGTTCTGGAAACTTTTTACTATCAGTAAGCTGAAGCTCATCTCATTTGTTGCCTCTTTTTCAGGAATAACTGTCTTTCATTCCTTGATGTCAAGTGTCTTATGAACTGATTTCATATATTTTATCCATATTTTTATCTTCTAAGGCATGAAAGTAAATCTGATCCCTATTTTTCCATTTTTGTCAGAAGAAACATCAACTGTAAAGCTCACTTGTAATAGCTTTTTATGAAAATTTAGCAAAACTGCTGATCACAAACACTCTGAAGATTCAAGAAACCATATAAATACCCACTCATAATATTCCCCGATATTAGCACACTAAAGAGACAGCACTAGAAGCAAAATAAATTCTAAATAGTGAGGGAACAGCATAATGAATTATGGAAAAGAAGATAAGCTTTGGAAACACAACTGGAGTTAAGAAAACAAGATGACTAAAAAATAGCTAAAAAGGGTTATAAAATCAACTGAGTGAGAAGGAGACGCTAGCATTCCAAGGAGGTGCAGTTACTTTTTTCCCTCAGCACACATAGAGGTGGCAGATTCACCATGGTTAGTTGGTTTCCACTGGCATATTTAGTCCTTTCCTATTCTTTATTGGCATTCTTCCACCATCTACAGATGCATGCTGGGAATCAGGCTACCACTGGGCAGCTGGCTCAGAGAGCTGCAGCCATAGTTAACAGGAAACCGAAACAAGGAATTGTTAGCATGGGCCCAGTCATTTTCCCTTCCTGCTGACTTGACTATCAAATGTTACTGGTGCAGACTCACTGCACTTGGTACACTGATAACTGTGACTCTACATAGAACAAAATATTTACTTCTTTTTCTCTTACCAGTTTTGCTCTACTTTCACCAGTCCACCATCTTGTGGAAATATCTTAATTATTATGAGAATCAGGCTTTTTTTCTCATAATATAATACTTAAGATTATAATCATTTATTTATTCCACAAATATTTACCAGGCATCAAATTTCCTAATATTTTAAGTATGACTGACTTTTGCTAATTCCAGTCTTTGATAACTTGAAACATAATTAGTGCTACCACTCTTTTCTACCTTGTAGAGTCTGTGTAATTGGTTCAAAGAAAAAAAAAGCTATTATCACAAGAGAGTAATATATGGTTGATTATATTGATTATATTTATATCTTATGTTGAAGAAACAAAGAAAGATCTTCCAGTCTGAAATAAAATCTATTACCAGAAACAAGGAAACAAGGGGGAATTTTTATCACTTTTAAAGTAAGATGAAGACACTCCTTATCTAGAAATATATTTAGTCCATATATATTTGCAATAGTGATTGTGACATAAATGCATCTAACTTTGAAGGGAAGAGTCAAGATCTTAAGTTTTTTTTTTTAAACTTATTTCCTATATTCAATATTTTAGCTGTTTATCATAGTTTCCCTTAATCCATGCATTTGATACTATAGATTTCCATGTTTTATTGAAACATATAGATATAATGGATATGATACAAATGTTATATAGGTGTAAACTCTATGATGATGACTAATGCATCTATTCTTCAGCTTTATCCTTTTATTTCCCACTACCTACTAACACCTCTAATTTTGGGTTCATATAGAAATCAAAATTACATTATTTTTCTTCTCAAACATTGGCCTAGAGAATTCAATGATTTGTTTAATCTCTGGAAAAAAGTCACTGGTGTTCTGGTAAACTGGCTGGTAAAAAAGAGAACTTCCTCAACTTCATAAAGAATGTTTTACAAAAACCCTACAATTAACGTTATAGTTAATGCTAAAAGATTGAATGCTTTCCTTCTAAGATTGAGAACAAGACAAAGATGTACACCCTTACCACTCTTTTTTAACAGAGTTTTGGAAGTTTTAAGCAATAAAGCAAAAAAAAAAAAGAAAAAAGAAAAAAAAGAAACATAAGGTATACATATTAGAAAGGAAGAAATTAAAACTGTCCATATTTGCAGATAGCATGGTTGATTATGTAGAAAATTTCAAGGAATGAACACACACACACACACACAAAGACCTCCAAGAAAACCTCCCACAGCTTACAAATGAGTCCAGCAAAGATGCAAGATATAAGTCAACACACAAAATTCAATTGCATTTCTGTATACTAAGAATGAACATGTGGAAACTGAAATTAAAAGTGTAATTTGTAATTGCTTAAAAAATTAAACACTTAGATATAAGTCTAAAATATGTGAAGAATTTATATGCTAAAAACCACAATGTTGAAGGGAAAAATTGAAAAAGATCCAAATAAATGAGGAAACATAGCATGTTCATGGATCGAAAGAATCAACATAATAAAGATGTCAATTTTCCACAAGTTGATACACAGATGATATAATACTTATTAAAATCCCAGCAAGATTTTCTGTAGAATAGACAGTATCATATTAAAATTTATATAAAAATGCAAAGGACCTAGGATAGAAAAAAAGAATTTTGTAAAAGAAAAGTTAGAGGAACCAATTACTCAATTTCAATAATTTTTATAATAGTAACAGTAATCATGACTCTGTGACATTGGTGGAAGGATAGACACACATATCAGTAGAATGGAACGTAGTATCCAGAAATAGACCAACACAAATAGGCTCAACTGATTTCAATAAGGTGAAAAAGCAATTAAATGGAGGAAGGGTAGCCTTTCCAACAAATAGGACTGGAGCAATTAGCTATTCATGGGCTAAAAAGTTAAAAAAAAAAAAAAAGAGAGAGAGAAACAAAGAGAGATAGATAAGTAATTGTTACCTAGGCTTCACATTTTGTACAAAAATTAGCTTGAAATAAATTGTGTAATTAAGTGTAAAACTATAAAATTTTTAGAAAAAATTAGAAGAACTTCAGGATATAAGATTAGGCAAGAATTCTTAAACATCACACAAAAATATGGTTCATTAAATAAAAAATATGGAAAATTGGACCTCATCAAATTTAAAACTTTACCAAGAAAATGAAAAGGCAAGCTACAAAATGGTTGAAAATATATGCAAATCACATATCTGACAAAGACCTACTATCAAGAATATAGAAAGAGCTTTCAAAACTCAACAGTAAAAAGATAAACAGTCCAATTAGAAAATGGACAAAATATATGAAGGGACATTTAAATGAAGAAGGCATACAGATGGCAGATAAGCATATACAAAATACTCAGTATCATTGCCATTAGTAGGGAAATGCAAATTAAAACGATAATGAAATATTACTACACACCTACCATAATGGCGAACATAAATAATGTCGATATTAAATACTGGATTAAGGAACGCTTAATTACTCATACATTGCTGGTGGCTATGTAAAATAGCCAGGCTGGAAAACAGTTTAACAGTGTCTTAAAAAACTAAATATCCGACTATCATGTGATCCAGCAATTGCACTCTTAGGCTTTTATCCAGAGACATGAAGATTCATGTTCACTAAAAACCTGTACATGAATGTTTATAGTAACTCTATTTGTAATAACCCAAAGCTGTAAACAACCTAGATGTTGTCCACTGGGTGAGTAAACTAACTGTGATATAGCCATACTATGGAATATTATTCAACATTGAAAAAGAAGAAATTATGGATATCCGCAAGAGCCTGGATGAATCTCAAGGGAATTAAATGAGTGAAAAAAAGCCAATTCAGAGTTTACAAATTATGTGATTTCATTTATATAGTATTCTTGTTGTTGCACAGAGTTAAGGGGGAGGATGAGATAGGAAGGGAAGTGGCCAACATGAAGTATCCTCGTGTAAAGAGTATTATTTCTTACGACTAGCTTGGGAATCTACAATCATCTCAAAAAAAAAAAAAGTCACTAAAATCAGTTAAATAGTTCACTTTTAAATGGCTTTTTCTAAAATTTAGAAGGAAAGAAAGTTAATCTAGATTAAAACATTAAGCCAATTGAGGAAGATATATGAAAATAGATGCTTGCTTTCAATTATAAAAGCAAGTCAGTGGGAACCTAGACTGTTAGAGAGGCCCAAAAAACAGAAAAAAAACACACCCACTATATTTTTGTATGAATAAAAAGAAAGCCTATAAAAGTCATGAAATATTAGAACGGTGGCTTTTTCTTTACAAAAAAATGAATGGAACATGTGGACAACTATCTTTGGGATTAATTTGAAATCAGTATTTAGGTCCACTTAAGACTTGAGCTAAGATGACCTCCTGAGACTTGTTTTTAGGTCTGTGAATTTTATGTCTAATAGCTTTCAGTTTTGCTATAAAGAAAAAAAAAAAGGCTAGTATAATTAATCTTGGAACAATACCAAATAGCATTTCAGTGACAAAAATAATGATTTTTTAAAGGTCTGACATGAAATACAAAAGAAGAACTTACATTCATAGCCATAAACATAACATTGAAATATAAAATATATAATGGCTTTTTTCCAGAAAATGAGATTATTACTCTTAAGATTTCCTGTAAAATATTCACTTTTACTGACAATACATTTCAAGAAAATACTTTAAAGATTTTGACTGTTAATAGAGCTTTTTACTAGAAGCTGTGTAGAGTAAGTATAAAAATAGTGAACAAAAAAACTGTCTTTGTTCTCAAGGACTTTACGGATAAGGAACTCATTGTAAAAGGATATAGAAGAAAAGTGTTAAACGCTGATAAAGAGAATATGCTCTTAAAGACAAAGAGGGAGCAATGCATTTTTATTATTTCTCTTACTGTGGTAGTTCATTCGGGCTGCTATACCAACAATATCATGGGCTGGGTAGCTTGTAAACAATACAAATTTATTTCTCAGGGTACTGGAGGCTGGGGAATCCAAAATCAAGGCTCTGGAGAATTCAGTGTCCAGTGAGAGTCCACTGCTTGTTTTATAGATGTCTGTCTTATAGCGGTGTCCTCAGATGGTGGAAAGGGGGAGGGGCAAGAGAGCCCTCTGGCGGGATCTTCTATAAGTGCATTAATCACCTCCTAACACCGCCATAGCGGGGATTAGGTTCAAATATGAATTTGGGGGCATAAGACATTCATTCTATAGCACTTCCTTTCTCCCAAGAGGACTCTCTCAATAAATCACTTAAACAAGAATCTTAGTGTTGGGCTCTATTTATAAGGCACCCGACCTAAAGGAGGAACCAGAAACATGTATAGTGCATTCTAAAACTGACAAGCACCCTTGATGATGAAGAACACAATGTGTGTGTGTGTGAAAAGTGTACTATACTAGTAGATGAAGTTGAGAAAGTAATTTATAACTCAATTGCAACTGCTTTGACGTTTTTATGAAAAATTTAGAATGTATTTTAAGCACATTTTCTATGAAGGGGGTGATATCAAGTCACCAATAATTGAGAAAAATAAATATGAAAGCTATATAAATGATGGAATCAAAAAAGAGAAAGGTTATGGGCAATGACAATCAATTAGGGAATCCGTTTGGGTAGTGTGAGTGGCAATGAAGAAGAGAATGAAGAAGAAGAAACTACCTTATATAGTTTATAAAAAATTGTTCAGTTATGGCTGCTTATTTAAAAATGGGTTTTAGGGCACCTGGGTGGCTCAGTTGGTTAAGCGACTGCCTTCGGCTCAGGTCATGATCCTGGAGTCCCTGGATCGAGTCCCGCATCGGGCTCCCTGCTCGGCAGGGAGCCTGCTTCTCCCTCTGACCTTCCCCCCTCTCATGTGCTCTCTGTCTCTCTCATTCTCTCTGTCTCAAATAAATAAATAAAATCTTTTTTTTAAAAAAAAGAAGCTTATTTAAAAAAAAATTAAAAAAAAATAAATAAAAGTGGGTTTTAGGTGAAGGAGCCTGTGATACCAGGAGGGTAGGATGGTCTTCTGCAGAAATAAGAACAAGGAACTGAAGGAAAATACTGAATCCTGATTTGAACACAATTTGTTGCCTGGGCTGCAAGTCGGCAAATCTGTTTGTGGACGTAAATGAGGAAGCCATACAATAAAGAGGAAAAGCTATAGAATGGATGAGGCAGTGCTCAGTGAGAACGCTGAAATTTAAGAAATTTGTACAGAAAAAAGTAGACTAAAAGAAGATAGAAAGTTTAGTATATGTAAGAGATGTAGAGAAATGTAAAGAGATGAAATGTTTTATGAACATAGAAAAAGCTGTTGCATTTGGCAGTTAGGAAATAATAAATGATCTTTGATGATGGTTTTATCAGTAGTAATAGGGAAGAAACTTGTTTTCATGATGCTAAGTAGTGAATTTAGGTTATTTTTTCAATGGAGTTGACAGTGAAAGCAAATGAAATATAAATAAGTGGAATAGAAAGTAATAGAAATTTTTAAATTAGCTGTTACTTAAACATATTTGTGGGGAAATAACACATAAAAGTAATTTATGGCACCAAAAACATCCATATTTTAAAAATCATATCAATAAAATAATGTAATTGTATTTACTTTTTTAAAATGTCAAATGTTTATGGATATCTGCATCTGCAGCAGGCTGATCATTTTAATTTCAAATGTGAGTCTCATCAGGGAGTCTTCCATAGCTGCTTTCAGTGTTCATTTCCAGAAGAATCTCAGAGACAAAATGAATATTAGACAGCAAAAATATCTAACTAAGTTCTTTTCTGTAAATGATCACTATGCACTGCCTTCCCAGATTGCCATGAAGTGACTGTGAATGATTTTCCTTTTATTCCCCCTGCAGATATGAATACTGTTAGTTTATTTGGACTTTAGCTAAGTAGAAATCTCTTCCAAACTGAAGGGAATCAGAAATAACATCTAGCACCAAAATCAAAATTGTCTCCAGCAAACAAGTTTCAGTTGCCGAGTCTATGTGTCTCCCATTTCCTACATCTATAAAGGGTTACTTCTTTACTTCCACTAGCTTCGTTCACTTTAATTGATCACTACATTATATTGAAATTTTCTTAGAATATAAATCACGCTGTCCTCCTGCTCTAAACTTTGTCATGCCTTTCCATTACATTTAAGTTAAAAATCCCAAATTCTAATTGCATCCTACAAAGCCCTGCCTGATCTCTCAAGCCTTGTCTTAAGCATTACCTTTTGCTAACATAACCAACCTCCCCCTGTGCTATATTCCAGACGCAGAGTCCTTCTTATTGCTCCCGTAATATGCTATGTTCTTCCTTGCCTCGGGGACTTTAAGTATCCTTTTATCTACACTTCAACTACATTATATTCCTTAGGTGTCAGCTTAAGGGTTACTTCGTCAAAGAAGCCTCTAAATTCAAGTTCCCCTCTAATTCTCTCTCATACAACTCCTTAATTTTTCTACTTAGCATACTTTAATACTTTTCAGATATATATTTATTTCATAGTCAAAGTTGTTGAAAATGATGAGGAATTGTTTCTATTTATAGCCTTTATTTAGGAAAGAATGCAAACAACAATGGTTTTTTACAAGGTAGTACAGAAACTGAAACAGTGCAGAACAGAGTTTTTAAAACCACAAAGGAACAATAAGTGAGAGCCAAAAAAAGAAAGAAAAAAAAAGCAAATAAATGAAGAATTAGCACTCTTGCAGGGTAGGAAAACAAAGCTCTCCTGGGGGAAAAATAAACTATGCAAGAAAAAAAGAATAATGTGAATTGATGGCAAATAGGAAAATGACTTGAAAATTAGGTTAAGAAGGATTATTGAAAGTTCACTATGTCCTGGCAGTAACTTGCTGGCTAAGACAAGCACCCTTGCCTTCAAGGCAGAGAGGTGTAAAAAAAATCTATACACATTTAAAGCTGATGCCCTCAAGGACAGCATACCATGTGTGTATAATCTACGGATACACAACAGTGGAGTGAGTGTATTCTTCATAGAGGCATTAAAAGTGTTTAAGAAAAAAAGGTCTTGATTTTATCCAGACAATGGGCAAGGATTTTTCGAGAAATGATGCACTGAGCAGTAGGTAATCATATAAAAGAACAATCTGATGTGTGAGGAGGGAAAACGGAATTTGTGCCTTCAAAGTGCAGTGTTTTTCAGATTCAAATCTTACACAACTGTCAATAATCTACTGCTTAAAAGAGATCCCTGAAAACATTATTTTCATTCACAGCACACTACTGAGTCCTATCTGTTGTTAAATTTCTGCACCGTAAGATTGCGTTTTCCTGGGCATTATGGATACAATTGTTAACATTACACAGTTAAATGGTAATGATAGTCTGTTTCAAATACATGAAGACTCGTTATGTAAATAGAGTGGAACATCTGTTCTGTTTCCCCAGAAGATCACGAATAAGGAAGTGAAAAGGAATGGGAAATACAGTAGCCCTCCCTTACCCGAGGTTTGACTTTGCCAGTTAGTTACCACAGTGAACCGCAGTGCGGAAGCAGATGATCCCCCTGATGCATCGTCAGAAGAGCAGTAGTACCCTAACCAGGTCACAGTGCCCACAGCGCTCACGGCACTTCCTCTCATCATACAGAAGGAGCGTGAGGTTCTGTGTGTGTGTGAGAGAGATCACATTCATATTATTTTCATTACTTTTGTATGTTATAATTGCTCCGCTTTATTATTAATTATTGTTGTTAATCCTTTACTGTGCCTAATTTATAAATTAAACTTTATCATATGTCTGGATAGAAGAAAACATAAGATATATAGGGCTCGGGGGGCACCTGGGTGGCTCAGTCGTTAAGCGTCTGCCTTCGGCTCAGGTCATGCTCCCGGGGTCCTGGGATCGAGCCCAGCACTGGGCTCCCTGCTCCGCAGGAAGCCTGCTTCTCCCTCTCCCACTCCCCCTGCTTGTGTTCCCTCTCTCGCTGTGTCTCTCTCTGTCAAATAAATAAATAAAATCTTTAAAAAAAATAAAAGATATATAGGGCTCGGTACTAGCCGTGGATTCAGGCATCCACTAGGGGTCTTGGAACATATTCCCCGCAGATAAGGGGGAAGGGGGAAGCTCCTGTATTTAGGTTTATAATATAACATTGGTGCTGAATGACAAGAGCATTTATAATGCTCTTCTGTGGATAACTTCAAGGACAGAGATCAGTTTTCTCTCTTTTGGAACTAAGTTCTAGCCGGAGGTAAGGTGAAAGAAAGTCCTGATTGCAAATTGTAAACCTGTTAGGAAAAACACCTGGTCTATGTATACCTAATGAACAATTATAATGACTATTGTTATGACAATTAATTATCTTTCACTCAGTTTTTATATCCTTATCAAGATAGTCAAGATGTAGAAGAAGCTAGTTTTAATGCAGGCTAACTAAATTTCTAATTAGCCAAGAGATCTTTTCTTCATCAAAATCCTAATTCTTACACTATAATTAGATTTAAATACATAATATTGATTTAGTAGTAATTAAATCTGTGTGAATCTTAGACTGCTTGCAATTTGGCATCAGATACAGACAAAGGAGTTTTCAGTTAATTGCTTTCTAGAAAGAATTCTAAACAGGTTAAGATGTTCTAGATTATGCTATAGAACAAGAGCAATTTTTAGATGAGAAAAATCTTTAAATCAGAGAAGTTAAAAAAATAATTATATGGCAGTGATCCAAGAAGATAATCAAAGAGAACATTTTCATATAAAATTAGTCCATGGAGTTGAAAAGTATTAATAGAAATGTCCCTAGTACCAGTACATTCTTTTTCAGACGAGATCGGGCACATTCAGGGTGGTATGGCCATAGACAGTACATTCTTTTTCAAATGTGCTGAGAAAAATAAATCAAAACCCATGTAGGGTTTAGCTTTTGATAGTATAACCTTTTTATTCTATAATGTAATGTGTTGCCTGCATTGCTTCAGAATGCTGAGATTATGGTCTATTAAGTATTGATATTACTCTTTTCAGTGTTTCTCAAAAATGTGAGTATTTTGAGGTCCCCTTGTTTTAGAACCGCTCAGGATGTTTGTTTAAAATTCAGACTCCTGAATCTTACCCCAAACAGAATAGAATAGCTGTTCTTGAGCCCAGTAAATTTCATCTTAACAAGAGCTGTAGGTGATTGTTATACAAAGTTAATAGTTTGAAACCTTTTGGGTTATTTTAATCATCCTTTAAAGTAGATAATTTTTCTTTGATTTGTGAGAGCTCTATCAAGGGTTTGTTTAAAGATAAACTCTAATTCCTTGTCAGTGCTAGCTAATTTAGTGCTCACTTTGAACTTTGATACATTGGATTATTTCTGTTACAAAAGATGGCAGAAACCCAGGCCACCAAAGGGTGAGAAGAGGTTGTTTATTAAACTCAGATGCCTTTTACTGTAATAGATACAGTGTTTTTTCCAAAGAATGTCTATGCTCTTCCTATATCACATATTTCCAAATTCCTATCAGTCAGATTAAAATAGTGTTCCATTTCTCTAAATTTACCTTGAAAATTTTTCTGAAAAATCCAGATCGCCCTAAAATCTTCTCCAAATAGTCTGGGATTCTACCAAAGTCTCTGCTGTGCTCTGACGACCAGTCTCCTGGCCCCTTCATGGCATTCCTCAAGCTCTTGCTCTGACTTACCATGAGGCTATTTCCTCTGCTGCAATTGTCAGTGAATAACAGCACTGTAACTGGTACCAGGTGGTGATAGAATTGCTTGCTGACAACTCCCATCACCCAATTCCAAGAGTGCTGCCTGACATTTCTATAGGATGTTTTCCATTACTGCCGAAGCTGTTGGCATCCATGCTGGGTTCATTGTACCTCATTATCCCACAGAAGAAATGGTGAAGAAAAACTGGCATAATTACTACTGATTCTTATTTTCACCCTTTAGAGAAGTTGGGCTAGAAAAGTGTGATGGACACAACTTTCTATTGATAATTATGAGTCTCCTCCCGTGTCATTGATTAATCACCTGTATTATCACTCTCCCTGATGATGTATTCTTTCTTGGAAGTCAAGACACTATGTCCCCATGTAATAATAACCGACATTTCATTAATCCCATACATTTTTTTTTCGAAATTTTATCACATTTATGGAGGTACAACTTGCATTCAGTAGAATTCATCAATTTTAAGTGCACAGTTGTATTAGCTGTATAACGAGTGTAAGAATCATAATGCAGAACATTTCTGTCTCTTCACAGAGTTCCTTTGTGTGTTTCCTTCTTTCCCAACCTTGGTCACTGCCAACTACTGAACAGTTTTCTGTCATTAAGGATTTACCTTTTCTAGAACTTCATATAAATGGAACAATACTGCACCATGGTTTTTAAATATGTCCAGAAAATTCTCTAACACTCTTCCCTTCACAAGAGGATGCTTCATTCCTCTCTATTTCAGTAGGGTTTGAATTTACTAGGATGAATTTAATAGGAATGCTGTGGAATTATGCTAATTGACTTCTGAGGTCAGGTAATAAAAGTTTTAGTTTCCACTTGGCATTCCATCTCTTTGGATCATTCTCTCTGAGGGAAGACAGCTACCATGTTGTGAAAGCACTCAAGCAGCCTGTGGAAAGGCCTGCTTATGGAGAAACTAAGGCCTCACGCTAAATCAGTCCACAACTGCCAGTCATGTAACAACTGGAAGTGGATCCTGTCAGAGACTGTGAAGAGCTTGAATTTTTTCCTACTTGCTATCCTGCTTTTTTTTTTTTTTCTTCAGACTTTATTTACTTATCTGAGAGAGAGAGTGAGAGCATGAGCAAGTGGAGGGGCAGAGGGAGAAGCAGACTCCCCACTGAGCAGGGAGCCCAAGGTGGGTGGAGGGATTGATCCCAGACCCCTGAGATCATGACCTGAGCTGAAGTCAGATGCTTAAATGACTGAACCACCCAGGTGCCCCCTTGTTATCCTCTTTTTACACTTCTTGCAATCTAACAATCTAGCCTACCATGGTTTCATGGTTGCTGGCAAAAGACATGAGACTCCTGGGTCAGAGGCAGAGGACAATGTTTTCCTCACTGCAATAGCAGTCACCGGAGTATCAGCGTTTGTTCAAGTTCCCTGAGCCTCAGGTGCCATGGGGCCATGTGGTGGCTGAACACACAGCGGGTTTTGTTCCAGGCAAGGAATCTCAAGCTTAGGAAACTTCAGTGTCCTATAATGGAATTTTTTTTTTTCCCATCCATTTGCTTTTACCCCATCTACATATACAAAATTAGAATGAGTTTCTTGCAGATAGTATATAAAATATGACAAAGATGACAATGTATTTCTATTGAATGTGTAAGACAATTTTATTTATTATAATTATTGATATGGTTGGCTTAAAACTATCATTTCTGGGGCATCTGGGTGGCTCAGTCGGTTAAGCATCTAACTCTTGACTTTGGCCTAGGTCATGATCTCAGGGTTGTGGGATCGAGCCCACATGGAGTTCTGTGCTCAGCAGGGAGTCTGCTGGAGGTTCTCTCTCTCCCTCTGCCTCTCCCACCCCCTCTCTAAAACAAAACAAAACAAAACAAAAATCTATCATTTCTTTTTACTTCCTATTTGTCCCATCTGCTTTTTAGTCATTTTTTTCTTTCCCTGCCATCATTTGCATTAACTGAGTTTTCAATTATTTATTCTCTTCTCTACTATTTGATTCTCTCTCCCCCATCTCAAGCTTTGTCTATATCTCACTCCTTTTGGTAGTCACACTCTATTTTTAAATGATATTTTTCCACTTCCTATATATTGTATGATCCTTACAATGATATACTTCTTTCCTCCACTTCATCTTTTTGGCTATTGGTGTCATACATTATACTTCCATGTATGTTACAAAGTTCAAAATACATTGTTATTTATTTTTTGTCTAAACTGTCATTTATCTTTTAAAGAGTTTAAAAATGAGAAAATGTCTTCTGTATTTACTCGGATGTTAATACCTTCAGGTATTAACTGGTGCAACCGTAGATCCCACTTGATAACTCCTTTTTTCTCAGATATCACAGTGCCATGCTGCCTATTGCCCAACATCCAAAAACTTTGGTTTAATTTCTTTAAGTGTCAATTACTCTAGTCAGTTTTCATGTGAAAGTACATTTAGTACGCTCTATTCATCTTCCTTGGATGACTTAATTTTGCTACACATATGAAAATTTTTAGTATAAGTAGAATAATTGTTCTGAATGAAAGAATAAACTTTCTGAATTTTATAGGAAAATCAATAGTGATGTAAAGCAAATGGCATCTGTTTAGAATATTATGTTCATATTTTCTTCTTTGCATACTTTTTAAATTTAATTTTATTATGTTATGTTAATCACCATACATTACATCATTAGTTTTTGATGTAGTGTTCCATGATTCATTGTTTGCGTATAACACCCAGTGCTCCACTCAGTACGTGCCCTCTTTAATACCCATCACCAGGCTAACCCATTCCCCCAATGCCCTCCCCTCTAGAACCCTCAGTTTGTTTCTCAGAGTCCATAGTCTCTCATGGTTCGTCTCCCCCTCCGATTTCCCCCCCTTCATTCTTCACTTCCTGCTATCTTCTTCTTTTTTTCTTTTAACATATAATGTATTATTTGTTTCAGAGGTACATGTCTGTGATTCAGCAGTCTTACATAATTCACAGCGCTCACCATACCACATACCCTCCCCAGTGTCCATCACTCAGCTACCCCAACCCTCCCACCTCTCACCACTCCAGCAAACCTCAGTTTGTTTCCCGAGATTAAGAATTCCTCATATTGGGCGCCTGGGTGGCTCAGTTGGTTAAGCGACTGCCTCTGGCTCAGGTCATGATCCTGGAGTCCAGGATCGAGTCCCGCATCGGGCTCCCAGCTCAGCGGGGGGTCTGCTTCTCCCTCTGATCCTCTTCACTCTCATGCTCTCTGTGTCTCATTCTCTCTCTCTCAAATAAATAAATAAAATCTTAAAAAAAAAAAAGAATTCCTCATATCAGTGAGATCATATGATACATGTCTTTCTCTGACTGACTTACTTCGCTTAGCATAATACCCTCTAGTTCCATCCACGTCATTGCAAATAGCAAGATTTTTTTTTGATTGCTGCATAATATTCCATTGTATATATATATCACATCTTCTTTATCCATTCCTCTGTTGATGGACATCTTGGCTCTTTCTATAGTTTGGCTATTGTGGACATTGCTGCCATAAACAATGGGGTGCACGTACCCCTTCGAATCCCTACATTTGTATCTTTGGGGTAAATACCCAGTAGTGCAATTGCTGGGTCATAGGGTAACTCTATTTTCAACTTTTTGAGGAAACTCCATACTGTTTTCCAGAGTGGCTACACCAACTTGCATTCCCACCAACAGCGTAGGAGGGTTCCCCTTCCTCCCCATCCTCGCCAACATCTGTCGTTTCCTAACTTGTAAATTTTAGCCATTCTGACTGGTGTGAGGTGGTATCTCATTGAGGTTTTGATTTGGATTTCCCTGATGCCGAGCGATGTTGAGCACTTTTTCATGTGTCTTTTGGCCACTTGGATGTCTTCTTTGGAAAAATGTCTGTTTATGTCTTCTGCCCATTTCTTGATTGGATTCTTTGTTCTTTGGGTGTTGAGTTTGATAAGTTCTTTGTAGATTTTGGATACTAGCCCTTTATCTGATATGTCATTTGCAAATATTTTCTCCCATTCTGTCAGTTGTTTCTTGGTTTTGTTGACTGTTTCCTTTGCTGTACAAAAGCTTTTTATCTTGATGAAGTCCCAATAGTTCATTTTTGCGCTTGCTTCCCTTGCCTTTGGCGATGTTTCTAGGAAGAAGTTGCTGTGGCTGAGGTTGAAGAGGTTGTGCCTGTGTTCTCCTTTAGGATTTTGATGGACTCCCGTCTCACACTGAGGTCTTTCAACCATTTTGAGTCTATTTTTGTGTGTGGCGTAAGAAAATGGTCCAGTTTCATTCTTCTGCATGTGGCTGTCCAATTTTCCCACACCATTTGTTGAAAAGACTGTCTTTTTTCCATTAGACATTCTTTCCTGCTTTGTCAAAGATTAGTTGACCATAGAGTTGAGGGTCCATTTCTGGGCTCTCTATTCTGTTCCATTTGTCTATGTGTCTGTTTTTGTGCCAGTACCATACTGTCTTGATGATTACAGCTTTGTAATAGAGCTTGGAGTCTGGAATTGTGACGCCACCAGCTTTTCTTTTCTTTTTCAACATTCCTCTGGCTATCTGGGGTCTTTTCTGGTTCCATACAAATTTTAGGATTATTTGTTCCATTTCTTTGAAAAAAGTGGATGGTATTTTGATAGGGATTGCATTAAATGTGTAGATTGCTCTAGGTAGCATTGACGTCTTCACAATATTTGTTCTTCCAATCCATGAGCATGGAACATTTTTCCATTTCTTTATGTCTTCCTCAATTTCTTTCATGAGTATTTTATAGTTTTCTGAGTACAGATTCTTTGCCTCTTTGGTTAGATTTATTCCTAGGTATCTTATGGTTTGGGGTGTAATTGTAAATGGGTTGGTGTATAGGAATGCCACTGATTTCTGCGCATTGATTTTAATCCTACCACTTTACTGAGTTCCTGTATGAGTTCTAGCAGTTTTGGGGTGGAGTCTTTGGGGTTTTCCACATAAAGCATCATATCATCTGCAAAGAGTGAGAGTTTGACTTCTTTGCTGATTTGGATGCCTTTTATTTCTTTTTGTTGTCTGATAGCTGTGGCTAGGACTTCTAGTACTATCTTGAATAGCAGTGGTGATAATGGACATCCCTGCCTTGTTCCTGACCTTAGGGGGAAAGCTCTTAGTTTTTCCCCATTAAGAATGATATTTGCTGTGGGTTTTTCATAAATGGCTTTTATGATATTGAGGTATGTACCGTCTGTCCCTATACTCTGAAGAGTTTTTTTTTTTTTAAAGATTTTATTTATTTATTCATGAGAGACAGAGAGAGAGAGAAGCAGAAGGAGAAGCAGGCTCCCAAGGAGCAGGGAGCCCGATGCGGGACCCGATCCCAGGACCCCAGGATCATGACCTGAGCCGAAGGCAGATGCTTAACCATCTGAGCCACCCAGGAGCCCTACTCTGAAGAGTTTTGATCAAGAAAGGATGCTGTACATTGTCAAATGCTTTTTCTGCATCTATTGAGAGGATCCTATGGTTCTTGTTCTTTCTTTTATTAATGTATTGTATCACGTTGATTGATTTGTGGATGTTGAACCAAACTTGCAGCCCAGGAATAAATCCCACTTGGTCGTGGTGAATAATCCTTTTAATGTACTGTTGGATCCTATTGGCTAGTATTTTGGTGAGAATATTTGCATCCATGTTCACCAAGGATATTGGAGTGTAATGCTCGTTTTTGATGGGGTCTTTGTCTGGTTTTGGGATCAAGGTAATGCTTGCCTCATAAAATGAGTTTGGAAGTTTCCCTTCCATTTCTATTTTTTGGAAGAGTTTCAGAAGGATAGGTATTAATTCTTCTTGAAATGTTTGGTAGAATTCCCCTGGGAAGCCATCTGGCCCTGGGCTTTTGTTTGTTGGGAGATTTTTCATGACTGCTTCAATTTCCTTAGTGGTTATTGGTCTGTTCAGGTTTTCTATTTCTTCCTGGTTCAGTTTTGGTAGTTGATACATCTCTAGGAACGCATCCATTTCTTCCAGATTATCTAATTTGCTGGCATATAGTTGCTCGTAATATGTTCTTATAATTGTTTGTATTTCTTTGGTGTTGGTTGTGATCTCTCCTCTTTCTTTCATGATTTTATTTATTTGGGTCATTTCTCTTTTCTTTTTGATAAATCTGGCCAGGGGTTTATCAATCTTATTAATTCTTTCAGAGAATCAGCTCCTAGTTTTGTTGATCTGTTCTACTGTTCTTTTGGTTTCTATTTCATTGATTTCTGCTCTGATCTTTATTATTTCTCTTCTCCTGCTGGGTTTTGGCTTTATTTGCTGTTCTTTCTCCAGCTCTTTTAGGTGTAGGGTTAGGTTGTGTATTTGAGACCTTTCTTGTTTCTTGAGAAGTCTTGTATTGCTATATACTTTCCTTTTAGGACCGCCTTTGCTACCTCCCAAAGATTTTGAATAGTTGTGTTTTCATTTTCATTTGTTTCCATGAATTTTTTTAATTCTTCTTTAATTTCCTGGTTGACCCGCTCATTCTTTAGTAGGATGCTCTTTAGCCTCCATGTATGTGAGTTCTTTCCGACTTTCCTCTTGTGATTGAATTCTAGTTTCAAAGCACTGTGGTCCAAAAATATGCAGGGAATGGTCCCAATCTTTTGGTACCGGTTGAGACCTGATTTGTGACCTAAGATGTGATCTATTCTGGAGAATGTTCCATGGCACTAGAGAAGAATTTGTATTCTGTTGCTCTGGGATGGAATGTTCTGAATGTATCTGAAGTTCATTTGGTCCAGTGTCTCATTTAAAGTTTTTATTTCCTTGTTGATCTTTTGCTTAGATGATCTGTCCATTTCAGTGAGGGGGTGTTAAAGTCCCCTACTATTATTGTATTGTTGTTAATGTGTTTCTTAGCTTTTGTTATTAACTGGCTTATATAATTGGCTGCCCCCATGTTAGTGGCATAGATATTTACAATTGTTAGATCTTCTTATTGGATAGACCCTTTAAGTAGGATATAGTTTCCTTCCTCATCTCTCATTATAGTCTTTGGTTTAAAATGTAATTTGTCGGGTGCCTGGGTGGCTCAGTTGGTTAAGTGACTGCCTTCAGCTCAGGTCATGATCCTGGAGTCCTGGGATCGAGTCCCGCATCGGGCTCCCTGCTCAGCAGGTAGTCTGCTTCTCCCTCTGACCCTCCCCCCTCTCATGCTCTCTTTATCTCATTCTCTCTCTCAAATAAATAAATAAAATCTTAAAAAAATATAAATAAAAAAATAATAAAATGTAATTTGTCTGATATAAGTATTGCCATCCCAGCTTTCTTTTGGTGTCCATTAGCATGGTAAATGGTTTTCCACCCCCTCACTTTCAATCTGGGAGTGTCTTTGGGTCTAAAATGAGTCTCTTACAGACACCATATCGATGGGTCTTGTTTTTTATCCAATCTTATACCCTGTGTCTTTTGATTGGGGCATTTAGCCCATTTACATTCAAGGTAACTATTGAAAGATGTGAATTTAGTGCCATTGTATTGCCTATCAGGTGACTGTTACTGTATATTGTCTATGTTCCTTTCTGGTCTATGTTACTCTTAGGCTCTCTCTTTGCTTAGAGGACCCCTTTTAATATTTCTTGTAGGGCTGGTTTTGTGTTTGCAATTCCTTTAGGTTTTGTTTGTCCTGGAAGCTTTTTATCTCTCCTTCTATTTTCAGTGAAGCCTATCTGGATATAGTATTCTTGGCTACATATTTTTCTCATTTAGTGCTCTGAATATATCATGCTAGTCCTTTCTGGCCTGCCAGGTCTCTGTGGATAGGTCTTTTGCCAATCTAATATTTCTACCATTGTAGGTTACAGACCTCTTGTCCCGAGCTGTTTTCAGGATTTTCTCTTTGTCTCTGAGACCCTTAAGTTTTACTATTAAATGTCAGGGTGTTGACCTTTTTCATTGATTTTGAGGGGGTTCTCTGTGCCTCCTGGATTTTGATGCCTGTTTCCTTCCCCAAATTAGGGAAGTTCTCTGCTATAATTTGCTCCAATATACCTTCTGCCCCTCTCTCTCTTTCTTCTTCTGGGATCCCAACTATTCTAATATTGTTTCATCTTATGTATCACTTCTCTCTTGAATTCTGCTCTTGTGATCTGGTAGTTGTTTATCCCTTTTTCTCAGCTTCTTTATTTTCCATCATTTGGTCTTCTATATCACTAATTCTCTCTTCTGCCTTATTTATCCTAGCAGTTAGGGCCTTCATTTTTTATTGCACCTCATTAGTAGCCTTTTTGATTTCGACTTGGTTAGAAATTAGTTCTTTCATTTCTTCAGAAAGGGTTTCTCTAGTATCGTCCATGCTTTTTTCAAGCCCAGCTAGTATCTTTATAATCGTGATTCTGAACTCTAGTTCTGACATCTTACTAATGTCTGTATTGATTACGTCCCTGGCAGTCAGTACTGCCTCTTGTTCTTTTATTTGAGGTGAATTTTTCTGTCTTGTCATTTTGTCCAGAGGAGAATAGATGAATGAGAGAACAAAATGCTAACAGGGTAACAATGACCCCAGGAAAATATACACTAAGGAAATCAGAAGAGACTTGAATCCGGGGAAAAAGAAAGGGAAGGAAAGAAAAAAGAAAAAAAAAAGAAAGAAAAAGATAAAAAAACAGAATATGATCAAATATGATCAGGCTGGTGCATAGATCAGTGCCACACACTAGATTTTGGTTGTATTTTGGTCTGTTAGAAGAAACTGCCTCCCAAAATTTTAAAGAAAAAAAAACTTATATATGTACAAAAATAAGGGTAAATACGATGAAGGGATGGAATATGACTGTAAAGATGAAAATTATAAAAGATTTTATAAAAGGAATTGATAAGATAAGAAGGTGGTTGAAAAAAGAAAGAAGAGAAATTAAAAAAAAAAAAGGGAGAGAATGTGATCAGGCAGGAGACTAGAACAAAGCCATACACTAGAGATTTAGGATATATTTTGGTCTGTTAGAAGCAAATATATCCCAAAATTTTAAAGAGAGAACAATATATATATATACCAAAAATAAGGGTAACTACTATGAAGGGATAGAATATGACTCTAAAAATGAAAAATAAAAAATATTTTTTTTAAAAAGGGATTGATAAGATGTTGTTTGAAAAAGGGAAAAAGAAAAATTCAAAAGAAAAGAAAGTTAAAAAAAATTGAAAGACTAAAGAATCATGGGAAAAAAGCCATGAATACTATATGAAGTGTTCCCCTAGCACTGGAGTTCTGCTGTTCTCATTGATCGGTAAACTTGGTCTTGGCTGGCTGTTCTTGCTGATCTTCTGGGGGAGGGGCCTGTTGCCGTGGTTCCCAAATGTCTTTGCCAGAGGTGGAATTGCCCTGCCCTTGCCAGTCTGGGCTAAGTAATCTGCTCAGTTTGCTCTCGGTAGCTTTTGTTCCCTGCAAGCTTTCAGTACAGCTTTGGAGGATGAGAGTGAAAATGGCGGCCTTCCAATCTCCACCCCAGAGGAGCCCGGAACTGGGGACCCCACTCCTCAGTGCACCCCCAGAGAAAAGCACTCAGTCACTCCTGTCTCCCCAGTCTCCGGCCGCACTCCGTGCTCACCCAGCCTGTGACTGAGTGTTTCTATCTCTGGCTCATGACCCCGTGTGGAGTCTCCAAACCCATCAGATCCCTGTGGTGCACTCCTGCGCCACTCCTCCTGGGGCAGGAAGAGGAGTCTCCCCAGATCTGCTGCTTGTTGGGTCCCTGCTGTAGGAGCAGTGGCCCAACTATGCCGTGGATCACAGTTTATGGCAACCCTGAGCTGAGAGCCTGCGCCTTGGCTCCATCTCTGGAGCCGGCTTCCCCGCTCCGATTCCTGGGAGCTCTGCCGCACTCAGGCACCCCCGGTCTTTCTGTGACCCCATGGGTCCTGAGACCACACTGTCCCAGCGACGGTTCCACCCCTTGCTTAGCCACTGGAGCAATGTCCCTCATCAGAGCTTACTTCTAAAAGTTCCGATTTTGTGCTCCGTGGCTCTATCACTTTCCAGAAGCCACCGATGGAGGCCCCCTCAGGCCCCGCCATCTATCCTCCGGAATATCACCTGGGGTTCACTTCTCCGCAGGTCCTACCCTCCAGAAAGTGGTCGCTTTTCTGTTCAGAGAGTTGTTGCTATTCTTTTCTTCAATCACCTATTGAGTTTGTAGGTGTTCAGAATGGTTTGATCCCTATCCAGCTGAATTCCTGGGACCAGATGAAATTTAGGCCTCAAACTCCTCCACCAGCTTGCTCCTCCTCATTGTTTGCATGCCTTTTTGTCTTGTGTTTCACATAGACAAAATAATCATTAAAGGTTTTTGGGCACATAATAGGCATTCAAATACAGTCATTTAATAAATGGATTTTTTAGCAAATATTTAATTGAAGTCCTACTAAAAAAGATATCCCAGTATTTAAATATAATACTTGGATTAATACTAAATAAGCAAACATACAGGCAGATTAATACTAAATAAGCAAATATACAGGTTGAAATAGGTTACGATTTCTATTTTCACAGGAAGAAAGAAAATATACATGTAATATTATTTATTAAAAACTTTATTGAATATCAAAATTTTGTGTTCATCAGTGAAGATGTTGTCACTCTTGTATTGTGCTTCTCTATATTTATAATATGTGTTTTAGCCCTTTGGCTAAAGGCTACTTAACCAATAGCTACATGATAAGGTTCAACTGAACCATAAAATTTGCAATAACATAGTCAATCTGCAAGGTCTGTATATTGCAATTCTGATCTGAATCATAACTTTGGCTTGGAATTTAAATAAGCTGGGACACCAAGTTATGTTTCATTACTTATAGGAATAATATGTTATTTGTCCTATGCATTGGGAGAAGCCATACCTCAATAGTGCTTCTGAATATTTTTTTCACCAATGTATCCTGAGATATTCAAAGAATGTACTGAAGTTAGGAAATTCAGCTCAAAACAAGTGATTGCATGAGCAAATACAAAAATTCATATAATTTTGGATTCACTACAAAAATATTTTGTGGCATAAATTAATAATTTAAATTATATATTTTCCCAAATATGTTTCAATAAAATTAATAATGCTGGAAAGCCTCACCATTTTAACTTATCCCAGACTCTGCAGACCTCTAGCATAGAGCCATGTCCATAACTTGGGAAGCATGACATAGAAGAAAAGTTGTCTTCTATTCCAAGTCCAACCCTCAGCAGCTGTGTAACATTGGGTCATTTATTTAACATGTATGAGCTTCAGATTTCTCAATGTATGAACAGAGACAAATGTTCTTATTTTGCAGTGTAATTGTGAGTATCAGAATAAGCACTAGATTACAGTGAATTCAAGTATATAGCTTTTTAAAAAGGTAAAATCATGACTCATATAAAAATAAAATGAACTCTTGTCAAAAAGTTTATTCAGTGCATCATAAGAGAGATGTTATGAATGGTCCAGAGAACATTTAAGAAGTAGGTATATGTAGATAAAAAAAAAAAAATGTTAGGAGTCCTTGATTAGATAAAAAACTGGTTAATGTCTGATAGAACTATAGGTCTAATTTCTGGCATTATCAATTTCACCAGAAAGCAATAACTGGAAATTTGAAAAGACAAAAATCGACAAATTAAGTTCTGCCCTGATAGATTTTTTTTTAATTGTCCTGTCAATTGAAAGTCAAGCTCAGCCGTTCACTGGAAAACATCCAGTAATCTCTTCTGTCTGTTTCCAATTTCCAGGTGGACTGAGGAGTGAATGGGAGTCAGGGAAATAATTGCACTGAAAAATGTTGATGCCATTTTTTTTTTTTTTTAAGATTTTATTTATTTATTTGAGAGAGAGAGAATGAGAGAGAGCACATGAGAGGGGGGAGGGTCAGAGGGAGAAGCAGACTCCCTGCCGAGCAGGGAGCCCGATGCGGGACTCGATCCAGGGACTCCAGGATCATGACCTGAGCCGAAGGCAGTCGCTTAACCAACTGAGCCACCCAGGCGCCCCTTGATGCCATTTTTTAAATGATGAGAGGACAAGATATATATAGGGTTTTAAAAATTAAATCCTTATATTTTCAGGCAACTGACATGAACTTTATATTTAATTCTTACCACAACTTTGAGAGGTATTTTTAAAATTTTCACCATTGTTCAGAGAGTGAAACTGGAGCCTAGAATATAACTTACATTAAAAAAAAAATATTTCCCTTCCTATCAGCTTTGAAATATGTGTAAATATAATCATCTTAAAAATTACCTTCTTAGGACTCTACCTCTACTTCCAGCTACTGCCATGACTTGTGCCCTGGTATCATACACTGTAGATTTGGCCTTGGAGTCAGAGTAGGTAAAGCTTTGGATTCATGCGATCTGGCTCCCGAGCATATAAGTTATGAAGGCATCATTGTTGAAGAGAGAAGGAGATAGAAGAGAATTTGCTCTTGTGGAAAATTCAGAATTTCAATGATTTTAGGGCTGAGTCGAAGCAACAAAATGTTAATTAATTATTGTTTTAAAAAATTTAATTGAAGAGTAATTGACACATAACATTATATTAGTTTCCAGTGTATAACATAGTGATTTGACAGTTACATGTATTATAAAATGCTCTCCATGGTAAATGTGGTCACCCAAAGTAATTAAAGTATTATTGATTATATTCCATATGCTGTACTTTTCACCCCTTTACTTATTTATTCTATAACTGGAAGTTTGTACCTCTTAATTCCCTTTATCCATCTTGCCCATCCCCCAACCCCTTTGACAACCACCAGTTCTCTGTATTTATGAGTCTGCTTCTATTTTGTTGTTGTTTGTTTCCTAAAGATTTTTTTTTTTTATTCATGAGAGACAGAGAGAGAGAGAGAGAGAAGCAGAGGGAGAAGCAGGCTCCCAAGGATCAGAGAGCCCGATGTCGGACTCCATCCCAGGACCCTGGGATCATGACCTGAGCCGAAGGCAGACACTTAACCATCTGAGCCACCCAGGGACCCGTTGTTGTTTATTTCTTGATGGAGTTTTGATGGTGGTGTTATTTTATGTTGTTTTTGTTTATTTTAAGCAACTTTCAGCAGTCTAGGAAATATCTTAGCCAAGGCAAGTGGTTGGATTTTTCTTTTCTAACAGGAGAGGAGGGAAAGAAAATTTGTAAGAACATAGGTAAATTTGTGTGCTTAGATATTGAGAGTCTGATGGCTTCAATTATTATTATTAGTAGTAGTAGTAGTAGTATTTGGAAAATGGATTATCTGCTAGGTGAGAAAATGCTGCTAGAGCTGGAGATTTAAGACAAAACTAAATTCTTTGGAATCTGATCCCCAAACCTTCCTGCCTCTTGGGAAACACACTCTTTATATATTGACACTAAAGCATAGAAGCAAGGGGAGAACTCAGAGGAACCTTTCTTTTCAGGAGACTTCAAAGCAAGAGGAGCTCAAGAAGAAATAAAGGACAGTCCAAGACACTGAAGTAGAATCAGGGAAATCAAAGTAGAAAAGTTTTAAGGTGTAGGCCAGGGGCAAAAAGACTCCATGCTGCAGACAGTTAATGCAGAAGGAGTGAACTGTATGTTGACCATGAGGATGCCCTTAGCAAGAGCAGTTTTTGTAGCAGGGGGAGAGAAATATAGATTTTTAAAATTTGAGAAGAAAAGAATGCAAATAAAATTTTACAGTGCTCTTAAATTGTTCTTTCCAAATATTGACAGTAGGCATTTATAACAGAAATGAAAAAGTTTCTTTTAATGTTCAAGAGATTTTTGCTTATCAATAAAAATATATGAACACATCATTTAAAAATGGGCAAAGTACTTGAATGGGAACAACAAATGGCCAATAATTATTTAAAAATATTAATCTGCCACAGTAGTAACATAATTTTAGTGGAACAGAAACAGCAATATTATTTGCTCTATAAAATCTTTAAAGATATAAAAGAAGTAACAATTTTTATTTGTTTGTAAAGATTTATTTATTTATTTTAGAGAGAGAGAGAGAGAGAGAGCATGTGAGCATGTCGGGGGTAGGGAAGGGCAGAGGAAGTTTGAGAGGGACATTCCTCAAACAGACTCCCACCCAGCTGCTGGGCTCAGGGCTCCACTGCAGGCTCAAGGTGGGACTCAAGGCAGGGCTCCATCCCAGGACCCTGAGATTGTGACCTGAGCCATAACCAAGTGTCTGCAGCCCAACTGACTGAGCCACCCAGGCATCTAAGATATTTTTATCCATTTATGTGAGAGAGAAAGAGAAAGAGAGAGAGAGCACAGCAGGGAGGAGGGGCAGAGGGAGAAGTAGACTCCCTGCCGAGCAGGACATGAGCCAAAGGCAGGTGCTTAACCAACTGAGCCGCCCAGGTGCCCCAAGAAGTAACAGTTTTATATACTACTTGATAGATGTAAATATTATATACATCTAGGAAGGTATGAAAGGCAATTTGCAATGTATAACAAAATTCTAAATGTTTTTTATTAATTTTTACTTTTTAGATTTATGCTAAAATATTATCAGAGATAAACTGCTTGAAGATATTATTTATCTACTACAAGGATGTTTGTCATCACAGAATCAAGCATAATGATGAAGAGTTGGGTATGACCCAAATATCTAAATACAGGGGATTGGAAAATTATCAGATGTCTATATAATGGAATATTAAATACTCATTGTAATTATGCCTTCAAAAGACTATTTACTGAAATGGAAAATTACAAAATTTTTTATTTTTTAAAAAGCTTCAAAGCAATTGGCACATCATACCACTTTGGCTAACAAGTGAGCGTATATACACTCTCTGAAAACGCATATTAATTAGTTATTTCAAGCAAAAACTTATGTTTTATCTTTGATTTGTTCTGTGGTTCCTGAGTTTTCAACTCTTAATCTGTATTAATTCGGTAGTTATAAAAAATTTGCAGTGAACCAAAGAATGAAGTCAGCATGGTGGATTAACAAAGATTTAGAGAAGTCAAATTCCTTTTTAAGGTAGTGTTCATCTGGTTGTTTTTGTAGGCAAATGGGAAGTAATGAAGAGAGAATGACTGTTGAAGACACTGGAATGTATATATTTAATTTGCTTGAAGGCAACCAAAATGGTATCTTTTCACTGATTACTGACCTTTTCTCCAGTGTATACATGAAAAGATACATTAAAAGATACTCCTTTGATTACTTCTCCAAGGAATGACCTTTCTGCCATTTCTCTTTCTCTGCTTAATGTCTTCTACAATCCTTTCTCAACAATCAAACAAAAAAGCTCCTGAATTCAGACTTAAATTAGGATTGGACGAAGGCAAAAACAAACTTCTCTAATAACTCTAACTGATCCTCTCAGGACTGAAACCTAATCTTAGGCTTAAGACATCTTGTCATCATCAGTAGTCTAAATAATTATACAAAGTGATTTTAAAGATTAGGTTCAATTTTTGATTTGGTGTTGGTACTAGAATAATGCAGTATCCCTAAATTTCAGAAATAGTTCAGATATAAAATTATTTTATTTTTTACATTTAATTATTTTGTGGCTTTAATTATGCCACGGGTCAGACTGTATAACTGAGTTCCTACTATGTGCTACATTCTATGTTCTTCAACTTTTTAGCTAGCTCCATGACCTTGTTGACTTCCCTTGATTTTAATTAATGTTCTCTTTTGATAAAGAGGGAGTTAGGCTAGAGGAAATTTAATGTTTATCAGAATCACCAAGAAGCTTATTAGATAGGAGTTTCTGGGCCCCACCCTCAGAGTGTTTGTTCAGTGTATCTGAGTTAAGGCCTGAAAATGTGTGTCTAAGACCATTTCCCAGGTGATGTTATCGCAGCTGTGCTAGGAACCATCCTTTGAAAACCACTTTTAGAATTTTCTAGCTCAAAAAACTCAAGAAATTCACAGGGAAGCAGAGCACAAATACACAATAACAACCTGGAACATTTTAGTCTCATTTATATAGATGGACCAATCTTACTAATCCCACCATTAAATAAAAAAATATTTCAACCAAGTAATTTTAAAGATCTGTTGGTTTTACTAATTGATTCATGAATTGGGCAGCATCCCATCTAGCAAGCAGATGGGAGCTCCAAAGGGGTACAGAATAGGAAAGATTTTCACAAGTAGAGAGAGAATGGGAAAAAGGAAGTTATTAGCAAAGGATCGATTCTGTTAGGAAAGATCACCCTCCTAAGGGGAACAGAAGGGGGTCTATCAGGAAATTTCTTGTGCTGACCAGGAAATTCCCATGGTGACTGGTGAAAGGTTCTATATCTCAGGAGTTGAAACTGCAGTTAGCTTAGGTATTAAGTCTCGATTTACTGACTTGGGGCCTTGACCTATGTGACACCATTTTGGGCTTGTGATTTTCTTTTTAACTCTCCTTATACCGGGTTTGTAGCATTTCTGTTGTATTTTTCTTACAGCAGGATAAAGAAATTATTTCACACAGGAAGAGAAATAAATATCTTCAAAGACAATTTATTTGGGGCAATTTACTAGATGACTCTGTACTGAAACAAACCATAATGTTTTAGACAACGTACATATATTTCTGTTTTGGCAGTGTTTACCACAATGCTTACCATATGATAGAGACTCCAAACATTTTTTTTGTGATGTTAGGTATGAAAAAGGACTTTGGCTGCCTCCATTTTGACCTCAAACTTTCTAGTTGGGTTTTTCTTTCCAGCCTGTCTCATGGCTCAGCTGGAAGACCCTGAGGGTAAAGCCTCCCCTGATGGGAACAGAAACTACCCCTTCAAGCATGTGGACCGCCCTGAGTCAACAAGACAACACCCACGATTGACTCCAAGACAACAGATCACTTTGATCTGCACATACCCAACCATCTTTGCCCCACATTTTCCTTACATAAACCTGGAAGTACTTTCAGCACTTTAGAGACAGTCTTTGAGACCTTAATCTGCTGTCTTCCCAGTGTTGGCGTCACTGAAATAAATTCTTTTCTTGTTTCACCACCACTCATTTCTCTGTCTTTGGACAGAACTTGGTCTGTTTGGGATCCCCGGAGCCAGGTGCTCTTGCATCCCTATGCCCCAGCTCTAGGTACATTTGGTATCTCTTATTTTAGTTAGAGATTTTTGCATTTTTTGTCACTTTAATAATGGGATAGTAAAGGTTGCTTCTGTTATTTTTTTCCCCAGATAACAAATATCTATCTATCTATCTATCTATCTATCTATCTATCTATCTATCTATCTATCTATCATCTATCTATCATCTATCTATCTATCTATCTACCTGTCATCTATCTACCTATCTATATCAATACAGTTCTACATTAGGCTATCGACTTGTCAATAGAGTCTAAATGACCAAAAAAAAAAAAAAGTCTTGTCTTCATTTTCTCATTTTAGTGTTTTTATTTGCATATTGGAAAATTCTGAAAATATTCTACAACTATAAACATCTAGGGTGTGGAGAAGGAACAAAATGAAAGACATTGGAAGTCTTTTACATATTTATATACATTAAAATAAAAATCAAAGACAATCCAAGAGCTAAAATAGTCAACAAGAAACAAAAGAAGCAAGTAGAGAATACGTAAGACCTTTGCCCCAGGGAAGAGGCAAAAATAAACAGAAGGTGACATCATTTAAGTAGTTAAACTGTTGTTCCTGGCCTCAAAATAGCTTTCTTTGTGGCGACAGGGATTGAAAGGTCATTTTAATATCTTTATAGATATTAAACTGGTAGTTTAAAGGTCATATCTTTACTATAAAACAAATCACATTTCACTAGGTAAGTAAGAAAGACAAAGTACCCACGACAATGCATTGCAGGGAATCATTTTAGAAATGCTCAGTAAATAATAACCCTTAGCTCCCCAGGGCACTTCAAAACCAAGTGGGATTTGAAATACCACACCTACAGGGTATATTTATCATCTAGGTTTCCCACTCAATGCCAATGCATAATAGACTATCCTAGCACAACTTGGCAGAAAAAAAAGAAAGTTCAGCTTTCTCTTTACATGACTTTCAAAGACTCGTGGGGGATCGAAACTGTGACTCCGATTCAAGGAAGCAAGAGTCCTGCCGCTTAAGCACATAGCCACTGTTGGGAAATGACGAGGCTGGTGTTTATCACGCAACCCTTAGAGAAAGGATTCGTGCAGACTTCAATTCTACAGCCCAAGTAGGGAAAACACACAATACCGAGGATAAAGTAAAAGAAAAATCACGCAGTGTTCACCTTATGTACCAATCTTCACGTGAGCATCAGGGATTTGACAAAAACTGCCTACGCCTTTTCTGTAGTGCAATTGCCCCTAATTGGCAATTGACATTACATTTTATTATAACAGTTTGTTAGCAAAAAGGACTCCATTTAAAATTGTAGGAAAATAATCAACTCAAAAATTGACATTTTCTTCAATTATTCTCCACTCCGGTTTTTAAATTAATGTCCTGCCCTTTTTGTTCATTAGCTGCAATGAGGAAGAGGTTAGAATGATTTAGATCGACTATTTACTATTGGCTCTGGACTATTTCTTTCAAAACTCAAATAAATACAGTGCTTATACATAAAGGCTGCTAGTTACACATTTCATAGTCCTAAACTACCAGTTTTACCTTGGTGAACATTGAGTTCAGTCATATTTAGTGGGATCAAAAGGTCCTCTGTTTTGAAAAGAATGGTTCATGAGCCAGTAGTATCCACATCACCTGGGAACTTGTTAGGATAAGAATCTTTTTTTTTTTTTAAAGATTTTATTTATTTATTTGAGAGAGAGAGAATGAGAGACAGAGAGCACGAGAGGGAAGAGGGAAGAGGGTCAGAGGGAGAAGCAGACCCCTTGCTGAGCAGGGAGCCCGATGCGGGACTCGATCCCGGGACTCCAGGATCATGACCTGAGCCGAAGGCAGTCGCTTAACCAACTGAGCCACCCAGGCGCCCCAAGAATCTATGTTTTAAAAAGGTGCTGGGTGATCACGTGCACATTACAGTTTGAGAAACTTTGCTCTACATAACCGACTTACAAATACAAACTAGGAAAAGATGACTGGGGGTTAAGATTTTTTTTGGGGGGGGATTGTAACTTCTTGTGTTATTTATGTATGATGAATAAATTCACGGATATGTTGTATTATGTGTATGCTGAAGAATCGTAGCTCTAAAGTACACTTACGCGGGTTAAATATGAAATTTTAAATGTTTACAAAGCTTTTAATTTTTCAAGTAAAGCTAAGAAATATTACTACAAGATAATATTACTAATCTATTTTGAGAAAATAATTAAGTTGTTAAAAATGATCACTTACTGGTTTACTCAACTCCAATACAGTATTCTTTCTAAAAATAGAAGCTATATTGTATTCATAAATCAAAGATTAGTCTTAATTATTGAAGTATAAACACAGTGGTGTCCTAAGTGTGTTATTATTTTTCCTTTACTGTTGCAGAAAATAAAAATCAGACTGGGGAGAAACCAAGCGACACTCGGAGGAGTAGGAGAACTCGGGTTTATTTTATGCCGGAGGACCAAGACGAGGTTGCGCTTGAAATTCTGGGTCCCGGGCAGAGGGGTTACAGAGCTTTTATAGGGCAGTGCAGGGAGTCAGGTTCCAAGGGCTGTGCTGACTGCTGGTGGGTGGGTTTAATTTGAGGAGGGGGGTTGCTATAGGCAAGAACAGTGGTAAGGGCAGCGGTTAGGGCAGTGCAGGAAGCTCGTGTTGGGACGCCTGTCTACAGAAGCAGAAGCAGCTGGTTATCTCTTGCTCCCAGTGGGGTTTCTGCTTATCTCTTGCCATTCCTAGTAACTTTCCATCTTCTGGGGCCTGCCGGTATGGACCCGCTCTGGGTAATATTCCTCTTCATTACTACATTGATCTTTGGTCTTCAACAAGTGTTAATATTATAATATTTTTGGGGAACCTGGGTGGCTCAGTCCGTTAAGCAACCTACTCTTGACTCAGGTTATGCTCTCAGGGTTGTGGGATAGAGCCTCAAGTCAGGCTCCCGCTCGCAGCTCAGCGGGGAGTCCACTTGTCCTTCTCCTTCTGCTCTTCCCGCACTGGCCTGTGGGTGTGCTTTCTCTCTCAAATTAATAAATAAAATCTTTAAAATATATATTGTGATATTGTCTCAATACTGAAAATTGGAGATATATTTAGCTTTGTCCTAGATTCATTTACAGGATCTCTATTTTATGAAGATATTACTGAACTCTTTCAAACAGTTTAAACAACTGGAGGATCATCTCTGTTTCCAAACCATTATGCCACATATAGTAAAATGAATAATAAGAGGCAAATACTGAAATCTGCTTTAGAGCCATCTTCTTGTATTTAGAATATTGTGCCATTGTTACTCTCCCTGGCATCTGTCCTGACTCAAAGGATTTTTTTCATTATTTTGTTTTTATTGGTAGTGAAACAAATGATTCTTATTTTAGTAAGGACATAGAACAATTAGCACATTTTAATTTATTCTGCTTAAGAGGCATAATACTAATCTTACTATGAAGCTTAAGAATTCCATTTGAATGTATTAGAATGATTTAAAGAAATAATGCTAGCCATGTTAAGCCAAATCCTGAATATTTCCCCTTATGTAGCATAACGTTTTCCTGTAAAACTGCCATTATTGCAACAACAATAAAATCACACTTTATTTCTTTTTTCTCATAATGAAGGTGTAAGTGATCATTTTAATACATTGAGAAAGAGTCTGGAAAGGTATTTGCTTGAATGTGAGCTTGTTGCTCTCCTCATCCAATTCCAGTCTTGCCACCACCCCACCTCATTTCTAATAAGCGGAGTTGGGGCAGCCAATCAGGGCTGTGAGGTTTGAGAACAGGGTACTGACAGAGGAAAAGGCACTGAATGATCTTACTCCTTTCTGGGCCGAAGGGAGCTTAGTGATCAGCAGTGAAGAAGTTAGCAGCAACAATGAGATTTGCACAGAGTCTGTCTGTAGAAAGCTTGGTACTCTCACTCTCATGGACTCTCAGAGGAAACAGCTTCTAGTCTGTGTCAATGATCCTGGGAGGACCTGTAGTCTCTGGGCTGAGTGGCTGCTGAGAATTTGACCCTGTGTCTGAATCTTTCCTATTCCTGAGGCTGATAGGGAAGTTTTATGTGCATGGGGGAGAATGGGAAGGTCCATTGCCAGATTACTGAGTAAATTCAGACTTGCTGTTATTTTGGATAAAGCCAACATAAATCCGAATATGAATTCTTAAATAGGTAAGGAAAAAATAATTGAGTGAGGAATACTCAGCAACTAGACAGAGGACCAACAAGCAAAACATTCCATTCTTAGTGATTTAGATTTGCTGGAAAAGGCAGGCTAGAACTTAATAAATAAGCAAGTAAACTATCTTAGGAGATTTGATTATAGAAACCAAGACTACTGGAAAATAAAATATTATATTACTTTTGAATATTATAATTTCAGAAATTATTAAAGGACTAGTTTCACAGTTGAGACCTGGAAAAAGTAATCGAGAAGATAAAATAGAAGTATCTCAAACAGAAAAATGCAAAGAAATGGAATTCATGAGGGTAAAGATATGGACTTGTAAAATGGATCCATAATGACTCAAAAGAAAAAAATAAGAAACCTGAGGGAAAAAGTTAAAAATTGGAAAAGAGGAAAATTTCATCTTAAGCAGGATTGATGTTTATTCTGATAAAATTCATGAAGTCCATGACTAAAAAGATGTTACAAGTTTTCAGACAAAGGAAGCTAGTTAAAAAGGAAACAGGAATTAGTTTGGCATCAGACTTCTCTTTGGCATCTCTGGAAGCTGGAAGAATGCTGGGGGAGAGAATTAGAGGCTACTGATAGATAAGGGGTACCACCCAAAGATCCTATTTCCAGCCAAGATAGCATTTATCAGCCACAGGGAAGGAGATAGAGATTTACTTGTACAGAGACTTGCAGACTATCTTACCCCCAGAAGGAAATATCCAAATAATGATTATAGTGTCACAGAATCAAGACTCTTTAGGATGGCTCAGATGAAGTCAGAAATACTGGTGAGCAGTGAATATATGGATCATCTTAGTGACTAGAGTGGTGTAACAATATGTTACATAAAGATGCTTCATGCAGATGGAACATAATGCAAAGTAGAATAGTAATCGAAAGTAGAAGTATAAAGTCACCTCAGCAAAAGCATAATCTGGTGTTTGGCAAAAATGGCAAAATAAATGCATTCCAGGAGGGAATGAAGAGAATAGAGCTTTTTGGTGAGGCAAAATAGTTGGTATTTTGGAATTATTTAGTAACAGTGATATATTAATTAATTCTATACATGTTTGAGTGTTTACTATGCTAGTCGCTTGGATTACATTGTTTACAGAAAGATAAAGATGTGCTTGGTGTATATGCATTTGGTAACGAAGCATAGAAAAGTAAGGAAACCACTAATGGAATTGCAAAGGACGGAAAAAATTCCTCAGATAGAAAAAACAAGAAAACAGTAATTTGATTAACTAGGAAAATTAAGACAACAGGAAAAGAAAGATAACTTTACAAAATTAGACAGGAAAAATAAAATCTGCATTACAAATTGTACACTCCATATAAAGATGGTGAATTCTTGTATTAAAAATACTGGTTCATAACCAAGTTTTTCCCAAGTTGTGGTTATAGGAATGTACTTTATGGTAATTCATGAGAAGTATACTTATAACTTGCCACCTTTGTATATTATACATCTATAAAAGTTAATTTAGAACTATATAGACACAAATTATAAAATAGTTGAAGAATTTTCTATTTTACTTTTTCATTCTCTTATTTATTGTTAGATATTTAGATTATTTTGTGTGGTACATGTGTGCACACATGCACACCATGGATAGCCTTGTCCGGAAATCTTTGAACAAATCTTTGATTATTTTCTAAAGCACAAATTGATTTAATTTGACTCTAAGATGAAGATCAATGAAGTAGATCAAATAAAAACAAGAGTTCTATTAAATATATCAAGGGTTATTCTAAGAGAATTTTCTGAGACTAACTTTTGTAAGAAATGGCTCTGATTTCTTTCTATGTCTTCTTGCTTTTTCCCTAATAAAGAGCCTTTTCTAGAAGAGTTTGGGGCCCAGGATGAGGTAGCATCAGGATGGCACACTTCTCTTTCAGGGATTTTTTTTTTTTTCAGAAGTGTTTGAGCTTCTGAAAGGCAACAGACATGTCTATTTTCACACAGTGGGGTGAACAAAGTAATGAGGACAACAAAGTCTTGAAGGAGCTGTTTATTGTTGTACATGCGAGAAAACAATCACCCACACGCCGAAAACTTCTGAGCAGAGAACATCTGATGGGAATGATAAAGTAGATTTTTCACTAGGGAAAAACTGCAGAAATCTACATAAAGAGCCTGACTTCCAACAGGAGCATTTTGTGAAATGAATTAGAAGAGTGTGCTGCATCTCAACATTCTCTTTTTGGCTAGCTCTTGAAGACTCAAATCAAATTATTTTACCATGAATGAACATCATGTACAAAGGAAATCATGATTCCATGTTGACAGGATTATTCCTTTAAAGCATTTACCAGTATTTCCCCCCTTCTGATTCAATAGAAAATAGAATATGGTGAAAATGATAACGATTTCTCTCAGGAAAAATGGATTTTTTGATGCCAGGAGCAAAATAATCATATACTTGCAAATATCATTCACTTAAATGCTCAATAATTATGCCTTGTATTGCACTATCAATTTTCACGATTTTATGTACCCTCTTTCAAAGCTCTTTGAAGAACTGTCATTTGTTGCTATTTCAAAACAAACCCAAAGGGAAAATATATTTGAAGAGCAGAATGTTTCTTCAAAACCTATTCATCAATCGAGTGATTTCACAATCTAGACTAGGGCACAGAATTGCCAATAAACATTTACAAAGTATTACATGAAATTAAGGAAGGACTCAATTACTGCAGGAGCTTTTCTAACAATTCCACAGATACAGTTTCTTACCAAGTCTCTCCCTTGAGCTTCAGATAAGTGTATCAGATCTCATACTGGACTTCTCCAGTTACCTCAGAATAAACCAGTGTTTCTAAATCTTGGCAATCTTGGCATTTCGATAATTTTTTTTTGATGAGTGGAGGTTGTACTGTGCCTTGTAGGATGTTTAGCACTGTATCTGTCCTCTACACACTGGATGCCAGTAGCATACCTCTCAGTTGTTATAACCAAAAATGTTTCCAGGGGCGCCTGGGTGGCTCAGTCATTAAGTGTCTGCCTTTGGCTCAGGTCATGATCCCAGGGTCCTGGGATCGAGCCCCGCATCGGGCTCCCTGCTCTGTGGGGAGCCTGCTTCTCCCTCTCCCACTCCCCCTGCTTGTGTTCCTGCTCTCACTATCTCTCTCTGTCAAATAAATAAATAAAATCTTAAAAAAAAAAATGTTTCCAGACATTGTTGAGTGTCTCCTGAGGGGGGAAAAATCACTTCAGTTGAGAATGACTGATATGCCCCAGACTAAATCCACTGTTTTTCTAAACACGATTTTTTTCCTGTGTTCCCTTTATTCATGCTGATGTCCGAATCAGAAACATGGGAGTGATCATTTATACTTCATGAATTTTTTCTACCTATACCTAAAGTTTCTAGGAACTTCATTATTTATAGAAAAAAATACTCAAGTAAGAATTATAATAAATAAGTCAGAAGACACTTTAAAATGGGAGAGATGAGGCAGAAAGGAAATACTGGTGAACAATAAGTATGTATGGATCATGGTAAGTGACTGAAGGGTTTAATAAAACGTTCCATGTGGAAGTGCCTGGATGGCACAGTCGGTTGAGCTGCCGACTCTTGGTTTTCGGCTCAGGTCAGGATCTCCCGGCGTTGGGCTCTGTGCTCTACATGGAGTCGGCTTGGGACTCTCTCCCTCCCTCTGCCCCACTTTCCCTCTCTCTCAAATAAATAAATAAATCTTTAAAAATGTTCCATATGATGCTTGATGGAATATAATGCAAAAGAACACACAGTATTTGAGTTAAAATATAAAGTTACCTCAGGAAAACATCATTTACGTGTGGCAGAAGTGGATAAGTAAAAACACTCAAAAAGAGGGTTCGGGTAAAGCAAATTTTTATTGTTTATTTTGTCTTTATATCAATAAACTATTATCCTATTTTATTAAGCCCACAACATAATATGATGCAATGCTTATTATGTTTTTTAAATCCAGCTTTAGCTATTTGTTCTCATTGAACAAACAATATCTATCTCCCTGGACTGGATGACTGTGTTGCCCAATTCTAAGGCAGACAAACACAGCCAGTTCCCAGATAATGACCCCCGCTGGAGGTGCCGGGTGTGTGGCCTGTGTGGGCGTAGGCATAAGACTTGCCCTTGCTCACAACCTGATAGTTCTTTCTGGATCAATGTAAAACTCTCCCAAATAATGTGTGCACTTCTAGTCGTGCATCACTCGCATTGATACAACACAGTATAGCGAGAGAGATACTTCCTTTCTTTTTTCTGCTGAGATATTTCATACATTAGACTGCAGAAAACATATATGTACAGAATAAAGAATAATTATGACGAAAACACAAAATCAAAATCATCACCCATGTCAAGAAACAGAACATTGCCGGCTCTTCATGGAACGTAGGGTGCTTCTTCCTCATGATTCAATTCCTCTTCTTCTCAACATAATGTGATCCTAACTTTTGAGATAATAATGGTCATGCTAGATGTGTTTATGGCTTCATCCCGTATGTCTTCATTTCTAAGAAATATGAATACCTCTTCAACATGTACCTGCATTCAGGTGCCTGGGTGGCTCAGTTGGTTAAGCGACTGCCTTTGGCTCAGGTCATGATCCCGGAGTCTCAGGATCAAGTCCAGCATCGGGCTCCCTGCTCAGCGAGGAGCCTGCTTCTCCCTCTGACCTTCCCTCCTCTCATGTACTCTCTCTTTCTCTCTCTCTCATTCTCGCTCTCTCAAATAAATAAATGAATCTTTAAAAAAAAACCCAAAAAACATGTACCTACGTTCGAAGTCACCTTGTTCAGTTTTGCTTGTTTTTGTACTTTTTTTTCATTTACCTGTAGTAGTGACATGAAGTTATTCATAGAATGTTAAATGTAGTGACATGAAATTATTCATGGGATTCTTTCATTATTTTTTTAAATATCAGTACCACTGCCCTCTTTTACATTCCTGATATATTTTGTGCTTCCATGCTTTTTATGATTCATTCCAGCCAAATATTTTTTCAGTTTATGTGTGGTTTCTTAAAGCTACATTTTTAATTTGATCTCTATTCTATGTTTCATTTTATTTCATTCATTTTTAATTAAACTTTATTTTAGACTAGGCTTAGATGTACAGAATTATTGTGAAGAGAGTACAGAGAACTAAGATATAGTTCTCTAATATCCCTATTACTTATATCTTGTGTTAATACCACACATTTGTCAGAAATAATAAATATATATTGATACATTATTATTAGTTAAAATCCATACTTTATTCAGATTTCCTTAGTTTTTCCTAATGTCTTCTTTTTTCTGTTCCAGGATGCCAACCAGGTTATCACTTGCATTTAGCTGTCATGTGTCCTTAGTCTCCTTTTGGTTGTGACTATTTCTCATATTCCTTGATTTGATGACATTGATGGTTTCAAAGATTACCGACCAAATATTTTAAAGAATGCCATTCCAATGAAATCTTTCTCATATTTTCTTCATGATTTGGCTGGCATAATGTGTTTTGGAAAAAGGTCAATCAGAGAGGTGAAGTGACATTCTCATCACAACATGTCAAGAGTCTATTCTGTCAATAAAACATTACTCTTGGGGTGCCTGCATGGCTCAGTAGGTAAAGTCAGTCTTGATTTCAGCTCAGATCATGATCTCAGGGTCATGAGATCGAGCCCTGTTTTGGGCTGTGCGCTGGTCATGGAGCCTACTTGAGATTCTCTCCCCCTCTCTCTCTTCCCCCCATACACACTCATGTGCACATGCTTTCTCTCTCTCTCTCAAAAAAAAAAAATAATAATAAGACATTACTCTTGATGTTAACCTAGATCATCTGGTCTGAGGTCATGATTGTCAGGTTTCTCCCCTGTGGGGTTACTTTTTATTTTTCTTCCTTTTCATATTGTACTCTTTGGAAGAAGGTCACTATGTGTAGTCTCCACCCAAGAAGAGGGAGTTACGTTGCACCTCTTAATGGCAGAATATATACTTAAGTCATTTGGAATTCTTCCTCACATAGTTCTCCTCCATTTATTTATTATTAGAATCTTCTCCCCCATTTATTTTATTCATTTATGTACATCAATATGGACTCATGCACATTTATTTTTATACTCTGGGTTTTAATCAAATACTTTTTTTTTTTTTTTCTCAAACTGTCTCACCTTTGGTCTTTGGGAGTTTTCAGTTAGCTCCCATGTTCTTCTGATATACTCCAACATTCTGTGTGTGTGCATGTGTGTGCTTATTTGTGTATGTGTTTTAGTAGTTTATTACTTTATGGCACTACCTTATGCTCCAGGCTTAACTTGTGCCTCAATCCTAGAATCAGTCATTTCTGAAGAGCCCTTATTCCTTAAATTGGAGAATGACATCAAAACCCAAGGTACTAGGTGTCCTTGTTGTTACTGGGTTGTTTTTTTCTTTTAGTCTTACTTAACTAAAGAGGTTGGAAATACATGTGCGTATACTAAGCTGTATATACATGCATGTCTATAATTATATATGTATGTGTATATGTGTTTACATATGTTATCTATATCATTTATATATTATTTGTGTATATATCAGTTATATATTATTTATGTATATATATGCATACACTAAACGTGACTTTATACTGGTGTCTCTAACTCTAATCTCTCACCACATGGATCATTCTAGCTTTCTAACAGTGAGAAACCTGATTCCCACCATCTGCCAGCAATTGATATTCAATGCCCGTATATGTGTGTATTGGTTTTAGAATTATTAATTTGCAGCACCACAGCAAACAGCTTTATGAATAGAGTACAGTGCCATGTACAGCTTTGTATTTGTTTTTGTCCTTAGGGTTACAGACTGTACTCACTTCCAGATGTTAGGCCAGTGCCTCATTCTTCCACCTGCTTCAGTGAGGTTGTTTCATATATTTGTAACACACTTAGATTCTTTTTGTCACATTCTGCATTCTATCCTAAGATCCCCAAATCTCCTAAATGATTTTATTAAAAATTTGCATATGCATCAAACTAAAAACCCGCACGGCAAAGGAAATCATCAACAGATGAAAAAGCAACCTATGGAATGGGACAAGATATTTGCACACCTCAACACATAAGGTTTACTCTTTGTGCTATAAGTTCAATAGGTTTTGATAAATTTAATGTCTTTTATTCACCATTATAGAATCATAAAGAATAGTTTTATTGTCCTTGAAATTCTATATATTTCACCCATTTAACTTTCTCTCTCTTTTGTGAGAACATTTAAGTTCTACTCTCTCAGCAAATTTAAATTATGCAATACAATGTTATCAACTAAAGTGCCACATTATACATTGCATCCTAAGACTTTACTCATCTTACAACTGAAAATGTGTACCCTTTCACCAAACTTTTCCTATATCCATGCTTTCCGGGTCCTGACAACCATTTTTCCCCTGTTTCTGAATTCAACTTTATTTTAGATTCCACATGTAAGTGTTACTGTATGGTACTTGTCTTTCTGCTTGGCTGATTTCAGTTAGCATAATGCCTTCCAGGTTCATCCATGTTATCACAAATGACAGGATTTTCTTTTTCTTAAAGGCTGAGTAGTTGTCCATTGTATATATGCATAAGTATTTCTTGATCCACTCATCCACTGATGGACAATTAGGTTGTTTCCATACTGTGGCTATCATGAATGGAAATGGAAGCAGGGATATCTTCAATATACTTACTATACTTGCTGTTCCTTCCAAGAGGTTTTTTGTTTTTCTTCTTGCCAATGCTTTAGGATTTTCTACATAGACAATCATATCATCTTTGAGCAAAAACTTTTATTTTCTTTTTGTTGTTCTGTGATAGGGGTGTAAGAACAAAATCAATAAGAATGAAAATAAAATCTCATTGTGAAAAGTAAGTTCCTCTCTTTCTTTCACTGCTTCCTACTCACCTACTTTTTATTTCTTTCCTTTATTTCTTTCTTATACGGATAATTATAGCGACCTATAATATACCATTTTTCCCCATGAAGATTTCAGAATACTTTTTTCCTAGGTAGGTAGTTTAGGAATTCATTCAAAATCATCAAAGAGACAGGAGGGAGAAAGATGGCAGAGGAGTAGGGGTCCCTATTTCAACTGGTCCCCAGAATTGAGCTGGATATCTACCAGACCACTCTGAGCACCCACGAAATCAGCCTGAATTGTAAAGATCTGGATCTCTACAAACAGAATATCACAGGTGGTTGGTTTTGAGGTACAAAGCGGGGAGCCGTGATCCTGCGGGCAGATATTGGAGGATAAACAGCAGCGGGAGGGTGCCTGGACATGGGGATCCTACACCGCTGGTGAACGACAGCCTTGTGCACTGGGGACGGGCACAGACTCGGAGACAGGTAGCAGAGGGGAAGGGACTTTAGGGCAGCCCCCGGGGTGGAAACCCAGAGCGGCGGGGTTGGGCCTGTGAACTGCAGCCCCTGGGAAGGAAACCTGGAGCGGCGGGGTCGCGCCGGCAAAATGGGAGCGGTTGGCGGTTTTAGAAGCACAAAAGGCAGAGATGTGCCCTGATCTGGAGGCAGGACTGGGAGCGCTGCAGAGGGGAGCACAACCCAGGACGCTGCAGTTTATAGCAGCAGGGACAGAAACGGAGATGGTGTGGCCTGGAGAGCTCACTGGAGAACAGACTGCGATCTCTCTGCTCTGAGGCAGAGGGTTGGAAATGGTCTCTTCTGCTGTGACTCGCGGAAGAGATGCAGAAAGCCACCAGGGAAAGCCGCCAGAGAACAAAAGCCCCAAAGACTGATTCCCGCTGAGCCCATCCCCCGCCACAGGGGGGCAGGGCAACTCCGCCCAAACAGGGTTGCCTGAGTAAAAGTGTGGCAGGCCCCTCCAACAGAAGACAGGCTGGGAAAACAACAGGCCAGCAACCCTAAGGTCCCAAGAAAACAGGTGCATCTTGCTTGGGTTCTGGTCAATAATTTGGACTCTATACACTCCCTCAAACACCCATCAACAGAATGACTAGGAGGAGGAGCCCCCCAAATAGAAAAGACTCAGAGATTATAACTTATGCTGCAGATTTACAAATGGATGCAGATATAACCAAGATGTCGGAGATGGAATTCAGGCTAGCAATTGTGAAGACAATGGCTAGAATGGAGAAACCAATTAATGGCAACATAGAGTCTCTAAGGGCAGAAATGAAAGCTGAACTGGAAGAACTTAAAAATGCTATCAGTAAGATCCAATGCAATCTAGATAATCTAACAGCTAGGGTAACTGAGGCAGAAGAACGAATAAGCGATCTGGAAGACAATATAATAGATAAAAAGGGAAAAGAGGAGGCCAGGGAAAAACAACTCAGAATCCATGAAAATAGAATCAGAGAAATATGTGACACCATGAAGCATTCCAATGTCAGAATAGTTGGAATCCCAGAGGGAGTGGAGAGAAAGAGAGGACTAGAAGATGTGTTTGAGCAAATTGTAGCTGAGAACTTCCCTAATCTGGGGAATGAAACAAACATTCGCATCCTAGAGGCAGAGAGGACCCCTCCCAAGATCAAGGAAAACAGGCCAACGCCCCGGCATGTAATAGTAAAACTTGCAAGTCTTAGAACCAGGGAAACCATCTTAAGGGCAGTTAGGGGGAAAAGATTGCTTACGTACAGAGGGAGGAACATCAGAATAATGTCAGACCTATCCACAGAGACCTGGCAAACCAGAAAGGCCTGGCAAGACATATTCAGGGTACTAAATGAGAAGAACATGCAGCCAAGAATACTTTATGCAGCAAGGCTTTCATTTAGAATGGATGGAGAGATGCAGCGCTTCCATGACCGGCAGAAGATGAAAGAATATGTGACCACTAAGCCGGCCCTGCAAGAAATATTAAGGGGGGTTCTATAAAAGGAGAAAGATCTCAAGAGTGATCTACAACAGAAATTTACAGGGACAATCTATAAAAACAACGTCTTCACAGGCAACATGATGACAATTAATTCATATCTTTCAATAATCACTCTCAACGTGAATGGCCTAAACGCTCCCATAAAATGACACAGGGTTGCAGATTGGATAAAAAGACAGGACCCATCCATATGCTGTCTACAAGAGACTCATTTTGAACCTAAAGATACATCCAGACTGAAAATGAAGGGATGGAGATCCATCTTCCATGCCAGTGGACCTCAAAAGAAAGCTGGGGTAGCAATTCTTATATCAGACAAATTAGATTTTAAACTAAAGTCTGTAATAAGGACACAGAAGGACACTATATCATTCTTAAAGGGTCTATCCAACAAGAAGATCTAACAATTGTAAATATCTATGCCCCCAACATGGGAGCAGCCATTTACATAAGCCAGCTGTTAACCAAAATAAAGAGTCATATTGATAACAATACGTTAATTGTAGGAGACCTCAATACTCCACTCTCAGCAATGGACAGATCATCTAAGCAGAAAATCAACAAGGAAACAAGAGGTTTGAATGATACATTGGACCAGATGGACCTCATAGATATTTACAGAACATTCCACCCTAAAACAACAGAATACTCATTCTTCTCGAGCGCACATGGAACTCTTTCTCCAGAAAAGACCATATACTGGGTCACAAATCAGGTCTCAACCGTTACCAAAAGATTGAGATTATTCCCTGCATATTCTCAGACCACAATGCTCTAAAACTGGAACTCAATCACAAGAAAAAATTTGGCAGAAATTCAAACACTTGGAAGCTAAAGACCACTCTGCTCAAGAATGTTTGGGTCAACCAGGAAATCAAAGAAGAACTTAAACAATTCATGGAAATCAATGAGAACGAAAACACACTGGTCCAAAACCTATGGGATACTGCAAAGGCGGTCCTAAGGGGGAAATACATAGCCATCCAAGCCTCACTCAAAAAAATAGAAAAATCCCAAATTCACCAACTAACTCTACACCTTAAAGAACTAGAGAAAAAGCAACAAACGACGCCTAAGCCATGCACTAGAAGAGAAATAATTAAAATTAGAGCAGAAATCAATGAATTAGAAACCAGAAACACAGTAGATCAGACCAATGAAACTAGAAGTTGGTTCTTTGAAAGAATTAATAAGATCAATAAACCACTGGCCAGACTTATCCAAAAGAAAAGAGAAAGGACCCAAATTAATAAAATTATGAATGAAAGGGGAGAGATCACAACTAACACCAAGGAAATAGAAACAATTATTAGAAATTATTATCAACAACTATATGCCAATAAACTGAGCAATCTGGATGAAATGGAGGCCTTCCTGGAAACCTATAAGCTGCCAAGACTGAAACAGGAAGAAATTGACAACCTGAATAGGCCAATAACCAGTAACGAGATTGAAGCAGTGATCAAAAACCTCCCAAAAAACAAGAGTCCAGGGCCTGATGGATTTCCTTGGGAATTCTACCAAACATTCAAAGAAGAAATAATACCTATTTTACTGAAGCTGTTTCAAAAAATAGAAACAGAAGGAAAACTTCCAAACTCATTCTATGAGGCCAGCATTACCTTAATCCCCAAACCAGGCAAAGGACCCATCAAAAAGGAGAACTTCAGACCGATATCCCTGATGAATATAGATTCCAAAATCCGCAACAAAATCCTACCTAATAGGATCCAACAATACATTAAAAGGATCATCCACCATGACCAAGTGGGATTTATCCCCGGGATGCAAGAGTGGTTCAACATTTGCAAATCAATTAATATGATACAACACATTAATAAGAGGAGGGAGAAGAACCATATGGTCCTCTCATTGATGCAGAAAAGCATTTGACAAAATACAACATCCTTTCCTGATTAAAACTCTCCAGAGTATAGGGATAGAGGGAACATTCCTCAAGTTCATAAAATCCATCTATGAAAAACCCACAGAGAATATCATCCTCAATGGGGAAAAGCTGGGATATTTCCCTTAAGATCAGGAACACGTCAAGGATGCCCACTCTCGCCACTATTGTTCAATATAGTACTAGAGGTCCTAGCAACAGCAATCAGAGAACAAAAAGAAATAAAAGGTATTCAAATTGGCAAAGAAGAAGTCAAACTCTCTCTTTTCGCAGACGACGTGATACTTTATGTGGAAAACCCAAAAGACTCCACCCCCAAATTACTAGAACTCATCCAGCAATTCAGTAATGTGGCAGGATACAAAATCAATGCACAGAAATCAGTTGCTTTCTTATACACTAACAACGCAACTGTAGAAAGAGAAATTAGAGAAACGATTCCATTTACAATAGCACCAAAAACCATAAGATACCTCGGAATAAACCTAACCAAAGAGGTAAAAGATCTATACTCTAGGAACTACAGAACACTCGTGAAAGAAATTGAAGAAAACACAAAAAGATGGAAAAACATTCCATGCTCATGGATCGGAAGAATAAACATTGTTAAAATGTCTATGCTACCCAGAGCAATCTATACCTTCAATGCCATCGCGATCAAAACTCCAATGACATTTTTCAAAGTGCTGGAACAAACAATCCTAAAATTTGTATGGAATCAGAAAAGACCCCGAATCACCAAGGAGATGTTGAAAAAGAAAAACAAAGCTGGGGACATCATGTTGCCCGATTTCAAGCTATATTACAAAGCTGTAATCATCAAGACAGCATGGTACTGGCACAAAAACAGACATACAGACCAATGGAACAGAATAGAGAACCCAGGTATGGACCCTCAACTCTATGGTCAAATAATCTTTGACAAAGCAGGAGAAAACATGCAATGGAAAAAAGACAGTCTCTTCAATAAATTGTGCTAGGAAAAGTGGACAGCCACATGCAGAAGAATGAAACTCGACCATTCTCTAACACCATTCACAAAGATAAACTCAAAGTGGATGAAAGACCTCAATGTGAGACAGGAATCCATCAAAATCCTAGAGGAGAACATAGGCAGTAACCTCTTCGACATTGGCCACAGCAACTTCTTTCAAGATACATCTCCAACAGCTAGGGAAACAAAAGCAAAAATGAACTTTCGGGACTTCATCAAGATAAAAAGCTTCTGCACAGCAAAGGAAACAGTCAACAAAACAAAGAGGCAACCCACAGAATGGGAGAAGATATTTGCAAATGACACTACAGATAAAGGGCTGGTATCCAAGATCTAGAAAGAACTTCTCAAACTCAACACCCAAAAAACAAATAATCAAGTCAAAAAGTGGGCAGAAGATATGAAAAAACACTTCTCTGAAGAAGATATACAAATGGCTAACAGACACATGAAAAAATGTTCATCATCATTAGCCATCAGGGAAATCCAAATCAAAACCACATTGAGATACCCCCTTACACCAGTTAGAATGGCCAAAATGGACAGGGAAAGAAACAACAAATGCTGGAGAGGTTGTGGAGAAAGGGGAACCCTCTTACACTGTTGGTGGGAATGTAAGTTGGTACAGCCACTTTGGAAAACAGTGTGGAGGTTCCTCAAAAATTTAAAAATAGAGCTACCCTATGACCCAGCAATTGCACTCCTGGGTATTTACCCCAAAGACACAGATGTAGTGAAAAGAAGGGCCATATGCACCCCAATGATCATAGCAGCAATGTCCGCAATAGCCAAACTGTGGAAAGAGCTGAGATGCCCTTCAACAGATGAATGGCTAAAGAATTGTGGTCCATATATACAAAGGAGTATTACTCAGCCATCAGGAAAGATGAATACCCAACTTTTACATCAACATGGATGGGACTGGAGGAGATTATGCCAAGTGAAATAAGTCAAGCAGAGAAAGTCAATTATCATATGGTTTCGCTTATTTGTGGAACATAAGGAATAGCATGGAGGACATTAGGAGAAGGAAGGGAAAAATGAAGGGGGGGAATCACAGGGTGAGATGAACCATGAGAGACTATGGACTCTGAGAAACAAACAGGGTTTTAGAGGGGAGGGGGGTGGGGGGATGCGTTAACCCGGTGGTGGGTATTAAGGAGGGCACGTTCTGCATGGAGCACTGGGTGTTATACGAAAACAATGGATGGTGAATCACCATATCAAAAACCAATGATGTATTGTATGGTGACTAATATAACATAATAAAATTTAAAAAAAAGACAAATTGAAAACTAAAAAAACAAAACAAAACAAAAATCATCGAGGATATTTTCTAAGAATCGGAGCAAATATAAATATTGAAGCACATTTCCCCTCTAGCTTGAACTCAAGTATATCATTCTTGCATCTGAATTTCCTCCCTCCTTCTTGTTCTTCAGTTGTATCTCTTGTATTAACTTTGTTATAGACTAATAGACTCATTAACACCATACAGTGTCATGTGTCCTTATCCTACAAGAATGAGAATAGATTATGAAATTCTAACAAGGTGACACAGATGGGAACAAGTCCTATGGAGAAGACAAAAATGGAAAAGATCTATTGGATTTTTTTTCCAGTAGGTGAACTTCCAAGATTGTATTTAAATTCCAGTTAGTTAACATAATGTAGTATTAGTTTCAGGAGTAGAATTTAGTGATTCATCACTTACATATAATACTCAGTGCTCATCACAGCAAGTGCCCTCCTTAATGCCTATCACCCATTTAGCCCATCTCCCACACATCTCCCTTTCAGAAACCCTCAGTTTGTTTCCTATAGTTAAGAGTCTCTTATGGTTTGCTTTCCTCACTGTTTTTATCTTATTTTATTTTTCCTTCCCTTCCCCTATGTTCATCTGTTTTGTTTCTTAAATTCTACATATGAGTGAAATCATATGGTATTTGTCCTTCTCTGACAGACTTATTTTGCTTAGTATAATACACTCTAGCTCCATCCACATCATTGCAAATGGCAAGATTTCATTCTTTTTGATAGCTGAGTAGTGTTCCATTCATCAGTCGATGGACAGTTGGGCTTTTTCCATAATTTGAGTATTGCTGATAGTACTGCTATAAACATTGGGGTGCATGTGTCCCTTTGAATCAGTATTTTTATATCCTTTGGATAAATACTGAGTAGTGCAATTGCTGGGTCATAAGATAGTTCTATTTTTAACTTTTGGAGGAACCTCCATATTGTTTTCTAGAGTAGCTGCACCAGTTTTCACTGTTTGCATTCCCACCAAAATGTAAGAGGGTTCCCCTTTCTCTGCATCCTCACCAACATCTGTTATTTCCTGAGTTGTTAATTTTAGCCATTCTGACAGGTATAATAAGATGGTTGGATTTTAATTCAAATTCTAATAATAAGATTGATCTGTGTAACATAAATAAGCCATGCAATAATACTGAAAGCCTACTTCTTAATCTTATTTTTCTATGGTGAAATTCTCTCTCTTTATCCTTTCTCTCTTCTCTGAAGACTTGTAGTATAGTTTCTTTGTGTCCAGTGCTTTGATATTTTATGACAATATGCAGATATATGTGTATTTTTATCTACTGTACTAGATAAGCAGTGGATTTTTTCAATTTGGATACTCTTTCAAATTTGATTTTTTCTTAATTTATTGTATTAATATTTTTTAGTTTCTGCAAGACTATTATTCAGATTTTGTTCTTCCACTAACTTATATTCTGATTGTATCTTCCCCATTTTACAACCAAAAATTAATTTGTTTTTGCTTTATTTTCTGGAAGATTTTTCAAATTTATCTTCTTCCTCATTCATTAGAATTTGTTATTTGTTATCATATTTTTAATTGCCAAGAGCACTTTTTGTTTTCCAAATAGTCTTTTTTATTGTATTCTGTTCTTGTTTCACGGATGGAACACTTTCTTTCTCTCTCTTTTTTTTTCTCTCTCTCTATTAATTAGTGATAGTTTTTTTTGACATTTTCTTCAAACTTCTTAATCTGTTTCCTCAAGTTGCTTTTTTATATTTATTTGTTTTGCTCTCTTTTATAGAAGAGGATTTTCTTAAATGTCTGGTGATCATTGGTGTTCTGTTCATACTTATGAATGAGGCACTAAGAAATTTATTAGAATTCTGAGCACACAAGTACCACTGATCAAACATGGACTTTGCTACAGTTGGTCAGAATCTTCAGGGAAGACTGTTCTAAGATTGGAAAATGACTACCCCCCTTCTGGAAGCTGACTAGGTTAGCATAGTGTATGTAAACTCTCACTTAGATCTCCCATTTCTAGTATGATATTCCCCAAATGTCTGATGTCCTGCATTACAGAGACAGTGTGCTGTCCTTTATCTCTGGTTTTCTGGCTTGTAGGAAGAGACACTTCACTCAGTCACAAAGAGTCTGAGGGTATACAGAGATCTAATTGCTTCTTAGGAAGACTTTCAACAAATATTGTTTTAACCAAAACTTCATGCTCAGTTGCAGCATTCCACAAAATTTTGAGGCTTCATGGGGTTCTAAAGTCCTTTATACTGTCTTCTTTCTGTTAAAAATTGTACTTTCTTCAAAAGAATCTGGAGCCCTAAGTCATAGGTACTGAAGTGTTTTATATTCTGAATCATGAAACTCCCCTAGTCACAGGGAACTTATTTATCATTAGTTGGAAAACAATCAAATGTTCACATTCAAATTTACTGTTAATTAACAAAAATCAAAATAATAAATTCCTTGTTTCTTCCTTTCTGTACATACACATACTATAACTCAAATATATCTTGATATACCATTTGTCTATTATGGTTATCTATTGATATCCACGTGATTGCAGTTTATTTGGACTTAAAAATTGATTTAATAGATATAAATTATAAGTTAATTAGAAGATCTTATCAAACTCAGTGTGTTAGAATGACCTAAAGTAATATACACCTTAGATAAACACATCTGTAATGCCATTAATCATCACACATTCAAATTAAATGATTCCAATAAATTACTTAGTATCAAATTGTTCAGACTAATCACAGTGTCATATATTATGAAATTGCATGTCCAATAAATTGCTATGTGTATTGTCAGGAATGCAATTACAACTTTGCCCTCATATTTCTCCCTCTCTTAAAGTAACACAACAATTCTTTTTTTATTATTATTTATTTATTTATTTATTTTTATTCTTATGTTAATCCCCATACATTACATCATTAGTTTTAGATGAAGTGTTCCATGATTCATTGTTTGTGCATAACACCCAGTGCTCCATGCAGAAGGTGCCCTCCTCAATACCCACCACCAGGCTAACCCATCCTCCCACCCCCTTCCCCTCCAGAACCCTGTTTGTTTTTCAGAGTCCATCATCTCTCATGGTTCGTCTACCCCTCCAATTTCCCCCACTTCATTCTTCCCCTCCCGCTACCTTCTTCTTCTTCTTTTTTTTTTTCCTTAACATATATTGTATTATTTGTTTCAGAGGTACAGATCTGAGATTCAACAGTCTTGCACAATTCATAGCGCTTACCAGAGCACATACCCTCCCCAGTGTCTATCACCCAGTCATCCCATCCCTCCCACCCCACCCCCCACTCCAGCAACCCTCAGTTTGTTTCCTACAATTAAGAATTCCTCATATCAGTGAGATCATATGATACATGTCTTTCTCTGTTTGACTTATTTCACTCAACATAATACCCTCCAGTTCCATCCACGTCGTTGCAAATGGCAAGATCTCATTCCTTTTGATGGCTGCATAATTTTCCATTATATATATATATATACCACATCTTCTTTATCCATTCACCTGTCGATGGACATCTTGGCTCTTTCCACAGTTTGGCTATTGTGGACATTGCTGCTATAAACATCGGGGTGCACGTACCCCTTTGGATCCCTACTTTTGTATCTTTGGGGTAAATAGTAACACAACAATTCTAATGTTTGCTTAATGTTATTCTTCTTGATATATTGTAGATTCTTTTTCTTGATAGAAGCAAAATAATTCTTATTACCTTTAGTCTCCTTTGTTATACAAATTAAAGTTTTAACAATTCCACACTTTTTAAATTTACAACTACAAAGTGAGCAGATATAAATTAAACAAAAACAAATTAATATTTCCTTTTGCAAATACAAGTTATAGAATGCTTTTCTACTCAGAATCAATGTAATTTTCATGTAAGATTGTCTTTAAAAATTATTATATTTTTCCTATTTCATGTTAATTTCTACTATAATATTTAATTTGGGGCAGTTAGTTAGCTATTTTCTTTTCTTTAAGATTTTATTTATCTATTTGACAGAGAGCGTGAGAGAGCATAAGCAGGGGGAGTGGCAGAGGGAGAAGGAGAAGCAGGCTCCCCACTGATCAGGGAGCCCAGTGCAAGGCTGGATCCCAGGACCCTGGGATCATGACCTGAGCTGAAGGCAGATGCTTAACCAACTGAGCCACCCAGGCACCCGTTAGCTGCTTTCATTCTTCATGCACATCAATTAAGATTCACTTTAGGAAATATCTCAAAATGATATATATAATCACATATATTTTATAAAATGCAAATAAAATTGAAATAAAAAATAAATTCATATAATTGTATCTTTATGAAGTTTAAAGAGCAGAGGACTTGGTTCAGATAGATTAATCATTATATGGTTACAGAAAATTAATCTGTAAGGATTTCCATTTTTATATTCTACACAGTGTTCTTCATAAAGTAGAAAATAAGCAAATCTTGTAAAATTACTAACCATCATAATTAGATGGTTTAAAACAAACAGAAAAAAAATTACATTGATTATATAAGCAGAGATGTCAATTTCCTTTATAGGAATGTCACCTATTAAATTCTCATATCCAAGTTTTATCTGGATAAAATACATGAAATATATGTTTAATACATATGTAAATACAATAAATACTGTTCTTAGATTTTAGACAACAAGATGCGGGGCTTAATATCCGGAAATATGGAAAAAAGGTGATGCCCCTGGCTTTTTCCTCAGAAGAACTTCTAGGCTGCAGTATATGGATGTAAGCCCACACAAAGCAAGAGGTCTCTGAGCAGAGAAGAAAAAAGTTGGAGTTTGATATTACCGAGGTGACTTGAGTTTATAGACAGGGTATTGGAGTAAGGGAGTTGCACAAAGGAAGAAACATGTATAGGAGACTCAGAACAGTTATGTCTTTTCTTGACACAAAATTCCAATGAAGTTAATTTTGTCATTATTAAATTAGGATTAAAAATTATAACATAGGGGCGCCTGGGTGGCTGAGATGGTTAAGCGTTTGCCTTCAGCTCAGGTCATGAACCCAGGGTCCTGGGATCGAGCCCTGCATCAGGCTCCCTGCTCCGTGGCAAGCCTGCTTCTTCTTCTCCCTCTGCCTGCTGCTTCCCCTGCTTGTACACTCTCCCTCTCTGTCAAAAATAAATAAAATCTTAAAAAAAATAAATAAAAAATAAAAATTATAACACACATTTTACTTTCTTAATTTAGGCAATGGTGGCAAATTAACAAAAAACAAACTGGATTAAAAATCCAAAATTATTGGGCCACCTGGGTGGCTCAGTTGGTTAAGCATCTGCCTTAGGCTCGGGTCATGATCTCAGGGTCCTGGGATCAAGTCCCGCATTGGGCTCCTTGCTCAGCAGGGAGCCTGCTTCTCCCTCTGCCACTCCTCCTGCTTGTTCTCTCTCTCCCTCTCTCTCTCTCTCTCTGACAAACAAATAAATAAATCTTTTTAAAAAAAAATCAAAATTATTGGTAAGAAATCACAAAATAACTATGGGTTTACATTTTCTTATATTATTATATACTTTCAAGTTACAGCTGATTAGTAACTATGAAATATCACACATTATAATATGTTTCTACTTACTGCCAGGAAGGAGTATGCAGCTCTGGCCATGTGTGACTCATCTGCAAATTGTATAAGACCTGAACTGGCCCATAACCTATAATTCTTTGAGTGAGATGAGCATGCTAATCACATGCTATGTGCTATAAAAGTAAATGCTTACTTGTGATTTATGTACTCATCTGGTGGTGGCTCAGTAACAATGCATGCAGAGCACCAGGACTATATTGTAGATTTCAGTAGACAATATAACCAATGTAGACATCATATATAGGAATAACAAAAACAAAATCTTATCCTTGGAATACATGACAGTTCTCTTTGTATATGTACAATTTGAACATGATGGTTATTTGAAGTAAGGATTTCTTTTTTCAGCTTTATTTCCTAAAAACACAACTAAGTGATGTGCAGCTATGAAAGATTATATTGACAAAAAAAAAGTGATCTGGAATGTAAATTATGTGTTGGAGTCTGTTTGGATGATACTGTTGCAATAGTATGAAAGCATTCTGGGTGGTTACCCAGATTAAGGAGTTTGTACTTCCTTCAACAAGGAACTATTGCTATAAAAATAAAAGTCAGCTAAACTGAACAGGGAATTTAGCAGCAAAATAAAAACTCTGAATAATGTAAATGCCAATGCAATAAATTTAGAGAATATTCTCTATGTTATTTAATGTAGAAGCTGATCAAAAGCAACCATCACAGGGCTCCTGGGTGGCTCAGTCGTTAAGCGTCTGCCTTCGGCTCAGGTCATGATCCCAGAGTCCTGGGATCGAGCCCTGCATGGGGCTCCCTGATCAGCAGGAAGCCTGCTTCTCCCTCTCCCACTCCCCCTGCTTCTGTTCCCTCTTTCGCTGTCTCTCTCTGTCAAATAAATAAAATCTTTATAAAAAAAAAAAAAGCAACCATCACAGCACAGTGAGGTACAATGTTTGTTTAAGAAAATATTCTTTGGAGATCTACCTTTGGTATTACTACAAGACCAGAAATCAATTTGGTTCTATTTTTTCTTAAAGAGGTGAATTGCACACTGACTTGCTTAGTTGTCTATTGTCTTGGGTATTTTTAATGGTACTTATACTGCCATGTGAGAAAAAATTCAGTATGTTTTTCAAGGGTAGTTAAAATCACAGGACAACAATAAAAGTAGGAAGCTTGGAAAAACAGTTACTATAGGTTATTATCACATGTTTCATGATGTTACAATAATTTTTACTGAAGTAGGTAGAATTCATGGTATTGCACATCTGAAAAAATGTCTCACAAATTTGATAGAAATATTTAAAATTTGTATTAAAAGTAGATTCAGATAATAAGAAATCTATATACCTGTAATTCACTTTTTTATCAAAACATAATTTATATTTATTTAAAATTGTATAGGATAAATGATCAGAAATGGCCACTGATTAAGAATTAAAGACAAATTTTGAAAATATGGAATCACTTCAGTTTGAAATAAAGTTTTTAAATGAATGTTACAAAATTTATTTAAGATATCTTCAGTTTAATTTCTCAACCATTCATTTTAATTTAAAAAAAAATGGAATACTTTAGGGGGGCCTGGGTGGCTCAGTCAGTTGAGCATCTGCCTTCGGCTCAGGTCATGATCCCAGAATTCTGGGATCCAGCCCAACATGGGGCTCCTTGCTCAGTGGGGATCCTGTTGCTCCCTCTCCCTCTCCCTCTGCTGCTCCCCCTGCTTGTGCTCTCTCTCTCTCTGTCAAATAAATAAATAAAATCTAAAAAAAAAAAAGGAATAGTTTAAGTGTACATTATCCCCACAAAATAGTGCTGTTAATCCAGCTTAGGTCAGATAAATTAACAAATTAGTCAATATAAAGCAAACAAATGAACATATTTAATATTAAACACCTTAAATCTAATATGCATGGTATTTGTTTAAAATGTGCAAATAGGGATAAAATATGAGCGTATCATCAGCTGTTACTACAACTATAATGTATAACAGATCTTTCCAATAGTGGCTTAAAACAAAATTTATTTTTCTTCATTGGACTGAGTTTTACTTCTTGGTATTAAAAAAGCTCAATGCCAGATGATGTCCTATGTGGTCCTGGTTCAGCTAAACCAATTATTTTAAAGAACAATACTAAAACAGAAGGAAGCTCAATGAAGTCATAGAAACTAGGGCACATAATAGAACAGAATTAGAACACTTACAAAAATATCTCTGTCCAGAGCCAGGATTGTCAGACTCAATGTCTCCTATATCAGAAAGCACTAGACATAGTTTTTCTAGCAGCATCCAAAGTAAAGCCTAAGTATTTGATCAAGGATTAAAGTCAATGTCTGTGAATAAGGAAGTTTCCTAACTCTTTTTAATATGGATATTTGAAGTGTAGCCAGTTTCTTGTGTAACTAACAACACCTAGACCTTGTAAAAAATATACCAGAAAATACCAAATTAGTATCTAAATTAAGAATGATTAAATGAATATACAAACAAAGCCTAAATGGATATTCAGAACCTTTATATATGTGGACAACAGCAAGCATAAATTAAGAAAATACTAATAAGGTCCATACAAGTAACTGAAGGAAAAATAAAAGATTCTAGGTAGCATAACAGCTGCTAAGACATTGACGGCGGCTTAATGTGTGCCAGGGAATGATGCCATAAGATAAAAACTTTGCTTTAAAGCTAAGCTTGCGAAACAAAAGAAAATGAACAGAATAAGTATATTGAGCTAGGCATTATTTATAATAAGTTGGATAGAAAAACTACTTAGAAGGCGCACTTATGGAGGGGCATCCCCAAAGAGGCAAAGGATGGAATGTCCACAGACAATGTGCTTAAAATGTTAGGAAATGATAGGAATATAATTAAATGGCATGTAAAATAATAGATTCAGATTGTGAGATGGCCTATAAGATGATGTAAAGTAATAGTTACTCCAACAAATTAATGCATTATAGCAATGAATGTTATTAGGGTTGCTTTTAATAAAATCTAATAGGTCTATGAAGGTAGGATTAAACCAGGTGGGAACCTGTTTCTCTCTCTAATCTGGCTCAAAATGCAAATATTCACCATTACAAAGTAGCAAAAAGTTTAAGGAAATAGTAAAAATAATATAGGATGTTTTAGAAGAAGATATAATCAAACTCACCATTTCACAATATAATTCAAAGTTGTACTTGCTAATAAAAAACTTCATAGACTTTAAAAATGGAAAAAAAATGTAACAAAATTGGCCAGATCTATATGAGATATAGGACAACTAATCTGTGCGAGTTCCATTACCATAGGGAAATACTCATCAGCAATTTATTTGTATCATGTTCTTTGCAATTTCATAACTGAAGACCACCAAAAGCAATTTGCATTCACATTAAAAGGGCCCAGGTGACTTTCATTAGACATCTTCAAGGATTATTTTAATATACCAAAGATAGTAAATAATATATATAACATTTAAATATAACATTTATAGATAATACTATAATCATAGAAGAAAATAAATTGAATGCAATTACATATATATTATCATAATCACACACACACACGCACACAAAAAAATGTATCAGAAAGGATAATGAAATAATAGAAATTTTACAAAAAGAGGATGATCAATAGCACAAGAAAGAGTACAACTTAAATAAATCCCAGTTAAATTCTTGGAAACTGGTCTTTCAAGGAAGAAAAAGACCCTAGTAAGATACAAAATAACAGAAATAGTGATCTCTGAAGATAAGAAGGAAGAGCAAAAGTTATGTAATAATTTTGTTTTCCTTTGACTTTATTTACTTATTTTTTAATGTTTTCCTTTGACTTTAGAAAAAAAAAATATTTTCTTTGTATGGGAAATCTTCAACATTATAATAAATAGCCAAAACAGAACTCTCCAAAACAAATCTGGAGATTGCAAAAGCTAGTTTTAAGCAGTGAGTCTTGAATTAACTCCTGGTGGAGCACTTTTAATCATTTTCCTATGTAAGATCTAGACTCCCTTGCCAAATTCTAGACCCCCAAGCCAGAAATCTCAGAGTTTCCAGACAGATTAACATTTTGCATCTGTGTTCGGATTCTGGTCCAAAGAAATATTCAACTTGTATTTGAACCCAGCTATGTCATTTGTTTTTATCTTTTTATATCTCATTCATTCATGTGTATGAAATGGAGGGGCTTATAAAAGGATGAAAGCACTATACCATCATGAAACAAAATTGATATAATTTCTTTAAAACATAGTTTTTAAAAAAGTAATAAATGTGATTAATGAAAACAAACAAAAAACAAAAAATCACCACCAAAATATTTGCATCTTATCATACTATACAGACTTCTCAAAGAAACTAAATAAAAGCATATTTTTTATTAATTTATTTTTTAAGTAATCTCTACACCCAACTTGGGGCTCGAATTCAAGACTCTGAGACCAAGAATTGGATGCTCCACTGACTAAGCCAGCTAGGCACCCCAAAAAATGTCACTTTTTTGGTAGCCAGATTATAATGTTTCACACAGACTAAAAAAAACTAAGCTAGACCAAAATGAACTTTTAAGGTGTTACCTTTCAACATCCTGTCAAGGGCTACACGATGAAGGATATTAATTATATCTATACATAGCAAGTAAAGTTAAGGAAAGAGAGATTAACAAAATTCAAGACATTAAAAATCAATAAAGGTAAAAATCATACATAACATCAGATTGTCCTACATAGCTTAAGCTACAAATAATATGTTCCAGTTTATTCTGAGTAAAGGATTGGTGTCCTCTTCTGGAAATGGAAGTTTAATCTACCCCTCTTCTAAGGCCTGCTCCCCTTTCTGGGTTCTGTCCTGACATAATTCTTAAGAGAGTCATTGAGAGTCATGCTTTCCAGTTTGGTTTTGTCATCAAATACTGATTATACCAGCAGAATGAAAAAGTTGACCTTAGTGATAAAAATGTTGTTATCTATAAGAAGCATTATTTTCTGCAGTGGACACGGATGCCTAGGGGACACATTCCCAGAAGAAGCAAATCTTCAGGTATTAACTGTTGCATTCTGTTGCATATATTTAGTGTAGGGGATTTAGTCATAATTCTAGGTTCTTTTAAAGACTGTATTTATTTTGAGAGAGAGAGTGAGTGCAAGCAGGGGGAGGAACAGAGACAGAGGGAGGGAGAATCCTAAGCTGACTCCACACTGAGTGTGGAACTCAACTGGGGGTTTGATCTCAAGACCCTGAAATCATGACCTGAGCTGAAATCAAGTCAGATGCTTAACCAACCGAGCCACCCAGGCACGCCTCCCAGGTTCTTTTAGAGTTCTCTCAATTCTATTTTGATTCAAAGATAGGGAGTAGTGATGAAATCAGCCCTACAGGGAGTGATAGAGTCTCTTCATCTGAAATATCTGGCCTCAAAGAGGTGAGTTAAATCCCAATTTGTCATATTGCTTCTTACAGTAGAACCCAAAACACTATGTCAGAGGCTAACCAACTTACCTACCTAGTGACAACCAGAAAGACTCTAGAGGAATCTTTTAAGTATCATTTCCCTGGGAAAGAAAAGTTTCCAGTATCACAATAAATTACAAGAATTTATTCATTAGCGTCCTGAAGCCCAAAGTACTCCAGCTTTGGAAGTCCTCTGTTCTATCAGTTTGTGCATAGACATCCTCCCCAGAGCACTGGGACACTCCTCAGATTATTGTAATAAGTCTGATCCACACAGTAGTAGTTTTCAGATTGTCTTTCTTTTCTCCTCTGGAGACCCACCCTTTTTCCATTGTTCCTTATCTACATGAGGTTTCTGATAAATAATTGCAGGGTTTTTTTTTTTTTTTTTCTTTGAGATATAGGAAGTTGGAATGGTTCTGCAAAGATAAGAGTGAATCTGTGTCTTCATCCTCACCTGAGCATGGCTTTTTCTATATCATTCTTATAATCAGTGGATTGTTATAATCAGTATAAATATACAGGTGGAAGTTAAACAGAATATCTTACATCATTGGTAGAGCTGATTAAGTTAAGTGCCTCTCTGTCCTTTAGCAAGGATACTTATTTTACTTCAATGTTCTATGGGCCTAAAAAATACTAGACTTCTAATGAATGTGCTATTGAGAAATTGTTCAAGTAATAATGGCATATATGTGTCAAAGAAAAATTGCACTGAACAAGTTAAACAGGCAAGGAAGATTTTATTCAAGACTACTGCAGTAGGAGAGAGATTGAATTCAATTCTGCTAGAACAAAAGAATGTTAAGTGCTAGAATGAGTTACTGGAAAAGTAATGGAGGACTGTAGGGAAGCAGTTGGCCAAAGTGATTAGGCCATTTGTATTTGCTAATTGGTGTTCATTGAAGTTTGGCTCCTATCTTCCCACAGAAACTAGGAGATAAGGGTAATTTCTAGATGATTACATTACCAAGTGGTAGTTTCCAGCCCTTGAGAATGATTTTACTGGGTTGTAATATGGATAAGAGGCTGGGAGAAGATTTATACCTCAAAGGAGCAAAGAAGGAATTTGCAATTTCATGATTTCTAAAATAAATACTCTTAGGAAAGAGAAAGTCAAGAAGCAAACTGTCTAAAGTTTAATCATGATGAAGGGAATATTCAGACAGTTTTGGCCACATGTTTCCTTAAGCTAACATAACTAGGTTTTATGTTTGGCTATAAGCATTCATTTTATTTCAATACATTTTCCACATTCAGGCAACCCAATTTTAAGTTACTAAGCTTTATTAACAAGCACCTCTCAAAAAGGGACCTTTTCCCCATATTAATGTTCTCTTATCATATGCTAATATACAAACATATTGTTTTGGCAGGATGTTTGAAGGTTAATTGATCCAGGACAGCTGTCTTAGCCAGAACAAAATTTGACTATAATCCTACAAGAAAATTTTACTTTTTATCCTCTGAATTGATCTGGAGAGAACAATTGGCAGATTGTGTTTGCATATCTTGCCTTTTCCTTCAAGGGAGCACCAGTCATAGTGATAAATCCTAATACAGTGTTAAAAATTAAAGATAAAGAGGTACCTAATAGTAAGAAGAAATCCAGAGCAGCTTGCAGAACAGTGATGATGCTTTTCCCACAACAAAGCTCTTAAGAAATCAAATGATCATATATTCCATCATCAGCATTTATCTATGATCTCTTAGGCAATACACACATTAGGAAATTAGAAAATAAAAGTTGCAAGGTACTGACCCTTTAGTTGTGTCAGCACTTGAGGAAGAATAACCATGACAAGCACTGTATATTAGAAAGCTCTTTTGGGATGACATTGGGAGGACATGACCTCTGGTTCACCTGTGAACAGGATCAGGGCAATAGGAGGCTCCTCACCCCCTCTCCTGTCCTAGGAATGTGCATTCTATTTGTTCCCAGAGGACATCCCTTAGATAGCCTTGAGATAGTGATGTGGTGTTAAGACCATCTGGGTGATACATATAACTGAACCCAGTTAAGATATCATCTATATAAGCTTTTAAGATTTGGCAAGCTAGTACAGAGATCTACTCATCTTACAGCTGCCCAGGAAAGCCTCCTATGTAAGTTTTCTTGCTTATTAAACCTGCCACCACCAATCTGGAGTGGCCTGCCTCTTTCTCCAGTCTCTCACTGCCTTCTGCGTATGGGGGACAGTTTCAGGTTTTACCTGAGAGGCTCCTGAGAAGCTTGAGAACCAACAAGCCCTTAGGATGATAGCTAAGTCTTAATACAGCACATTGTTTCATAGAGAACTTTAAACAATACAAATCCAGTAGGCAGAAAATATGAGAAGGAAAGACACTGAAGGAAAAACACTTGGCTCCACAGGATATAATTCAATATAAGATTTTTTAAATGAAAGAATTCTAAATACACGTATTATTTTTTTGTTTCCTTGAAGAACATTTATTTAGGAATGAACTAAATGGTTTCTATCAATTTATAAATAATAAAATTATACTATATTTAGCTCTTTGGAAGAATAATCCAGACTTCCCAAGTAACCAAGAGAGAGTATTATATATATACATAAGTATATATATATTAGTATATAGATCTAGAAAAAGGATACTCCAAAGAAGCATTCTGAATGGGTTATAGCATTTATATTTCTTGACATAACTAATTGTTTGAACTTAGGCTTTATTGTGATAACAATGTTTTCAAAAACATTTCCTCTGTTTATTTGGCAATAAAATAAGGATTGCCATTATAATATCTCTGGTCAAAAATAATAAAGCCTATTTAAATAAAATAGAATGGCATGATAGAAGATCTTGAACTCTCCCCTCAAACTTTATTCATCTTATTTTTTTATTTGAAACTGGTATTAGATTAGGCCAATTTTATGCCAAGGATATATTGTTGCCAAGAGCCAGAGGGAAATAATAAGTTGATTTGGGGCCAACTAAAAATTCTTCTTAAGAAATCTAATCAAAGTTCTGATTTTGCAACAAGTTATTTTAGTAGAATGACTCATTTTTATACTCTAAACCACACACCACCAACACTGCTGACAAATGTCCTTCCGTTTCAACCAATTCATGAATTTGAGATGATGGATGCAGATGAAAACTTATTATTTGAGAGAAATGTATTTCTGTCCTACTTAATGGAAATATTTGTAAACCTATGATGTTTCTCAAGCTCCAGAAGATCATATAGGACAATCTAGAGTTAATATATCTGCTTACTGTGATATTTATAAATGTTAATTGAGTTCCTTTTTTGAGCAGTATGTATGCACTGGGTAAAATATAACCCTTAAATAAATTTGTGTTTGTAAAATAAAAGTATTATATGAAAAAATCTGGGTGTAGGTATGGAATTATAAAGACAAAAATACTTAAATACCAAAATATCACATGTAATCATCAACAGAATGTGAGAAATGTAGGCAATGATTAAGGTCCTTTAATTCACCTTATATTAATTATTTATGCTTTAATAGTTGAGTTTCTATTGTTTTCAAGGTGCACTTGGATATAGGTCAGCTTGTTGGACATGGAAACATGTTGGCCAATTGTCTTGTGTGCACCTCTTAATGTGTGCACTAAGATTCTCCATAAAGAGGGTCTGTAAGTTTCCTTCTAGTACAAATATTCTGTGTATTAATGATAAGGGCCCCAGTAATAGCTGAGTTGTGTACTAGTGAAGCTCTACTTATTAGGTAGAGAATGGGCTTACCTATCAGTGTATGGATGAGATCACATCAATTATTAACTCTTCTCACAGATTCATTACTTTAACTTCTTAAGATGATGGAGAAACTTGCAGCCATGTGCAAATCTCCCTCCAAAATTACTGCTGCTTGGGTCAAGATGAGCTTCAGAAACTGGTGAAATCACTGTTTGAGATGTATATTTGTGTACAATATGAATAACATTCAAAGTGCCTTACTACAGATACATACTACTTCCTCATGCCTAAGGAATTATTACTGTGTTAACTTGGTTCTTGTTCCTTTTCTCCTTTGCTAGAATAGGACAAATAGGATGCAAGATACTTCGCAAAAGCCACAGTTAGTTAAAAACTTAAGATTTTCTTTCATGTTTATTTTCTCTTTTCTTTTCACTCCAAAATGGCATCAGCAAATTCTCATTTCAGAATCAGAATTTACTTCATTAGCACTTTACCAACACAAAAGTCTCTGTATCTTCAACATAATGGATTTCAATGATAGATGATAGAGGATAGACAGATAGATAGATAATTGATAATAGATGGATAGATAATAGATAGATGATAGATAGATAGATAGATAGATAGATAGATAGATAATAGATAAATAGATAATATCTATCTATCTACCAGGGGCTTTCTACCACAGTGAAATTTCTAGGGCTCCAGAGCTGTGGGGCATGTCAAATGTGAAGGATAATTTGTTGCACCTGATCCCTCCTACAACCAAATGGAGGTACAACACTTAGTTGGCCTCTTTAGATTTTGGAAGCAAGATATCTCTCATTTGGGTTTATTACTCTTGCCCATTTACTGAAAAATCTTAAAAGCTGCTAATTTTGAGTAGGGCCAGAACATGAGAAGGTTCTGAAATGGATCTAGGCTGCTGTGCAAGCTGTTCTGCCACTTTGGCCATACAATCCAGCAGATCCAATGGTGCTGAAGGTTCGGTGGCAGGTAGGGATGCTGTTTAGAGCCTTTGACAAGCCCGTATACATAAACTGTAGTACAAGACTTTTGGATTTTAGAGCAACACCCTGCCATCATCTGCAGAGAAATACTCTCCTTTTGAGAAACAGCTGTTGGCCTGTGCCTGAGCCTCAGGAGAGACTAAACACTTGACAATGTGCCACTAAGTTACCATGTGACCTGAGCTGCCTATCATGAGGTGGGTGTTATCTGACCCATCAAGCTATACATTTGAGTGTGCAGAGCAACCCTCTTTCATCAAATGGAAGTAGCATATATGTGATTGGGCCAAATAGGCCCACAAGGCACAAGTAAGCTACATGAAGAAGTGACCCAAATGCCCGGTTCCCATGGGCTACATTGTCTTACTTTGCTTCTTTTTTTTTTTTTTTAAGATTTTATTTATTTATTTATTTGACAGAGAGAGGCACAGTGAGAGAGGGAACACAAGCAGGGGGAGTGGGAGAAGGAGAAGCAGGCTTCCTGCCGAGCAGGGAGCCCAATGTGGGGCTCGATCCCAGGACCCTGAGATCATGACCTGAGCCAAAGGCAGACGCTTAACGACTGAGCCACCCAGGCACCCCTGTCCTACTTTGCTTCTGTTTCTTGGCCTGCACCTATCACTTCATAGAGAGTTCTCAACTATCATTTGACAAAGGAACTCTTTTGATCAAATAACTCACTTCACAGCAAAAAAGTACGGACACAATATGTGGACACCATCTAAAAGTGGACAGCTCAGAACTCCAGGCTTTTTTTGGAACATCCCCAAAGATGGTCATGAAAGGAAATCCTCCCCAGTGGGTGGAACTTTGGGCAGTGTATTTGGTTGGTCACTTTGCTTGGAAAGAGAAATAGTCAGATGTGCAATTATAAGGTTTGACTGGATGGTCAAGAAATTGTAAGGAACGTTATTGAAAAACTGGTGACAAAGAAATTTGAGGGCAAAAGAACAGAGCAGACACAAATATCTCCATAGAGGAGGATTTTAATAATCAGTAGATAAGATAACTTTGCTAGTATTTAAACAAACTAAACAGAAATGATCTTAAGCCCTCCAATTCTCTACTTATTCATGAATAAAATGAAGGAATTCAATATAATAGTCTCTTGGGTGTTTTCCACATATGCCATTTTATGTTTCTGTAATAAAGTAAAGGCAAGTATATGACTGTTGTTGGTACTGAGCTGATAATTTTGGCTGAATTCAGATTATAAAAAGGGAAGTTAGTGTTATTAATATCATTTTCAAATAGCAAGACATGACAAAATAAGTATGAAAGGAAAATATGACATTTCTTTGGCCTCTGTAATCCTTGTTGGTATAATTCTATCCTATTCAAGTCATGCTTTTTTGAAGACTTTACGAAGTTTATTATAGGTATATGAAATGATGATTAGCCATCATTCACATTTTATAGACAACAGAATGAAGCATCTAGAGAGACCAGACAAGGGAAGGTAAATTATTAATTTAATTAATTACAATATATTGTGGCTGATGATCTAAAAGAGAAAACTTAGTTACCAAAAATCATGTCTACAACTGTTTGTGGAGAACATAGCAGAATAGCTATGCAGCAGTGAGTTGAAGTTTAGTGAGGAACAAAGATTCTTTGAATGTGGGTCATGATAAAATAAAGAAGTAATCTATTGTACTAAGATGGTGCTGAGGATATTAGAAATCCAAAAAAGTGTCAAGTAGAGGTAATTACAAATAAGTGTTTCATTAGAGTCATTGAATGAAAAATGAAAATATCAAGGAGATGACTGAAAAAATCTAGAAATATATCTTAAGAAACTTAAATACTTAGATAAATATTTACCTATCTATAGGTACTTACTACACATGGAAACTGAATTCATTGCTACTGTTTACAGTAAGTTTAATTATACCTATGGCATTAAATTCAGTAGATCAAAAAACCCCCAAAATATTGGTAAGGTTTGTTTTTTTCCTTTGTGTCAGTGATAAACTTTTACAAGAGTTCATTGCACAGCTGGGAAAAGACTACAGATAGCCTTCATTAGTTCTAATGTCACTTTGCTCATGGATTTCTTCCTGCCTGTTGGAAGGAAGGAAGTTGATGTATCGTTTGTGTTCACCATTGAGCTAAAGTTTAGTTTTCACATGTTCCTGTTAAAGATTCATGGACTAGCTTAACAAAGAAATGATAAAGAAAGAGATTTTTTTTTCAAAAATATAGATCATTTCTGACAGGTCTTGCAGGTAATGGGAGAAAAACAATCCTTCATAGTTCTTATTATTTCAGGCCAGGGGAATTATTTTTTGTTCTTTACTCTTTACCATATTGGAGAGTTTATATAGGCACAACTTCTATCTACTGGGTAGAGCCCATGCCTTACTAATTAGGCAGAAAGTTGCACTTTGTAGAGATTATGCTGAGTGAAAAAAAAGTGGGTTGACTCTTTTCCATATTTATAAAAGAAAATCCACATATTTGAGGGAAAAGGAGAAACAAACAGAATATCAGCCTAAAAGTTAAAAATCTTATGAAAAAACTTTTCTGTTTAGTTTTTATGAGAAATTTTGAGTTAGATTTATTATTAAAGATAAGTGAAACATCCCAGGCTACAAATGAAGAAATGAAAACCTCAAGCACTGAGCATCTTGCCTCAGTACAAACAGGTGATTAGTAGTGGTAAGTCATAGGTGGCAGGTCCAGCTCAGAGTTCTTTTGTTTGCACAAGTGCTATTGAACCAATGTGGAAAATTCTAAGTATTATCAAGCTCCCCAGAAAATTGGCACATCCACTGATTTATTTAGTCATGTAGTGAGTCAGTAATAGTTTTACTTGATAAAATAATAAACATAATACATTTAATGGTAGTTTAAGTATCAATCACTGTGTTAGGATTTGTCAATACAAAAATGAATAATACACAACCCTGCCCTCAAAAAGTTTTCAGCTTCACAAAATTTATCTGCTTTATTAGTAACCAGTGATTTTTTTCTAAATTGTATTCTGTTAGATTAAATAATCTCTTCACTACTTTCTTACTTAATCCTGAGTTCATCTTTCTGAGTAAGTTAGAAAAGAATGCTTTGCTTATAATTCACGACTAAAAATTCTCTCTGTTAGAGTAATAACTGCTTTCTTAGCTTTATAAAACAAAGCCAACATAAATTAAAAATTTCAACAAACTTGGACCATAATAAATTAGGTATTAGTATCATGGTGAATTGTGAATTTTACTTATATATTTGCTTAGTGAAACAACCACCATATATGTCAACAAGAACAAGGTAAAGTTAATGATCTGAGTATTTAGAGCAATTGGAAGTTAAAAATATATATAAATTCAAGGGCACATCCCTTAAGTTTATGAAAAAGTAGAAAAAAAGTACATATCCTAAGAAGCTTTTCATTAAAAATATTTCTAGAAAGCATTGATGAAATGAAAAGATAAAGTGAATTAAAACTTGATTATTTTTCTTGATGTTATTGAATAGGCCATAAAGAAAATACAGAGCATGCACTCATGTAAATAAGAAATACTCAGATCAAGATTCTTACTACTAAAAGGCTACCTTTGTTCGAGTTACTAAAAATAAATTGAAATTTGTCATCTTGAGATACTTGGGATCCAATGGGACATTCAGATACAGATACACACTCAAAATACAGATTCAAGAGACAGATCTTGAGTTCCAAGTTCTCTTCAGCATCTCAGGGAATTCACTGAATTTTGGCTCTTTAGTCTTAAACCTGTCTTTCAGACTCTTGTCATTAGTTTCTTCCAGTCAGATATTCACTGAATAAATTAGTTGGTAGTAATTCTCTATTGTGTCTTTCAAATCCATTGCTTTCCCCCCATCCAACTTAAATATCATCTTGGAAATTAATTTTTGTCATATAACAGATTAAATCAACAACATAGAACAATGCAGAAAGAATTTTCCAAAGTGAATTTTAAAGAACAGAAGTTTTATACGGCTGAAGTGGGGAAAATGTCATATTCTTAGGATAAAATCACAGCCAGGGTTGTTTAAAGTGGAATGAGAGTTCATTTAAGAATAAAAATTGTGCATATAAAAGGGAATAGGTGGAGCCTCCTGTTCCCCATTTTGTGAAAATATTCTGGTGATGCATTGGTCTTTAATTACTTTTCAAGAAATTAAACTAGAAAGAACAGTGTACCAGTATCTCTAATATTTGATACAGTGTCTAAAATACATTGAGCTTTAACATCTGTTCTTTTCATTAATTAATATCATTGAGCAAATACACAAACAGAAAGTTTGTTATATGTATCTAATGGTATGTATACTGCAACTGGCTGAGGATCAAAGGAGATACTTGTCACAGTGTCTCTTAGACTCGTTCCCCAATATTGCCCAATTTTTATTGCCCCTGACAGCCTCTTATTCTTATCATGATTGGGGAACAAAGGTGTCTTCTAGTGTCATCAAAGGTGAAGTTTCTATTTTGATTTCTCATTCCCACAGTTTTGCTTGGTGTAAAAGATAAAAACACACAGAGAGAAATTTACTCTGCAATCTCAGACTGAAGGTTAACTAAGATTTTGATTGTGATACCTACCTTTTATGGATTTAGATCCAGGATTATAAAGACAAAATTTCTATAATTTATTTAAAAGTACCATTTATTGCTCGGTTACTACAGAAAATGTAAAATCTCATTATTTGCATATTTTGAACACATTATTTTAAGCATTATTAAAGGTAAAGTCAAGCCAATATCTCCTTTTGGAAGTGTTTCCCATATTTAGGTTATATGTAAAGAATTATAAAATTTAAAATGACATCTGAAAGGAAATAGAAATTTTATCCTGCCTAGAGACTATTTAAAAATACACTAACATAACATAATAAAATAAAATTTAAAAAATACATTTTATTATATATTCACTTAAAATAAATTTCTGAGTACAAATTTCAATAGGAAATATTTGGAAGAGGCAAAATCTTGATCAAATTGTCTGGTTACCCAAACATCACTCATGAGATTGTCCTCTTCTCAACTAAATAGCATTTTAAAGTACTTAATGAACCAGTGTATTCTAAATCTGAAGTTGTTTGGAAGAAGATAAGTGGAGTTGTTCCCTCACTGAAGGATGTGCTTAAAATAGCTAGATTTCCTATGACAGCACAGTAGATAATTGACACCTTCCCCCCGCTTTTCATCCTTTTATTTTTAAAGACAAGCTTATATCTGGCAAACTACAAACTAAAATTTGAGATATGTATACTGTCTGTAAAGTGTTCCAAGTCTTTAAAAGATTAAAAACTTCAAGGACTTCAGTTGTAAAATATGATTAATGTCTGTGAGAGGTATTTTTCTGATAAATAACCAAATTGTCACATCCTTATAAAACATGTATTTCCATAAATAATTCAATGAAGATGATGTGTTGTAGATTCTCTGCTATGCTAATAACATATTTAACTTTAGCAGCAATCATTTGTTCTAACTGCTTCTTTCCATGTTTTTTTTCCATCCAGGAAATATTTCACACAGTAAAATATATTTGTGGGTTTCCTAATGGAGCCAACAGTACAAAGCATACAAAAAGAAAAAAAAAAAGAGTTTTTAGCTTCTGCTTACAGTATGAAATGTTGGAAAGAGCATCTCTCCTATCCTAACAATAAGGAAATATCCACAAAGACACAACATTCATTGTATACATCAAAAAGCTGAGGTCACAAAGCCACCAATTACTGTTTATCTAAAAATAGAGTTGTGATTCTAAAGCAAAATGGCCATGAAAACACTGGCTTACCTAGGGAAAAGCAGGGAAGGAAGGTAGAGCTGCCTATTGAATTAAATTTTGAAAGGTTTAATTTTTGGCTACCATCAGAGTGTAGAACCCTTGAAAGCAGTAAACACAAAGAATGCAAGAGAGATTTAAAGCTAGTGCCACACTGAAATTAAACATAGCAACAGCAAACACCAACCCAGATGTACCCCTGAGCCCCTAATGTGAATGGCATAGCCAAACGAGTGGATTACCCATTTCTAGGCATAAAATACTATTTACCTCAGTTTCTACTGTCCTACTCATGATGTCTGGCTTTCAGCCAAAAATTCAGTGATCACAGAAAATCAAATCAAGAGACACTTCACTGTCAAGAGACAAACCAATTAAAATAATCATATTTATATATGACCCAGATGGGAATTTAAACCATCAGACAGGGAATTTAAAACAATTATGATTAATGTGATAAAGTCTCCAATAGAAAAATTTCACAATGTGCATAAATAGGTAATTTCAGCATATTAATGGAAACATAAGAAATAGTCAAGTTGAAACACTAGGAATGAAAAATACAGTGACAGAGATGAAAAATGCCTTTAATAAAGTCATATGTAGACTTAACACAACCAAAGAAAGAATTAGTAAACTTGTGGATAGGCCAATAGAAGTTACCCAGACTGAAATATAAAAAGTAAATAAAAAGGAAACAAAATAAAGAAGAGAGCACTTTGCACTTTAGGACATCAGATGGTTGAACATGAATGTAATTAGGATTTCACAGGAGAAGCGAGAGGAAAGAGAATCCCCCCAAAAAACAAAAACAAAAACAAAACATTGAGGAGATATTATCTGAACATTTTCCCAAAATAATGAAAAACACTAAACTGAACTTCCAAAAAATTCAAAGACTATAAAGCTGGAAAATATCTTCTTCTCCACAAAACTCAAGCCTAGAGATATCATATTCAAACTACTAAAAAGTAAAGATGAAGAGGAAATCTAGAAGGCAATTGGATAAAAAAGAAACAATATTTACAGAGGTCCAGATGGATTCCTTTGCAAAATCTACCAGTTATTTAAAGAATAAGTAATACCATTATTACATAAACTCTTTAATAAAATATGTCTTTTTTTAAATAAAATAGAAGTCTTAAGCAAGCATTACTGGTACTTAAATAGAAAACAAACAATCAGATTAAAAAATGGGCAAAGTCTGGGGTGCCTGTGTGGCTCAGTCATTAAGCGTCTGCCTTTGGCTCAGGTCATGATCTCAGGGTCCTGGGATCGAGCCCCACATCGGGCTCCCTGCTTGGCGGGAAGCCTGCTTCTTCCTCTCCCACTCCCCCTGCTTTTGTTCCCTCTGTCGCTGTGTCTCTCTCTGTCAAATAAATAAATAAAATCTTAAAAAAACCAAAATGGTCAAAGTCCTTAACAGACACTGCACTAAAGAAGATACAGGGATGGTAAATAAGTATATGAAAAGATAATCCACTTCATACATCATCAGGGAGAGCAAATTAAAACAATGAGATACTACTACAGGGCTATTAAAATGGACAAAATCTGGAAAATGGACAACACAAAATCCTGGCAAGAATGTAGAGCTGGTGGAAATGCAAAATGGTACAGCCACTTTGGAAGACAGTTTGGCAGTTCCTAACAAAATTAAATGTAATCTTATCATACAATGCAGCAATCACTCTCCTTGGTATTTACCAAAAAGAGTTGAAAACTAATGTCTACACAAAAACCTGTACACTAATGTTTATAGAAGCTTTATTCATAATTACCAAAACTTAGAAGCAACCAAGATGTCCATAAGTATATGAATAGATAAATAAACTGCGGTACATGTAGAATTGGAATATTATTTAGCACTAAAAAGATATGAGCTTTCACATCATAAAAAGACCTGGATGAAGCTTAAATGTATATTACTAAGTAAAAGAAACAAATCTGAGAAGGCTATATCCTGTGTGATTCCAGCTACATGAACATTCTGACAAAGCAAAAATATTAAGATAGTAAAAGATCAGTGGTTTCTGGGCTCTGGGGAGTGGGTGGGTGGGGGATGAATAGGCAGCTCACAAAGGACTTTGGGGGGCAGTCAAAATACCCTGTATGATACCATAATGATGAATACATGCCATTATACATTTGTCTAAACCAACAGAATGTACATCACTACAAGGGAACTGTAATGTAAAGTATGGACATGAGTAATTATGATGTATCAATGTAGATTCATCACTTGTAACAAATATACCATACTGGGGGGAGATGGTAATAATAGGGAAGGCTATGCAAGTATGGGGGGCAAGAAGTATATGGGAAATCTCTGTACTTTCTTAATTTTGTAATGAACCTAAAACAATTGTGTGTGTGCAAGTGTGTGTGTGTGTGTGTGTGTATAAAGCAACATTTTGTCAAAACAAATTATATGAAAAAGGATGTTAAGAACTACTTAGTAATGTAAAGCATGGAATGGTGAGGTTCAGCCTCATTGCTGAAAATAGAAAATAGAAAATAGTAGGAAGTCAAAATTAAAATATTGTAATAATCATTGATCTCATAGCATTAAAAATAAAAATTCTGGGTATTGAGTTTGAGAAGTTCTTACTCCAAAGACAGATGTAGTGAAAGGAAGTGCCATAGGCACCCCAAAGTTCATAGCAGCAATGTCCACAATAGCCAAACCGTGGAAAGAGCCGAGATGCCCTCCAGATAAAGAAGATGTGGTCCATATATACAATGGAATATTACTCAGGATGAATACCCAACTTCTACATCAACATGGATGGGACTGGAGGAGATTATGCTAAGTGAAATAAGTAAAGCAGAGAAAGTCAATTATCACATGGTTTCACTTATTTGTGGAACATAAGGAATAGCATGGAGGACATTAGGAAAAGAAAGGGAAAAATGAAGGGGGGAAATCGGAGGGGGAGACGAACCATGAGAGACTATGGACTCTGAAAAACAAACTGAGGGTTCTAGAGGGGAGGGGGATGGGGGGATGGGTGAGCCAGGTGATGGGTATTAAAGAGGGCATGTACTGCATGGAGCACTGGGTGTATACGAAAACAATGAATTGTGGATCACCACATCAAAAACAGCTTACGTATTGTATGGTGACTAACATAACATAAAATAAAATTAAAGAAAATAAAAAAATAATAAAAATAAAAACTCTGTATAGGATTTTATTAGTTAACAATATTATACATCACCACTGGTACGCTAGTAAACCCCAAAAAGAGTCCTCTAATTTATAATGCTTGCAGATTTCCATTGTATAAATACTCTCATCATGGCTGATTTCAAGTAATCTACATAATGCCATTGAACAAGAACTTGGAAGAGATGTACACAATGAGTTTCTGCCAGCCTGTAGGAGCCAGCTCTAGCATGCCACTCCAACAAATCAGTGCCCTCAAAATATACCTAAAAATACCAGACTTGAATATTTTTAATATCCTGTTAATTTTTGTCTAATTATTAAAATATTTTCAAACATATATTTGTTAATAAGAGTCATAGTATTCAACCACATTAGAAGCTCCATTGTTATCTAATTTCTGAAATAAAAGAAATAGTTTGGACTAGAATATGATTATGCTGAAGTATTTAAACTGCAATTTTTCCAACATTAACTTAGAATGCAGTTTCAGTGCAGTTGGGATCTGTTACAAGCGAATAAGCAGGTTTTGTTATTGAATTAAAAAAAAAAAAAGACTGCATCCAAGAGAGTGGCTGCAATAGCAATAAAAGTAATTGACTTTCTGCCTTTTCTGTTACAGGCATGTCATATACACTTGGCTTTCTATATAAGTGGAATGCTAGGCTAAATAATCTAGTTACCTTGTCTTTCAGCTTTCTAAAATAACTACTTCTAAAGTAATTAGTAGAGATTTTTAGGATGCTTTAATTTACTGAGTTTCAGTGAAAATTTTATATGATTTCTATTATCTTTTTGGAAATCAAGGTTTAACCCACTTTTTAAATTTAGAAAGAATTTTTAGTGTGCTTGATAAATTGAAGTGCTTAATTAATTGAATTTACTCAGATCCCAGTGACTTCATAACTATGAGCATTGCCTTCTCAGCCATGTCCATAGACCAAATTGATTTGCATTTCTTTCTCACCATTGATTCCAAACAGCTTTATCCCTATTCTCTGAAAGTATTCTGAATTATCAAACCACAAGGCAAAGCTTTAGATATATGTAGTATGAAAAGAAAGCAATGTATTTTCTGAAGATTCAGGACATGACAATATCCTTCCAACAATTTTATCTCATTTTTTTAAAACTTATTTTATTTAAATTCAATTAGTTAACATATAGTGTATCATTAGTTTCAGATGTAGAGTTCAGTTATTCATCCTTTGCATGTAACACCCAGTGCTCATTATATCACGTGCTCTCCTTAATGTCCATCACCCAGTTACCCCATCTCCCCACTCACCTTTATTTAGTTTTTTAAAGATTTTATTTATTTGTCAGGGAGAGAAAGGGAGAGAGAGGGAGACAGGGAGAGAGAGCACAAGCAAGGGGAGAGGCAGGCAGAGGCAGAAGCAGAGTTCCCACTGAGCAGGGAGTCCGATGCGGGACTTGATCCCAGGACCCTGGGATCATGACCTGAGCTGAAGGCAGATGCTTAACCAACTGAGTCACCCAGGTGTCCCAGATATTACATTTTTAATTTCAAATTCTGCTCCTACACTGGCTCAAGATCACTGTCAGCTGTGTACAGTCTCATGCCACACCCCATGACTGGAATGCTGGTGTCTTTGTCAAGAGGGTGGTATTTGTGTACTCCTCAAGCAATTTATCATTTTGATGCTCAATTGAGTTGGTCTTTGCTCAGAGGTAGGGGAGAAGAGCAACCTCTGTGGAACATTTTGTGCATGCTCATGCACACACACACACACACACACACACACACAGTAACTCCAGACTTTCACAGATATCTCTATCTCTACTCTTCAGTGGGGTTCAAAGTCAGTTCAAAGGATCAATGGAAGGACCAAACCCTTTCCACATAATTTATCCTTTTCTTCTTTCTTCCTTCTCTCTGGTCACCTTACTTAACCATAACTTGACATTGCCAAACCCTAACTTTCTTTATTTATCTATAGTTACAAAATACATTCTTCCATGCATAGAATAGAAGATAAACCCTCCTGCTAGAACACGACAGTGCTGCAATATATGCATGCATGTGAAGACACATATGTGATGAGGGGAGTGGTAATTGGGCCATTTTTCTATCTAATTCAACACCAAATAGATAAAACTGCCTGTAATACTGTAGGTCAATGCGACAAATCAATGAGAGGAGACACAACTCTTCAACATCCTGGATTGCTGAAGAAAAATCTGTGGGATGGAATGGCCATTCACTCAAAGGAAAGAATACACTGGCCATGTTATATCAAAAGTTATATTTGAGACTGAGAACTAAAGCAGTGTAGAAAATCATTCATTCAGTATTATAAAAAAGCAAACATCTACTTTGCCTGATTGAGAGACAGAAAGAACGATCAAGGATGGATGCTAAAATTGATTTAATTGATTTAAATTTCCTTCTCTGAGTTAATGAACCTGAAGGACTTTCGAAGAACTCATAGCTTATGAGAGTTAATACTGTTAGGCACTTTCCATTTATTATATCATCTTCCGGACTAAGATAAAAATACAATTTACTTTTTCTATGTTATTGGTAGGAAAATCTAGACATATTTCTGAGATATTGCCTCTAACATTCCATCTTAAAAATCCTTGCCTGTTCAAAGATACTTTTTTTTCTTTTCTGTTTCTATAGAAGCCCAATGCAAACACCTGTGCTTTCTTTTTTACCCCCTGGAGGAAGGCAAATAAGATTGACCAAATATTTGTCTATTTACATTTACTTTCATATGGCCTTTTGGTCATATGATCAAGAGATTAGTAAATCCTTATGAATACATGAAAGAACAATTGTAATCTTTCCCTTTTCAAGAGTCTTTCAAGACAAACATGATTTACTTTCTGCTTATGGCAATAGCTGCATGAATGCATTGTACTGGTATTAATGATCATTAAGGCATAAATCACAGACATACATGGGCTGAGAGAGAAGGAAGGTTACTATTTTAGGCAAACAGGGGAGCTCTGTATGCTAGTTGTGAAAACCTGCCTTGTCAGGGTTAGCAGAACTAATGCTGTCAAGGCTCAGTGAAGTTTGACACGACTGCATTCACAAGAAAGCTGCAGAGGTCATGATGCACTGTGTACCTTTGGGGAGCTCAGCAGAACCAGTTTGGACCAATTCTGTCAAAAGAACATCTAAGTAATCTAGAAGAATAGGTCTTTGTAAAGGAGTTTATGAGTTTGGGGAATGGGAAGCCAGAGAAGGCAATGTGTCAAACCATTACTCTCCATGAGTCAAAATTGAGCTTTGCTATCTTTGAAAAATACAGCTCTGCTATCCACAAGAAAAGGCTAGATAGAAGCATTAACCCAGAGATATGTTAAAAAACAAAAAACAAACAAAAAAACCCATCAGGACCTTCAGGCTGATTTTCACCAAATGCACAATGCAAAAACTTTCCTCTTTCTTCTTGCACCCAGGGGAATTTCTGGGCTCTATGTTCTGTGGCAGGAAAGAGAGAACATTTCTCAGCACACTGTTTTAAAGTCATTACTATTTTTGGAGGAGAAGTAGCCACATAGTCTCTGATGACTGCAGTCAGAGTGACCTGTACCAAAAATGAAGTAAAATTCAGAGAAGCAAATATAGCTATGATTCTTAGCCACAAGTACTGATAATTTCAACAACTGATTATGATATAGGTAGTATTTCTACCTGAGAGCAAAAAATACATAAATAAACTTTTCTTAGGTTGTATTAAGTTTTTAAACCAGATAAATTAGTTTCACTAAGTTATCGCAAGTAGTAATGAATTATAACCTCTGTTTAAAATTTTATTGAAGAGCAAATCTCCTTGATGCTGGAATACGAGGCATAATTAATAGGGCATGGCTAATCACTGCCTCTCTCCTACCACTGTGATCCACACAAGTTTTTGTTTTTTTCTCTTTCTCTTTTTTCTTTTTTGCAATTGAAACAGATTCTGATTTTATATTTGATAACTTTTCAATAATTCTGATAGTGAAAAATGAAGGAAATTTATAAATGCTTTATTATTCAGAATATTATTATCTAGATTGACTTGAGAAAAAGTAAGTTTGAATAATGAAACATTGATTATGCCTAACAACTAGAAAAAAAATTACTTCTTAATTTTGAGAATAAGCATCCTATTCAATTTAAAATTTTTACTGAATTATTCAGAATTCTTAATTATTTGTCTGTAATACCAACTTTAATCAATACTAGTGTCCTTCCAGTGATGTTGTGTTAAGGGATTTTGTGTACCAAAATATTGTCCAAGATGTTGTTATTCTCCTTTTGGTTCTACATGCCTTTGGATAAGAATTGATTTTTTGTGTCCTCTGTTCCTCTTTGTCTTTGGCATATGTGGCAGCTTGTCTTGCTTTTTCTTCACTAAGTTTTTGGTGCATTGACACATTCATGGTTCTTCCCATGGCCAAGCTACTACTCATTCTTGAATGGCCTCTTGTCAGCTTTTGGAGGTTTGTGAGTTTCAACAATCTTAGAATATAAAATACACTTCCTCTCAGTCTGTGCTGTATTTGATAAGAATGGATGGGAAGATAGCAGGGGGTTGTACTTCAGTAGCTGGACAGCGTAAACTATATATATATATTATTTTCCAGAAAAAAAAATTACCCTTCAGACATATTGGTCAAAATAAACCAAGTTCAAATGATACTATAGAAAATTATTTTTGAGTTTCTAAATTTCTCTATTACTAAGTCACTCCATTGATTAGCATGGTAAGACCACATCAGTTCACACACATTTTAAACCTTGAATGACTAAATCGCAGTACTTTATGTAAAGGGATTTCTCAGTGCAGTTCATTGGTCACTGGAAAATGTAAATTCTCATGATATAAAGAAAAGAATAACTTGGATGGTTGAACATAAAGTGATATGCCGAATAATAATTTGAGAGATATAAAAATTATATCCTAATAGAAATTGTAAAAAGACAATGATCAACAAAACTTACTGCAAGTATATTACAGTTATAATTGGTGGTACATTTGCTGTGTTTAACTACTCAGAATTATCAACTTGGGTACATTTATTTTTCTTTTTTTCTTTCTTTCTTTCTTTCTTTCTTTCTTTCTTTCTTTCTTTCTTTCTTTCTCGTTCTTTCTTTTTGTTTTATTTAAATTCAAGTTAGTTAACATATAGTGTATTGTTAGTTTAAGGGTAGAATTTAGTAATACATCTGTTGCATATAACACCCAGTGTTCATTTCATCAAATGCCCATCACCCAATTACTCCATCCCTCCACCTTCCTCTTCTGTTTGGTTTCTTAAATTTCATATGAGGAAATCATATGGTATCTGTCTTTCTCTGACTGACTTATTTCGCTTAGCATAATACCCTCCAGTTCCATCCATATCGTTGCAAATGGCAAGATTTCATTTTTTTATGGCTGAATAATATTCCATTGTATATATATACCACTTCTTCTTTATCCATTCATCTGTTGATGGCCATCTGGGCTCTTTCCATAGTTTGGCTATTGTGGACATTGCTGCTATAAAGTTTGGGGTGCATGTAGCCCTTTGAATCACTATTTTTGTATCCTTTGGGTAAATATGTAGTAGTGCAGCTGCACTACTCCTGGCTCGTAGGGTAGCTCTATTTTTAACTTTTGAGGAACCCCATATTGTTTTCCAGAGTGGCTGTGCCAGTTTGCATTCCCACCAATAGAATAAGTGGGTTCTCCTTTCTTATCCTCACAAAGATTCATTTTCACTTCTATAAAATAAGATTAATGGTAGTATCCAGTTCAAAGTCATTGAGTTATTGCTTGGAATAAATGATATGATCCACACATAATAGACACAACTGAAAAAGCTACCCAAGAACTCATCAGCAGCTGCCTACAGATAAGAAGTCACTCATTTTCTCTCAAAAGAATGGACAGATGGATGAATATAATTACTCAAATAGCTATTCTAATAATACCTGTGAATAATGTCTTTCTTTTATTATTTTCAAATAACAAACATATAGTACATCATTAGTTTTTGATGTAGTGTTCAACAGTTCATTAGTTGTGTATAATACTCAGTGCTCATCACATCACATGCCCTCCTTAATACCCATCACGGTTACACCATCCCCCCACCACCCTCCCTTCTGTAACCCTCAGTTTGTTTCCTGGAGTCCAGAGTCTCTCATGGTTTGTCTCCCTCCCTGAATTCAGTTTTCCCTCCCTTCCACTATGGTCCTCCATGCTATTCCTTATATTCCACATATGAGTGAAACCATATGATAACTGTCTTTCTTTGCTTGACTTATTTCACTTAGCATAATACCCTCTAGTTTCATCCATGTCGATGTAAATGGTAGGTATTCATCCTTTCTGAAGGCTGAGTAATATTCCATTGTATATATGAACCACATCTTCTTTATCCATTCACCTGTCAATGGACATCTGTGTTCTTTTCACAGTTCGTCTGTTGTGGACTTGCTGCTATGAACTTTGGGGTGCATGTACCCCTTCGGATCACTACATTTGTATCTTTGGGATAAATACCCAGTAGTGCAATTGCTGGGTCATAGGGTAGCTCTATTTTCAACTTTATGAGGAACTTCCATACTGTTTTCCAGAGTGGCTGCACCAGCTTGCATTCCCACCAACAGTGTAAGAGGATTCCCTTTTCTCCACATCCTTGCCAACACTTATTATTCCCTGTCTTGTTAATTTTTGCCATTCTAACTGGTATAAGGTGGTATCTCATTACGGTTTTGATTTGTATTTCCCTGATGCCAAGTGATGTGGAGCATTTTCAAACAATCCTAAAATTTGTGTGAAACTGGAAAAGACCCTGAATTGCCAGGAGAATGTTGAAAAAGAAAAAAAGCTGGGGGCATCACAATGCCTGACTTCAAGCTATATTACAAAGCTGTAATCATCAAGACAGCATGGTATTGGTAAAAAAACAGACACATAGATCAATGGAACAGAATGGGGAGCCCAGAAATAGGCCCTTAACTCTATGGTCTACTCATCTTTGACAAAGCAGGAAAAAATATCCAGTGGAAAAAAGACAGTCTCTTCAATAAATGGTGCTGGGAAAATTGGACAGCCACATACAGAAGAATGAAACTGAACCATTCTCTTACACCATACACAAAGATAAACTCAAAATGGCTGAAAGATCTAAATTTGAGACAGGAATCCATCAAAATCCTAGAGAGGAACACAGGCAGTAACCTCTTTGACATCGGCCACAGCAACTTATTGCAAGACACATCTCTAAAGGCAATGGAAACAAAAGCAAAAATGAACTATTGGAAGTTCGTCAAGATAAAAAGCTTCTGCACAGCAAAAGAAACAGTGAACAAAACTAAAAGGCAACCCACAGAATGGGGGAAGATATTTGCAAATGACAATAAAAACAAAGGGCTGGTATCCAAGATCTATTAAGAACTTCTCAAACTCAACACCCAAAAGACAAATTAATCCAGTCAAGAAATGGGCAGAAGACATGAACAGACATTTCTCCAAAGAAGACATACAAATGGCTAACAGACACCCAAATAATGTCTTTCATCAGTGTTTCTCAACTTTAAATTTTCTAGAGGAGCTTTTATACAAATAATGTTATCTAAGCACCATCTTGAGAAATTCTGACTTATTTGGCAAGACATGGAGCAACAGAAACTCTCTTTAATTGGTGTTAGGAATGCAAAATGGTATAGCCACTTTGAAAGACAGTTTGGCAATTTTTTAAAAACTACGAATACTCTTGCTATATGGTCCAGCAACTTCTTTGGTATTTACCCAAAGGCATTAAAAACTTATTTCCACACACAGACAGACAGACACACACAAAAACCTACAAACAAATATATTTAGCAGCTCTATTCATAATTGACAAAACTGGAAAGCAACCAAATGTTGCTCAGGCGAGTAGATAAATAAACTGTGATACATCCAGATAACTGAATATTAATCAGCTCTAAAAATAAATGAACTACCAAGTCATAAAAAGATATGAAGGAAACTTAAATGCATATTACTAAGTGAAAGAAGCAAATCTGAAAAGGTTACACACTATATGATTCCAACTATTTGCATAATATTCTGAACAAGGCAAAACTATGGAGACAGTAAAAAAATCAGTGGTGGTCAGGGGTTACGGGGAATGATGAATCTGTTGGGCACATAAGATTTTTTATAGTAGTAAAACTATTCTGTATGATACTATAATGACAGACAGATGTCATAATACATTTGTCCAAACCCATAAAATATACACCACCATGATGAAACACAACATAAACTAGGACTTGGGGGGGTGGTGAATATGAGGTATTAATGTAGGTTTAGTCTTGGTAAAAAATATACCATACTTGTGAGTGGTACTGATAATGAGGAAGTCTATCATGTGTGGGGGCAGGGAGTATCTGGGAAATCTCTGTACCTTCCTCTCACTTTTATCATAAACCTAAAACTGCTCTAAAATAAAAAAAATCTTTAATAAAAAATATATTTTTGTATATTTCTACTAAAGACATATCCTAGTCCTATTACATAATAGTACTTAATAATTTTTAAAAGTGCATAAACTACTAAGTGAATCAATCCAGTATGTCAAAACCTGCCTTTTAGATCTGTCTGATTAAAGTTGAAGGCAGGGGCACCTGGATGGCTCAGTCAGTTAGGCATCTACCTTCAGCTCAGGTCATGATCTCCAGGTCCTGGGATCAAGCACCACATTGGTTCTTCCTGTTCAGTAGGGAGTCTGCTTCTCTCTCTCTCCATCTGCCCCTCTTCATTGCTCATTCTCTCTCTCTCTCAAATAAATAAATAAAATATTAAAAAAATAAAGTTGAAGGCAAATTCAATCTCCATCTGCTGCCTTTCAAAACCTTACTGAAAATAATACATAAATGGCTTTTACTGTTTTTATGTGTGTGTTTGTTTAATACATAATTCCACAAAGTTAGTTGAAATAGGAGACAGCAGTGCCTGTTCCCTGTTTACTTTCAAATTGCTGACAGTCTGTCCTTAACACTTGAAGCGGGTTAAGAACTTTTTGAGAGGACTCAAACAAAAAAATCAACTAGACCTAACATATACAGAAGATTCCATTCAACAACAACAGACTACACAATTTTCTCAAGTGGACATAGAACAACTTCCAGGATATATTTATATTATATGTTAGGTCACAAAAAACATCTTGGGAAATTTTAAAAGTTTGAAATCATAAAAAGTAACTTCTCCAACCACAATGAAATGAATCTAGAAATGAATAATAGAAAAGGAAGTAGAAAATTCACAAATATATGGAGTTAAACAACATGTTTTAACAACCAAGAGTCAAAGAAGTCACAGGGAAATTGAAAATATTTAGAGATGAAAGAAAACAACTCAACAACAACAACAACAACAAAAAACCAGTATACCAAAATGTATGGGAGGAAGCAAAGGCAGTGCTCACAGGGATATTAATAGCTATAAATGCCTCCATTAAAAAGTAATCTCAAATTAATAACAACTTTACACCTTGATGAACTAGAAAAAAAAAAAGCAAACTAAACTTAAGGCAAGAAGAAAGAAAATGAAAACAATTAGAACAGTGAATTAATGAGAGAATAGAGATTTATTAATACCAAAAGTTGGTTCTTTGAAAAAAAAAATCAACAAATTGACAAAAAGAGAACAGACTCAAATTATGAACATAAGAAATGAAAGTAGGGAACATTACTATTGACTTTACAGAAATATAAAAGAATACTACAAACAACTATTTGCCAAAAATTAGATAGGATAGATAAAATAGATACATTATTAGAAACACAAAACTACCAAAACTGATTCAAGAAGAAATAGAAAATCTCAACAGACCTATGATAAATAAAAAGATTGACTCAGTAATCAAAAAGCTCCCAACAAAATAAAGTCCAGAACCAAATGACTTCACAGGTGAAATAATTAATTTCAACCAGATATTTCAGTAATTAAGCCAATTTTTCTCAGGTGGTTCTAAAAAACAAAAGAGTTAAGAGAACTTCCTAATTCATTCTTAATTCATTCTATGATGCCATTGTCCTATACCAAAGCCAAAGACATCTTTAAAAAAGAAAACTAAAGACCAATATTGCTTAAGAATATAGATACAAAGACCCTCAACAAAATACTAGCAAACTGAATCCAGCAGTGTAATAAAAATATCATATACCATGATGAAGGGGGATTTATTTTTTCCAGTAATGCAAAGATGGTTCAAACGTTAAAAAAAATCAACAAATATAATACACTATATAATATGTCCTAATTTCTTTTATTTAATTTTTTAATAAAAAGTAGGCATAAAATACAATTCCATTACTACAAAGATGCAACAAAAAATTTTTAAAAAGATCAGGGTATGATTTTTTTCAAAGGGGACAGCTGATCAAATATTTATGATTATCTAAATCATGCAGTTCATAACATTATAATTGCAAACAAAATTCATGATTATGGGGAAGGGAATCAAGGATAGGGCCCCCAAACTTAATGTTCAGCACTGTCATACAGTGCCCATTTTCAAAGTGCTGTGAATCAACTATGGTATCTTCACAAGAGAGGGAAACTGAAATCCTTTCAGGGGAAGTGTCATGAGTCCGTAGCAGTGTCAAAACAGACCAAGAAACTCAGAAGTGACATGCTCTCATAGAATATCAACATGTTATTTAAAGCATGTTTAGGGAGCCTGGGTGGCTCAGTCAGTTAAACATCCAACTCTTGAGCTCAGCTCAGGTCTTGATCTCAGGGTTGTTAGTTCGTGCCTTGCATCAGGCTCCTGTGCTGGATGTGGAGCCTACTAAAAAATAAATAAATAAATAAATAAATAAATAAATAAATAAATAAATAAATAAATAAATAAATAAATAGTTTCACTTTATTAAAATATAAAGAAAGAATAAAAATAAAATTTAACAAAAGGGGCATCTGGGTGGCTCAGTTAGTTACGCGTCCAACTCTTGATCTCAGCTCAGCTCTTGATCTCAGCATCATGAGTTCAAGCCCTGTTTTGGACTCCACACTAGGCATGGAGCCTATTAAAAAAAACATAAACAAAAAATAATGCATGTTTCCATAAGGTAACATAGTGTCTAAGTTTCTCTATTTTACCACCAGAATCACATAAGAATAGATTAACATTACTATATGTTAATGTAAAACTTTTTAAATTATGGTTTGGCAATCTAGAGTGTCCCTTTTTGAGGGTCTGTGGATCAACTGATACAAAAGACATCCTTCAGAGTCAGATCTGTGACTCTAACATAGGTTAGTTTTAAAAACAGTAACGTTTAGGGCGCCTGGGTGGCTCAGTCAGTTGGGCGACTGCCTTCGGCTCAGGTCATGATCCCGGAGTCCCAGGATCAAGTTCCGCATCGGGCTCCCAAGAAGAGGAGTCTTCTTCTCCCTCTGACCCTCCCCCCTCTCATGTGCTCTCTCTCATTCTCTCTCTCGCAAATAAATAAATAAAATCTTTAAAGAAAAAAAAACAGTAACCTTTATTTTATACTTTTTGGTATCCTTTGGTTAGCTAAAGGCATTTAGAAATATCAGCTAGTTTTTTTTTTTTTTAACTTGCTTCTAGATAGCATGTTTTCTTTAATAGTTTTCAAAAATTCACTATACATTAATTTTCAACAGTAATACCAGTACCAATTTTCCTTCTACTTCTGTATCACTATCCCCACTAAAACTAAACAAAAGTGAAAAATCCAACTAAGAAGATCCCAGTATTCACTTCTTCATACTCAGTATGGGATACTTATGGCTCTAGGAGAAATCAAGGGTAAAGAAATAACCAACTTTTGTTTTTTTATTTATCTTGGAAGCTTTGCAGCCTCAAGAGAAAGAGAAGCTGGCACAAAATCAGGTTGTTGAATCAAGTCAATATTATATTTAATGAGTTGTGGGAAGAGAACATTTGGATAGGTATAGGCATTCATGTATGTACATGAAACCAGCAACAGGGCAAAAAGGAAATTCTTACCCAAGGTCAGAATTTTTATTAAGCACATTTCTATTAGTGGGAGAAATAACTTTATAAGCCCTTACGTTAAACCATATAATGTGAAGATTCTCCATGGGAGAGAATTTTTTCACTTACTGGAATACATTTCTTTCCCCAAAAAACCTCCCATTAATTTTCCTGGTATAGTTGCATCACACCATGATTCTCCATATTCCCTAATATATACAGCATTCAAAATGTAAACTTCTGCTATTTTTACTCAAATATTTCAATTACTCATGTATAAACTTCAAATTCACTTTAATAAAGTTTATTAAAAATATGTATATACTCTCCAATTCAGAATAATATGATAGAACCTCCTGTAGTGTAATGACTTTATATAAAATATTAATTCAGTCCCCTTTTAACAAGTCTAATGAATGGACATATTTATTCTTTTTTTTTTTTTTGAGAGAGAGAGAGAATGCACATCACGTGAGTGGGGGAAGTGGCAAAGGGAGAGGGATAGAGACAGAACGTGTTTTTTGTTAAGATTTTATTTATTTGAGAGAAAGAAAGTGCGAGAGAGGTCAGGGACAGAGGGAGAGGGAAAGAATCTCAAGTAGACTCACACTGAGTGAGGAACCTGACACAGAGCTCGATCTCACGACCCTGAGATCATGACCTGAGCTGAAACCAAGAGCCGGGTGCTTTACCGACTGAGCCACCAAGCGCCCCGGACATATTTATTCTATATAAATTTGATATATTTTTCATTTCTAAATCTAACTAAAAAAAAAAGCCATGTAGAAATGCAGAAAAATGCCTTGAAGGAAAAGGCATGTGTATCTGATCTTAGCACAGATATCATGAAAGAGTGAAGGTGAGATAACGTGAGAATAACAAGAATCAGTTTTAGTACATTAGTAGACCAAAGGCCACTCTTCAATTTCCACAATAGTTATCTATATTTTGGGTTCTAACTCTTTAAACATCTCTATGCTGACCCCAGGGGGAATCAATGAGAAATGTTTACTTTCCTCATTGAAATATTAGATGATGTAGTTCAATATCACACCAAACTCTGAATATACATATATTATATATATATATTATATATTTTAATAGAATAAAGAGGGAAAAATTACCATTGCAATTGATGCAGGAAAACATTTGACAGCTTTTCATAACACACACACACACACACACACCACTCAAACTAAAAACATAAGGATGCTTCCTCAACCTGATAAAGGGATATATTTAAAAAACAAAACAAAACAAAAAAAACAGGTAACATCATACTCAAAGGTAAAACATTAAAAGATTTTCCCTAAGATCAAGACAAGTATGCCCATTCTTAGCATACTCAACAAATATTATTTTATCAGAATTTCTATCCAGAGCAATTTGTTAAGAAAAAGAGATAAAATTAAATTGGGATGGAAAAGTAAAACTATCCCTGTTCACAGACAGGACATGATATAATATGTAAAAAATTTTAAAGCATTCACAAAAAAACTAGTAGAGCTCAAAAATGAATTCAAGAAAGTTACAGGATATAAGATCAACAGAAAACAATTAGAGACATTTTTTACACTAGCAATGAAGAACCCAAAAGGAAATTAACATAGTTCCATTTATAATGACATCAAAAAGCATAAAATAGGAATAAATTTAACCAGGGGGATACAAAGACTTGTACACTGAAAACTACAAATCATTGCTGAAAAAAAAAATTAAAGAAGTCCCAAATGAAGAGAAAAATTGTGTTCATGCATTGGATGAATTAATATCATTTAAATGACAATACCCAAAATGGTTTACAAATTCAAGACAATCCTCATCAAAATCTCAATGATTTTTTTTTCCAGAAATGGAAAAGCTGATCCTAAAATTCTTATGGAATTGCAAGACACCCTGAATAAACAAAACAATTTTGAAAAAAAGAACAAATTTGGAGGACTCAAACATCCTGATTTCTAAACATAACTACAAGGGACCAAAACCATTCAGTGGGGGGGGAGGGGGGATAATGAATGATCCTTTTAACAAATGGTGCTGGAACAACTGGATATCCACACTCAAATCATACCACATATAAAAGTCACTTCAAAATGGGGACACCTCAGTGGCACAGTCAGTTAAGCATCTGTCTCTTGGTTTCTGCTCAGGTCATGATCTCAGGGTCCTGGGATCAAGTCCCATGTCAGGCTCTGTGCTCAGTGTGGAGTCTGCTTGAGCTTCTGTCTCTTTTCCCTCTGTCCCTTCTGCTCATGCTCTCTCTCTCTAAAATAAATAAGTAAATCTTAAAAAAATCACTTCATAATGGATGAAAGACCTAAAATTAAGTGCTAATATAACAAACTCTTAGAAGAAAAGATAAGAATAAATCTTCATGATCATTAATTTCATAATGGTTTCTTGGATACGATACCAAAAGTACAAGCAACAAAAGGAAAAATAGATAAATTTATTAAGTTTTAAAACTTTTTTGCATTAAAGGAAACTGTTAGGAGAGTGGAAAGACAACCCACAGAAAGGAGAGATATCATGTTGGATAAGGGTCTAATATCTAGAATACATAATATTTGCAGATAAAGATCAAAAATCAAAATGACTAAGATTTTCTCAACAGCAATGTAGGAAGCTGGAACATAATTTATCAATACCTTTAAAATACTGAAGGCAAATTATTTTAAGTTTATAATTCCGTGTGTAATCAAACTACTGACCAAGTAAGAGGGGAGAACAAGTATTTTTTCAGATATATGAATACCTCCACTACTATTGCCTTGAAAAATCCTCTCTTATCAGATGTATTTCAAAAACCCCTTGAGAATTGTCCCTACTGTAGATCTACCCTATTTCAGTTTATTTTTTTTTAAAGATTTTTTTTTAATTTATTTTTATTTGAGAGAGAGGGAGTACATGAGAGGGGGGAGGGTCAGAGGGAGAAGCAGACTCCCCGCCGAGCAGGGAGCCCGATGCGGGACTCGATCCCGGGACTCCAGGATCATGACCTGAGCCAAAGGCAGTCGCTTAACCGACTGAGCCACCCAGGCGCCCTACCCCATTTCAGTTTAATCTCAATAGGTATAATCAAAGGAACTCACCAACTTAAAGGTTTTGCTAAAATATAACTTCCAGGCCCCCCACTAATTATCCCATACGTGATTACAACAATTCTCTACCCATTGGACCCCCTTGCCTTTTTCCTACTTTGTTTTTTTCCACTGCAAACTCATCTCTATACAGATATGAACATAAAACAAGTGACTGGCTAGGATATAATATTTGTTATATAAAATTAACTTAGTAAATGATGCCAATGATATTGTGATTTTCTGTTGTTCTGGCTTTTAGAATTAGTTATTTTGTGGCTCGGCACACTTAATTTTTCCATCGGGTTCCTCCTCAACATAAATTAGTCACTGAAGTATCCTTCTGGTTGAATTTTGTGTCTGTTACCATACATTGGAAATTAGATGTAGACTTTATATAAATTATTATTAAAATTAAAGAATGACACTGAATGTGAAAGCATTGCTATGGAACTTTATTAAAATTTTTAAACAATCAAATGGTTACAATATCATAGGGTAATTTAAATCATTCTGAAATTGACCACAGGAACTCATCGTAGATCTACAAATAACACAGCTTGTTCAGAATGACCAGTTGAGGGGCACCTGGACCAGGCTCAGTCGGTCAAGCATCTGCCTTGGCTCAGGTCATGATCTCAGGGTCCTGGGATCAGCCCCAGTAGGGCTTCCTGCTCAGCGGGGAGCCTGCTTCTCCCTCTTCCTCTGCTGCTCCCCCGCTTGTGCTCTCTCCCTCACTTGCTCTCTCTCTCAAATAAATAAATAAACCTTAAAAAAAAAAAAAGTTGGGATTTCACTAATGTCCCATAAGATCTCTGTGCTTTCCTTTTTTCATCTCTAAAGTGTAAACACTGGAAGTCATTTTTTGTTTTTCCTTCTAACTTGGTCTGTTTTGAACACTAATATTTTATACTCCAATAAATCAATTGCACTTCATTTGATGACATTGCTGAAATTTCTTCAAGTGTCATTCTCCTCTTTACCTGTTTTCCAGCCACACCAGAATTCTTTTCTACCATTACACATCCCTCCTTCTCTCTTTTCCCACTGTGTCTGGGAAGGACACACTTTTCTCTTCCTCTCTGCTTTTAGGAACCCTTCCAGGCCCACTGCAGGACAGCCTTCCCAATTGCCCACTTAACCTCTGGTAAAACTTACATTCTTTTACTTCTTTACTAGCATGTGAACTTTATGGACTCAAAGAAAATGGCTGTCTTGTCCTTCATTTAATTCTTTAATCCTGCACATAGTAGGATTCAAAGATCTTGAATATTAAATAACATGAGTGAAGATTTTCTAAAGAAAGTGTATTTTGTGTACCACAACAATACATAAAATATTTTACCCACTTTTCCCCCTAAGGAGAAGGGGTTGAATGAAAGGCATGAGGATGAGTTCTTACAGACTATACATAGATGCCCAAGGTAAAAACAACAGTTTATAATGTGCCTTGGGTCAGCACACTAATAAATACAGGGAGATAGTGAATATGTGTGAAAACCTGGCTGGAGCACTCATATTCAAGCAACTCCTTTCCTTTTTGTCACTAGCAAGAGTTTCCCTCTCTACCAGCACCTCCCCTGTTTCCCTCCTCAACTACCTAATATTCAACACACTCACCAGATGGAAAAGAAAAGAGAATTGAGTGGTAACAAAGTTTCTTTGGGTCTCGGAAGATACTGAAAAATTATATGTGGTCCTACATTAGAAGTTACTAAGGATTCACCATTCATACTTTTACCATGGAATTGCAGAGGGCCCTTTTGCTCCTATGCACACCAATAGCATGCGCTTGTGCTGAAAATTGTGTGTCAAGTACTTAATCAAAACTTTAAAAAAAAATTTTTTTTGTTTGTTTTTCTTTTCCCAGACTGTCTTCAGAATGGCTCTGTCCGCCAAACCCTTTAAAATGTGTTCTGTATCCATTCATCTGTTGAAGGGCATCTCTGCTCCTTCCACAGTTTGGCTATTGTGGGCATAAGGCATAGCGCAGAGGACCACAGGGGAAGGGAGGGAAAACTGAATGGGAAGAAATCAGAGAGGGAGACAAACTATGAGAGGCTCTGGACTCCAGGAAACAAACTAAGGGTTACAGAAGGGAGGGGGTGGGGGTATGGAGTAACCGGATGATGGGTATTGAGGGCACGTGTGGTGATGAGCATTGGATATTATAGGCAACTAATGAATCATTGAACACTACCTCAAAAACTAATGATGTATGTTGGCTAATTGAACATAATGAGATACTAAAATAAAATAAAATATTAATCAATTCTAAATAAATAAATAAATAAAATGCATTCTTTAGTTAATTTCTTCAAAGTAGGTTTTTTTTTGGATATTACCTTCTCTGCCCTGCATCAGCTAAAAGAAACTTTTAGTTCCTTCAGATCTCTTGGTTTATTTCAACAGTCTAGAGTTAGCAATGAAAATTTAGATATTTTGATGTATTTTTTTTTTAAGATTTTATTTATTTGCGAGAGAGAGAATGAGAGACAGCATGAGAGGGAGGAGGGTCAGAGGGAGAAGCAGACTCCCTGCTGAGCAGGGAGCCTGACGTGGGACTCGATCCCGGGACTCCGGGATCATGACCTGAGCCAAAGGCAGTCGCTTAACCAACTGAGCCACCCAGGCACCCTGATGTATTTTTTAAATGCTTATGTAAGAAAGAAACATCCGATTTTGTTTTTTTATAAGTAAATGATAGATAATTGTGGCTCAGCTGAATTGAGAAAATTTTTATGCTTGAATTATCTGTATAATTGACTCAATTCTTCAGTTTCCCCTTCAATTAGAAAGTAGAGATGCAGATTTCTACATTGTTTAATAATAAAAGTTATCAACAAAAACTTAATGTTATAATAAAGTTTACTGAGATTGTAATCATTTTGATATAAGAATGTAATTATTAACCTGAACACTTTATGGCAAGTAGAAATAATCGTTCCTTCCAAATTTCAGTGTACATTTTGTTTCTGCCAGCTATTTTGAAAGGTTAGATATTACTTTCAGCATTCCTTCTTCAATGCACTGAAATATACTTTTGATAACAATTCTTTTTTAAGCCTATTTGGTCTTCTCTATACCGATGGATATTTGATCACAAAGTTTTTAAGAATATCACTACCATCTTCCTGCTTTCTTTCATATATTTTTAATTTTGGAGTTTGTAAAAGCAGAATTGTTAATGTGGCTAAAACTTGGACAAAAACAATTATTACTGTAATTTGTTGTTACAATTGATAATGAAAAGTGTTCCAAACCCATATATGCAAATTTGAATAAACATATTTTACAAGTAGGTGATACTATGTGGATTTCAGATCTATTTTTTCCTCAATTGTATGAATATTTTAAAATACATTTTGGATTGAATTATCTAGATGATTGCCTTACTATTCCATGTTGCTTATATTTGTGAAAGTAGGCAATTTATATAAAATTTCAAACAAATAAGATATCAAATCCAAACAAAGAGATAGCAAACTGGTTCTAAATACAAACAGAAAGTAAAGAACAGATATGCATCAAACTACTTCTGGGAACTTATTATTTGATTAAAATGTCAGTTTTAAGCAAATGCAGAAATAATGGCTTAATTCATAAATGTTATTAAACAATTTGGTTAAGTATGGAATAAAATAGCATATGGCAAAATATTAATATATATACAAAATATTGGGAAACAGTAAGAAAAAGGGGAACAAACAATGGAAATGTGTAAAAAACTCATAATCAGGCAATTTACACAGTATGACATATCAATAGTAAACATTAAAGTATATTCAACGTTTCTAGTAAAAACAAGTGCAAATTTAAAATGTTATATTTTTGCATATCAGGTTCTTAGATTAGAGTAAGTGATAATACCCAGTATAGGAGTGGATGAGCAGATGTGCTAATGTAATGTTGACAGGCTGTTTACATTTTCCTGGAGATCATTAAGCAATATACATCCTAATGTATATTGTACTCTAATGTACTCTTCTATGGTAAAGTAATCCTACTTAGAGAAACTTAGCCTAAAGAAGAACATTGACCATTGATCCATGCTGAGGTTAGGGGCACTGACCCCTCATGCAGTCAAAAATTTGTGTATAACTTTTTACTCCCCCAAAACTTAACTACTAATAGCCTACTATTTACTGGGCCTTACCAATAACAGTTGATTAACACATATTTTGTATGTTATATGTATAATATACTGTATTTTTACAGTACTACCTAACTTTTTATTTTTTATTTTTTGGTAGGCTATTTGGTTCATCCATGAGTTTTTTTCTAATTTTTGCAAATCTCCAAAAGTTTTTCCAATATATTTATTGAAAATAATTTGCATATAAGTGCACCCTCACAGTTCAAACCCATGACCCGTCCAAGGGTCAACTGCAGTTATGGAAGTTTGAAAATGCACTCACACCCACACACACGCATTTCCCACAGTTTAGATATATAGAGTGTTCTGTATTTGCTAATATATCTATTTCTTAAGATGTTTTTCAGGCCTTTTTTTTTTTTTTAAAGATTTTATTTATTTATTTGTTAGAGAGAGGGCGAGAGAGAGTGAGCAAGGGTACAAGCAGGGGGAGCAGCAGAGGGAGAGGGAGAAGCAGGCTCCCTGCTGAGCAAGGAGCCTGATGCGGGACTCGATCCCCGGGCACTGGTATCATGACCTGAGCGGAAGGCAGGCGCTTAACCGACTGAGCCACCCAGGCGTCCCTCAGGTCTTTTTAAGTCAAGAAAACCTTTTGGAATGTGGTATAGTATAGCCACAAAGCTAAAGAATGTAGGACATACTCAGTCAACAGAATGAACTATTTTAGAAATTATTAAAATTTGGCTATTATACTTCTGGCCTTAGCTAAATTTTAAAATCTGTTACTCAGGGGCCTGATGTTTATATGGAAATCAATTGCTTGAAATGCATGGCATTTTATTTTTATTTTTATTTTGTTTTATTTTTTTTAAAGATTTTATTTATTTTTTAGAGAGCAAGCGAGACAGAAACAGCATGAGAAGGGAGAGGGTCAGAGGGAGAAGCAGGCTCCCCGCTGAGCTGGGAGCCTGATGTGGGACTCGATCCCAGGACCCTGGGATCATGACCTGAGCCGAAGGCAGACGCTTAACCATCTGAGCCACCCAGGTGCCCTGCATGGCATTTTAAATACCCAATCTCTTTCTCTCCATATATTGTTCCATTCTTAATTTAGAATACTGCTTGTTTTTTGTATGGAAATACATGAAAGATATGTGTCCTAATTATTATGTTTTTAAAAGCAAAAAGAAAGTAAGAGGAAAATTAAAATATCAGAATAGTGTTTATTCCTTAGAACAGACAGGATGATGGAATGTGGAGTACAGAAATAGATTCAGCAAAGCTAGTAATATCTAATTCTTAAGCTTATTGGTAGGTTCATGTGTGTTCATTTGATTCTTTTGCTTCATACCATACATATATTCTTTCTCTATACTATTATATGTATTACATGTATCTTAAATATCTAACATTATAAATAAAAATTAAAACAAAATAATTCTATAGTATCAACTTCTTCATTTAGGAAAAGACAAATATACAATTTTTTGCAATATTAAATTATAATGGTAAATGAATAATGATTTACAATGGTAGATTAGTAATAATCAGAATGAAATCAAATAAATCCAATAGTTAAGTGTATACAAACTTGCTAAAAAATGTTCTATATTCACCTAAATGGATTAATAGTGGCCCTATATAATAGCAGTGAAAAAGGAAATTTAAGAAATTCTATAGGGTATTACATGATTAGCACAGTAAATGATACTTTTGAATTCTTCAAGTGGAAAGAATTTAGCATAATTGAACGCTAGTTAGAATAATGTGTCTTTGGGACATCTTGTTTGTATTACTGCTAATTAGCACCAACATTCATTTTGGCTAGGATCTTTGTCCCCAGAATAACAGGGAAGGATGAATCCAGGAATAGGAAAGGACTTTAAAACTTAAAATTTTGAAAACAACTTTAAAAGTGATTTATTCTAACTCACCCTCAAGTATCTGACTCTCCCCACCCCTAAACCTGCACCTATTTAAAGTTCTCTGATTAATTTAAAGTCAATGAAGACTTTTTTTGGTTTAATCATCTATAAATTTTTCTCCATTTTTGCAACCTTCATAAGACATATATTGCACCTCCCTCAGACTGTGAGTAAAAATGAAATGGAGACCATACATATGACATGATGAACTATTAATTAATTAGAAGTGGCTCAGAGTTTTGCTTTATATCTACTTTAGATATATAAAAATGCACCCACTTTTCCTTCCACTTTGGCCTCCTGCCCTGTCACCAGGCTGCTGCCTGGAAAGACAGTGTTATTATGTAGACCTTTATTGTTGGTTCACTGCTCTACTGATTCTGAGGAAGGGAACATTCTCTCTCCTAATGCTGCATAACCTCAAAGTTGGGATTTAATATCTCTGTAAGTTTGGGGACAGAAGAGTATTCACAAAATATAAAATGAGTATAGTTGGCTCCTTTGACCCCCAAATTTGAATCTCCATGAATGGGCTACGTTATCTCCTTGGTCATCGTTAGGAGAAATGGCCAAGGATGAAGCTATGATTCTTTCTCAGAGACTATGGTCTGGAAATGGTATGTTGCATAAACAAAAACAGAAACAAAAGACACACTCCTAGAAGTTCTAAAATCCATTTGTATAAAAAGTTCCCCAGGTCATTTTTATTAGTAGAAAGTGTGATGGCCTTTTTGAAATGAACAAGCTCCTTCAATAAGAACCTAAATAATTAACCACTATTGAAAGGGAGCAAGCAAATGGAGACACAATGAAGAGGAAATGTAGGTTGTGGAATTTAGCCTTGAGCTGAGGATATTATTTCTATCCCTGGTAGCATGTGAAAATGAACAGATCCCATTCTCTTTAATAGCAGAATTGCTGACTGACTTTCTTTACATTAATACATAAAGTGATTTAGAATCTTGGGAACTATAAGTTCTATGATTGAAATGCTCTTTGACGTCTTCTAAGCCATAGCCTTTACCTGAAAGAGAAGAAAAATGTGACCTAGAGAGAGGTAAGTGTGTGCCCAAGACAGACAATATCATAGCCTCTGGGCTCCATAGTACTCTTTCCACTAATAATTCACTTTTAATCCTTTTATTTTTACATGCCCACAAGCTCACCAGAAACTTTCTAATTTATCTTCTTACCTATTTATACATAGTAGCTGTTGTAAGAAAATATGATTATTATACTTGGGCACAATGTTGATTTATTTGTGGAAACTGTAAAAGATTGTCCTTTACAGTGTGTAACACATTTTGTCAAGGTAAAACAATATTCCTGCCCATACCACTTTGTAATCAAGCTGCCCGAAAGTGGTGCTATGACTTCAGAAGTAAGTGAATCAGTCTTTATGTAATCATATCTGTTTCATAAGTTGGAGAAGTTTAGAACTCCCCTTTGAATAGTGATGACGCCTAGGCTAGTGAAGATTAAATTGCAGCATTAAAAATTAGAAGTGATTTCAAGTCCTTGAAGGCTGAGCTATGTGCAGATGGGTATAGCTATCTTTACTATACCCTGAAGACATTAATGGAAATGTAATGATTTGAAGAATATTAAGTGCTTTTGTTACTTTAAAATAAAACCATCTAGGTCACTTTCTGATCCTGTTTCCATCCCAACCTTCTTTCTTTCTGTAAGAATTATATGGACTAGGTGTGGAGCAAGATGGCGGAGGAGTAGGAGACCGAGATTTCGTCTGGTCTCAGGAATTCAGCTGGACAGGGATCAAACCATTCTGAACACCTACAAACCCAACAGGAGATCGAAGAAAAGAAGAGCAACAACTCTCTCTCAGAAAAGCGACCACTTTCTGGAAGGTAGGACGTGCGGAGAAGTGAATCCGAGGCGATATTCGGGAGGATAGACGGCGGGGGAGGGGCCTCCGTTGGCCACTTCTGGCAAGTGATAGAACCACGGAGCACAAAATCGGAACTTTTAAAAGTCTGCTCCGCTGAGGGACATCACTCTGGTGGCTAAGCAGGGGGTGGAACCCTCCGGGACAGTGTGGTCTCAGGACCCTCGGGGTCACAGAAAGACCGGGGGTGCCTGAGTGCGAAGAGCTCCCAGGTATCGGAGTGGGGAAGCCGGCTGCAGAGGCGGAGCCCAGGCGCGGGCTCTCAGCTCGGGGTGGCCATAAACCGTGATCCGCGGCCCAGTCGGGCCCCTGCTCCGCCAGCAGGGACCCAACAAGCGGCAGATCCGGGGAGACTCACCTTCCTCCCCCGGGAGGAGCTGCGCGGGAGGGCACCGCAGGGATCTGCTGGGTTTGGAGACTCCACCCGGGGTCGGGTGCCAGAGATAGAAGCGCGGTCACAGGCCAGGTGAGCATGGAGTGCGGCTGGAGACCGGGGAGACAGGAGTGACTGACGGCTTTTCTCTGGGGGCTCACTGAGGAGCGGGGCCCCGAGTTCTCGGCTCCTCCGGGGCGGAGATTGGGAGGCCGCCATTTTCACTCTCCGCCTCCAAAGCTGTACGGAAAGCTCGCAGGGAACAAAAGCCCCGGAGAGCAAACCCGAGCAGATCACTTAGCCGGGAGGGGGCAAGGGCGGGGCAATTCCGCCTCCGGCAGAGACATTTGGAAACCACGGCAACAGGCCCCTCCCCAGAAGATCAGCGAGAACAGCCAGCCAAGACCAAGTTTACCGATCAATGAGAATGGCAGAACTCCAGCACTAGGGGAATACTGCACATAGAATTCATGGCTTTTTTACCATGATTCTTTAGTCTTTCAAAGTTAATTTTTTTTAACTGTCTTTTTTCTTTTTTTTCTTTTTTTCTTTTTTTTGAATTTTTCTTTTTCCCTTTTTCAACCAACATATTATCAATCCCTTTTTTTAAAAAACATTTTCATTTTTCATTTTTGGAGTCATATTCTATCCCTTCATAGTAGTTACCCGTATTTTTGGCATATATATATAAGTTGTTCTATCTTTAAAACTTTGAGATACTTTCTTCTAACAGATTAAAATATACCCTAAATCTCTAGTATGTGGTGTTTTCTACTCCCCTGCCTGATCACATTCTCTCCCTTTTTTTTTTCTTTTTTCCTTTTTTAAATCCTCTTCTTTCTTTTTTCAAACAACTTCTTATAAATTCCTTTTATAAAATTTTTTATAATTTCCATCTTTACAGTCATATTCTATCCCTTCATCATATCAACCCTTATTTTTGTACATATATAAGTTTTTCTTTCTTTAAAATTTTGGGAAGCACTTTCTTCTAAAAGACCAAAATACACCGAAAAGCTAGTGTGTGGCACTGATCTATATACTAGCCTGATCATATTTGATCACATTCTGGTTTTTGTTGTTCTTGTTGTTTTGTTTTGTTTGTTTTTATCTTTTTCTTTTTCTTTTTTTTCTTTTTCTTTTTCCTTTCTTCCATTTCTTGTTCCACTGCTTCAGGTCTTTTCTGATTTATTTAGAGTATATTTTCTGGGGACGTTGTTACTCTGCTAGCATTTTGTTCTCTCATTAATCTATTCTCCTCTGCACAAAATGACAAGACGGAAAAAATCACCTCAACAAAAAAAACAAGAGGTAGTACCGACTGCCAGGGACCTACTCAATACGGACATTAGTACGATGTCAGATCTAGAGTTCAGAATCATCACTTTAAAGATACTAGCTGGGCTTGAAAAAATATGGAAGTTATTAGAGAAACCCTTTCTGGAGAAGTAAAAGAACTAAAATCTAACCAAGTAGAAATCAAAAGGGCTATTAATGAGGTGCAATCAAAAATGGGGGCGCTAACTGCTAGGATAAATGAGGCAGAAGACAGAATCAGTGATATAGAAGACCAAATGATGGAAAATAAAGAAGCTGAGAAAAAGAGAGATAAACAACTACTGGATCACGAGGGCAGAATTTGAGAGATAAGTGATACCATGAGACAAAACAACACTAGAATAATTGGGATCCCAGAAGAAGAAGAAAGAGAGAGAGGGGCAGAAGGTATATTGGAGCAAGTGATAGCAGAGAACTTCCCTAATTTGGGGAAGGAAACAGGCATCAAAATCCAGGAAGCACAGAGAAACCCTCTCAAAATCAATAAAAATAGGTCAACACCCCGACATCTAATAGTAAAACTTATGAGTCTCATAGACAAAGAGAAAATCCTGAAAGCACCTCGGGAGAAGAGATATGTAACCTACAATGGTAGAAACATTAGATTGGCAACAGACCTATCCACAGAGACCTGGCAGGCCAGAAAGGACTGGCAGGATATATTCAGAGCACTAAATGAGAAAAATATGGAGCCAAGAATACTATATCCAGCTAAGCTGTCATTGAAAATTGAAGGAGAGATAAAAAGCTTCCAGGACAAACAAAAACTAAAGGAATTTGCAAACACAAAACCAGCCCTACAAGAAATCTTGAAAGGGGTCCTCTAAGCAAAGAGAGACCCTAAAAGCAACATAGACCAGAAAGGAACACAGACAATATACAGTAACAGTCACCTTACAGGCAATACAATGGCACTAAATTCCTATCTTTCAAAAGTTACCCTGAATGTAAATGGGCTAAATGCCCCAATCAAAAGACACAGGCTATCAGACTGGATTAAAAAACAAGACCCATCGATATGCTGTCTGCAAGAGACTCATTTTAGAACCAAAGACACCCCCAGATTGAAAGTGAGGGGGTGGAAAACCATTTACCATGCTAATGGACACCAAAAGAAAGCTGGGGTGGCAATCCTTCTATCAGACAAATTAGATTTTAAACCAAAGACTGTAATAAGAGATGAGGAAGGACATTATATCCTACTTAAAGGGTCTATCCAACAAGAAGATCTAACAATTTAAATATCTATGACCCTAACATGGGAGCAGCCAATTATATAAGCCAGTTAATAACAAAAGCAAAGAAACACATCGACAACAATACAATAATAGTGGGGGACTTTAACACCCCCCTCACTGAAATGGACAGATTATGTAAGCAAAAGATCAACAAGGAAATAAAGACTTTAAATGACACACTGGACCAAATGGACTTCACAGACATATTCAGAACATTCCATCCCAAAACAACAGAATACACATTCTTCTCTAGTCCCCATGGAACATTCTCCAGAATAGATCACATCCTAGGTCATAAATCAGGTCTCAACCGGTACCAAAAGACGGGGATCATTCCCTGCCTATTTTCAGACCACAATGCTTTGAAACTAGAACTCAATCACAAGAAGAAAGTCGGAAAGAACTCAAATACATGGAGGCTAAAGAGCATCCTACTGAAGAATGAATGGGTCAACCAGGAAATTAAAGAAGAATTTAAAAAATTCATGGAAACCAATGAAAATGAAAACACAACTATTCAAAATCTTTGGGATGCAGCAAAGGCAGTCCTAAGAGGAAAGTATATAGCAATACAAGCCTTTCTCAAGAAACAAGAAAGGTCTCAAGTACACAACCTAACCCTACACTTAAAGGAGCTGGAGAAAGAACAGCAAATAAAGCCTAAACTCAGCAGGAAAAGAGAAATAATAAAGATCAGAGCAGAAATCAATGAAATAGAAACCAAAAGAACAGTAGAACAGATCAACGAAACTAGGAGCTGGTTCTTTGAAAGAATTAACAAGATTGATAAACCCCTGGGCAGACTTATCAAAAAGAAAAGAGAATTGACCCAAATCAACAAAATCATGAATGAAAGAGGAGAGATCACAACCAACAGCAAAGAAATACAAACAATTATAAGAACGTATTATGAGCAACTCTATGCCAGCAAATTAGATAACCTGGAAGAAATGGATGCGTTCCTAGAGATGTATCAACTACCAAAACTGAACCAGGAAGAAATAGAAAACCTGAACAGACCTATAACCACTAAGGAAATTGAAGCAGTCATCAAAAATCTCCCAAAAAACAAAGCCCAGGGCCAGATGTCTTCCCAGGGGAATTCTACCAAACATTTCAAGAAGAATTAACACCTATTCTTCTGAAACTGTTCCAAAAAATAGAAATGGAAGGAAAATTTCCAAACTCATTTTATGAGGCCAGCATTACCTTGATCCCAAAACCAGACAAAGACCCCATCAAAAACGAGCATTACACTCCAATATCCTTGGTGAACATGGATGCAAATATTCTCACCAAAATACTAGCCAGTAGGATCCAACAGTACATTAAAAGGATTATTCACCACGACCAAGTGGGATTTATCCCTGGGCTGCAAGGTTGGTTCAACATCCACAAATCAATCAGTGTGATACAAAACATTAACACAAGAAAGAACAAGAATCATATGATCCTCTCAATAGATGCAGAAAAAGTGTTGGACAAAGTACAGCATCCTTTCTTGATCAAAACTCTTAAGAGTATAGGCATAGGGGGTACATTTCTCAATATCATAAAAGCCATCTATGAAAAATCCACAGCGAATATCATTCTCAATGGGGAAAAACTGAGAGCTTTCCCCCTAAGGTCAGGAACGTGGCAGGGATGTCCACTATCACCACAGCTATTCAACATAGTATTGGAAGTCCTTGCCACAGCAATCAGACAACAAAAAGAAAAAAAAGGCATCCAAATTGGCAAAGAAGAAGTCAAACTCACTTTTTGCAGATGATAGGATACTTCATGTGGAAAACCCAAAAGACTTTACCCCAAAACTGCTAGAACTCATACAGGAATTCAGTTAAGTGGCAGGATATAAAATCAATGCACAGAAATCAGTGGCATTCCTATACACCAACAACAAGACAGAAGAAAGAGAAATTAAGGAATCAATCCCATTTACAATTGCACCCCAAACCATAAGATACCTAGGAATAAATCTAACCAAAGAGACAAAGGATCTGTACTCAGAAAACTATAAAATTCTCATGAAAGAAATTGAGGGAGACACAAAGAAATGGAAAAATTTTCTATGCTCATGGATTGGAAGAACAAATATTGTGAAGATGTCAATACTACTTAGAGCAATCTACACATTCAATGCAATTCCCATCAAAATACCATCCACTTTTTTCAAAGAAATGGAACAAATAATCCTAAAATTTGTATGGAACCAGAAAAGACCCCGCATAGCCAGAGGAATGTTGAAAAAGAAAAGCAAAGCTGGCGGCATCACAATTCCGAACTTCCAGCTCTATTACAAAGCTGTCATCATCAAGACAGCATGGTACTGGCACAAAAACAGACACATAGATCAATAGAACAGAATAGAGAGCCCAGAAATGGACCCTCAACTCTATGGTCAACGAATCTTCAACAAAGCAGGAAAGAATGTCCAATAGAAAAAAGACAGTCTCTTCAACAAATGGTGTTGGGAAAATTGGATAGCCACATGCAGAAGAATGAAACTGGACCATTTCCTTACACCACACACAAAAATAGACTCCAAATGGTTGAAAGACCTCAGTGTGAGACAGGAGTCCATCAAAATCCTAAAGGAGAACACAGGCAGCAACCTCTTTGACCTCAGCCGCAGCAACTTTTTCCTAGAAACATCGCCAAAGGCAAGGGAAGCAAGGGCAATAATGAACTCTTGGGACTACATCAAGATAAAAAGCTTTTGCAAAGCAAAGGAAACAGTCAACAAAACCAAAAGACAACCGACAGAATGGGAGAAGATATTTGCAAATGACATATCAGGTAAAGGGCTAGTTTCCAAAATCTATAAAGAACTCATCAAACTCAACACCCAAAGAACAAAGAATCCAATCAAGAAATGGGCAGAAGACATGAACAGACATTTTTCCAAAGAAGACATCCAAATGGCCAACAGACACATGAAAAAGTGCTCAATATTGCTCAGCATCAGGGAAATCCAAATCAAAACCTCAGTGAGATACCACCTCACACCAATCAGAATGGCTAAAATTAACAAGTCAGGAAACAACAGATGTTGGCGGGGATGCGGAGAAAGGGGAACCCTCCTACACCATTGGTGGGAATGCAAGCTGGTGTAGCCACTCTGGAAAACAGTATGGAGGTTCCTCAAAAAGTTGAAAATAGAGCTACCATATGATCCAGCAATTGCACTACTGGGTATTTACCCCAAAGATACAAAAGTAGGGATCCAAAAGGGTACATGCACCCCAATGTTTATAGCAGCAATGTCCACAATAGCCAAACTGTGGAAAGAGCCAAGATGTCCATCGACAGATGAATGGATAAAGAAGATGTAGTATATATATACAATGGAATATTATGCAGCCATCAAAAGGAATGAGATCTTGCCATTTGCAATGACGTGGATGGATGTTATGTTGAGTGAAATAAGTCAAACAGAGAAAGACATGTATCATATGATGTCACTGATATGAGGAATTCTTAATTGCAGGAAACAAACTGAGGGTTGCTGGAATGGGGGGTGTGGTGGGAGGGATGGGGTGACTGGGTGATAGACACTGGGGAGGGTATGTGCTCTGGTAAGCGCTGTGAATTGTGCAAGACTGTTGAATCTCAGATGTCTACCTGTGAAACAAATAATGCAATATATGTTAAGAAAAAAAAAAAAAGAAGAAGAAGAAGGTAGCGGGAGGGGAAAAATGAAGCAGGGGAAATCGGAGGGGGAGACGAACCATGAGAGACGATGGACTCTGAAAAACAAACTGAGGGTTCTAGAGGGGAGGGGGGTGGGAGGATGGGTTAGCCTGGGGGTGGGTATTAAGGAGGGCACATTCTGCATGGAGCACTGGGTGTTATGCACAAACAATGAATCATGGAACACTTCATCTACAACTAATAATGTAATGTATGGGGATTAACATAAGAATAAAAAAAAAGTTAAAAATAAAAAAAATAAAACCAGAAAAAAAAAAAAGAATTATATGGAGTAGGTGGGAATAGACACATATGACATATTTATCCAGGATATTGTACAACATTTGTTAAATGCTCAGTCTTTTCTATTTCTTCAATATAAACTCCATCAAAACTACACTTTCAGGATGCCTGGGTGGCTCAGTCAGTTAAGCAGCTGCCTTCGGCTCAGGTCATGATCCCAGGGTTCTGGGATCAAGCCCCGCATCGGGCTCCCTGCTCAGCAGGGAGCCTGCTTTTCCCTTTCCCTCTGCCTGCCGCTCTGCCTACTTTTGCTATCTCTCTGTCAAATAAATAAATTTAAAAAAATCTTAAAAAAATTTTTTTTTAAAGTACACTTTCAAAGACAGTGAGCACACTTTATAAAAGGATATATCGTTCCATTTTCCCAGAGAGTCTCTATATTGAGCAAGGCATTAGTGTAAGTGCTGTGGTTAGCTCAGTAGGTACATTCTATCCTATCAATCTCTGTGCTGCTCTAAAGAACACTGCAGTAATGGGGGTGCCCTTCAGCTGGAAAGCCTCTGCTCCGTGTGGGATAACATAGGAAAGGACTTACAAGTGGTTTCTTTAAACTCTTTTTTTCCTTATAGGTTGAAATGACCCAGGTATTAAAGTGATGGTTATATATTTTATTTTCCTGTAGATACTTCAACAAAACTTGCATTTTGTTTCTTGCAAAGACATGAGGAGAATGGATTGGTAGGATTTAGTTTTTACTAGATATCAGTTTTTGTTGTCATGAATAATCCTTAAACTCAATAGTGTGCCACCCTGAATGATATCTTTAACATCATAAGCCCCACTCTGTTTTAACACCAGACTAATCTGAACTAAGAGGCTGATATTATTCCAGAGAGAAACCCCAAAGCAAAGCAACCTTGAGCTATCCTGCAATATAGTGCTTGGTTTTCAGTAAAATTAGGTGAATCATGTTAGGGTGCTTTTTCCTAAATTTCCATTTTATCTCTTTGCTTGTACTTAGGAAAATATTGCTCACTAGTACTTTGAAAATTAAAGGAAAAGAAGCATATTGAAATAGAAAAAGAGAAAACTCACCCTTATCACTATTCCCCACATTTCACACACCTATCAAGTACTGATAATACCCATAAACACCTCCAGCTCTGACTTTCCCCTCAAGTGTTTACTGAACTATCTACCCAGATGTTACAGAATCTTCTTATTCCACTGTCCCAAACCTATGTCTCTCTACCAAAACAGATGTTTTCATTCAAATCTCTGATTCTGACAAGGACAATACCATTCCCTAGGTTATCCAAGATTAACGTGTGGAGTTTTTTTTACTTTTCCTCTCCTTCTCCAGCAATCTCTCCCCACCCTGACATCTAAATAATTTCCAAGATCTATTCAAGCTTCTTTTATACTTCATATCTATTCCCTCTTTTGCATTCCAACCATTCAACAATCTCTGTAACCATTTCAAATGATTATTTATAGCATTTCTCACCAGCAATATCTTCCAGTTGCACAACTTTGCAAGGTAATATTAGGAAACATTCATTGCCAAACCAGCGATGTCATAGTATTTTTTAAACAAATATTAATAACATGTACTCAGTTTCCCATAATGATCATACATGCGTGCCACACTCAAGTTATGAAGGATTACTTGCAATGCAGTAAAACACTTGTCCTTTACACCATAGATTTGCTTTTAACCTCCCATTTTTCCAAAGTAGCTTCTACATGGGGTGCTTGGGTGGCTCAGTCTGTTAAATGTCCAGTCTTGATTTCAGTTCAGGTCATGATCTCAGGGTAATGAGACTGAGCCCCAAGTTGGGCCCTGCGTCAAGCTCCACGTTGGGCTCTGCTCTGGGCATGGAGACTGCTTAAGATTCTCTCTTTTCCTCTCCCTCTGCTCCTCCCCGCTGCTCACTCATGCTCTCTCTCTCTCAAAAAAAGCCAAACAAACAAAGGAGCATCTACTCACACTTGGCTTCCTGTGCAAGATGCACCTGTCAAAATCTACTCCAACATAAAGGCAAAGCTCAAATGCCTCTCCCTAACATGAAACTATCAAAGTTTCACAGATGAAAATAAACTATTTCCTTTGACTTTAAGCAGTTATTTTTTTTTTCCATTTTCCTGGAAAACTTACTTAAATCTGTTTTGTTTTATCTCTTGGTGCAGATATTATCATCCCTATGAGACTAAAAGTCCCATGAGGGAAAAGACTGTGTCTTATTTAATGTTTAATATTCTTCACAGAATCAATCTCTCTCTCATTAATCATCTTCTGTATTTCTATTATTTTCCAACTCTATTGAAATACAATTAAGTATACACATTCAAAATGTATAATTTAGTCAGTTTTAACATATGTATACATTTATGAAACCATCAATGCAATCAAGACAATGAACATTGCCATCACGTACCAATAATTCTCTGTGCTTGTCTTCTGTTCCTCCCCCAAGGCCCATCTTCAGGCAGCCATTAATGTGCTTTTAGTCACTACATATTAGATTTTATTTTCTAGACTGTTATATAATAAAAATCACACAGTATGCTAAAAAACTTAACCTCTGTAGTTCAACATGAAAATTGTGTGCCTCTATAGTCCATTTCTTTTTTTAATTGACTAATATTCCATTTTATGAGTATAGCACAATTTGCTTATATTTTCCCATGAGATTTGCAGACATTTGGGCTGTTTCCAAGTTTTGGCTACTGCAAGTAAAGTCACTAAGAATATATACAAGTCTTTCTGTAGACGTTTATTTTCATTTGTCTTGGTTAAGTAGTTGAGAATTGAAAAGCTGTATCACTTGATTTAGGTATGCTCCACTTTTTAAGAAAATTCCAAACTGTTTTCCAAAGTGATGTACCATTTTGAGTTCCTTCAGGCAGTATGTGAAAGTTTCAGCTGCACAATAGCCACAGTGACACTTGGTTTGACCAGTCTTCTTATTGTCAGTCCATCTAACCAACAAGTAGTGTTATCTCAATTTGTGATTTTTTTTTCCTAAAGATTTTATTTATTTATTTGAGAGAGAGAGAGCAAGAGAGGGAACACAAGCAGGGGGAATGGGAGAGGGAGAAGCAGGCTTCCCGCTGAGCAGGGAGCCCGATGCAGGGCTCGATCCCAGGACACTGGGATCATGACCTGAGCCAAAGACAGACGCTTAATGACTGAGCCACCCAGATGCCCCTCAATTTGTGATTTTAATGTGCATTTCCATGATAAGCTTTTGCATGCTTGGGTCATAAAAATATTCTTATATGCTGGGTACGAGTTTCTTGTCTGATACGTATGTGGTGATTTTTATTCCTTAGTGGCTTGCCTTTTGTTTCTTTATCATGTCTCTCAAAGAGCAAAACACTTTAACTTAAATGAAGTCCAATTTGTAAATTTTTCTTTAGGGTTTTGTTCTTTTTAAGTTCTACATAAGAAACCCTTCCCACCTTGGGCGCCTGGGTGGCTCAGTTGGTTAAGCGACTGCCTTCGACTCAGGTCATGATCCTGGAGTCCCGGGATTGAGTCCCACATCAGGCTCCCTGCTCAGCAGGGAGTCTGCTTCTCCTTCTGACCCTCCTCCCTCTCATGCTGTCTCTCTCTCATTGTCTCTCTCGCAAATAAATAAAATCTTAAAAAAAAAAAAAAGAAACCCTTCCCACTTCAAGATCTTGATGATTTTCTAGTTTCATTTAGAGTTTCTAGAGCTTTAGGGATTACATTCAGGCCTATGATTCATTTGAAGTTAAATTTTCCTTATAATGTTAAGTAAAGGATGATGCTCTTTTTTTTTTCTCCCCCCATTTGGATATTCAGTGGTTCCAGCATCATTTATTGAAAAGGCTTTCTTTACCCCACTGAGTTGTCTTGGCACTTTTGTTGACAAATCAATTAACCACCTATGGGTGGGTGTATTTCCGGACTCTCTGTATATGTCATTGATTTATATATTTATCTTCTTTGCAATGCCAAACTGTCTTGATTTTGAGATTTATAGTAAATCTTGAAATCAGGTCAGGTAAGTAAAACAACTATACATATATATTAAATACATTTATTGTTTAGTATGTGTACTTATTATACACGTAACATATATAATTGCTTTGGTAATTCTAAGTCCTTTGCATTTTCATAGAAACTGTAGAATCAGCTTGTAAAATCAGAAAAAAAAAAAAATCCCAAACTGAGGGAATTTGGGCAGGAATTATGTTGTTGACATAACTCCATTTCAGGAGAATTACCTTTTTAACAATCCTAATTCTTTTAATCTATAAATGTGATGCATCTCCCCATTTACTTAGGTCTTCTTTATGACCTCTTAGCAATAGCAAAGTACAAGATGTCTTTTGACAGAAATATTCACAGGTATTTTGTGGGTTTTGGTATTATTATAAGTTGATTTTTTTCTAAATTTTATTTTCCATTTCTTTTTGCCCTGATATAATCATTTATTTGTTCTAGTACAGTTTTGAATAGAGGTGGTAAAAGCAGCATCCTTGCTTTCTTCCCTTCCTCCAGGGAAAGTTTAATTCAATTAAAATACTTACTGGTCTTTTAACATTAAGTATGATGTTGGAGGAATGGTTTTCACAGATATTCTTTAGTAGTTGGAGGAAATTCTATGCTATTCCTAGTTTGCCAGGTTTTTTCATCAATCAGTATTGATCTTTTTCCAAAAGTTTTTATGTCTCTATTGAATTAATCATGTCTTTTTTTTTCCTTTTTTTGTTAGTATGTTGAATTTCATTAAATGATTTTTTTTTTTTAATGTTATGTCAACTCTACTTTCTTGGGATAAACCCTACTTGAACATATTGTAGTATCCTTTTTATGTATTGTTGGCTCTGATTTTCTAATATTTCGTAAGGGATTATTCATGAGAGATATTGCTCTGAAATTTCCCTTTTTGTAATATCTTTGCCAGGGTTGGTATTATATTTGTGCAGGCCTCATAAAATGAGATGGGGAATGATTCCTCCTGCAATTTTCTAAAAATTATATTGTGTAGCATTGATGTTATTTATTCCTTGAGTATTTGACAGAATTCACCAGTGAAAACTTATGGGCTTAGTGTTTTCTTTTTTTGAGAAGATTTTTGATAATAAATTCATTAAAAATACATATAAGACTACTCAAAATTTCTGTTTCTTGTGGCATTTCTTTGGGTATGTTGTATATTTCAAATTTTCCGTTCTTTGTAAGGTGTTAAGTGTGTTGACATTTAGATGTTCCAAATATTCTGTATTATCCACTTAATAACTATATAATGTTATAATAATGCCCTTACCATTCCAGATATTGGTGATTTATATTATATATTTAGCTAGGGGTTTGCCAATTTTGTTGATCTTTTTAAAGAATCATCTAATCTTCTTTGCTAATCTTCTCCACTTGATTTCTAATTCTTTGATTTTTCTACTCTTTTTTTTTTTTTTGTATAAATTCCTTTCCATTCCTTACTTTGGCTTTGCATTGTTTCTTTTTTTCTAAAGAAGAAAAGTTGGCCATTGAGTTTTTTTTAATCTCTTCTTTTTCTAATATAAGCATGTAACAGTATAATTTTTTTTTGCTAAATACTGCTTCAGCGACATTCCACAAATTTTGATATGTTTTATTTTTATTATGATTCCAATTTCCTTGTCATTTCATATTTGTCCTCTGAATGATTAAACCCCAGATATTTAGAGTTTTCCTCAAAATATTTTTAATTTCTAAATTTTTATTTATTTTTGTTTAAATTTTTATTAATTCCTAATTTAATTTTATTGTGGGAAGAGAATCCTGTTGAATTTAACGAGGCTTTGTTTTCTTTCCTAGCATATGGTCTGCCCTAGTGAATACACATGTGGGCTTGAAGAGAATATATAGTGTGAAGGTGCTGGATAGAGAACAAAGTGGTTCATACATGGTGCTGTTCAGATCTTTTATAATTTTACTGATGTTTGGGCTAGTTGTTCTATCAATCGCCAGGAGAGAATTGTTAAAATCTTCTACTATGATTGTGAATTTGTCTATTTTTTTTTAAAGATTTTATTTACTTATTTGAGAGAGAGAGAATGAGAGCGAGCACATGAGAGGGGGGAGGGTCAGAGGGAGAAGCAGACTCCCTGCCGAGCAGGGAGCCCGATGCAGGACTCGATCCCGGGACTCCAGGATCATGACCTGAGCCGAAGGCAGACGCTTAACGACTGAGCCACCCAGGCGCCCTGTCTATTTTTCTTTTTAGTTCTATTTTTGTTCAACATATGTTGAGGCTCTGTTATTAGGCACATTCTAATTTATGATTGTACATCTTTCTGGTGAGTTTTTTCCTTTTATCATAAAGAATAATTCTTCTTTATCTCTGAGGATACCATTGATGTCAAAGTCTATTGTATTAGATAATAGAATAAGTACTCCAGCCTTCTTGTGCTTCCTCTTGTGCTTTCTCTGTCTGGCTTGCCTTTTATTTAATATAATATTTGATATATTTTGATTTAGGTCTACCAATTTGTTTTTATATTTTGTTTGTCCCCTCTGTTTTGGTTTCTCTGCTTCTAATTTTCTGCCTTCTTTTGTACTATATAAATATATTTTAGTATTTCGTTTTAATCTATTGGCTTTTGTGCTATATGTCATCAGATATTTTTTTGGTACTTGCTCTGTGGGTTACTAAATGATACCTAAAACTTTATAGTCTACTAGATGTACAGTGCAGACACTTGCAAACATTTAGGTGAATACCTTACTGGCTTTCATGTTATAGTTGTTATGGGTTAAATCCATGTATATTGATAACCACACCAAGCCATTTTGCTTTAATAGTCAACATATTTTTAAACTTATAAGAAAAAAATATCCTTTATATTTACCCTGATATTTACATTTTGTTGCTCTTCCTTCATTTCTGAAGAACCAGGTTTCTTTTGGTATCATTTCTCTTCAGACTGAAAAATCTTCCTTTAGTATTTCTTGTAAGAGCAGATATGCTGGGGACAAATTCTTTATACTCTTTCCTCTGAAAAAGTAGTTATCTTCCCTTCATTCCTGAAGGATCTACTTGCATATTTTTCTTTCAGTACTTTAAACATGCTTTTTTTCAGTCTTCTGGCCTCTGTGGTTTCTGATGAGAAATTTGTGGCCATTGGGATAATGATTTCTCTGTATATAACTCACAATTTTCTTCTGCCATTTTCAATACTTTTTGTATTTGGTTTTTTAGCAGTTTATGATGTATCTAAAAGCAATGATTTTCTTCAAGTTTATCCAGTTTAGATTTGTTGAGTTTCTTCAATCTGTAAATTTCTATCTTCCCTGAATTTGGAACATTTGTAGCCATTAGTTATTCATATATCTTCTGTGCTCCAATCTTTTTATTCTCTCTTCTTTTTTTTTTTTTTAAAGATTTTATTTAGTTATTCATGAGAGACAGAGAGAGAGAAGCAGAGGGAGAAGCAGGCTCCCCGCTGAGCAGGGAGCCCAATGCGGGGCTCGATCCCAGGACCCTGGGATCATGACCTGAGCCGAAGGCAGACGCTTAACCATTTGAGCCACCCAGGGGCCCTTTATTGTCTCTTCTGAGACTTTAATTAAACAGATGCTCGATAGTTTGATACTGTCCCACAGGTCCTTGAAGTTCTGTTCATTTTTTCCATCTTTCTTCTTTCTATCCTTCATAGGATAATTTCTATTGATATACTTTCACAAGCATTATCTCTTTCCTCTGTTATTTACATTCTGTTGTTAAGCTCACCACCAAATTTATATTTAAGACATTGCATTTTTTATTTTTATTTTTTTTTAGATTTTATTTATTTATTCATGAGAGACAGGGAGAGAGAGAGAGAGAGAGAGGCAGAAGCAGGCTCCCTGCTGAGCAGGGAGCCCGATGTGGGACTCGATCCCAGGACCCTGGGATCATGACCTGAGCCGAAAGCAGATGCTTAACCATCTGAGCCACCCAGGCGCCCAACATTGCATTTTTTAGTTTTAAAATTTTCACTTGGTTCTTTTTTCTAAGTTTTAAATTCTGTCTTGAAATTTCATATATATCATACATTTCAAGTGCATTTCTATTTACCTTATGAAACATTATTTTATAACTGATTTAAAATCTCTGTCTGATTGTTTTAATATTACAGTCATTTTGGGGTTAGCATCTATTGATCACATTCTCCCATGAGCATTTGTTGCCTTTTCATAGTTCTTTGTATCCTGAAGAATTTTGAATTGTATTAGGACATTGTGAATGCGGTGCTGTATAGTCTCAGAGCCCTCTTACACTCTTCCCGAGGGATGATTTTGTAGTAACAGAGAATCAAACTGGTTATATGGAGATCTTAAATTCTGACTTGTTTTCTGTTTATGGTGGCTCAACTTTCAGATCAGTACTCTAAGCTTTTGCTATGCTGATATGATCTGTTTTAGGTGTGGATGGTTTGGGGGGTAGGCTGAGATTTTTGTGCATGCATACACAGAATTAGAGGATCCTCCCTCCCTGGCTCTTTCCTCTAAAGGAATTCATCTAATTCTGTAGCCAAAAGATGACCTTTTTTCTCCTTTATCTGCTAACAAAGCATGAGTTTTCTTGAAGTTTTATCCCCCTTGTATCCATGCTTCTCTGCAACTAGTTGCACGCACATGTCCACGCACGCGCCCACACACATATACATACCTCCTCCACCACCCACCCCTGACACCTGCCATACTTGTGGAAAACTGAAAAGCTAATTTCCATGCAGGTTGTTTTTCTAGTTTTTACAACTTTTCAGAACCTGCTTTTTTTTTTTTTTTTTTTTTTTTTTAAGTGTCTCCAGGTAGCTGTTTCTACATTTTGTCCAGTGTTTTAAATTCAGTCAGCAGAGGTGATGGGCTCATGCTATTCATAACACATACTGGGCTAAGACTCAGGAACTCAGATCTAATGAGTGTTAATTGAGTGATATTTCAGCAGATTAGACATAGTGAATGTGTTAACCAATAAAGTGAGAAAGTGTTGTGAAGTACTTTTTTCGAGTAACTTAAAGGTATCTTTTTGTATTCATGACTACTAGCTGTATATCATTATTTCCTGTCATATTTTCATTACTCTCAGTCAATTTGGGCCATCAAATAAGCAAGAGAATATTATTGTAAATGACTGTGTCATAATAATAGAACAAGTTTTTCAGTTTGGAATCTAACTGAGAAAAAAGACACTGGGAAGAATTATTTAATGATTCCAGGTGACACATCAGTTGCTCAGCCAATATCCATCCACTTTTCCTTTCCTGGCCTTATATTTTTTTCTAGAATTACTAGAAATGCTCAGTTCCAGGTGATAAATCATAATTAGTCTAAACCAATAATAATGATGGCAATTATAGATTTATACAATAAGCCAAGGCAAAAACAGGATTGAATTACTAGGACTTAAAAAATAAAAAAACTACCTCCCCATGAATTTTTATTACTTATTGAGACTACTTTGGAAAGAATATGCTATTTCCTAATTGTTTTCCAAAAAAACCCTCTTTTTTTCTTATTTAAAGATTTACTACTTCCTAAAATCATATTTATATTATTTTCCTTTGTTTTTAATGTAAAGGGGGAAAATTTTTCTAGACCATATGCTTACAGTGTCTCAAACTATATTGCCAGGTTTTACTATTTTTTTATTTTTATAAGGATCTTATTTATTTATTTGTCAGAGAGAGAGAGCACAAACAGGGGAAGCACAGGCAAAGGGAGAAGCATGCTCTCTGCTGAGCAAGGAGCCCTATGTGGGACTTGATCCCAGGAACCTTGGATCATGACCTGAGCCCCAAAGGCAGACGCTTAACTGACTGAGCCACCCAAACATCCCAACATTGCTAGGTTTTAAAACTACATGGTAAAATTTTATCATTCTTATTTGTTTTAAAAATTAAATTTTGGCCAAGTGCAGGGGCCAAATTTTACGCATTGTGCTGCATGTAGTCTGTTTGCTCCTCTAGATTTATTCTCCACACTTTTCCACCATCAGTATTTTCTCAGGAATTCTTTCTTCCAGTTGGGTTTAGTCCATGGTTTACTACTGACCCTCACTGGAGATCAGAGTAGATGGATGAGTTGGGTTAGTTATTCTCTTGTGTTTTTTTCTCTGCAAATGTTAATCTTACAAAGTAAGTATGTACACAAGGTATACACTTAATCTTAAAATATGAGTAGGTTGATGAATGGGTATGCATTACAGTGGGTAATAGGCCCTGCATAAGGCAGAGAAAAACTCATTGCAGAGGAATCAATATGGATGTGTGGGAATTTTTTAAAATTTTTTATTTAAATTCAATTAGCCAACATATAGTATGCCATTTGTTTCAGAGGTAGTGTTCAATAATTTATCAGTTGTGGATGTGTGGGAATCATCGACAAAGTCAGCAAAATGTAAAGATTTTGATATGATTGTGGTTTAAAGTTCAAGTCCTAGAAAGATAATTTGATATTAAAGGAAGAGCCTTTTCTGTTATAATCAGGCAAATTAACTTTATCTGGTAGACAATGGAGGGTGTTAAGTGGTGCAGTTCCATGCTGAGATTGCTGCCAGGAAAATCTCACTTTCACAGAAACTAAAGAATGTATTGCTAGAGAGTGAAAATCTTGGGAATAGTCATGAAGGGAGATGCTGAGCACCTAAATCAGGTTATTAGCAATGGATGTATTTATTTCATGCTCTCTCATAATATGAATGAAATCTATATGGAGTATGTAACTAAGAAAATGCATATAAAAGTTCCTTGGAAATTTTAAAGCTTTATATTTTTGGTTATAGTCTAACATATCAGTCATAATACCTTAGGGAAAAAGAAAGGTACTTTTTACCTCTCTCTATGTAATATTGAATAGTATTCTGTCTAGATCGATTATCAATATGTTTTTAATGAGAAGAGTAAGTCATGATGAAAAGCAATTACTGGACTGCAGTGTGTCTTCTGAGAATTTTATTTCTTTGACTAATTTCATAATATTAAATACAGCTGCCCAAGCAAATGAGTTAGAAACTGTATTATAAATGGGGAATCAATTAATTTTCTTTACTCTAAAGTATCTTCAGGTATGCAACGGTTTGCATACCATTGTATAATTAACTGTAGATCACAAGTAATTCTGAGCAGATGTCAGATCATCTCATAGAACGGACAATGCAGATTGCAAAATGATGCTGATGAAAGCACAAGGAAGCAAAAAGAAATGGTAGAGCAGATGTTTGGTGTATAAATATTTACAGATTTAGGGAAGAGAGAACTCTTTGTAGAAAGGAGTGTTCAAACGTACAAAATATTATTGATAGATCAGTTAACATGAGAACTTAAACCATACCATGGGAAATGTATTTTTGTCCTCCAAAGTTTTATTTTGTAAATTATCTGTATAGTCAGTGTTAAAGTGATACTACAATGCAATTTGCTTTTCCTTGGCTTGTATCCCATTGAGTTATCTTTCAAAGTGGGTATGCAAAGTGCATACCAGCAGTGCCAAGGTATACATGAGTGTCTGTGGGAAAGAAGCATGCAGTTATTGCACCTCATTCTGTATGACTAATATGAGAAATCTCCTGATAGATAGACTCTCTTCCTTACCGTACTGCACACTCAGGAGAAGAGAAACTGTTTGTAGGTGACAGGAAAGGGTACATGTGGGATGCTTTTATTTTAATTTAAAATAGTTTTCCTTTTTAATAATAATTAAAAAGTTATGAAAGATAAAGACAATATTGTCAAAATACATTAAGGTCAGGAACTTGTGTCCAAATGGCTTTTTTTTTTTTTAAGATTTTATTTATTTATTTGACAGAGAGAGACGCAGCGAGAGCAGGAACACAAGCAGGGGGAGTGGGAGAGGGAGAAGCAGGCCCCCCGCAGAGCAGGGAGCCCGATGTGGGGCTCAATCCCAGGACCCTGAGATCATGACCTGAGCCGAAGGCAGACGCTTAACGGCTGAGCCACCCAGGCGCCCCAAATGGGTTTTTAGTTAAAAAAAAAAATCTAACTACAAAAAATAGTAGAAATTTTTCTTTTTCAGATTAATATTTTAGTTCCAGCTAATAATTGGAAGACCTTGAAGGAATGTGCCATAAGGATATTTGCACTTTTGCCAGGACATAAATTTGAATTATGATCCCTGTAAGGGCACTTTGTTGGAGTGTATTGTTTAGGTGGATAGTAAGCTTAGGAGGTCTTTCTGTTCCTCTGCTTCAGTGTAGCTTTGCTGATATTTACATATACATAATATCACACAGGAAATTGTAGCAAATGTTTACCTTTGTGAAAAATAACTGTTAAGTGAAATACAAAAATGTCATAAAAGTTGAAAATGAAATAAGCTTGCAGAGGCAAGAAATAGCTCTGGACCTTATTCAGAGAACTCTGTGTTGATAAATTTGGCTGTTTAGGATGGACTTTCAAAATATATCAAGTTCGGGGTCCCTAGGTGGTTCAGTTGTTTAAGCAGTGGACTCTTGACTTTGGCCTAGGTCATGATCTCAGGATCCTGAGATTGAGCCCCCAGTGGGGCTCTGGGCACAGTGGAGAGTCTGCTTGAGATTCTTTGCTTCTCCCTCTCCCTCTGCTTTCCCCCCATATGTGCATACACGCACATGCTCTTTCTCTCTCTAAAAATAAATAAAAAGATCTTTTAAAAAATATATATCAAGTTCAATTGCATTCTCTAATGAAATTTAAGTAGATGCATAGATAATAATAATGAAAGTTCTTAATATTGGAGATCAATTTTTCTGGGCATATTTATACTTTTTTAAAATTGTTCTTTCTTTTATTTCATCCCTACCTTTTTCCTAGGAGTCCACATGCTAATAGATTGCTTTTATTTTGAGACTGGAAGTAGATAATTAATAGAAATTAATGATACATCATTGCAATGCAGGGTATACAGAGAGAATCAAATTTTGACAAAGAGGTAGTCTTTAAGGGATGTTTCTTATAAAGGCTGCTTATTAGTGTGAATATCTCAGTTGTAATTGTCATTTGGGTCTCTATAATCCCGATGCCTTTTGTATGTGTATGTTCACTTTTTTAAATTAATGTTTTATTTTAGAATAAGTTTGTATTTACAGAAAAGTTGCAGATAGTGTAGTGCATTCCCACATATTCCCCACTCAGTTTCCTTTATTATTGACCTCACACATTACTATAGTACATTTGCTACAGTTATGGAACTGACACTGGTACATTACCATTAACTAAACACCACTGTTTATTGTATTTCACTAGCTTTTCCTAACGTGCTTTTTCTATTCTAGGACTCTGTCTAGGATATGGCATTGCATTTTGTCTTCATGTGTCTTTAGCGTTCACTGGTCTGTGACAGTTGCTCAGACTTTCCTTGTTTTGGATGACCTTGACAGTTTTGAGGAGTCAGGTGTTTTGTTGAGTGTCTTTCAATATATGTTTGTACAGTGTGTGTCTCAAGTTATACAACTAGAATTTCAGATTGTGAGGAGAAAGACCACAGAGGTAAAGTGTCATTCTAAATGCATCATATCAAAGGCACAGGTTATCAACGTGACATATCATGATGTGGACCTTGATCATTGGTTCGGGTAATGTTTGCCAGATTTCTTCACTCTAAGCTCCTCTTACCCCATTTCCATACTGTACTCTTTGGAAGCAAGTCCATAAGCACAATCCTCACTCGAAGGGTGGTGAGTTATATCCCGCCTCCTTGAGGAGAAGCATGTACACAAGTTATTTGGAATTCTCCTGTATGGGAGACTTGTGTCACTTCTAGCCCAATATTAATTTACTTAATTATCTACTTATTTCCAACTCATGGGTATTTATTTTATACTCACCAGCACTATACTAATAAGTATGGAACACTCAGATTATTTAATCCAATACTAGATTATTTATTTGGTTGCTTGAATTCTTCCAGCTTTGGTCACTGGATGCCCTTGCATCTTTATGTCTCCGTCCCTTTCACACACTCCCTTTCAGGTACCTTTTTAAACAATTTCTGAAGTGTCCTATAACTGAAGACTTTGTGAATGAAAGGAAAATGATTCATCTAAACTCACAAGTTACTGATATTTGGTCTCTTAAGATTAAGCATAAATTTGTGTCCATGTGGGCAGGTACTACCAAAATCACAAGCTCTTTGTGACAAAGCAAAATGACCATCTTAGTCTCGGTTTTATCTTTTCTGCTTTCATCATTATTTTGTTCACTCTTTGGATCCTTTTCAGTGATGCGTCATAATATCTAGATTTTTCTTTGAATTGGTAAATATTCTTAGTCTTTCTCTTTGCAATTACACAAAGCGGGAACTTGAACTTAAATTCCAGCTACTTCTGTTCCCACTGCCATGCTCTGTGTACCTGCCAGAGACCTAATACAACTGCCAATCAAACACAGATGGTTTGTTTCTGCCTGTAAAAACTTCTCTTCTGTCAACTGTGCACATAGTTTTAGCCCTTCTCCTGACTCTGCCACCCAGGGAGGGAAGAGTTTTATAGGCTGTAGAATTTGACCACAAAAAACTATTTTCAGATTGAGTCAAATGTGCAAATTTTTTTCAGGATTCTCTGGCATATTTTATTTAAGAATATCAGGTACCTTTCACAGACTGTAGCCGCTGAGGTTTTGTTTCATTGTATTCACTTTCTCTATATGATAGCAGTGACAAATGAAAGCAGAATCATATATACGCGCTGACACACATAGGCAGGCTCTTTTCTTAGGCATCTTCATAAGTTAGGATGCAACTTCCCATCTGTAGAACTTTGCAGTTCCAGCTTAGTTGAAGGGTTGCCACTATAATAATTCACGATTCCTCTGTTCTTCAGACATTGAAATGAATATTCAAGAATTACTAAAGTGATTATTTTCCTCCAGTATGCATATTATCCTGGCTAAACAACAAAAAAACCCAAATCCAAAACCCAGAACTTCTATTTGTATGTTAAAATATGCTTGTGAAGTTATAGCACTTTTATTTAAACACACAGCATTCAAACTGCTAATGAGCTTTTCACAGTTTTGTTTGAATTTGATGGTTGGCAAGGGAAGAGGTCAAACAATTGATCTGTGATCTGTTTTTAACCCCACTTTCCAAGGGGAATGGCTTCTGGGGAAATTAAAAAGAAAAAGCAGGTGACCCAATCTAGTCTTCTTGTCAATCTACTAGACCTCAGGGCACATAAATTATGATATTTCCCACTAGGAAGTCCATTACTTATGGAGTGATTTTAACAGGATGTCCCTGGTTAAGGAATGCTCAAAGTAAATAAACTTAAAATCTATGAATTTTTGAGCCATAACATCTTAGAAAATGTCACATAAGCTTGGGTGTAAGAGGGGAATAGTTGGGAAACTATATGTCCCTCTGTTGTGTGAGGGAAACCCACAAAAACCTCACTTGGTGATATCTATCATTCAAGGTCAGAGAACATCTATCTACTGATGGAAGAAAGGATGCAGGTAGCCACCTGTGTTATTATAGACCTCTTCCTGCTTGAAGTGAGCCTGCTGGGCGCCATATTCTGTTGCTGGAAGATATTTCAAAATTACTCTAAAATTCAGGCTTAGGTTCCAGGGAGGTTTCCGTTAATAAAAGTTCTTTTTTTTTTTTTTTTTTTTTTTTTTTTTAACCTAACTGTGTTACTCTCAGTGATAGAACTCTTCACACTGCATGATATGAAAGGGAACTATATTTTCAGTCGACTTTTCTAGTCTTTAAGTCAACCTTATATTATTTCCTTCTTCTCCTTCATTAATGTGCATTTCCCTCTTTTGTCTAGCTCACAAAATATTACCTTTTTCAACAAAGATAAATAGTGTGTCTTGGGTGCCTGGGTGGCTCAGTTGGTTAAGCGACTGCCTTCGGCTCAGGTCATGATCCTGGAGTCCTGGGATCGAGTCCCGCATCGGGCTCCCTGCTCAGCGGGGAGTCTGCTTCTCCCTCTGACCCTCCTCCCTCTCATGCTCTCTGTCTCTCATTCTCTCTCTCTCAAATAAATAAATAAAATCTTAAAAAAAAAAATAGTGTGTCTTAAATAGACACAATTTATTTGCATTTCACAGAATTTTAAAGCCAGGTTTTAAGAAACATATTGTTAAAACTAGAAAATATTTCTCAGCTAAGTGTGGTTTTAGGTACAGTTAATAAAAAATCACAAAATGTTTGAAAAAAAATCTGAATTTTTGTTTACTGCCATCTTTGAATTTTTTCATTAACACTGTTAACATTTATTATTTAACATTAATAGCTGTTGGGGCGCCTGGGTGGCTCAGTTGGTTAAGCGACTGCCTTCGGCTCATGTCATGATCCTGGAGTCCTGGGATCGAGTCCCACATCGGGCTCCCTGCTCGGCAGGGAGTCTGCTTCTCCCTCTGACCCTCCTCCCTCTCATGCTCTCTGTCTCTCATTCTCTCTCTCTCAAATAAATAAATAAAATCTTAAAAAAAAAAAAAAAACATTAATAGCTGTTTGTCCTGCCATTTTGACCAATTATAATGTGAGTCCATGAATAGCCAGGTATTGAATTAGAACCTTAGAAACCTACAGGATTAGGAACTAGGACCTAGAAAGGAGGCCATAAATTACAAATTCTAATCTTTACATCTCTGTTTGAGATCAGTGTTCTATAGCTATCAGACTAAGAAAAAGAGGAAAAGGTTCTGGAAAAGTGAATGTGGCACAATTTGAATAACCTTTTTTTTCTAGAACCAACATGTTTTTAAGAAAAAGAGTTACTGGATTATCTCTAAAGAAAGAATGCTCAACTAGAAATGAAGAGTATGGATTTAGCTTGAATAATCCATAGGCAGGGAAATCAGGGTAAAGGCATTTTCTTATAGGTCAGTAAGTGATAAGAAATATCTAAACTAAAAAATAGTGCTAAGAATCAATAGGAGGTAAAATTTTTTTTAAAGATTTTATTTATTTATTTGACAGAGAGAGACACAGTGAGAGAGGGAACGCAAGCAGGGGGAGTAGGAGAGGGAGAAGCAGGGACCCCAATGCAGGGCTTGACCCCCGGACCCTGGGATGATGACCTGAGCCGCAGGCAGACGCCCAACCGACTGAGCCACCCAGGTGCCTCTAGGAGGTAATATTTTTGAGACAAATTTTAAAAATAAAGCCAAGCAGTCTTTAGATGGTGGTGTGAGAAAAGAGGGGAATTCAAAGATTATTCCGAGGTTTTTAAACCTTATGTGATTAACTTATTTTTCAGTAAGTTTTTATCGAGATTATAGGGGCAATTGAAGTTTTAAAACATAATTTACATCTTGTGTACCTTTTATCCAGTTTCCCCAATGGTAACATTTTTATAGAACTCATAGTATAATATCACAACCAGGATATTGACATCAGTGCAATCTAATCTTACAGTCTTGTATATGTGTGTGTGGTTATTTTTAAATGCATCTGACTGTGCATTGGGTGTTATATGTAATTAATGAATCATTGAACACTACATCAAAAACTAATGATGTACTATACAGTGGTTAACTGAACATAATAAAAAAAAATGCATCTGACTTTTCCAAGTAGACTACTCTTAATAAAAACAAAAACAAACAAACAAAAAAACAACCTCCTTACTGTTCAACAGATATAAAGTTTCAGTTATGCAAGATGAGTAAGTTCTAGAGCTCTATTGTACAATACTGTACCTGTAGTTAACAATACTGTATTGTGCATTTAAAATTTTGTTAAGAAGATAAATCTCCTGTTATGTATTCTCACCACATACACACTCAGAAATCGAACTGTATGTTCTCTTTCAAAGTGATCACTGTGGGAGATTTTGCTTATGATATGACTGTTGAGAGTTCCTCTTAAAGTGTGCATTGTCTTCAATGTCAGTTTATGGGTCTTGTCATAGTTGGCAAACACTTTACCCACACTAGGTGATTACTTTATTCATTTGGTGATGTGTCAGTTTATTGATTGGTTGATTGAAGATTCATTGGTAGACTGATAAGATTGTATGTAATTAATGGAGAACTTTGATTTACATTAACATCCTGCAGCTTAGTAAAAATTGCTTATGTTGAACTGTGGGAAGGGAAGCCAGAAAGGAGCTGGTGAATCTGATAAACCATAATGTACCTACTCTACTTTTCATGTATTCATCTTTATCTTTCCTGCCCTCCTCCATCCCAGTCTCAGCTCTCACTCTCCCATGACATCCTTGTGCCTTTGATAATAGTAAAACCCTTGTTCTTACTCTGTCTCTTACAGAGAAGCACATTCTTTTTGGTTTTAAATGATGTAGGAGCTCTTTGTTTTACTAGCAACTCATTACAGCTTATTATGAAAGACTACATTACTTGACAGTTCTGAAAAATATAATGCTTGTTAGTTCTAAAAATATAATCCTTTTGGTTCAGGTATTTTATTCTTTCAGTAGTAATGAGAACTTGCTTTCTTTAAAATGAAGAATTCATCATTTAAAATACAATTATGTTAATAATTCTAGCAGAAATTGGAGCATAAATAAATGTTGTGACCTTGAAACTTTTTTTCCTGAAATAAACATTTTGCTGCCTTCTATTTTTATCATATTTCAACTTTGAGCCACCCATTGAGTCCGTAACAAAATACCTTAAAAATCACATATTCCAGATTACATGTATTATACATTCAATTTTAAAACTGGCAAATAATGGTTTAAGCTAGTACAGAGGGGATTTAAGCTTAAGAAAATTGAAGCTCAAATGCTAGCATAGATTGTGAATAATAAGCTAGCCAGAAATTCCATTTGCAAATGTCTGGACTCCTACTAGGCATTTCCTGCACATTCAGAGCTCATCACAAAAATCTTCAATTAGTACCAGAGGACATTGTAGAAGGAGAAAAAGAGTGTTAGTGTGCACTTGGATGCAGATGCTTCTACCAAAGAAAGGCGCAATTGCATGCCAGACTACATAGACAGCAACCTTGTTTTATGTGAGAGATTTACATATTAAGAAAAGACTTGGGGTATTTGCAACACACTTTTCAGTATTCATTAGATGGAAAAAAAATCCACTTATTCTTCCAGCCATCATTTTTTTGTGAATCTTACATTCTGCATGAAAGCATCATATTACGTTCTAAAGGTCAGAAGGTTATTTATTTCATTCAGATCTAGTAAAATATTGAATCTTAACTGCCTCATACTACGAATAATTTATGACAATAAAATTTCAAGCAAAATGTTGGCAAGAGTGAATTTTTCATTATGTGCACAAAGGAGACATTAATTAGTTATTATATAAGATCATTCATTATCATCTAGAATCACTTCCCCTTAATTTATATAAAAGGTTATTATACTTAATTAATGCCAAGAAGAAAGGTAAAGCTAAATGTTTCTATATTTATAATGTTAGCTACCACTATCATGTTTTTCATTACATATGGTTTGAAATATATTTTATTTAATGTTTTCTGCTTGAATTTGTAGCAGTTTGAATTGTATTAAAGCATATTTTATCTTTTTAAAGATCAACATCTGAGGCACTCTAACATACTATTTACTCTAAGAAAATACTCAATATATATAGAAGCTTGTCATATTATATTTTATTTATTAGCACCCTTTTGCAAATAAAATATTGCTATTGACAAATGAACTGAATCTAAATTAATCAAATAGTAAAATAACAAATAGGTTTAGCATTCATATACTGCCATATTTCTGGTAGTTTTTATAGAACTGGTTTTAAAAGAAAATCTGCTTCCTGTCTGACATTCCAATTCTTCTGAAGTAGTGATTAGAAAGATAAATTGGGCTACTTTAGACATGTCCATAATGCATGCTAGAACTTATTCAAAATATTACTCTGTTAAAACCTAGCCTGTTTAAATTACAAAGTTGAGTTTTATTTATTTACCTTACATATTGGATTTGTGAAATTGATTCATGCTATTCTAACTCATGTGAGACTATTGGCTCAACAGGAAATTTTAATTCAAATTATTTTATTTCCTGTGAGAGATATGCATCAAAGATCCTGAAATATTCTTGTATAGTGCTCCAAACACTCAAAGGAAACGTCAAAGAATGATCCAGCATAAGGCTGATTTAGATTAGAGCAAAGAATTTATTAATTTGAAGGAAGAACATGTAGAAGTAACATAAATAACCCCTCCCTGTTGGAGGGACATTATTCCATCAGGGTTGGTGGTTCACCAAGGTAGGGTACATACAGCATTGCTATCTCTTTCTCAGCTCTTGTCTATAGGCTTTTGGAGGTTCATTGTGACCAGATGACTAGGACGGGAGACAACTTTAGGTCACACATCCTAGAAGTGGGCTGAGCCACGTTACAATTCACTCAGGAAGTAAGTCTGGAGGACAGTCAGAAATGTAATTTCTTACAATAGGTCAAAATTTGATTGACATGTGATGGTGGCCACAATGCCTATGAGAATAAATGACCAGAGGTATGATGCCCACTGATTCCTGTGTCCACCAATTTGACTGATTACCCAGACCTTGTAAAGAGCACAATGATCATCACAGTTACAGAAATAACATTGGAGTAGTTATATGTTTTCATTTTCTCTGCTTATCATCTATCATCTATCTATCATCTATCTATCATCACCTATCTTTCATCTTTAATCTATTATATCATTTCCAATTTCCTTTGTCCCGTAAGTCTTTCTGCTAATATTTTATATAGGACATATTTCTGATCGGTATAATCGGTTCCACTGGTAAGAAAAAAAAAATGTATTCGGGTTTGATTTAGTAGAGACATAATTATCACCAAGACATGGATATAGCGTCCATTGGGACTGTGGATCTTTCATTTTGGGAAGAGCATAAATGTTTTCCATAATATTAGTGTACTTGCATTGTGTTAAATGGGAGCATGTTAATTTTATTGATTAGAGCTTTACTTAAGCTTAGAAAGAGTGGCACTGGCAAATATAATGAATTGACATAGAACATGGTTCATATGAAAGAAGCACAAAATCAGTGTTAACTACCACCAGGAATTCTTGGGAATTCCCAGTGAATTGCACTGAAAACTACTGTGTATGGATGTGTCCTTCAGACATTGCTTCTTCCCACGCAACAGAAGTCAGCCTCTACCCTGCTGCTTCCAGTTCATCTTTTCTTCTTCCCACCTTGCTGACAGATGTTATAAAATGAAGCCAGCTCTGCTTCCCCATTAGTCCTGCTACCTATTTTTCTCCTATTACCAAAAACACCCCAGGGTGTTTTTCACCGTCTTCTACTTCCAATGAAGATTTCTCATTTGGAGAGCTGCACATTGCCTGCTTTCTCTGAATACAGTAGCCACACTCTCCCCACACCCCTGTCAAAACTTCACTTATTTGGCAGCTTTTCCTTGAATAGTCTGTTTTGTGGTTGGAAATGTCCCCTAATTTTTTTGTATTCTGTTTTTTTGTCTGTTTTACATGTTAAGTTTGGATTAGTTCTGAATGGAGGAGAATAGAGAGTCATATGTAATTTGCCACCTTAAAACCATCATTTTATTGATGACATTCTAAGTGTCTTCTCTCTTTATGACTTAGATTAGGGCTTCTCCAAGTAGTCTACAATATGAGAACTGAGTTTTCACACTTGCATGTAAAAGCTATTTTTTTCTTATGGCTTATGATAACATTCAGACACATTTTATGTTCAATTCCAAAACATATGCATGTGTTTATACACACTGTATCAAATTACTTTCCAGATGTTGAAATTGTTGTTTCAAAACAAAATCGTTGTTCAATTTATGGCATCACTTTTCCTTTGCAAAATTGTCACTTATCCCAAGATATCTTAGCTTGAAGGAACTGTATTGAAACATCTGTATCTCATATTTAGTTTTGACAACTACGGTTAATACTAGGTTGCTTCTGAAATTTTATTGTAAATAGCTAATCTTGTGTGAAGACATCAAGGAGATGATGGGTTTGTATCATCAACATGGCCGTGGGGATAGCAATAGCAAAGTAGTCAGAAATCATGCCTTTTTAGTACAAATGCAAATTATTATATACTTGGTGAAAAACAAAACTGATTTTTTTTTGGGGGGGAAGCTTGTACATGGTTTCACAGCTAGAAAGTCATAGACCAAGATTTATAATCCGGGTGTCCTGACTTTCTGTGTTCATTTTGGTGTGCTGAAATTCTTCAACTTCTACTGTCACCCATTATAAATTACAGGAGCTTTTCTGTTAGTCACATCACTGTTGATCCATATGACAACTATCTAAAACCATTATTTTTTTAAAAATGCAATCCACATAGGTCATAGCTCCCTTAATATGTTTAATTTGGGGGAGGAGGAAGCTTATCATTTTTTCCAATGATTTTTTATCTCTTTCAACAATAAAGGACATTTTTTTTAAATTTTAAGTTTATTTAAGTAGGCTCCACACCCAGTGACACTGAGATCAAGACCTGAGCTAAGATCAAGAGTCAGACACTTAACTGACTGAGCCACCCAGGCACCCCAAGGACATTTTATTTTATTTTTTTAATTTTTAAAGATTTTATTTATTTATTTTAGAGAGAAAGGGAGAGAGAGAGTTGTGGGGGGAGAGGCAGAGAGAGAGAATCTCAAGCAGACTGTGCGTTGAGTGTGGACCCCAATGTGGGGCTCAATTTCACGACCCTGAGATCATTACTTGACCTGAAACCAAGAGTCAGATGCTCAACCGACTGCACCACCCAGGTGCCCCAACAACATTCTATTTTTTAATTAACAATATTCTTGTTGACATTACTTAGTTATTTCCATTTTTTTACTTGCAAGGAGGAATAAAACTTTGACAACTTTTTCCAATTTTTTCCTTTGAATATTGATATTGTAAGATTTATTTTTTAAAATCTTTTTATGAATCAGTTGTAGTTTTCTATATTTCACTGATTTTCAATTCAGTATCTTGTGAAGGACCATGATACTCATTATTTTTAAATCTCATCAGAAGTCATCTCTGAGCACTGTAAAGAGAAATGAGAGAGGGAGGTAGAAAACAGGTAGGGGGTTGATATTTTCTTACAACTTCTCTAACTAAATAAGTGTTTATGTCTTAGTCAGCAAATTATATATTAGATATTCAAATTTTAGGGCCCCAATCTAGGGGACTACAGTGAATATGAACTAGGGTACTATAATGAGTATGTAAAAAATATCTGTCATCAAGACATAATTGAAAATATGGCATAAGGTAAGTATTGCCAAGGCTACTTAGCAATATTATGCACACTCTGATATGGTTCAGATTTATTCTATGACAGTCACTAGAATGAGTGACCAAGGTTGTTGAAAATTCTTTAGAATTGTCCTAAGTAGATTATTGCTTATAATAAAGATTCTTTTTTCACATTTCAACTATCTTTACTTATTTCTCTGAACCCAGAATATAAAGTCCTTATATTGCCAGGTTATTTTTGACATTTCAAAAATTGGAGGAGGGCGCCTGGGTGGCTCAGTGGGTTAAGTGTCTGCCTTCGGCTCAGGTCATGATCCCAGGGTCCTGGGATCGAGTCCCGCATCGGGCTTCCCGCTCCTTGGGAGCCTGCTTCTCCCTCTGTTTCTCTCTGTCTCTCATGAATAAATAAATAAAATCTTTAAAAAAAAAATTGGAGGAGACTAAGGAAGCATGAAAACTAATTGCAATGTAAGATATGGAATTGGATATTAGTTTAGAAAAAGGACATGAGTGGGAAAATGGATGGAATCTGAATAAGGTGTGAAGATTAGCTAATGATATCTTATCCATGTTAATTTCTTGGTTTCAATCACTCTGCTATGATTATAGAAAATTTTAACATTAGAGGGAGGTGTGTGAAAGGTATTTGATAATGTCTGTTTGATTACACAATTTTTCTTTAATTTTAAATTATTTCAAAATAAAAAAGTTAAAAAATGCATCAACATATGGAAAATTCGTGTATACTAAAGTTGCATTTGAATTCAGTAATAAAAGATTCAGTTAAGGATTCTGGGAAGATATATTTAATTTTGAAAACAATAAGATGTTTAGATTTTATCATATATAAAATAAATTCCAGTTGGATTAAATATTTAAATGCAAAAACTAAAATCATAAGGTAATATAATTTCATGGACTTTGGAATCAGATTGTCTGGGTTTGAATCCTAGTTCAACTGTTTCAGGACTGTGTGATACTATCCAAATTATTTCATTTCTTGGAACCTCAATGTTTCTTCCTGGTATAATAGGGGAAAGAACTGTATTTATGTTTGCATGCTTATGTTTGAGGATTATATTGGTATATATGAAGCATTTACAATAATCGTTGGCACTTAGTAAGCAGTAAAAAAGAGTAGGTTATTCCTATTGTTCTTCTTGATTTATTAATATTAAAAGAAACTAGAGGAATTTTTTAAATAATATTGGAAACAGTAAAATCTTTTTTGACTATGGCTCCTATGCCAAAACATAGAGCAAAAGACTGAAATATCTGACTAGGTAAAAATCCAAGTTTATTAGATAAACATCCATGAACAACGTTGAAAGACAATAAGAAACTGAGTTTAAAAAATGTGAAATATGCAATAATGGGTTAATAGTAATGGGGAAAAGAGCTAATAGATAGGAAGACAACACTTTGCTTTTTAGTTTTTATGTCATGATACATAAGTTGGTAATTCACAGAAGAAGCAATGAAAAATATATGAAAAGATAACCAACTTTATTACAATCAAATAAATGTAAATTAAAACGTCAGTGACCTTGTTTTATTGTCTATTATGTTGGGGTAATTTTTAAAAATATGTAGTTAGTATATACAGTGTTGGTAAGGAGGAATGAAAGCTTTCATACTTTTTCTTTTTTTAAAATTTTTTAAGAGAGGGAGCTGAGGAGAGTCGGGGGTAGAGGGAGGGGTAGAGAGAGAATCTTAAACAGGCTCTACGCCCAGCACAGAGCCCAACACAGAGCTCAGTCTCAACCCTGAGATCATGACCTGAGCGGAATTCAAGAGTCCAACACTTAATCTAATGAGACACCAAGGACCCCCAAGCTTTCATACATTTTTAAGGACATTTTTAAATTTATACAAATATCTAAAAGGTAATATATATATATATATATATATATATATCTCAATATATATCAACAGTCATAAAAGTCCTAGTTTTCTTTGTAATAGGAAGTTATTCCAAGGAAATAAAAGAGGTTCACATATTTATGTATACAGATGTTTTTTAATAAAATTCCTTGTCATAATAAGATGTTACAAAAACTTTAATTTGGCACGCAAAGTAATGTGGAAATATGTCAATATTAAATATCATAAAGTAGATATATATACAGTACTGACATAGAAATAATACATATTAAGAAACAAAATTTTAAAATGCAGTTTCATCCAATATGTATAACAGTTGATAATTTTACTGAAACCATACATGTCTAGATACTCATTTTTCAAAACCAGTAAAATGTGTATTGTATGGTGAGCTACGATTATGTTAGAAAGCAGTGAATTGCAATTTCAGAAGCTAAGATTTACATTTTATTTTATAAATAGCAAGTATAGAAACCATATACCTGCCACTAGAAGGTGTAGAGTAAGGGTATATTCCCATGTTCTTACTGTCTTTGGGACCTTGGCCACACTCCACACTGCCTTCATAAATCATTAAAAGTTTCCTGTAAAATGTAGACAACATGATTTTGTGGTGTGTGTGTGTGTGTGTGTGTGTGTTTTGTTTTGTTTAGGCAACGTTTTTCATTGTCATTATTTTTTGTTTGGTTTGGTAAGCTCTTCATTGAAATACAGTAGGCATAGAGAAAGGTGCTCAAATCAAAGTTTTGCAGCTTGGAAAATTTTCACAAATAGAACACACCTTTATGACTAATATTGACATTAGGAAATGCAACATAGCCAGCACCCGGGAACCGCTCCTTTGGACCCCTCAGAGCATGCCCACCCTTGAGTGTAACCTCTACTCTGACTTCCAACATCCTCAGTTCATTGTGCCTGAGTTCATTTTATCTTTGGATAAGTGGAGTCCTTAATTGTGTGCTACTTTATATATGGCCTTTCTGGCTCAACATGATGTTTATTAGACCCATCAATTTAGCATGTATCAGTTTTTTCTTTTTCTCTCTTGCTTCACCCTATGTTTATTATTATGGGTACTCCTTCCTGTTTTTAGGAGTGAGTTTCTGTTTTTTTTTAAACAGCTTCTAAAAATGGAAACCTAGACGATTTATTTTTAATGTTTTTTCTTTTCTAATATAGGAAGAGTCAAACTCTAAACTTCTAAGCATAACTGTAGCTGAATCCAGTTGGTTAAATCTTCAGTTGATTTACTTCAAAGTATTTTTCTATTTCACGTTTTGATATCTTCTCTACTATATGGGTTATTTAGACATACAGAATTAATTTCCAAACACTTGAAGATATTCTAGTTTTTTTTGTTATTGATTTCTAGATTAATTTTACTGTTCTCAGAGAACACAATTTAATTGATTTAAAACCTTGCTTTATGACCCTTTTTGTTTAACAGTGGTAAATATTCCTGTCCATTTAAAATACTGTGCATTATGTCACAGCTATTTGGGGGAATTTTCTATATGTACGGGGGGCGGTCTAGAGTAAAGCAAGAGAAGTGTATAAGGCACAAAATTTAAGCAGGCATTTTCAGGATCCTGAAAGTGGAAAATCAACTTTAATGAAGTGTGCCTCTTTAAATTTTGTACCCCACATGTCTTTCTTGCCTCACCTTAGCCAGGTCCTGTGTGTTTGTGTGTGTATTACTTGGTTGTTTAGATCTTTATATCCTTACTGTTTTTTTTTTTTTTTTTTTTTTCTGTTTTCCTCAGTATTTCCTCTTTGAGTTATAAGAATTTTAGCTTTTTATAGTTTTTAAATTTTTATGGTATGCATACTTATTTAAAATTGTGATATCTTCCTAATGGATTGACTCTTTTTCTTATTAAATCTCTCTTTATAGATCTAATAATCATTTTTGCTTTAAAGAACACTTCAGGGTGCCTGGAGGGCTCAGATGGTTAAGCGTCTGCCTTGGGCTCAGGTCATGATCCCAGGGTCCTGGGATCGAGTCCAGCATTGGGCTCCCTCCTCATCAGGGAGCCTGCTTCTCCCTCTGCCTCTCTCTCTCTCTGTTTGTCTCTTATGAATAAATAAATAAAATCTTTAAAAAAATAAAGAACACTTCATATAAAATATTATAGCACTTGCATATATTATATCTTTACATTCTTTCAGTCTCGATCTTTCTATATCATTATATTCAAGGGTTGTTTTCTGTAAGCAACATATAAATCATTTTATCTTTTTTTTTTTAAAGATTTTATTTATTTATTTGAGACAGAGAGAATGAGATAGAGAGAGCATGAGATGGGGGAGGGTCAGAGGGAGAAGCAGACTCCCCGCCGAGCAGGGAGCCCGATGCGGGACTCGATCCCAGGACTCCAGGATCATGACCTGAGCCGAAGGCAGTCACTTAACCAACTGAGCCACCCAGGCGCCCCATATAAATCATTTTAATCCAGTTGTCAGTTTCAATCTTTTAATTTGTATATTTAATCGTTGTGTCTTTAATGTCACTACTGATGTAATGGATTTAGTCTAACATCTTGCCATTTGTTCTTTATTTACATATTGGCAATTTTAAAAATGTTTTATTGTTATGTTAATCACCATATATTACATCATTAGTTTTTGATGTAGTGTCCCATGATTCATTGTTTGTGCATAACACCCAGTGTTCCATGCAGAAGGTGCCCTCTTTAATACCTATCCATCACCAGGCTAACCCATCCTCCCACCCCCCACCCCTCTAGAATGCTGTTTGTTTTTCAGTGTCGACCATCTCTCATGGTTCATCTCCCCCTCCGATTACGCCCCCTTCATTCTTCTCCTCCTGCTATCCTCTTCTTTTTTTTTTCTTTCTTAACATATATTACATTATTTGTTTCAGAGGTACAGATCTGTGATTCAACAGTCTTGCACATTTCACAGTGCTCACCATAGCACATACCCTCCCCAGTGTCTATCACCCAGTCACCCCAACCCTCCCACCCCCCACCACTCCAGCAACCCTCAGTTTGTTTCCTGAGATTAAGAATTCCTCATATCAGTGAGGTCACATGATACATGTCCTTCTCTGATTGACTTATTTCACTCCAGTTCCATCCACATCGTTGCAAATGGCAAGATCTCATTCCTTTTGATGGCTGCATAATATTCCATTGTATATATATACCACTTCTTCTTTATCCATTCATCTGTCGATGGACATCTTGGCTCTTTCCACAGTTTGGCTATTGTGGACATTGCTGCTATAAACATCGGGGTGCACGTACCCCTTCGGATCACTACATTTGTATCTTTGGGGCAAATACCCAGTAGTGCAGTTGCTGGATCATAGGGTAGCTCTATTTTCAACTTTTTGAGGAACCTCCGTACTGTTTTCCAGAGTGGTTGCACCAGCTTGCAGGTGGGTTCCCCTTTCTCCACATCCCCGCCAACATCTGTCATTTTCTGACTTGTTAATTTTAGCCATTCTGACTGGTGTGAGGTGGTATCTCATTGAGGTTTTGATTTGGATTTCCCTGATGACAAGCGATGTTGAGCACTTTTTCATGTGTCTGTGGACCACTTGGATGTCTTCTTTGGAAAACTGTCTGTTCATGTCTTCTGCCCATTTCTTGAGATTGGAACATTTGTTCTGTGGGTGTTGAGTTTAATAAGTTCTTTATAGATTTTGGATACTAGCCCTTTACCTGATATGTCATTTGCAAATATCTTCTCCCATTCTGTCAATTGTCTTTTGGTTTTATTGACTGTTTCTTTTGCTGTGCAAAAGCTTTTTAACTTGATGACATCCCAATAGTTCATTTTTGCCCTTGCTTCCCTTGCCTTTGGCGATGTTTCTAGGAAGAAGTTGCTGCGGTTGAGGTCAAAGAGGTTGCTGCCTGTGTTCTCCTTTAGGATTTTGATGGACTCCTGTCTCACATTGAGGTCTTTCAACCATTTGGAGTCTATTTTTGTGTGTGGTGTAAGGAAATGGTCCAGTTTCATTCTTCTGCATGTGGCTGTCCAATTTTCCCAACACCATTTGTTGAAGAGACTGTCTTGTTTCCACTGGACATTCTTTCCTGCTTTGTTGAAGATTAGTTGACCATAGAGTTGAGGGTCCACTTCTGGGCTCTCTATTCTGTTCCATTGATCTATGTGTCTGTTTTTGTGCCAGTACCCTACTGTCTTGATGATGACAGCTTGGAATAGAGCTGGAAGTCCGGAATTATGATGCCACCAACTTTGCTTTTCTTTTTCAACATTCCTCTGGCTATGCGGGGTCTTTTCTGGTTCCATACAAATTTTAGGATTATTTGTTCCATTTCTTTGAAAAAAGTAGATGGTATTTTTATGGGAATTGCATTAGATGTGTAGATTGCTCTAGGTAGCATTGACATCTTCACAATATTTGTTCTTCCAATCCATGAGCATGGAACGTTTTTCCATTTCTTTGTGTCTTCCTCAATTTCTTTCATGAGTATTTTATAGTTTTCTGAGTACAGATCCTTTGCCTTTTTGGTTAGATTTATTCCTAAGTATCTTATGGTTTTGGGTGCAATTGTAAATGGGATCGACTCCTTAATTTCTTTTTCTTCTGTCTTGTTGTTGGTGTATAGAAATGCCACTGACTTCTGTGCATTGATTTTATATCCTGTCACTTTACTGAATTCCTGTATGAGTTCTAGCAGTTTTGGGGTAAAGTCTTTTGGGTTTTCCACATGAAGTATCCTATCATCTGCAAAGAGTGAGAGTTTGACTTCTTCTTTGCTGATTTGAATGCCTTTTATTTCTTTTTGTTGTCTGATTGCTGTGGCTAGGACTTCTAATACTATGTTGAATTGCAGTGGTGATAGTGGACATCCCTGCCATGTTCCTGACCTTAGGGGGAAGCTCTCAGTTTTTCCCCATTGAGAATGATATTCACTGTAGGTTTTTCATAGATAGTTTTTATGATCTTGAGGTATGTACCCTCTATCCCTAAACTCTGAAGAGTTTTGATCAAGAAAGGATGCTGTACTTTGTCCAATGCTTTTTCTGCATCTATTGAGAGGATCATATGATTCTTGTTCTTTCTTTTATTAATGTTTTGTATCACGTTGATTGATTTGCGGATGTTGAACCAACCTTGCAGCCCAGGGATTAATCCCACTTGGTTGTGGTGAATAATCGTTTTTAATGTACTGTTGTATCCTACTGGATAGTGTTTTGGTGAGAATTTTGCATCCCTGTTCACCAAGGATATTGGAGTGTAATGCTCGTTTTTGATGGGGTCTTTGTCTGGTTTTGGGATCAAGGTAATGCTTGCCTCATAAAATGAGTTTGGAAGTTTCCCTTCCATTTCTATTTTTTGGAACAGTTTCAGAAGAATAGGTATTAATTCTTCTTGAAATGTTTGGTAGAATTCCCCTGGGAAGCCATCTGGCCCTGGGCTTTTGTTTGTTGTGAGATTTTTGATGACTGCTTCAATTTCCTTAGTGGTTATGGGTCTGTTCAGGTTTTCTATTTCTTCCTGGTTCAGTTTTGGTAGTTGATACATCTCTAGGAATGCATCCATTTCTTCCAGATTATCTAATTTGCTGGCATAGAGTTGCTCATAATATGTTCCTATAATTGTTTGTATTTCTTTGGTGTTGGTTGTGATCTCTCCTCTTTCATTCATGATTTTGTTGATTTAGGTCATTTCTCTTTTCTTTTTGATAAGTCTGGCCAAGGGTTTATCAATCTTGTTAATTCTTTCAAAGCAGCAGCTCCTAGTTTCGTTGATCTGTTCTACTGTTCTTTTGGTTTCTATTTCATTGATTTCTGCTCTGGTCTTTATGATTTCTCTTCTCCTGCTGGGTTTAGGCTTTACTTGCTGTTCTTTCTCCAGCTCTTTTAGGTGTAGGGTAGGTTGTGTATTTGAGACCTTTCTTGTTTCTTGAGAAAGGCGTATATTGCTATATACTTTCCTCTTAGGACTGCCTTTGCTGCATCCCAAAGATTTTGAATAGTTGTGTTTTCATTTTCATTGGTTTCCATGAATTTTTTAAATTCTTCTTTAATTTGCTTGTTGACCCATTCATTCTTTAGTAGGATGCTCTTTAGCCTCCATGTATTTGAGTTCTTTCCGACTTTCCTCTTGTGATTGAGTTCTAGTTTCAAAGCATTGTGGTCCAAAAATAAGCAGGGAATGATCCCAATCTTTTGGTACCAGTTGAAACCTGATTTATGACTTAGGATGTGATCGATTCTGGAGAATGTTCCAGGGGCACTAGAGAAGAATGTGTATTCCATTGCTTTGGGATGGAATGTTCTGAATATGTCTGTGAAGTCCATTTGGTCCAGTGTGTCCTTTAAAGTCTTTATTTCCTTGTTGATCTTTTGCTTACATGATCTGTCCATTTCAATGAGGGGGGTGATAAAGTCCTCCACTATTATTGTATTGTTGTCAATGTGTTTCTTTACTTTTGTTATTAACTGGCTTATATAATTGGCTGCTCCCATGCTAGGGGCATAGATATTTACAGTTGTTAGATCTTGTTGGATAGACCCTTTAGGATATAGTGTCCTTCCTCATCTCTTATTACAGTCTTTGGTTTAAAATCTAATTTGTCTGATAGAAGGATTGCCACCCCAGCTTTCTTTTGGTGTCCATTAGCATGGACAATGGTTTTCCACCCCCTCACTTTCAATCTGCGGGTATCTTGGGTCTAAAATGAGTCTCTTGCAGACAGCATACCGATGGGTCTTGTTTTTTAATCCAATCTTATACCCTGTGTCTTTTGACTGGGGCATTTAGCCCATTTACATTCAGGGTAACTATTGAAAGATAGGAATTTAGTGCCATTGTATTGCCTGTAAGGTGACTGTTACTGTATATTGTCTGTGTTCCTTTCTGGTCTATGTTGCTTTTAGGGTCTCTCTTTGCTTAGAGGACCCCTTTCAATATTTCCTGTAGGGCTGGTTTCGTGTTTGCAAATTCCTTTAGTTTTTGTTTGTCCTGGAAGGTTTTTATCTCTCCTTCTATTTTCAATGACAGCCCAGCTGGATATACTATTCTTGGCTGCATATTTTTCTCATTTAGTGTTCTGAATATATCATGCCAGTCCTTTTTGGCCTGCCAGGTCTCTGTGGATAGGTCTGTTGTCAATCTAATGTTTCTACCATTGTAGGTTACATATCTCTTCTCCTGAGCTACTTTCAGGATTTTCTCTTTGTCTCTGAGACTCGTAAGTTTTACTATTAAATGTTGGGGTGTGGACCTATTTTTATTGATTTTGAGAGGGGTTCTCTGTGCTTCCTGGATTTTGATGCCTGTTTCCTTCCCCAAATTAGAGAAGTTCTCTGCTATAATTTGCTCCAATATACCTTCTGCCCCTCTCTCTCTTTCTTCTTCTTCTGGGATCCCAATTATTCTAATGTTGTTTCATCTTATGGTATCACTTATCTCTCAAATTCTGCCCTTGTGGTCCAGTAGTTGTTTATCTCTGTTTTTCTCAGCTTCTTTATTTTCCATCATTTGGTCTTCTATATCACTGATTCTGTCTTCTGCCTCATTTATCCTAGCAGTTAGCACCCCCATTTTTTATTGCACCTCATTAATAACCTTTTTGATTTTGACTTGGTTAGATTTTAGTTCTTTTATTTCTCCAGAAAGCGTTTCTCTAATAACTTCCATGCTTTTTTCAAGCCCAGCTAGTATCTTTAAAGTGATGGTTCTGAACTCTAGATCCGACATTGTACTAATGTCCGTATTGAGTAGGTCCCTGGCAGTCGGTACTACCTCTTGTTCTTTTTGTTGAGGTGATTTTTTCCATCTTGTCATTTTGTCCAGAGGAGAATAGATTAATAAGAGAACAAAATGCTAACAGGGTAACAACGTCCCCAGAAAATATACTCGAAACAAATCAGAAAAGACCTGAAGCTGGGGGAAAAGAAAGGGAAAGAAAGAAAAAAGAAAAAGATAAAAACAAACAAAAACAGAACAAAACAAAAAAACAGGAATATGATCAAATATGATCAGGCTGGTGCATAGATCCATGCCACACACTAGCTTTTCGGTGTATTTTGGTCTGTTAGAAGAAAGTGCCTCCTGAAATTTTAAAGAAAGAAAAACTTATATATGTACAAAAATAAGGGTTGATATGATGAAGGGATGGAATATGACTGTAAAGATGGAAAGTATAGAAAATTTTATAAAAGGAATTGATAAGAAGTTGTTTGAAAAAAGAAAGAAGAGGATTTAAAAAAAAAAAAGAAGAAAAAAAAAGGGAGAGAATGTGATCAGGCAGGAGAGTAGAACAAAACCATACACTAGAGGTTTAGGGTATATTTTGATCTGTTAGAAGAAACTATCTCAAAATTTTAAAGAGAAACCAACTTATATATATATGCCAAAAATAAGGGTAAGTACTATGAAGGGATAGAATATGACTCTAAAAATGAAAAATAAAAATGTTTTCTAAAAAAGGGATTGGTAAAATGTTGGTTGAAAAAGGAAAAAAGAAAAATTCAAAAAAAAAAAAAAGACAGTTAAAAAAAAATTAACTTTGAAAGACTAAAGAATCATGGTAAAAAAGCCATAGATTCTATGTGCTGTGTTCCCCTAGTGCTGGAGTTCTGCCGTTCTCATTGATCGGTAAGCTTGGTCTTGGCTGGCTGTTCTTGCTGATCTTCTGGGGGAGGGGCCTGTTGCCGTGGTTCCCAAATGTTTTTGCCGGAGGCGGAATTGCCCTGCCCTTGCTGGGGCCTGGCTAAGTAATCTGCTTGGGTTTGCGCTCTAGAGCTTTTGTTCCCTGCAAGCGTTCCGTTTGCCTTTGGAGGACGAGAGTGAAAATGGTGGCCTCCCAATCTCCGCCCCGGAGGAGCACGAGAACTCAGGTCCCCACTCCTCAGTGAGCCCCCAGAGAAAAGCAGTCAATCACTTCCATCTCCTTGGTCTCCGGCCGCTATCCGTGCTCACCCGGCTTTGGACAGTGTGTTTCTATCTCTGGCACCCGACCCTGGGTGGAGTCTCCAAACCCAGCAGATCCCTGCAGTGCACTCCCACGCTGCTCCTCCCGGGGAAGAAGGGGAGTCTCCCCAGATCTGCTGCTTGTTGGATCCCTGCTGGAGGAGCAGTGGCCCAACTGTACCGCGGATCACAGTTTATGGCATCCGCGAGCTGAGAGCCCGCGCCTCGGCTCCAACTCTGCAGCTGGCTTCCCGCTCCGATGCCTGGGAGCTCTGCCACACTCAGGCACCCCTGGTCTTTCTGTGACCCTGAGGGTCCTGAGACCACACTGTCCCAGTGAGGGTTCCACCCCCCGCTTAGCCATTGGAGCGACGTCCCTCAGCGGAGCTGACTTCTAAAAGTTCCGAGTTTGTGCTCCGGAGCTCTATCACTTGCCAAAAGCAGCCGATGGAGGCTCTCTCCCCCTCCGTCTATCCTCCTGAATATCCCCTCAGATTCACTTCTCCGCACGTCCTACCTTCCAGAAAGTGGTCGCTTTTCTGTTCAGAGAGTTGTTGCTATTCTTTTCTTTGATCTCCTGTTGAGTTTGTAGGTGTTCAGAATGGTTTGATCCCTATCCAGCTGAATTCCTGAGACCAGACGAAATCCCGGTCTCCTACTCCTCCGCCATCTTGCTCTGCCCCCTACATATTGGCACTTTTTCTTTCTTTTTCATCTCCATTTTTCACCTAGTAGCTTGTTTGTCATACATTCATTTATGGTTATGTTATGATTACCTTAGAGATTACAACATGCATTCCTGATTCAATGTAGTCTAATAAAACTAATACAAATAATGTTTACTATTTTCTCAATGTTTTTACCAGAGTCCAATATAGCCTCCTGGTTTTTACATCCTTGTGTGGTACCCTGTCACATTCTGCAGTATTGACTTGTGTAACCAATAGGATATTATGGAAATGAGAGTAAATGACTTTAACGCCAAGGTCATAAAAGACCTTACAGCTTCTGCACATTCAAGCACCCCTACAGAGAGGTCCATAGTGAGAAATTCAGTCTGCTGTGGATAGCTGGCACCAAATTCCTGGCTATAGCATCCTTCAGTCCTAGTCAAGCCTTCAGATCACTGTGATTCTGGCCATCATTTGAGTACAACCTTAAGAAAGTCCCTGAGTGAGAGTCACCCTGATAAGCCATTACCAAATTCCTGATCCACAGAAACTGTGTGAGATGATAAATGTTTATTATATTTTAAGCACTGTATTCTGGGGTAATTAGACATGTGACAATAAGAAACTAAGATACCCAACAACGTTTCATTATATGTACTCCCTTATTTGCCATTTGAATTTTAGTTGTCATGCATTTCAATTTTACATGTATTAAAAACCCCAAGAGAGTATTTTAGTGTCATATTTACTTTTATTTTACCCATGCACTTACTATATCCATTGCTCATCTTTTCTTCTTGCATTTGCATGATTTTTCTGGGATAATTTTTCTTCCATTTGACAAGCATCCATTAATATATCTTTTAGTGCAGGGCTGCCAAAGACAATTTTTATTCATTTTCTTTGCCTGTAAATCTTATCTTCACTTTGCCTTTATTATTGTGAATATATCTTAGAGTATGGAATTCTAGGCTTCAGATCATTTCTGTTGGCTTAAAAGATTTCTTTCCATTATTTCTTGTCTTCTACTTCTTTTCTTCTGCTAAAAAGTCAACTGTTAGTTTTTTTTTTTTTTTTTATTTCTTGATAATATGTTTGTAACACTGCTTTTGGGCGCCTGGGTGGCTTAGTCGGTGAAGCATCTGCTTTCGGCTCAGATCATGATCTCAGGGTCCTGGGATGGAGTCCCGCATCGGGCTCTCTGCTTAGCGGGGAGCCTGCTTCTTCCTCTCCCTCTGCTCCTCCCCCTGCTTGTGTTCTCTCTCTCTGTCTCAAATAAATAAATAAAATCTTTTTTTTTAAGATTTTTTATTTATTTATTTGACAGAGAGACACAGCGAGAGAGGGAACACAAGCAGGGGGAGTGGGAGAGGGAGAAGCAGGCTTCCCACTGAACAGAGAGCCCAATGTGGGGCTTGATCCCAGGACCCTGGGATCATGACCTGAGCCAAAGGCAGGCGCTTAACAACTGAGCCACCCAGGCACCCCTAAATAAATAAAATCTTAAAAATAATTTTAAAAAATATGTTTGTAATGCTGCTTTTAAGATTTTTTTTTTTTAATCAGGGATAACCAGTAGTTTTATTGTGATGTATCAACATTATGTTTATCCCTCATGGGATTTGCATAACTACTGAATGCCAGATTGAAGTATTGTATTAGTTTTGGAAAATCCATGGATATTATCTTTCCAAATATTGCTTTTGCTCCATTCTTCTCCACCTTTCCTTCTAGAACTCCCATTGCATATATATTAGATACTTTATGGTGTTTAACATGTCTTGTATCTACTGTTTTGTGTTTTCTAATACTTTTTGCTTCTCTGCTTCTATTTAGATATTTTCCGTTTTCATCTACCCATTCACCCATCCTCTCTTCTTCATGATTTATTTTGCAAAAAAAATCTCTCCTCTTATAAAATTATAGAAAACCTGTGTTATCCAACTTTCCTCTATTTTTTGAGCTTATTAATCTTTCTTATTTTAGAGATCGTGTCTATTCTCTTCAGTTTTTGTATCACTTTTGTGTCTATCTCTTGTCTCTTTTAATTGTGAATGTTTGGTCTTGTGGTTCTTTTTTTAGTCATACCTTTTAAAGTTGGAGATGACATCTTCCTCTAGAGTGTTCCATATCTGCTGTGCTGGGCAGGTAGGGTTGGGGCAGATTACCTGTATTCAATTATGGGCTGAGCTGAGCTGAGGCAAGGTTGCAATTTCAGTAAAGAATTAAAGATCGTCTATATCTGGTTAGCCCTTATTTCTAGGGCCTTATTTCTTGGATTTTTGAGCTTTTAATTCACAACCTAATGTGTTCACTTGGTCTTTTCTCCTCCCGGCAGGTCCTAAAAACTCATCCTCTAAGCACAGGGAGGATTCCTGAAACTTTCCCTCTGCTTGTCTAAGGTTCCCTCTTTAGATTTTTAGCCACCTCTTGTGCAATGTTAGAATTAATCAAATGCCTTCAGGGTAAAACAGGTCCATAAATCTTCAACTTTGTCTCTCCAGTTTTTTTTTTTAATGATCTAAAACTGTTTATCTGTTTATAGAATTCATAAACAGATTTCATAAATCCAAAAACTGGAAAAAAAATACCACAAAATATCCATCAGAAGATGGTATATCTAAACCTTGAAATAGTATTCAGCAATAAAAAGCACTACTATAACATGTATAAATATGAATGAATCTCAAAAACATTATATTGAATGGAAGATGCTAGACAAAAAGCATATATACTATATGATTTCACTCATATGATGTCTTGGAATGATCTGTTTTAGAAAGATCCAAGGTAGCCTGCAGCCGAGAAACAGTTGATTGCATAGGAACAGAAGTTAGTTTCTTGGAGTGATGAAAAATTTTATATCTTGATTGTGTTGGATACACAAGTATAAATAATTGATAAATCTTATCTAACTATATACTTAAATGAGTGTATTTTTTTTCTTAGATTTTTTTTTTAAATGTAGTACAATACACATACATTTGCCATTTTAGGTGTTTTGAATGTAAGGTTAAATGGTATTAAGCACATTCATACTATGCAAACATCACCACCATTTATCTCCAGAACTCTTCATTTTGCAAAACCAAAATTCTGTACCCATTAATCAATAATTCTCCTTTCCTCTAGGCCCTGGCAACCACCATTCTATCTCCATCTCTGAATTTGAATACTCTAGGTAAGGATATAATTGGAATCATACAGTATTTGCCTTTTTGTGGTTAAGAGTGTATTTTCTTTAATGCAAATTAGATCTCAGTAAAGTTTACATAATAAAAAGGCAACATAAGCAAAAGACTTATTGTTTGTGTATTCATTAAATCAATGTATTATCTATAGCCGTCTCCATACTATATTCTTAGTATTTTTTGAAGATTCTTTTTCTAACATGTTCTTATTGTATTCAGTTTTCTATTGTTGGCAATATTTTTCAAAGTTTCATGTTCTGGTTAGTAAATTGGCATATCCAATTAATTATTTTCTGTGGACCAAAATATTTTCCATTGAGAAAATAATTCTCCCCACATGTGCTGAAATACCTGGAAGCCTTAGAGCACATCTGCTAAATGAAGTAGATTGTTGATTCTATCCTTTTAGATAGAAAACATGTAATTCAGTTATAATAATTTTATAAGTTCTATTCCTCTTTACATTCATTCAGAGTTCACATCTTCAACAAAAATTTTTAATAACCAAAACTCTCAAATAAGTTGTCTATTTGTGATTTTTTGAATATTTTGCAAGTTTTGGTGATAAAAATGGTAAGCACATTCCATACCAACAGATAGTATACATTTATTTAGTCAAAAATAGGAGCTCTACCAAAGTTTTACCACTATGTGAAATTTTCCAAAGAAGCAATTACAGGTACTAAAACATGTTAAAACACCTCTGTAATTAAAAAAAAAATGTATGTTTAATGGAGTACATATCGACAGATAGATCACTAGAACAGAATAGAAAATCCCAAATAGATCCAAGTGTTTATGGAATGCAGTATATGATAAAGATAACATAGTAAATTAGCAGGTATTAAAAAAATTGACTTTTAAACAAGTGTTATAGGAACACCGGGTAGTACATTAATTAGCTTTTATCTGCATAACAAGCTAACCCTAAAAGTTTATGTTAATCCAAAATTTAGTGGTTTATTATTTTTTATTTTTTTAAATTTATTTATTTGAGAGAGAGAGAGATAACAAGAGAGAGCATGAGTGGGGGATGGGGAGAGGCAGGCTCCCCACTGAGCAGGGAGCCTGATTTGGGACTCCATCCCAGGACCCTGGGATCATGACCTCATGACCTGAGTTGAAGGCAGACACAACCAACTGAGCCACCGAAATTTAGTGGTTTAATTCAAAATTTAGTGGTTTAATTCAAAATTTATTATTGCTTACAAATCCAACGTTTAAGTGGGAGATCTACTGATCAACTAACCGCTGGCAATGCTCATGCGTCTGAAGTTACTTGTGAGTCTTCTAGGATGCTTGGTAGAATATGGCCTCAGTCTCATAGCCAGCAGAGTGTGGAAAACCCACATCACTATGACTCAAAATTTAGAACAATAAGAAAAGAGTGCTAACCTCGACTGCAAAGACAAAATACAAAATAAGTGCTCGCATGTCTAAATTACCATAAGCAGCATCAAAAGATAAATGAAAAATAGGGAAAAATATCAGAACCTATTTCATAGACAGAGGGCTATTACTTGAATATATAAAGAGCTACTAAAAATTGAGAAGAGAAAATCAACAACTAAAGAGAAGAAAGGGACAAAAGATATGAATAACTTGTTCATGGTGAAGGAAATGCAAATGGACAATGCACTTATAAATGCTGCTTAAATTCACTACTAAAGAAAATGGAAATTAAAACTATACAGTGCTGCTGTTATTCATTGATTGGTTTAGCAGAAAGCCAAAATATGTGAAGCTGTAAGGGAAAGGAGCTCATATATTTCTATCCCTTACTTTATTTAGCCTTTCCACTGATTTTAATCTGATGTTTTCAATTCTTTTTCTCTTATAAATAATTGAACAACAAGCAAGCTTATGCACTTTAGTTATTTTTGCAGCATATCTGGGAGAGCTTCTGCTAAGTGAGGTTGCTAGGGCAAATGATAAATATGCATATAACTTATTAATATTGCCAACTCCTTTCCATAAGGTTTAATCTCAGTTTATGTTTATAAATCTGGGGGAAAAAAATAAATAGATGAATCTGTTAATGTTGTTAGGAATAAAGATTTTCAGTACAGGAAAAGAGATATAAAATAAAAGATATTAATGTAGAAAAAAACTTGAACTGTTCATATGGATTGAAACTGTCACTAAATCTCAAGGATCATAAAATTTTGATTTCTCAGTTGAAAGGAAGCTGAATGTCCAACTTATATTTCATAGTTAAGTCTCTTCTAAAAATTCTTCAGCGAATTGATTTTTTGTCTCTTTTTGAATTACATTGGGGCCAAGGAAATAATTCTATTGTAGATTTAATATTAGTTCTGTGACTCAGTCCTTACTCCATCTCCACTAGATATTACTTAGAGAATTAACTCAATCTCTCTAATTCCCTAATCTATAAATGGAGCTAATGAAAATCTAGCTGATAGGATTGATCCTGCAAAGATTGACCAAGCTGTGGGAACAATGATTTCTTAGCACCAAATCATTCATGGCATTATTTGGCCACAAATCCTTTCATAAGAGTTATTTTCAGAAATGATATTGAGATTTGGGGGTATTCCAGCACATTATCTACCTTGAAAACCTTGACATTATCTGAAGTAAAGGACTGAGTTTTAACTTTTGTATGGTGAGAATAGTGCCTGCCACCAGTTGGTTCTAGATTCCATACATTACACATAAAAATGGTTTGTAAACTGGAAAACATGATACAAAGATGGCTATTATTGCTATTATTAAAATGAGCCATTTGGGTGCACCTGGGTGGTTCAGTCAGTTAAGCATCTGCCTTCGACTCAGGTCATGATTTCAGGGTCCTGGGATGGAACCCCACATTGAGCTCTCTGCTCAGTGGAGACTGCTTCTCCATCTCACTCTCCCCCTGCATTCTCTTTCAAATAAATACATAAAAATCTCATAATAAATAAATAAATAAATAAATAAATAAATAAATAAATAAAATGAGCCATTTCAATTTTGTTTAGTTGTAGTTGCTATAATTTTTCCATAGCTTGACCTGAAATCTTACTCCTTGTAATTTTATTCTTTGTTCTGTCCTCCAGGCTCTACTGAATGGTTAATCTTTCTCACTGGAAGGGATAAAGAATAAAGTTTTATCAATTGGAATAACAGAAAATACAATCATTCAGTTCTTGATTTCTTTTGAATTATTTTATTAAATAGATCATGTGTACCCCCTTACAACATGTGTACAAGAACAACTTTACTTCCTATTCTTTTTCTTCATTTGCCCTGTGTTTAATCATAAATTCTTTGCTAAAGAGTGACTGTGATTCCAGTTGCTCACAGTTATCTTAGGATTTTTCATTTCTGTATTTCTCTTAGGTGCTGGGAATACCTCCCTCCAGTAATGATCATTGGGATTATTTCTTACTTTTTAAGACTTGGGTATTTTATGCTTATGCCATACTTCTCTGCATATTTGTAATTAGTTAATTAAATGACATTCATGATCAAGTATGTGTTCTCCTCTAGAACATAATATTCATGCATGTTTAGATAGTTTCTGTCTTCTTTTTCCACTATTTCCTTAGTCTATCAGAGTGACTGATAGAGAGGTTTAAAAAAAAAAACACACAACTAACTTCCTGAGCGGTACAACTTAATGAACTTTTCACTAGTCTTTAAGATGGAGGCAGTCTCTCATGTCGTGGTATCTTATTATATAACTTCCAAGTCATGTAGTTATTTAGTTCTACTTTGCATTATAGTTGTGTGGGTAACTGCTTGACAGTGTATTTATTATTCACTAGATAAATACATTTGAAGACAAATATATAGGTGAAACTGGGAAGAATCTATCAGTATAACCTTTAGATATCCAACAAAATGCAGTCAAACGTGAAGTTTAAAAGACATTTCATTGGGCGCCTGGGTGGCTCAGTTGGTTAAGCGACTGCCTTCGGCTCAGGTCATGATCCTGGAGTCCCGGGATCAAGTCCCGCATCGGGCTCCCTGCTCGGCAGGGAGTCTGTTTCTCCCTCTGATCCTCTTCCCTCTCATGCTCTCTGTCTCTCATTCTCTCTCTCTCAAATAAATAAATAAAATCTTTAAAAAATAAATAAATAAATAAAAGACATTTCATTAATAAATAAATAATTGTTAGTATATATAAATATATTATCTCATTAATAAATAAATAAAATAAGATAAAAAATAAATGGATAATACTGCTACTTATATATAATTAAATAATACCAACATATATGGTGAAATATTTTTTCTTCATCCATTATCATCCCTTAGAACCTCCTGTCCTTTCTCTTCTCTCAGATCCTTCTTGTTCCAGTGGCTTATATTTACCAAATGAGTTGGAATTTGAGGTTCTAACTAAACAATTTAGCTAAGTTTAACAAAAATAATCAACTTCATATATATATATACACATATATGTAATTTTGAGGCCACATTATTAATAAGATATACATATGTATTTGTGTGTGTGTGTAATAATTAGATTAGGTCATAGGAACACAAATAGCTTATAGTAAAGCACTTCAAATTAAGGCTATATTATAATTATATAAAATAAATATATTCACATCATCCTGAATAGGGTTTAATGTTAATTATGTTTATAATAGTAAATGAAAAAATGACTCATTGGACTAGGTGGGAGAAAGAGGATGCTTTTTTCTTTTCAGTACTTCAGAGATAACTTTATAAAAGAGAAGGTTAATAGAGTAGCTATGTAGAAAAACAACCATAAACAGAAAGTAATTTTTTCAATATAAATTGTAATACAAAACAATTATTTTCATTCAGTTAATAGTTATTGCCTGTCTTCTGAATCATACCTGAATAAAGTGGCTAAAAAAAAAAAGAATGAGAGTGAAAATGACAAAAAGAGTCTTAATTTTTCAACATTCCCCTGGCAATTCAGGGTCTTTTCTGGGTCCATATAAATTTTAGGATTGTTTGTTCCAGCTCTGTGAAAAAATGTCAATAGTATTTTGATAGGGATCGCACTGAATGTATAGATTGCTCTGGGCAGCCTAGACATTTTCACAATGTTTATTCTTCCAATCCATGAGCATGAAATATTTTTCCATCTCTTTGTGTCTTCCTCAATTTCTTTCATAAATGTTCTGTAGTTTCTAGATATGAGACAGGAATCCATCAATATCCTAGAGGAGAACATAGACAGTAATCTCTTTGACATCGGCCACAGCAACTTTTTTCAAGACACATCTCTAAAGGCAAGGAAAACAAAAGCAAAAAGAACTTTTGGGACTTCATTACAATCAAAAGCTTCTGCATAGCAAAGGAAACAGTTGAAAAAAACTAAGAGGCAGCCCACGGAATGGGAGAAGATATTTGCAAATGACATTACAGATAAAGGGCTGGTATCCAACATCAATAAAGAACTTCTCAAACTCAACACCCAAAAAACAAATAATCCAATCAAGAAATGGGCGGAAGACATGAACAAACACTGCTCCAAAGAAGACATACAAATGCCTAACGGACACACAATAAAATGTTTAAAATCACTAGCCATCAGGGAAATACAAATCAAAACCACAACAAGATACTATCTTACACCAGTTAAAATGGCAAAAATTAAGACAGGGAACAACAAATGTTGGCAAGGATGTGGAGAAAGGGAATCCTCTTACACTGTTGGTGGGAATGCAAGCTGGTGCAGCTACTTTGGAAAACAGTATGGAGGTTCCTCAAGATGTTACAAATAGAGATACCCTACAACCCAACAATTGCACTACTGGGTATTTACCCCAAAGATACAGATGTAGTGAAAACAATGTACCCCAATGCTCACAGCAGCAATGTCCACAATAACCAAACTGTGCAGGGAGCTGAGATGTCCTTCAACAGATGAATGGATAAAGAAGATGTGGTTCATATATACAGTGGAATATTACTCAGCTATCAGAAAGGATAAATACTATTTGCATAGATATGGATGGAACTGGAGGGAATTATGCTAAGTGAAATAAGTCAAGCAGAGAAAGACAGTTATCATATGGTTTCACTCATATGTGGAATATAAAGAATAGCACAGAGGACCATAGGGGAAGAGAAGGAAAATTGAATGGGAATAATTCAGAGAGGGAGACAAACCATGAGAAACTCTGGACTTGGGGAAAAAAACTAAGCGTTACAGAAGGGAGGGTGGGGGGGGATGGGGTAACCAGGTGATGGGTATTAAGGAGGGCATGTGTTGTGATGAGCACTGAGTGTTATATTCAACTAATGAATCGTTGAACACTACATCAAAAACTAACGATGTACTATATGTTGGCTAATTGAATATAATAAAAAATAAATAAAAAGTCTTACTATTACTATAACCATAGTTTTGAATTCACAAACCCCCTGGATAGGTCACAGGGATCCCTGGGGAGTCCCAGGACCACACTTTGGAAACAGTTATTTCAGATTAATATACATTAAAAAAAAAAAAAGCTTTCTATCTAGAAGTGAAACACACATTTTGACGATGAAATTAAATAACAGGAAAATATAGATGGAAATAGATTATGTATGTATGTATAAGAAAATTGGTGATTGGTTCTGTGAGCACAAACCAAGTGTTGAGGAATCATTCCAGTGCTGTCATTTTGCCAATAAGAAGCTTATACTACTATATTTTAGCTTTTGTACAGAGAAAACATTCTCTGCACTAAGTAGAAATCAAATTCCTTAAAATAATTATTTTTTTTAATTGAGGTAGTAGTTGACATGTAACATTATGATAGTTTTAGGTATGCAATGTAATGATTCCATATTTGCATATATTGAAAAATACCACCACAATAAGTCTAGTTAACATTTAATCTGTTACCATACATAGTAACAAATTCTTTTTTCTTGTGATGAGAACATTTAAGATTTTATTTTAGCTACTTTCAAATATGCAATACAGTATTTTTAACTATAGTCATCATGCTGTACATTCCATCCTATGACTTATTTATTTTATAACTTGAAGTTTGTACCTTTTGACCACTTTCACCCATTTTGCCCATCCTCTACCCTCCAGCCTTTGGCAACAGCCAATCTTCACTTTTTATCAATGTCTATGAGGGTTTTCTGTTTTTGTTTATCTGGGTTTTTTTTCTATTTTTTAGATTCTGCATATAAGTGAGAATCATATGATATAAAAACCTAAACTTCCCAGCAGTGCTTTAAACAATCTGGATCAATGTATGTGCATACCACATGACACTGGGTTTCCAAAGAGAATTGCATTTTGATGCATTTCCTGAATGCCTCAATTAAAAAAAATAATTCAGAACTCTGCAATCTTAAGTGTCTTTTTTAAAAAAGCACAATAGCAGTTCAAGTGAACAAAAAAACCTTACTCAGGTGACTTATATAAGGTCCATGTGTTATTGCTAATTTATATTATAATAGGAATTAAGCTTCTTATTCCCTCCCTCCTTCATAGGGGTAATATTATGCGCTGGTAAACAAAATAGAAATAATAGTTACAAATCCCTCTCTTGAGAGGAAGACTAGTATATTACAGAATAATAAAAATTCAAGTGCATTTTATTAAGGAAGATATTTCATGGATAAATAATTTGATTTAATCAAATTCTTATTTTAGAACAAGTTTTAAACTGTGGGATATTGGATTCCATTTGGTGGTGTCAAAATAATAGTGTATGTGTGACGTTCATTAAACTCACTGACAAACTTAAAGAAACATTTACTTCTAATTAAAAATCTTCATCAATATATAGTATTCTGGTTAGAAAATGTGTTTTTAACTCAATTTTCTTCTTAAAATTTTTGTACCAGCTCAGACAATATTTTAATATACTCAAATTAACAACTTGATATTTCAATATTTTGAAAATATTAAGATATTTATTATATATTTTATATTCAATATTAGGAAAGAAACTTGTTGCCCTGTGTTATAAAGGGAACTCGTTAACCATTAGACTGGATGAAATGTCAAATCAAAAGTAACTTCTCTTTCTGTCTCTCTGCCTCTGCCTCTCTCTCTTCCTTCTCTTCTTTTTTAAAATAATTAATGAGAGCAGCAAATATGAGAACCAGAAGTGTTTGTAATATTAGTAGTTTTTATTTTAAAAAATTCTCTTATTTTAATCTCTTCATCTATATTTCTATATGTATCTAATTTAACCCTGAAATTTCTTAACTTCAAAATTCTGCTGAGAGTTTCTTAGAGTTTGTATTCTTCTGTCCATTCAACTAATTCAATATAGTACTTAGAGATATACAACTTTGTGATAGTTGGTGTTTACAAATAGGTGGCAAAACCCTTAAAATTGCATACTTGTGGGCACCTGGGTGTCACAGTCCGTTAAGCGTCTGTCTTTGGCTCAGGTCATGATCCCAGGGTCCTGGGATCGAGTCCTGTGTCGGGCTTCCTGCTCACTGAGGAGCTGCCTCTCCTTCTGCTTCCTGCTAGTGCTCTCTTTCTCGTATCTCAGTCACTATCTCTGTCTCTCTCTCTCAAACAAATAATTTTTAAAAATAATTGTATACTTGTTCAGAAATAGAGCATAGAGCTTTTTGGAAATCTGTATTTTAAAAATTAACTTTTGACTTATCAATGTTATTTCTAAGTATTTACCCTGAAGATATACCTCCAAAAATAATAAGAAAATAAAAATAAAAATAAACCATGCACAAGGCTATTCATTTCAACATTGTATGCAATTGCAAAATATTAGATAAAAGCTTAATATCCATACAAGGGATAGTGGCTGAATTACCCATAGTACATGCACACCAGGAAGTAATATGCAGCTGTATAGAATGAGGAAGCTGTCTATGACCTAATAAGGAGTGAACTCCAAGATATATTGTTAGATGAAAAAAATCCCCCCAAATAGCTCTAGTATACTACCCCTTACATAAGAAAGGGATAAAATAAAATAGATATGTATCTGCCCATTTGCACAAAAGAAGTGCAGAAAGATAAATCAGACACTGAGAATTCTTACAGAAATATAAGGAAATGAAGTAAAATAAATGGAGAAATCAAAAGAGAGTTTCAGGGATGAACGGTAACTATACTTCTCTGGATACAACTTTCAGTGTAGTTCTGATACTTAAACCCATGGTTAATGTTGCACATTTTCAAAAAGTCAAGAAATAATTGAAATCAACACAATATGGGGGAAGTCTAAAATAGAATACAAACAGTAACAAATGACTTTAACTGAATTACAAATGAATAATATTACATTATATATTTTAATTAATTTTGATTTAATTAATTAATTATGCCGGCAGCTGGTGAAAGAAAGAACTAACCTAAGTATATTTGGAGAACAATATTTTAACCACGTGCTAGAACGCTAAAGACAAGCGGAACTATATACAGTTACTATACTCTGGCTAGTAAATGTGTTTCCCACATTAGGTTTGGTTAGCATTTCTGAAATAATTTATGTATTTACTAAGATTGAACGAACATGTAAATATGCTGTGGGTAAGATTCAGGTTTATCATAGAGACAGAATTTACAAATAAGGAAAGAATGGAGGCAAGAATGAATCCCTTGATGTTGGACTGGAATTGGAGGTATCGATAGAAACTCATGGTTCTAATTATAGGCACAGATTGACAGACACAGACATAATGATAGGAGCACGGGTAGGTTGGTGTCAGAGCACATAGCTTTGCTTCCAGGCGCAGTCAGCTGATGGGGCACAGAAGCCAGAGCACACCAGTAGCCATGAACATTCCTAGCCGCTGATCTTCGTTTAGAATAATTACCGATTCTAGGGTTTGGCTGGAGACAGTACAAGATGGGTATGGAATATTCTGTTATCAGAAAGTAAGAAAGTGTTCAGGGGCGCCTTGGTGGTTCAGTCTGTTAAGCATCTGCCTTCGGCTCAGGTCATGATTCCAAGGGTCCTGGGATCGAGCCCCGCATCGGGCTCCCTGCTCCGCGAGAAGCCTGCTTCTCCCTCTCCCTCTATTGCTCCCCTGCTTGTGCTCTCACTCTCTCTCTTTCTCGCTGACAAATAAATAAATAAAATCTTTGAAAATGGGGAAAAAAGAAAGTAAGAAAGTGTTCAAAAGATGATGGGGAGTTATTAAAGGACACAGAAGCCCCTTGAAGAAACTTCCAAAGTCAAAAGCTGGAATAATTTTAAGAACGACATAAATAATAAATAAAAAATAATAGTATTGAATTGCAACCAATAAAATAAAATAAATACCCATTAATCCATAATTGATTCAAGGAAATAATTGAATAAATAAATAGGGGATATGGAAAACTATTCCTCACAGTAGAATTCCAATTAATAAATGTAAAAGGACTGTATGGAAATAATACAATTTCATCATTAGACAAACATCTCAGTAATATTTTTTCAGACAAGAAGAATCACTGGATGCTAAAATTTGTGGATGAGTGTAGGATAAAAAAGAGCATATATGTACAGTGTCAAATATGTCTACGTAAGATACTTATTAGTGACAAAGAGAAAATAGTATTTTTACTCTGGATAAATAGGGCAGGCACATCTTAACCAAGTTATCAGTTAACTGCCAGAAACAAAACACTTTGACATGCTTCTCTAATATGAACTGAAAAGTATTCTTGCCCAAAATGTATAAACTCAGTCTAATGAAAAAACATAAGAACTATTCAACTGGTGCAACTTGAATAAGGATTATAGCTTAGTTACTATTATATCAATGCCAGTTTTCTAGTATTGATATTGCTGTATGGTAAGTTAAAGAGTAGGGGAAACTAGATGAAAGGTATATGAGAAAACAACGATTTTTCACTTTTTGGTAGATCTAAAGTTATTTCAAAATTAAAGTTAAGAAAAGAAAAAAATCAGATTCAATAAAAAGTAGGCTAAAAATAATTTATAAGAAGTTTACTACAATAATATTTAAAATAATAAGATGCTGAAACTAACATTTGTATCAAAAATAAGGAATTGATCTAACCATGTACTGGCATATTTTTCATCAATTAAATTTAATTTTTAAAAGGGTATTTTTTGACAAAGAAAAAATGTACATGGTTTATCAAGTGAAAAATACTACCAAGGAGTTGTGCGTGATCTTTAAAATGCCATATAAATATGTACATTTGTGCATAGGAAAACTGAGTAGCATTTTTCAATAAAATGTTTATGTGGCTATCTCTGTGTGTTTGACTTGTGTTTAATGATTTTTTTTTCGTTTGAGTGTGTATTACTTTTATAACAAATTTAAAACTTAAACTAATTTCCTAATCTTTGCTGGAGAAGAAAAAAAAACCCTCTAACTTAAAGAAGTTAATATAAGTAAGATTGAATTCTGATTGTATTTAGACTAAGGCAGACTAAATATTATAATCCATTATAGGAAGAGCATACAGCTCCATCTTTAAAAAAAAAAAAAATCCTCTTACATAATAGTTTATACCAGACTCTAAAGTTTCCAAGGGAACAGCTAAAACCCCACCCCCTAAAATAAAGATTGTTACTTGTAGCAGATACAATTTACTGTGCATTTATAAGCTTATTTGTGATACTGAGTTCTTCTCACATTAAGACCATTAAAGACAAACATTTGCACTCTTGGTAGATCCTCAGCTCTGTGATAGAATCCCACAGATAGTGAGCTTCCTAATGCTGTTTTAACCAGGGATTCAGTTTTTCTGTGTGGTATTATCTAATGTGGCAGCTGGTTTCTTATTTTTTTTCTTGGTACCTTCAGGTAATATCCTATATACTTTATTAAAAAGAAAAAAAAAGTCTTCAAATTGAAAATCTAAACTTAGAGCTAGAAATTATATTCACACAAATAATTCTTCTACCACAAGCCCTTTTTAGGGGACTCTCTCCAAAATAAATTTTTAGGTAATTCAAAATGCCATTTTATATTTATTTAAAATACATGCATACATATGAGTCTTTTGAAATGAGAGTATTAATGCATGAGTACACTTTTATCCACATCTTAAAGGTTTTCTAATGCCATCTTAGAAATGCCTTAGTAATTTTATTACAGACTATGACTTTTATAAAAAGTAAAGCTAGTCAAAAGTTTAATATGATATAGCTTTATCTCATTTCTATGCTTTGATGTCATTAACTAAGAAAGTAGAAAATTTTTTTTTGTGTCACCCTCATTCGAAGTAAAGAAAAGAATTTGTTGTGGTAGATGCAGTTTTGACACAAAAGAGTAGGTTTAGACAAATGTTTCTAATTTCATATGGTTTTCTGAGCAGTCTCTCTCCGGTCTTCAAAAAGAGGGAGAAGTGTTTTAGGACAGATGCTCTTGTAAGAGGCAAACTTGTGGTTTAGCGGAGGGACTAGGCCTTTATGAACTACTTCTTGACTACCTCTCCAGCTGCAAGATGTAGCTATAGAAAGAACGCTATATTTTAGAATACTTGTTCACAAATGAGTTGATTTTATTCAAATATTTTGGTCAATGACAATTGAAGAATTTTTACTTTCTTACCTGAAAAATGTTGAGAAATATGAAAATAACAAACTCAATTTGATGCTTGAGAAGTTACAAAAGATTGGATAACAGGGGAAAAATCACACTGGAGACATGGAGTGGTAACCTTTTAAAATATTGCAATATGAGAAATTAATGCCACGTTTCCTTCAGGGTTAAAGGATCCAAAATTAAGCTTCAGCATACTAGGTTGTTGCTAAGCAACTAGTAAATTTGCTCTGGTTCCTAATCATAGGCTTTTGTAACAAATTTATTTTAACGGAATTCCCTACCGGTCTAGCGAAACCAAAGATGTTTGTTGGGTGAGTGTGCACACAAAACAAAACAGTGAAGCTTAAAATTGAATAATTATTCTAAGCATAAGCCTGCTGAAGGTTACATTTGCCATACATGAGTGACCACTGAAGAAATTCAATTTACACAGGGAACGAAAGTCATTTTGGGAAATTAATATTTAATATATTAATACATATTTTAAATTAATAGTACCTATTGGAATGAAACGGTGATGGTATCCTAATATCATTCTTCTCTAGAAACCTTGCTCCTCTTGCCTCTGTTAAGCCTTCACTTTTTTTCCAAGGCGAGTGTTACTGATTTGCTTTCAATTATACAGCACACAATCATTGAGCCCTGTTATTAGAATGCTTCTTCCCACTCATGGTCTTTTCATTCTGTGAATGAAGTTCAATTAGTATAATGGCAGGCTTGTCTCAACTCCTCTACACTGCAAGTTTACAGTGATTTTCCCCTGTCCTGTGTTTCCTGTGACTCAGTGGGTACATTTGCCTAATATAGGAGTTTGACATTAGTAGGTCCCTGTGCCTGCTTATATAAGCACCGAACAATTTGAACTTTTTTGGCAATTAAAGTAATATTTTGGCATTAGCCTTTATCTTAGTTTTGTTTTTCAACCTCTTCAACACTAGGTAGTAGAGAGGAATGTTATTTTAGACATTCCATGTAAGGAATGTAGTAAATACCAACTGTATAACAGCTGTTGTGCTAAATATTGATGATGTAAGACCGAATAAGACACAGGATACTAACAGAGTAGTGAAGCCAACAGAAATAGAAGCGTATGATTACAAAACTCTACACTGAAGGCAATATGGTAAAAAAGCAGCCATGATGTGTGATGGGAGAATAGATGAGAAGAGTCTACCTCATCTCTGCAAAATGTGTGCTTGTGATTCATCTTATAGCATAGAAGTCAATAACACAGGTAAAGTTGGGAATTAGGAAGAGCATTGGGAAAATGGGGGGAAAAAGGGCTGTAGGATGGACCAAAGCAGCTGCAGGGCAGAGATTGGAAAGGGATGAACCTGGAATGTAAGGTAAGATTCAGACCACAGCCTAAGAAAGATTTATCCTAGAATCAAGTCAAAATCATCATAGTATTTTAAATAGAGGAGGAATCATTATCAGATCCATGTTTTGCAAACATCCTCACAACTGCAATGTAGGAAATGGATTTCAAGGGTGCCAGAGAGAGAAAGAGCATGTTATTAATGATAATTGTTACAGTTCAGGAGAGAAATGCCATAATACCTTGAACAAGGGTGGTAGAAGTAAAGATGGAAGAAGTGGCCAGATAAATGACGTTTTGGGAATTAGAATCAGTGGGTCTTGTTGATTGATGAGGCACAGACTTGACAGAGGAGAAGTAATCAGAGGTAACCCCCAGCTTTCTTGCTCAGGAAGTAGCTTGAGTCATGGTGGCATTTCCTGAGATCTGGAACTAGGGAAGAGGATGAGACTGGGTGAGGGGATTTCAAATTTCCTTTAGTGTTTCTTGAATTCGAGGTACCAAAATATTCTGCTTATGTAGCATCTTGATGTTCAAAACAATTTTGAAAAATGTTGACTGAAAGCCTAGATATCCCAGGCTTTATTTGTGTTTGTATGAGTATTGTGTCAATACAAGCTAACAAAAGTCCATGAGACTCTCAGTGTTATGTCAGTGTTAATGATTGTGCTTATAATTAAAAAAAAAAAGAATTTTGTAAAGCATTTTAAAAGGACAAATGACAGCAAACTAAGAACAGAAAAACTGGAGTATTGCACTTTGCCTCTGTGACCTGCCAGGCCCTCCTTGCTCTTCCCTACAATACCCATCTCCTTTCTCTACCTGCCTCACTGCTTAAATGTCAAAAGACAAAACAACCATGTTGCTTCTTATCTAAGTACTACACATCTCAGGACTTAGCTCCCTCTGCTTGGAATGTTCCTCTTTTCCCTTCAGCCTAGTTGTTTTCTTTTTTAGATCTCAGCATAAATGTCTTTTGAGTTTGTCAATCTCCTTGGCTCAAGTCAGAGCCCCTCTCATAGGTTTTCAAAGATGTCATGCACTTTGGCATAGCTGTGTGTCACCGTGGCAATTTGGGGTTCATTTATGGTAATATTTGATACAAATTCGCCTTCCCATGTGGACTGTAAGCTCCAGTGCAATAGGTATCGTGCTTTTTTTGGGGTTTATTATGGTGTGTTATAATTCACCACTACTGGAGTTTTGACCATTATCATGTTTTTTGTGTAGTTCTGTTACTCTGGAGTTAGACCACAATTTTTAAACAACGTTACTGAGATTTAATGTACATATCATAGAAGTCATTTATTTTAAGTGTACAAGTCAAGTTTTGGTGTACTTATAGAGTTGTGTAACTGTCACCACAATCTAAATTCAGAACATCTTTATTACCTCAGAAAGAATCTTCCACCCTCTTTTACGGGCACTCTCTATTCTGACCACCATTTCTAGGCATCCATTAATCCACTTTCTATTTCTATACATTTCCTCTTCTGGACATTCAATAGATGGTCTTTTTTTATCAAGCTTTTTTCACTTAGCATAATATTTTTTTTAAAGATTTTATTTATTTATTTGAGAGAGAGAATGAGACAGAGAGAGAGAGCATGAGAGGGGGGAGGGTCAGAGGGAGAAGCAGAATCCCTGCTGAGCAGGGAGCCCGATGCGGGACTCGATCCAGGGACTCCAGGATCATGACCTGAGCCGAAGGCAGTCGCTTAACCAACTGAGCCACCCAGGCGCCCTAGCATAATATTTTTAAGGTTGATCCATGTTGTCACATACGTAACACTTCAGTATTTTCATTGCTGAATAATATTTCATTTTTTGTATATACTACATTTATCTATTCTTTGATAGATATTTGAGTTGTTTGTACCTTTTTGGGCACTGTGAATAATAGGCTCTATAACTTGAATGCATGAATGATTGAATGATGAAATCTATACAAGAGTTTCTTCCTGTAAATACGAGAATATCATAATATAGTCGATCTTCCTTATCTGGAGGGGATATGTTCAAAGACCCCCAGTGGAAGCCTGAAACTGCTAATAGTACCAAACCTTATATTGAATGTGTTTTTTCCTATACATATATAGGAAAAAGTTTGCTTTATAAATTAGGCACAGTAAGAAATTAACAATAATTAATAATAAAATGGAACAATTATAACAATATACTGTAATAAAAGTTATGTGAATGGGGTCTCTCTCTCAAAATCTTATTGTACTAAATTCACCCCTCTTCCTCTTGGGATGCTGCGAGACGATAGAATGCCTCCATGATGAGATGCAGTGAGGTGAATGACGTCAGCACTGTGCTGTAGCGTTAGGCTACTACTGTTGAGCATCTGAGGTGATGGCAGAAGAAGGATCATGGGCTTCAGAACGGCAACTGACACAGGTAACCAAAACTGCAGAAATTGAAACTGTGGGTAAAGGTGGGGGCTACTCTATATGATTTCCAGGTCGTTTACAACCCTAAAATATAATATTATAATATTCCTAAAAGGATAGAGAAGGGAATGTGGCTAAAAGAAGAAACTAAACAGAGTTTTATGGATTTTGGATCTGACAGACCAACAAATAAACCAAGACTAATTAACCCTCAGAAGAAAAAACATCTACCAGACATCTTTAGAATTCTTTTTTCCAGAAATGTTTAACACCAATCCAAAGAATAAACATGGTGACAATGCTAAGCAAAACAATAGTTCTGATATGATTCAATCCCCGATACTTACAAGACAAATCTCCCATTATTTTGGTATTTAACAAACAAGTAAGGTTAGAAAAAAAACCTATTCCTTTTGTTTTCTCACACGTTATTTACTTTCTGGATCTTTCTGAATCCTGAGAAAAGGAAACTGATTTTTTAAAAATCAAAGAGGGAATAAAACATATAGCATTTTTCCAAATATGTGGTATTAATGAAGGCTTCACTGATATATTGAAGTGGATGGAATAATGGAGCCAAGGACATCTGTTTTGATATCATATTTCACAAGTACTGCCATGACACAGTACTGAAGTCATGGCTAAACACTCAATTCCCCTTTTTAGGCCATTTGCTAAAACCCCATCCTAGCTACTTGCCTTATCAGATTCCTACATTCCAGGCCACTACGTTTTCATCCTACCAACCACCCCCACCATCTGTTTCCCACACACCCAGGCCCAGTACGGAACAGCTAGGAACAGCCTTCATGTCCTGGAGTCCATGAAATTAGCCAGTCTACAAAGGAGCTTGAAAAACATAATTAACCCCAACATACTTGCCATACATAAGCTGCTTTGTCGTTTCCAGGTTGCTGTTACCCTGCCCCAGGTGGCAATCTTCTATGTGGCCCTGTATGGCAGCCTTCTCTTATTTTGAGCTGCAAGTAACAAAGAGTTCTGCCTTTCATCTGTCTAGTGTCAGTATGTTGTGTCCTACCAATAAAAGAATCTTTAAATCTTATTAGTGAGGTTAGCAGGATAGCATGGCATGACTATTGATTCTTGGAGAGCTTCTTGGAGGGATTGCTCTTGGCTTACTAATTCGTTCCAGATCACTGCAAAAGCAGCAGGGGGATAGAACTGCAACCTGTTGGAGAGCTTGCTTTTTAGCTGGTACTGGCTGCGGGAGGTTGCCTCATCTCTTCCTAACCACATTTCTTGGCATCTGAATATTCAAAATGTGCAGCACTAATTGGTTAAACTCCAGGGATTAGATACCATCCAGATGGGGCCCTATTTTAGGGTAATTGGAGCGATAGGCCAACTTAAGCTGCACTTTTCAGATTGGGGGTACCCATGTATTTTTGTGTTTGGCAGAGGCTTATGTCAGGATGCCACACTGCTTTGGGGTTAGTGTCTATTGTTATTTGGGAGGTCATATCTGGTTTGTCTGTGTATTTCAGGCACCCCTTTTTGGAAGAACATGCTGATTGGGCTCCCCCACAATCTGGTCTCCTGAACTCCTGAACCCCTAAACTGCCTTGGCAATTACATCTCTACTGAGTGTGAATCCTGACCTCTGAGAGGCAAAATGGGAGGTGGATGCATAGGAGGAGGGCTAAAGGGGACCAGTGAGGTTTTCTCCTCACTACCCAGAAAGTCAGAATAATGGGCTATTGACTAGAAACTAAATTGGAGTGCTCTCTCTCTCAGTCTCTCTCATCCTCAGTCTCTCTCATCCTCACAGTGCCTATTTCTCTTGCCCTCCAAAAGACTACATGCCAAATAAAATCTAAACCCATCACCCTAGCCCCTTGGATATTTCCACAGACCTCCAGCATATACATACATTTAACTGAACTAGCTTCACATGCATTAACTATCTGTAACTGTTGGATTTGCCCTCAGCCTGCTTCCACATATCTTATACCACACATTTATCCAGCTGGTATCTGTCCTGGAAATAAAAAAATATTGGAAAATTAAAACCTCTTCCAAACCACCACCTCCCCCTGGGGTGCCCCCTCATGATCAGTGGCAAGTGCATTCATACTTTCTCATTATACAGCACATAGCAACTAATGGAGGATTCCACGCTCTCACCACATACCCAACAAAAACCAGTCTTCCTTCATTAATTCCCATTTACCTAAAGTGAGGTATAACTTTCCAATGGAAAGATAACACCGTGGGCATATATTATGGTCCAACAAATGAGGGTGCTCATCTCTGCCTTGCCTTTTCACTACGCCCAAACCACAAGCCATATTGGTGCACTCTGGCCTCTCTTGATGTTCCCATTTATATAAATGTTAATCGTTCTTTCTGCACTGTGAACAAATGTCATTGACATATTGTGTTTGTACATATCCTGGAACTTGTTACACTTTGGTATCTTTGGGGCTGCTACAGGGACCACTGCTCTAACCCAATAATCAAAAATCACTGATGCTAATCCATAAATGTCCAACTCTAGTATTTAATATTTCTAAAGTATAATGAATGTTAAACCTACTTAATCAAGGCCAGAGAACCTGACAAAAACGTTTTTTGACAATAGATTAGCACTTGATTATTTATTAGTTAATCCAGGAAGGTTTTTGTAATGTCATCGTAACAAACATGACCTACATATTTAGTACATTGCATAATTCAATCCATATATATCAGGAGGTCCCCTGCCATGACTGATTCATTCTCCTGGTTAACGCTAAACAAATTGGAACCTGTTACAGGCCGACCTTCAGTGACTCCTCATGTTTCTACCTGGTTTCTTCTTTTCTACTGTCACCATAAAATGTTTTCTCTGCTGTTTAGGGAAACTCATGCCCTAGTCTCTGAAAATCTCCTTTATTATTCAGGCCACTCAAATACCCCAAATAATTGAGCTCAACACTGATGTCAGGACATCAAGAAGTCAATTTTCATATAATATTTCACAAGTATTTTCTTGATCCAGTTTTAAAGTCATGGCAAGAAACTCTCAAATCCCCTGTTGCAAGCAATGTACTAAATCCTTGCCCACATCATTTTCCTTAGCACACTCCTTTCTTCAGGACCTCCATTCGGCATGCACCTTCACCTTCCTTCCCTGAGGTCCATTTTCCAGAGCCAGGGACCAGACAGATAGAGATAGCTTCATTGCCCTGGAGCCCATGTAATTATTCAAATTAGCCAGTCCACAAGGAATTCATGAAATTTAGCTACTTCCATCCTGCTTACCTTACTCAAGGCTCCAGCTTGCTGTCAGTCTGTGAGGATCCAACTGTCTGTGTGGCCTCCTGTGGAAGCTTTCTCTCATTTGGAGCTGTACATACTGGCAGAGTTCTGCTGTAACCAGTGTCAGGGTGTTTTGTCCTGCTGTCAGAAGAATCTTTAAGTCTTATAAAACACCTATTTCATGAGGCTTTTCTTTAGTCTCATGACAATATTAAAGCAATGTTTTATCTCATGCATTAACTTGTATCTACTGTAGATATTCTGTGTGTTTTAATAATAAGCTCTTCACACAATACTGTGCATTGAACATGACGGGTCTTTAATGCATATGAGTTTCTTCTTTACTTTAAATTCTTCTCCTGTGGACAATTATTAGAATTAGACATTTGTTTAAAAAGAAAGAAAGAGGGGCACCTGGGTGCCTCAGTCGGTTATGCATCCAACTCTTGATTTTGGCTCAGGTCATGATCTTGGAGTCATGGGATAAGCCCCTTGAAGGGCTCCATGCTCAGTGTAGAGTCTGTTTGAGATTCTCTCTCTCTCTTTCTCCCTCTGCGCCTCCCCACATCTCTAAATGAATAAATGAAATCTTTAAAAGAAAGAAAGAAAGAAAAGAAAAGAATAAATGAGCACTGCGTTAAATTAAGTTGACTTTAAAGTTACAGTTTTATGATAAGAATATATTATTCTACATCCTATGAGAAATTTAATTACATAACATTTCAAATCTACAAATGTAAAAAGGTGTGTGAATGACTCAAATACAGAAAGTGAAAGTAAAAGGATTCTTTATTGTCTTTGTGGTGTTTATCTTAACAATCTGTTCTTCTCTTTGCCACAGTAGTAAATCTTTCATCTGTGGAACAATATATTGGTAGAAAAAACTAAGAGTGTTTTTCTTTTCTTTTTGAAATTTCTGATGAAGCTATTTACATACAGTAAAACTGTCCATAATACCTTTACTCCCCAACCTTTTCTACAACACAACCAAGTTTGCCTAAAATGGAATGTATTCACTAATCAGGATTTCTTAATTCCTACTGTACTTTAAAATTACTTGGGATTTTTTTTTTTTTTTTTTTGAGAGAGAGAGAGAGAGCAAACATAGGGGGAGAGGCAGAAGGGGAAGGAGAGAGCATCTTAAGCTGACTCTTCACTGAGTGTGGAGCCCGACATGGGGCTAGATCTCACAACCCTGAGACCATGACCTGAGCCCAAATCAAGAGTTAGATACTTAACCTACTGAGCCACCCAGGTGCCCCTGGAATTTTTTTTTTTAAATAACTGACACCTGGGCTTAACCTTCAAAAACTTGATTTAATTGAGGTGGGACTTAGACACTGGAATATATTAAATCTCCTCCTATATCCCTTCCTGCCATAGGTGATTCTAATGTGTATCCAGGGAGATCCACTTTACTAAAGACTTGGTCTTAAAATTATTTGGAAAATAGCCTAAATTTCAGATGTAACTTTTACTCCATTTACTAAGCATTGCCCTTTCTTGGACTGAGTCACTAATACTGAATTATGTTTGTAATAAACAGTTAATAGGGCTGATATACATTAAAAATAAAATCTTCCAGGGGCTCCTGGGTGGCTCAGTTGGTTAAGCACCTGCCTTCGGCTCAGGTCATGATCCTGGAGTCCCTGGATCGAGTCCCGCATCGGGCTCTCTGCTCGGCAGGGAGTCTGCTTCTCCCTCTGACCCTCCCCCCTCTCATGTGTTCTCTCATTCTCTCTCTGTCAAATAAATAAATAAAATCTTAAAAAAAAATAAATAAAATCTTCCAGTTTGTTAAATCTGATATAGCTATCACATGAAAGAGTTGTTATCATACAATCAATATAATCTATCTTGTGTTACAATTATTACATTTAGCCTTTTATATCTGGAAAAAAAAAAACAAAAAAATCTTGTATCCTCTTACTCTTTAATGTTCTCTCTTCTTTCTGTTAAGGCAATACATAATTAAGGAAAAATTGGGATCTGCCTTATGCTTTGATATGATGTAAAGCTAAATGGCTCCAGTCACCAAAATATAAAAAGGCTGTGCCATTCTGTTTTTATTCAAAATGTTAAAATTGTCAGTGCATTACTAGTGCCCTGTGAACTATAGGCAATTTTGTTGCACTCATTTATTAGTAAGTCTTAATAGACAGTAATTTTGGTGACAAATTGAAGAAATTGCAGCTTAATGAAGGAAATGTAACTGCTTGTGTTTGACATCTGGTGAGTGTGTGGTATTTGCCCACTCGTAACTGCAGTGTATAGAGCAATCCCAATATTCATTTATGCAGATATTAACTCAGTTATTATATTAGTCTTCAAAGCATCCCAGTTTAAAAAAAAAAGCAAACAACTCTGTCAGCAATATTAAATAAATTTCTAAAAATAATTTATAGAAGAAGAACTTTACATCTTTGGGGCATAAACTAGAAAATGTTGCATTAGTATTTTAAATTTGCAATTGCATTTTAATAATAATATCAGAATCACATAGATGCCCCAATGCCCTTTCCCTCATATATTGTTTATTTTCATTAATGAGATGGTTTTCTGATGCTTACATGAAAGATCTAGTTAGTAAAAAAACCTGATCATTTTCAGAAAAACATTTTAAAATATTTACTTATGTATATTGTTTTACTTAATTAATGGCTCTTTTGGCAAACTTACAGTTGACAGTATTTCAGTGTGTTCCTTAGGCTGAATATGTTGAATTTACTAATGCATATTTTCTATAAAACAAGCATCTAAAGTTATTTGATGGAGGGAGAGGTTTATCTCATTACTATTTAAAGCAAAACATTATGTATGTATGTATATACAGCTGTAATGGACACATTCACTTGAGATTTTCTGTCTTCTCTAGAGTATGTCAAGTAAGAGGAAAAAATTTCAGAAGACACTGAAAACATCCTCAGTGTGCATGAAGGAAATGTAGTTAACTGGATTGTTTTGAATGATAATACTACTATTATGATAAGTAAGAAGATATAATTCTTCAACATTGCTTAAAATCATATGATTATCTTTCAATCAGCATAAGATTTTTTTTAATACTACTTTTTAAAAAATATGGCACTTTGCTTTGATTTGCTCTGAATCATAGTCTTTGGTTGAAATTGGGGACACAATTTGCACATGTATTTAACAATATTGTATTTTGGGTTCAGCAAGCCACTATTCAGAGGTATCAGATTTCTAATTTCTAAAATAAAGTTCACCCTGCCTTGTGAAGTTTATGAGCAATACTTTTAAGTGGAATTGATATCATTTGCCAGGTATAAATGCTAGCTAGATGCTAAATCCTAAATGATCTTTGTGAAGATGTCCAGACATAAAGACCTGTATTTTTAAAATGGGAAGTAGGTATAAAACGTTAATATATTGATAAAGGACTTGCTTCCCAAAGGGCTGTATATAGCCACTAAAATAGGAGACACCATTGATAATAGAAATAATTATTAGTATTTATTACCATCATATATATACTTAGAAATGAGTAGTTGCTTTCAAATATTTCTTTTGGTCAAAAAATATGAGTTAGCCATTTTAACTACAAGGAAACAGTGAATTAGAGAAATTAAGCAAATATTCCAAGATTAGAGAGAGAATGTTTTTGGGCTGACAATCAAATATAGTTCTGTTCATAGTTTGTCCTGTGTCCACTGATGTTCTGATAATAAATGGAACTCAGTGTCTTGTGTTGTTAAATATACACTGATATTAAAACATTGGATGAGAGTCTATAAAGCTTAAAATTTTACTCTCTACTTCAACGAAAAGAACAAATATTTAGTTGTATGTTCGAGGAAGTGTATGTTTTTATCAAAGGTAGATATTTTCTAATATTAGTTTTAAGAAGCATTAGAAATGTACATTTTGCATAAACTTACTCATATGAATTCTGGTGTATATAAAACACATAAGATAATGTTCTATGTCTAGAACTTATTACTATTAATGTATTTCTGTGTATTGGCATTTTATATAGGAGGAAAGCTTTTGCTTAAACCAATATTTTGTAAAAGCAAAACAAAATATTTCAAAATTGCAGCATTGAAAATGTTTTACACTCAACCAGAACCTTTCATTTCTACAAATTTTCATCATTTTAAAGCACACATCCATGTCATAAAAGGTATTGCATAGCCTTTAAAAACAGACCATCTGTTTCTTTCACAATATAAACAAGAATTTGAGGTTAGAAAGTAACTAACTGAAATCTGTGAGTCATAAAAGATCTACCCTTCTTGCAAAGAAGAATCTTTTGTTTTACACACGTCTTGCCCACATTGGGCTTCCAAAACTGACCCATGGGACTCTGTTTCTTATGATGCCAAGAGATTAGACATCTGATAGCAAACCACTTGGTGAGAGTCTATATAATTAAACCATACTGGGGAAAGCTGGAAAACTTTATCCCCTACTAACTCTGTAGAGACTAGTAGCTCTGTTTAATAACGTTTTTTTTTAAATGGGGAGGGTGTGGGTGTGGGGGCGCCTGGGTGGCTCAGTTGTTAAGTGTCTCCCTTTAGCTCAGGTCATGATCCCAGGGTCCTGGGATCGAGCCCCACATCAAGCTCCCTGCTCCACAGGAAGCCTGCTTCTCCCTCTCCCACCCCCTCTGCTTGTGTTCCCTCTCTCACTGTGTCTCTCTCTGTCAAATAAATAAATAAAATCTAAAAAAAAAAATGGGGAGGGGTGTGTGTGTGTGTGTGTGTGCATGTGTGTCAGGAAAGTGTGTGTATTATTTTGGAGAAAAGATAACAGTGCATTGGTTTATCATATAATGTTGATTTTTCCTGGTTCAGTGACCTAGAAAGCAAGCTAAAACACTTCTGTGGCCACACTTTTATTTGTCTTTAGTCATATACACAGTTCTTGTGGGTACAAAATATGAATTAACAGTACAAGAAATTCCTCCAAACAAAGATCCCCATTCAGTGTTCGGCACTTTTTTTGTTTCTCAAGGTCTTTAGGACTCCTCTCTGAAGTTTCTTATTTTTGTACTTTACATGCTTCTACAACCACATATAGAGCCGTTATTTTTATGACCAGTTCTCCAAGTACAATGATGGTTCTTCTCTCCAACTAATCAGAGTCTGCGTGTTGGTGGATCCTGAAGAATTAGGAGGTTCAGTCTTCCAGCTATAAAATAAATAAGTCATGAGGATGTAATGTACAGCATGGGGAATACAGTCAATAATAATAACTTTGTATGGTGACATTTCATAACTAGACGCATCAGAGGGATCATTGTGTAATGTATAAAAACACTGAATCGCAATAATGTACATCTGAAATTAATAGGATATTATATGTCAATTATACTTTAAGAAAAAAAACTATATTATACATAGTAAATGCCAATTATACCTCAATAAAAATATATTTACATGAGGTTGTATATTTTAATTTATATATAAAACAGACACATGTACATACCTTAAGATTATTACACTTTACAAATCTACTCATAGAAAAGAAAGAATTGATTGGATCATGACTTCAGAAGGATAGGCTATGTATCCTTTCTAAATTAGAAAAGGTTGTGGTGAAAGTATGACCAATTGTGGCACTCCTTTGTGACCTAAGTGTCAATTTGTAACAAGTGCATCTCTTTCCAGTGTAATGAAAGACTGAGAAGGCAAGGTTAGCCCGGGTTCTGTGACCTATTCTTTTCCTTTACCAGACACTTCCAGAGATAAAGAGATGACCCCATCAAATCCCCTTTTGAACATGCACTCCAGACTTCTTGGTAAATACAATAATGGTATTTATTAGTAAAAAAAGATAGTTGAGGTAATGGAGGTCTTATCAGCAAAAAATTTTGCTGGATATACCTAGTAAATAAGCTTCAACTTTATGTATTCATGGCCATAGCTCACTAGAAAATGTCACATAAGCTATGCAATAAGTGGAGTACAAAAGACAGATGTTCCTTTATTGATATGAAATTTATATATAATTTATTTATATATAATGTATATATATACACATATAATTTATGAGATATATTTGTTTTATTTTCTCTTTTCTCTCATTCTGGGAATAAAAGGAAAACAAAGTTTAATATATATTTTAATAAAATACATTTTTAAAGAAGCAGAGCAGAAATTTCATAATAGAGAAAGAAAACTAAAATGTCATGCTGAACTCCCTGCTGTAATTGTGCAGTAAGTTTTTAAAGCCATTTCTGTATACCTGTTTTGATCCCAAGTACTTTTAAATTTCTTCATTATTTTACAATGGTGGGCATTTGATACCAGGATACCTCCTTCTACTTAAAAGCATTTCTTTTGGTCAAGGGAGAATGACAACACTTCTCATTCCCTAGATATTTTCTCACACCCCTTCTTTTCCCTATGAACTACTCTGGTCTAGGCTTTTAGTGTTTTTCTCTTTTTATTCTCCTACGGGAAGAGAGAAAAAGTATTTTTTTGTCTTTTATTCCCAGAATGAAAGACAAGAGAAAATAGAGTATATTTAAATTGATCCATCAAGAGACTAGGAAATCCTGTGTGATGGCAGATGAGTATCAGCAGTGTCATGGAAAGGAAAAAAAAAAAAGTAGATTTGATGTTGTTGGGAACACTAAAGGAATAAATGAATCTTGAAGATAGTTAAGATTTGATTCCAACACTTTTTACCTTGGATTTAAATGACTCACAATAATATTTTGATCTCCCAAAGACATCTGGTAACTTTCCCTACCTTAGAATTTTATTTTCAAAACATCTAACTATAATCTAGGGATTTATCTACCCAGATTCCCATGCAATCCCATAATTGTTGGTCCTTCTCTACTTGGCAGCTATTACACTTGACGGGCATGGGTGACCACAGTGGAGACCAGATGGCAGGAAAGGATGCAGAGTACAGAAAAGAAGTGTCTCCAAAAAGAAGAGGGCAGGTTGTAGGAGATGGGGAGTGGAGATCAATGGGTTGCACTCAGCACCAAGAAATAAATGGTTGAAAATATTGAGGGAATTTGTGCATGATTCCAGAAATGATCTCAACTCAACTGTTGGAGAAACATGTGGTTGTGTGGGGGCAAGTTGCATAGCTAAGAGGCTAATAGCAAGATTTCTGGAGACAGGTGGCTTGGTTGCCGATTCCAGCTCAGCACCTATTAACTGTGCAGCTTGAGCAGATCACTTTATATCTGCGTGCTTCAGTTTCCCCATTTGTACAGTGGAAGTAGAAATACTATCTGTCTCATATACCATGGCAAATATTAAATATGTTAAATATGTTCTATTAAGTTAGAATGATACCTGGCATGTTAGTATTGGTCAACTAAATAAATACAAAGGACCACAGCATTTTAGCATCAATGCAGCTTTGTTCTTAGTCTTCTCAATGCCTCAGCCTTTTGGCCAGGCATTACACAAAATGAAGGATCTGTTAGTTCAAGGTGATTCCTGAAGAGACCTATCCATAGGAAGAGGAGGGACACATGGGCAACTGAGAATCTCCTACACAGCCAGGAAAGCAACAGCGGCCCCCACCTGCCATGCAATTTGGAAGGAGAGTTTCAAACAGGGATCCATGCACAGGTCATTTCTCCCAGGTCAGCATCAACCAGGTCCAAACAGTGCTGTGCCAATACCTAGGAATTTTCAAAATTCCTTGGGCAAAAAATATCTCTATGAAAAACAGGCCATCCTGATACAGAGCCAAAAGGGATCATTCACTTTGTCAGTATTTAAGCCACTGCATCCTTGTTTTATGCTGGTAAAACCTGTGATATGCTATGTAGACAAACAAAGCAAGGTTTGTTCCTAAGATGTATTTACTTATTTTAGAGAGGGGGGGGAGAAGAAGAGGAAGAGAGAGAGAAGGAATCCCAAGCAGATTTCCTGTTGAGCATGAACCCCATGCAGGGCTCAATCCCATGACCCTGAGATCATGACCTGAGCTGAAACCAAGAGTCTGATGCTTAACCAACGGCATCACCCCTGTGCCCCTGACAAACAAAGCAAGTTTTACTTGAAAATTATTACAAATATATCAGAATGGAAAACAGGAAAAATTCCTGTTGAGGGAAAATTATTAAGATGTGGTTAGAAATAAAAGGTGGTTGGCTGTGAGGCTGGCAATTCAGCAATTAGGGTTGCACTGTCTGTAGAAAATTTTTTTTTAAAAAGTCACAAAAAAAGTCACATTAGTATCAATTAAAAGTTGGACTTTGTTTTAAATAATAGGAAGCTTCAGTTTATTTTTTTTAAGGTTTTATTTATTTATTTGTCAGAGAGAGAGAAAAAGAGAACACAAGCAGGGGGAGTGGCAGGCAGAGGGAAAAGCAGGCTCCCCGCTGAGCAAGGAGCCCGATGCAGGACTCGATCCCAGGACCCTGGGATCATGACCTGAGCCAAAGGCAGATGCTTAATAACTGAGCTACCCAGGCGCCCCTGCACTGGCAATTTTAAACTGGACCAGTGATAAAACAGACTTCCCCCACAAAACCTTTTGTTGGTCTAAATTCTAAATACTTTAATGCACACATAAAATCGGCTACATGTATTTGTTTTGAGAGTAAACTCCTAAGATTTTGAACCCATTGAACTATTTTTGGCTGGGGGTTATGTTCCAATCCCTGTGCCATTAAACATTCCTGTATTTAAATAGTAGGTTTGAAATAAACAAAAGCACTGTGATTCTAAAGAAGAGATAGAAGTTTACTTCAATTCTGGCAGTCCTTTTGCAAAAAATTCTCTGAACCATGCAGAATTCTCTCTTTCTGGAAGTGTTTCTTCATGTACCTCTCTCTACTTCCTTTCATAATGCACATTAATGTGGTAATAGGTATTAATTCACTGCTTTTTATTTGTTTTAATTTTGTCTACTGACTTACATACACACATACACAAATTTCCAAATAAGAAAGTTTTTCTCTCAAAAAAAAAAAGAAAGAAAATTTTTCTCTCTACATTTATTTTCTGGATAAAATTATGATTTGCTTTATTTCATGATAGTTTGCTAGGGTTGCCATTACAAATACTATAGTGTGGCTTAAACAACATTTTTTTTCTACAATTTTGGAGGCTGGAAGTCCAAGTTCAGTGTGTCAGCAGATTTGGTTTCTCGTAAGGGCCTCTCTTTTTGGCTTGCAGACAGCTGCCTCCTCACTGTGTCTTCACATGGCCACCCCTCAGTCTGGGTGTGTCTGTGCCCAAATATCTTAGAAAGGACAACAGTCATATTGAATTAGGGTCCACCATATGCCCTCATTTTACTTTGCCTTCTAGGACCTTCCTTATGTCCATAGTCACATACTGAGATATTGGGTGTTAGGACTTCAATATATGAATCTGGGGGTGCACAAATCAGCACGTAATGGGGGGGTGTTAAAAACGATCAAAATCAGTTGCAAAATACATTAGGTACACCAATGATAGATTTCAAAGAAAACTTACCTCAGTTCATTGTCTTAAGAAATAAACTTACATCATAATTGATTTTCCACAAAGCTAGCACACCTTCTTCCATGGCTATGCAACATTAAGTTTGTCTCGCTGGGAAGTTAGTGCAGGGAATGCCAGTCTGCTTAAGCAAGTGAAGGTTTATCTTCACAAGTAAAAGAAACGCTCTAGTGTAGGGGCTGAGACTTTGGAACCAGGCAGCGTCCTCCCAGTTGTATCCCCCTGGGTAAACGAGCTAACCTCTCTAGACCTCAGCTTTCTCAAAAGGAAGATTCAGCAAAACCTAATGACAACGGGCTACGCTGTCAGGCACTGTTCTAAATGCTGGGATTTACCAATTTACTAAACAGAGCTTTGCTCTGATGGGATATTAGAATGTCGGTGAGTGCTAGGGCAAACAGAAAAAGAAAAACAAGATACAGGGAATGGAGTGGAAAAGTAGTAACTTTAAATATTAAGTGACCAGGGGAAGCGTCATTCAGAAGGTAGAGTTAGTGAATGGATTAGTAATAGGTGCTTAAAATGTGAGCCAAGTGCGATAGTAGTCTGGCCAGCTCTATCGTAAAATAATAAAGCATATATAACCTCTATGCTTTAGTTCTGCTTTTTCATGCTTCAGTTATTTCAGTGGTGAAAAGAAGGAGCATGTGTCAGTGATAATTAGTTAATTAATTGTATGGTTATGTCAAAGAAGTCCTGGCACCAAATATGATCAAAAAGTTGGACAATTACAAGCTTACCTATAGGTTATTGTTAGTTTTGTTTTCTAAAACGTTTCTTTTACTACATTGATGCATATGTAGAGGTGAAATAAAAGAGGGCAAGGGAGTTACTGCCATAAGAAAATGTGTGTGCTGGGGTGCCTGGGTGGCTCAGTCGGTTAAGCGTCTGCCTTCAGCTCAGGTCATGGTCTCAGAGTCCTGGGATCGAGCCCCATATTGAGCTCCCTGCTCCGTGGGGAGTCTGCTTCTCCCTCTCCCTCTGCCCCTTCCTCCCTCTCCCCCCACCTGCTCTCTTTCTCACTCTGCTCTCTAATAAATAAATAAGATCTTAAAAAAAAAAAAAAGAAAATGTGTGTGCTTATTTTTCTTTGTAAAGTGCACCTGTTCATGTATTCAGGTAAGGAAAGCATGTGCTAGATGAGGGAGAATGTATACATATTCCAAAGACTGTATATGTGTATGCAAAATACCAAGTATTTTTAGTAATAGAACTTTGTAATTAGAAACAGATGAGAAAGGTGTTAAATTGTTTTTGGAATAATTCTTAGGTTCACTGAACTGAAAAGAAAAAGATCATTTTCAACCAACAAATAAATCTGCTATTTGATATGAATTATACATTGCCTACAGGACTTCATTTGATATGTTATGCATTTGTTCCTTCTGCACATTTTCCTAAGACCTTAGCCAAATGAAAGATTGTGGGCTTTTCAAAGAAGAAAGTGGATAAGACATAATCTACTAAATATTTCACAAAAGAAAGAGGTTAAGCATCAAGTATATTAGTTACGACAAATCATATTTTGTATTTTGAACTCTGAGTATTTTATCCAGTAAGACTCTGAAATGGCTTTATTACATAATTTGTGTAAGTGTAGCCAATCATCGGAAATATGTATAACACATTTAATCAGTAAAAGAACTCTTTTTTATTATGATTTTATTGACTGTATTCCCTATAGTATACTTTTCATCCCTGTGACTTAATTATTTTATAACTGGAAGTTTGTACCTCTTAATCCTCCTCACTAATCTCTCCTACCCCCCAGCCCCTCTCCTCTCTAGCAACCACCAATTTGCTTTCTATATTTATGAGTCTGTTTCTATTGTTACTATTATTATTGTTTGTTTAGGGGTTCTTGTTGTTGTTCCTTTGTTTTGTTTTTTTATATTCCCATGTAAGTGAAATCGCGTAATATTTGGCTATGTCCTTATGACTTATTTCCCTTAGCAAGATGCCATCTATGTTTCAGTGAATGGCAAGATTTCATTCTTTTTTATGACCAAATAATATTCCATTGTTTTTATATACCACATCTTCTTTATCCATTAATCTACCGGGAGACACTTAGGTTGCTTCCATAGCTTGGCTATTGTAAATAATGTTTCAGTAAACATAAGGGTGAATATATGTTTTCAAATTAGTGTTTTTGTTTTCTTCAAGTAAATACCCAGAAGTGGAATTACTGGATTGTATTATATTTCTATTTTTATTTTTTGAGGAACCCCTATACTGTTTTCCATAGTGGTTGAACCAATTTACATTCCCACCAACAGTGCGTGAGGGTTCCTTTTTCTCTACATCCTCTCCAACACTTGTTTCTTGTCTTTTTGTTACTAGCCACTGTGACAGATGTGAGGTGATATGCCATCGTGGTTTTGATTTGCATTTCCCTGATGATTAGTGATGTTGAGCCTCTTTTCATGTGCCTGGTGCCATCTGTATGTCTTCTTTGGAAAAATGTCTATTCAGGTCCACAGCACATTTTTAATCAGATTATTTGGGATTTTCTTGGTGTTGAGTTGTAGGAGGTATTTATATATTTTGCATGTTAATCTCTTATCAGATATATCATTTGCAAATATCTTCTCCCATTCAGTAAGCTTGTCTTTTCATTTTGTTGATGGTTTCCTTTGAAGATTTTATTCATTTATTTGACAGAACGAGAGAGCAGGAGAGCACTAGCAGTGGAAGCGGCAGAGGGAGAGGAAGAAGCAGGCTTCCAGCTGAGCAGGGAGCCCGATGTGGGACTCGATCCCAGGACCCTGGGATCATGACCTGAGCCGAAGGCAGACGCTTAACCAACTGAACCACCCAGGCACCTTTGATGGTTTCCTTTGCTGTTGAAAACCTTTTTATTTTGGTGTAGTTCCAATTGTTTATTTTTCTTTTGTTTCCCTTGCCTGGGGAGACATATACAGAAAAATATTGTTAGGGCCCATGTCCATGAGTTTACTGCCTATCTTTTCTTTTAGGACTTTTACGATTTCAGGTCTCATATTAAGGTATTTAATCCATTTTGAGTTAGTTTTTGTGTATGATCTAAGAAAGTGGTCCAGTTTCATTATTTTGCATGTAGCGGTTCACTTTCCCCAACACTGTTTATTGAAGAGGCTGTCTTTTCCCTGTTGTATATTCTTGGCTCCTTTGTCACAGATTAATTGACCATATAAATGTGGGTTTATTTCCAGGCTTTCTATTCTGTTCCATTGATCTATGTACCTATTTTTGTGCCAGTACCATACTGTTTTGATTACTACAGCTAAAATAACTCTTACTGTTTTCCGTCAGCAGCAAATGTTTATGAAATAAAAACAATAATGATGGTGACTCAAAGTTTTAATTAATCACATAGGTAGTGTGTTTCTAAGTATTCTAGTATCTCATTGAATTTTACTTATAAAATATAAATTATTTGGAGTTTCTAATAATTCTTGAAACTATGTAGGACAACATCGTGTAGGTAAATTTTAGATATGTTGAAATTATCTTTAAATTCATATTGTGTAGTCAAATTTTTCTGGAAGGTCATTTTCCTCTGACTTTCTTTTTTTCTATCCTGTTTCCCCTGCTGTCAGAGTCATTAATGTATGTATTAGGTGGAAGAGATATCTTTAATTAAATTAATGAAAGTATGCGTTATTAACTCATCTGTCTTAAATATTCTGTTTGTCCTTTTTCTTGGTAGTGTGAGAACTTTATTTTCACAAAATCTGGAACATTACTGAAACAATTCCGATAGGTCTCCCACATGATAAATGGCTACTTCATTGAGAAACATACTGAGGAGCTAATCAAAGGGTGATGTTTTCTGTTTGTTAATAGATTTGAACACAATGTGAAAGGGACTCTGGAACTATAAACCTGCAATAGACAGGATTTTCCCTTCTAAGCGATATGCTCTAGGCTCAAGTTCAGTGAGAGAGACCCAGTTTCCATCTCTGCCTTTCATTGAGGAATATCTCTACACCAAGAAAGTGCCAAGGAATGGCCTGAATGCTGGTCTGCTATGCAGGGCCAGAAAAGACTGACCAAAGGGAGATCATGAATGTGAACGATCACAATTGTGACTGGAAACATGCTAAAATCAGCTTGTTTTTTTGCCTCCTTAAGAAAGTACTTATTAACATGTACTTATTAACAACTGAAACTGAAAGTTTCTCCTCAGATCAAATACTCAAAACTCTAAAAATACCAAAATACTGAAATAATGGGAATTTGAATGCACTGTCTACACTCACCCTACAATAACATACTACAGTCAAGTTTATTGTGACTTATCTATTGTGTCAAAAATTATTCATAAATATGGATAGGTATTTATCTAATTTGTTTGTACTAGTTGAATTTTGACATATTAAAAGGAAAACTCTTCAGTGAATCATGGAACACTAATGATGTAATGTATGGTAATGTATGGTGAAAACTAATGATGTAATGTATGGTGATTAACATAACATAATAAAAAAAAATAAATAAAACCAAACTCTGAAAAAAAGGAAAACTCTTTCTTTAGACATTGTTTTAATGTGTAATCTCAAGAAGTAATTATGGTTATCTTTATCTCTATAAAGATATAATTTCCATTTTTATGTATACTAAGATTCAGATGCATGTGTGTACACATGTAAGTGTATATATGTATGCATATAGCGTGTGTGTGTGTGTGTGTATGCATGTGTATCCAGAAGAAACTGCCTGTTGTCAAAAAAAAAAAAAAAAATCAATGACCCAGAAGGAAAAGACACTGAGAAGTAGCATCGTGTAACAGCTAAGTTTGAAATGTTGGAATCAAATAGAATTTGGTTGAATTCCAGCTCTGCATTTTGCTAATAAGTGCCTTGAGGATGTCTCCTAGACTGAATTTCATTTGACTCTTATGTTTACTGGGAATAATAATATGTGCCTCCCAGGGCTGTTGTGAGGACTCAATTAATTAATGTGTATAAAACTGTTTTGTATTCCCTTTTATCTTCAATCTTTCCTAAAGTTTTCTTTTTTTCATAAAGTTCTTATATCTTTTCATTTTTATGAAGTGAGAATTCTGTACTCAAAACCCACACAGATAAATGCACCATAAATGTGTGGAAATAGTCCAGAAGGAGCATTGAAAGCTGTCTTTTTAATTACCTTTCAAAGGGCCATCTCGACAGCAGGGTGTGCATGGGTAGGAGATGAGTGCAAAGGGTTGGTTCAGAGGTGAGTTTGTATTGTACCCTGCATATTTGATTTTATTCTAAAAAAAAAAGCATGCTTTTATATATTATTTGAGCAATTTCAGATGAGTTAACATTTGGGGCAAAAATAAGATCGACTTGAAAAATAATACATTATATGTTAAAAAAAAAAAAGATAGCAGGAGCAGAAGAATGAAGGAGGGGAAATCGGATGGGGGAGATGAACCATGAGAGACTATGGACTCTGAGAAACAAACTAAGGGTTCTAGAGAGGAGGGGGTGGGGGGATGGGTTAGCCTGGTGATGGGTATTAAAGAGGGCACGTATTGAATGGAGCACTGGGTGTTATATGCAAACAATGAATCAGGGAACACTACATCAAAAACTAATGATGTAATAATGTATGGTGATTAACATAACATAATAATAATAAAAAAATTACTTAAACTATCTTTTAAACAAATTGTACAGGGAAAAGTGTCACTAACAGAAAAATATTCTTCATAATTTTTTTTTTCAAATTGGGTATAGCATTCTGTTTTGTTTCTCTGATATATATATATCATTATATATATCAAGACATATTATGTATATCAATATATATCAATATATATATCTATATATATATTTATTATATGCACGCACACACACACACATATATATATGCCATCTTCTTATTCAGTCATTAAGATGATTGGGTGGAAGGAGAAAAACCACTCGTAGTTGCAGTGATCCTTCTGTGGTGGATGAGATTTGAGTTAATGCGGTGAGGGGTCTTTTTAGGGAGTGTGGTTAATACAGGACAGGTTGGGCAGATGAAAAGACCATCAGAGGAGAGGGATGTGTATAACAGTAATAGTTTAGCCAGGCTAAAGCATACTATGTATGTTAAGGAATGTTGAGCTGTATGGCTTAAAATGTGGTTTGTAACTAAATTGTATGATAATCACCATACATTACATCATTATATGCAAACAATGAATCATGGAACACTACATCAAAAACTAATGATGTAATGTATGGTGATTAACATAACGTAACTAAATTGTATGAGAATTCTTTTCAGAAACATGTTTTTAAGTGTATGGCTATTAAGTATATAATTTAATAGAATGCTATGCTGGAAGTTAAGAACAAGCTAATTTAGTAATGGTGTTCAATCAGTGGCTCTATCGTTTTCCTCAGATTACATTAGGCCCCTAAAATTAGATGCTTACATTTACTCTCCAAATTGATGCTTTAGCAAAGCCCTGAATTAAGACGTTACTTAGTGTCATGGCTTGAATCATTTACTATAACTTTTCCTCACATTTTGACATTTGCTTATTATATTCTTATCTTAAAGATTTGGAGACATTGAAGAGATTGTAAAGATTTATCAATTTCAGATCATTAATTTTATATATAAGGGAAATGGATTTAAAAGAGAGAAAATAAATAAACTGCTCAAAATAACAGAGCTAATTAATAAAAGAGGCTACAAAACAACAAACAGGTCTCTAGAGTTCCAGTTTAACACTCTCTTCCAAGATGGATATTAGGGGGAAAAAATGAGAATGATGAACAAACCTGCAATTCTTGGCTTTAGACAAGCTTTGGACAAATAAATATTTTACAGCAGCAATGTGAAGCAGGGAATAGACCATGAGTGTGATACTGTGATGCATATCTTGCTTATTCCATGGAGCTTTCTGATCTAATGAGGTTTTAATTATAACTTTTGAAAAAGTGACTAAAAGGGGAACCCTTTTGTTTTCTAAGAAGGGTCATTAATGGCCTTTATGGCCACTTAGATCCCGGGGCCCATGCCCAGCTTGTGAGACTAAGCCTGCATGGGGTCCTGAAACTGAGAGAATTGATGAGGTTGGTGGATGGTGCCTCCACTTCTTTCTTTGAAATTGACTTCACAGTCTGTACTTTAGTCTTCAGTTTGATTGGCCCATGTGGGTATATATGGAAGATTTATTTTCTATGCACTGTTTTCTTTATTTAGATGCCCCAGCCAATTTTGGAAAGCCATCTGCAAGTTCTCTGAACCTTATATTTGTTCATATATTATACCTGTTTTTATACCTATTTTAGGTTCTTGATTATCAAAAGAGCTAATTCACATAAAAGGATTTGTGCATTAGAAAAAAATCACTAAGACATATTTTATATCTACTTGAAATACTATATAATGCTAATAATTAAGAGTTATTATACTTTTCAACATTATAAAATATGCAAAATGGTATGTTCTTACCTATTAAACATACTTCTAATAATAAATAAACTTATACAAGAGGAGTCTGTGAAGAACAATTTAAAATATTTATTATAAAAATCTGGAATTCATTGTGAGATTTCCAAAGCTCATTGGCATAAATAAATATTTTACATTTTAAATGGACTCTAGTTAAATTTAGAATATCTTTAATCCCACATCTCTGGAGTGACACTTTGCTAGGCACCATGGCATTTATAGATAGTGGGGAACCTGGTGCATTTCTTCAAGAAGAATTTGGAGGCAGAAGAACAAGTATATAATTGCTTTGCCCAAAGCACCTTCAATGTGCTTGAAAGATCAAGCAAGGGAGATATATTTTCAAAAAGTGTTATTCAGTTAACTGTAGCATATGAGATATGGTCTGAAGAACAAACAGACTTGTAAAGAAAGCTAAGAATTCAGTGAGATTAGAAATACAGCTAATCTTTTAATGCAGCTGGTTAACCAAAGACCTTTCCCTACCTTATATTTTCCTTCACAATGAATTCCCATTCAGCCTCTTTGAAATAATACTTCTGTAATACATCTCTTCTTTTTTTTCCAATCACACATTGCTTCGCAGCTGAGCCAGCTGCTTATAAAGGCACAGATTAAATATAGAATCTTCAGTACTAAATATTGCCTAACTTAGTGGCATTACATTAGACGGATTTCAGAAAAAAGGTGTTATGCCTTTAAATACATTCTTTTGCTTAAATAGAATTTTCCTGTTAGCAGATCAATGGGATAGCTTTTGTGGCAAAATATCTTTTCTACTATCAGCCATAGAAAGCTTAAAGATAAAATATTATTTAATAGGTGCTATTTTAGAACAGTTGGTAATTGACATAAAACAGCAACGCTAACCTGCTATATATTCTCTTATTTGTTGTAAGAGTTCAGTATTTTTACATACTATATTTGATTTGGGTAATAACATGATACATTATTCAGATGGTGTAATTACCCAAAGCAAGGCATAGAGATAATTCTTTTAGAGTGTTTGAAAAGGTTGCTTCTATAAAAATTATGTCTTTGTCAGGAAGTTATATCTTTCTTAAGAAATGACATAGAACATGTGGTAGATAGTGATCCCCAAAATGATTCCTTCCTTTGGCAGAAGAAATTATGGTCACATTCTGTCTCTTTGAAATGATTACACCAACTTTTTACTAAACCTATCTGAATATAGAAAATTAAAGTATTTTGTAACTATATTTTGCTTGGCTCACCACAAAGCCCTAATCTATTAAAGTAAAACCTTCATTTGTGTAAGTGGTTGATAAATTGTCAGTGGGAGGTATAGTTGTAAACTCCTGCTGTACTATAAAGGAATCCAAAGACTTACGCCCCTTACCCATCCCTCCCACCACCAGTGTCATCTACAGGAGCTTAACTTCTACCTATATTGCCATAAAACAAAACAAAACAAAACAAAACAAAACAAAACAAAACAAAAGAAAGAAAGAAAAAGAAAAGAAATCCAGAAAGGACTTGAAAACAAAAAGACCTTAATTTCGTATTCGTGGCTTAGAAGAATAGTAACATGTCAACCAAAGCCAGAAACCCCATGTAGAATATGCCTTTATTCTATAGAATACTTATCATCCAGATAATAAAGGTAATCTTTCTTCTTGTTATCATCAGAAAAATAGCGGTTCTTCCTAAAGGTTGTGATTTTTTTTTAAGCCATGCATAATTTCTTCTCAGAGTGCCAAAAGCCCAGAAGCACAATGTCTGGCCAAGGTTAATAGCTAGTTCACAATCTCTGGGAGGGTATTTCATGTAGGCTTTACAATCATAGGCATTTTCTATAACCTCATCTACTTGAAACACTATCAAAGACTAATTATCAGAAAGTGCAATTTATTTCAATCTACCTACCAGGTTCTGGGTACTTCTAATGCAGAGGGGAAAAGCACAGACATAGAGAAAAGATAAAACAAGAAAGCAGCTGGAGACAGAGAGAAGTGGGGTGAGCTCCGGGACGTGGGGCACTCCAACTGGGAAGAAAAAGAAAGGCAAAATACAAATTTATATCTCAGGAGTAAAACTGCACCTAAAAGTCCAGTGCTTTATAACTGCTATTTATATACAAATGGAGTCTTCACTGAACTTGAAATTTGTGTAGAATTGCCTCAAAACCCCTAATCCAAAGGATTAGAGAAACCCCAACATCTCCAAATTATCTTTTTATTCCTGGGGCTTCAGTTCTGGTGCCCACTAGTGTTGTCTCACTTTTATTCTGTATTTTCTGGGAAGGAAGGTAGGAAAACAGGAGAAAGGTAAGTACAATAGGGGAGTGGGGGAGGGAGGAAGGGAGTGAGGTAGGAAGGGAGGAGGCTAGAAGTCAAGGAGTCTAAAGATACTAGAGGATGATTAGAGAGGACCAGTTATCTACAAATCATTCAGGAAGGAATTCCGATATTATGACATGCGGTCAGCAATCTGAAGGAAACAGAGTGAATTGTGTGTCTACTGGGGGAAGAGCAATATAACCAAAGGTGGAAATTGAGAGGATCTGAGGCACAGTGCATATGTTCTTGTGCTCTATTCTTGCTGTGTTAGAGGGTTATATGTGGCATGTGAGAAAGGTAACAGTCATGACAAATTTAGATCGATCATCAGAGGTGTGTACATTTTTTCAACCATGTCAGAATTCCTAGTCTACAGACAACACAGGGGAAGAGTTGTGTTGAATCATGGAATTTGAAATAGGTTTGCTTGCTCTCTCATTTATAGACATGGAGAAATGGTTCCAGTGGGGAAAAAAAAAAAAAAAAAACCAGCTAGATTTTCTTTGTTTACTGGAATTTTCTGAAGATTGTAAAATAGCAAGAATTCTCAAGGGCAAATTTGGAAGGATTCTGTTATGACAAAGAATAAATGCTCCACCTGCAAACAGATTTATTCTTGATGTTATGTATCCTTTATCCTCTGCGGGTCTTTGGAAGTTGTTGTTTTGTGTTGGAAGGAGGATGATATTGACAACAAAATGAGAACAACTGGCTAATTAATTTTTTAATAAAATCTGCTCACTTTGAGTAAAGCTTGAATCAAAACATTGTTTGACATCCATAGTAAAATTCTCTATATAAAGTCTCCTGAAATTTTGCTGGCAAATGTCTTAGTTCCCATGATCTTAGAGTCTATGACTATGGAAAGAATTATTTCAAACATATCAGAATTTGTTGGCTTAAGTAGATTTTTGTGTTTATAAACTGAACACTCTTGCTTGGATATTAGAAGATTGGGATTCCAAAATACTTTTCAGAAATAATTTACTTAGCATACTTGTTTCCTAGCTCAGATATTTTTTTCTTGAATCATTTACTCTTAAACTTTATTTTTCCACTGTGAACTTTCAAGTTCATATGTCATGCATATTCTAATGCATTCCACATTTTAAAAGAGAGGAAAATCCCGGTGACTAACCATGTCTAACATTAGTTAGTAATATTCTTTCTCTTTTCTTTGTGTTCATGGAAGACAGAACTACTTACACTCATATATGCAGAAAGAATGCCATGGGGCCAAATGATTCACTGCTTTCCCTCAGTTCAAATCCCTCAAAATACCACTTTCTATCACTTCCTACTCTTCATCACTACCTACCCTCTCCAGAATGCTTGGCCATCTGGAGTTTCCAGCTCATGGAGAACACAACAGCATGTTACCTTCAGGATGATGCTTTCTGAGGGAGTGTTTTCTTTTATAATTCACTCATCATTTGCATTTTCTTCATATCTGCATCTTTACAATATTGCATATCTTTCATAATTTATGGAATCATTTAAATATAAATCTTGGGACAATTTAAATTCTTAATTAAAAAATCCCAGTTTTTCTGCAAAATATGAAGATTTGAAGGAGAAAATGTCTATTCACAAACAAAATCTAATCCTTTTGAATGGTGGCTAAAAGCAGGTTGCAAGTTCAACAGGAGCATTAGTTTACAAAGGAATGGGATACATCATTGATCGGTCTTTAACTTCTTGCTTCTCTTCTCTGTCATCTATTCATTCAGGTTTTGATTCTTGATGTGATACCACTTACCTCTATTGCTTTTGGAGAATGTATGTTAAAGTTTTGAATAGGTAATAAACATTCACAAATTTCAAACATTAAAACTATTAAAGGGGGAGCAGTGAAAAGTTCCCTTCCACTATGGACTGAAAAAGTTTCTGTCCCCCAGATTTCATATGTTGAGGTCCTAATCCTCAATATGGTGGTGTTTTGAAGTGGAGCCTTTGGGAGATGATTGAGTTTAGATGAGGTAATGGAGGTAGAGGGCCCGTCATGGGATCGGTGCCCTTATAAGAGGAAAAAGAAACCAGAGCTGTACAGTATTGTGAGAAATAAGTGGTTGTTTTTTAAGCCACCCTTCCGTGATATTTTGTTGTAACAACCCAAATTGACTAAGACACCTTTCCCACCTTGATCCCAATCTGCTTTGTTAGCACCTCCACCCAACAGGTCAGCCAGTATTATTTACCTTTTCCTCTCTGGCAGTGATTGTCTTTGCTGTGTCTATCTATGTATGAGCCAGTACAGATTATATATTCTCTTTCCCCCTCCATTGTACACAAATTGTAGCATACTACACTCATTTTTCTGTTTTTTTCTCACTTAATAATATATTGGGACATCTTTTCCTATCAGGAAAGAGAAGTTTCTACTCTCTTTATTTGTGGCTGATTAGTATCTCCTTGTAGGAAATCTGATATGTTACCTAACTAACATTAACCTTTTGCTATTAGAGATAATGCTACAATAAAAAACTTGCACATAAGCTATTTTGCATATTCTCTAGTGTATTTGAACAAGGGACTCCTGAAGAATTACTGGTACAAAGATGCATGCATATTACATTTTTATGGAAACTGTAAAGTTGCCTTCTATAGTTGTTGTACCACTTTACACTTCCATAATAATGTATGAGAATGCGATCCCCACTCCTTCAACCACACCAGTCTTCAAAGACCTTCCTGTTACATAGTAAATAGCCACTCACATAGACTACAATATGAGTCAACATCTTGCAAGAAGGCAGTCTATCGGCTCTGTATATAATTTTACTATACTGTGGATTATTAAGCTTTTAGGTTTTTGTCAGTCTGATAAGGATTAAAATGGAATAGTACTATAATTTCAGTTTTTATTTCTCTTACAAATGAGATTTTGCACCTTTTCCTTTGCTTAAGGGCACATTTCCTTTTCTGTGACTGGCCTCTTAGTTTTGTCTATGCTATTTTATTGGTTTTCTTACCTCCATGTAAGTTTTCTTTATAAATTTTGGAGTGATTGAGTGTGATATTAGTCATATTATTTTCCCAGATGGTCTTTGTCTTTTCACTGTTTTTTTTTTTCTTCTGTCATATAGTAGCTTTTGATGAACACATCAATAAATTTATCAAGCTTTTTCATGGTTTCTGAATATTTGTGTCAAATGTAGAAAACCCTTTCAATCTCTGAGTTTATGAAAAAAATCTCTCACCTTTCCTCTCTTACTTAGTGATTTCTTTTTTTTTTTAAAGATTTAATTTATTTATTTGACAAAAATAGAGACACACAGTGAGAGAGGGAACACAAGCAGGGGGAGTGGGAGAGGGAGAAGCAGGCTTCCTGCTGAGTTGGGAGCCCGATGCGGGGCTTCATGCGGGGCTCGATCCCAGGACCCCCAGGTCATGACCTGAGCCAAAGGAAGACACTTAACGACTAAGCCGCCCAGGCACCCCTACTTTATGATTTCTTATGTTTAAATCATTACCATGTTTGGAATCGATCTTTGTGCAAGTGTGAACCCAGCTTGTTTCTCCCCCCACACCTCAACACAATTGTTTCAAATATATTTGTTGAATGTACATCAGTCCACATCAGATTTACTTAAAATCTTGTATTAGAGTCATTGTCTGAATTTTTTTATTCTATTGCATTGACCTGTCTCTACAAAGTTTTCACAACTTAAGTTTATGTGCTGTGTTAAATGTATTAGGAAAAGGTCCTCTTATTGCTTTTCTTTTCCAGAATTTTAATTAAAAAAATTTCATATGAATTTGGTATTAATTTAATGTAGTTAACAAATAGTATACTAACTGGGATCATCCTACATTTATTAACCTGTTTATGGAAGGTTGTTGATTTTTCCTATTATTTGCATTTGTTTCATTTTTTATGCACCTTCAAGATAGTTTTAGAGTTTTAATATGGCTCTACATATTTCTCATCACATATTCCTAGGAATTTTATCTTTGTTGAGTCCTTTTCCATTGTATTTTCTATAGGGTTTATGTTTGACTACTATTGATTTCTGAGTTAATATTCTATTCCACTGTATCCCAAATCACTGTATATTTTAAGGATTTTTAGCTGATTTTCTTGCCTTTTTTCAATTTATAGTCATGTAATCTGTAAGTAGTGTTATCTCCTCATTTTTAATTTTCGTGTTATTTCTTTTCCATGTCTAATTGGTAGGCTAATCTTAGTGTCTCTGATAATTAGTAATAATAGTATTAATTCCTTAGTACATATATTAGTACAATGTCAAATAATAGAAGAAATGAGTACTATTTCTTGTTTCTGACTGTAGAAAAAATGTTACAAATGTTTTACTATTCAGTACAATATTAGTCCTAGTAAGAATAGTTTTTAATCATATTGAGTTTCTATCATCCTTTAAAATTGAATATTTTATTTTTTGAATTTATTTTTCTAAATCAAAAATGAATGTCAAAGTTTTTAATTCTCAGAATCTATAAAGAAACTACATTTTTCCTAAACTTATAAATAAATATTTTAATGTTTCACTTACTTACAATCCTACTCATTTACCTATCAGTAGGAACAAACTATTTTGAAAAATTTCCTTTATTTATAATGTTCTTATTTTAAATCCTCTTATCTTTTGTTTCCCTTTTGAGCAAGATAAAGTAAAAGCATGGTTAGAGAATAATGCCATAATGGGAATGAAGTAGGAACACTTCTGAGTATGTATATTATTTTATTTATTTGTTTCTTTGTTTACCAACCTTGCTTCAAGTTTTCGTAAGTATGTACTGGAGACTATTTTGCTTTTCTACCTTCTACCCCTACATCCTTGCCTCATTTTTAAGAACTTAGTTACTTCACAAGTTCTCACTAGAATTGGATGAATAAACCTTACCTGCAGATATTTAAGCTGTTAATAGAGATGTCTTTTTGTTTGTTTCTTTATCAAGTTTGGCAGGAAATAGATGTCACACTGAAATATAAATATTTTGAGAATCATTTAATAAATAAACCACATATAAAGGTATAAACAGGGCATAAAGAAACCACAAAGGATATTTCATACCCATGGTGCTAGAACAGCAGAGCAGTTGCCACTCCAGGTGAAAATGGTAAGAGCAGAGTGGTCACCCTACTTCAAAAGACAGATTCCTACAGAAAAGCCCAATTAAAATGAAACAACCCTTTTTGATGAGCACTGCTGCCTGTGCATGATGGGAGCTAGAGGAATAAATGCCCAACATCACTCTGCGACTTTAGTCTTCTGCTGGGCTAAACCCACCTGGAAATGTCAAGGAGGTCAAGGAAGCCCCTTTTTTGGTCCACAGATCAGCCCCTAAATAGAGAGGACAGTGGGGAACAGTGGAAAATAGATCTGGAGAGGTACACAGAACATATCCTGCACATCCTATGTACCTTAACTCTGTTCTTACACTAGGTAAATAAGCTAGAAATATAATGTAGATAGCTCAAATATGAGAGAAAAAAGACATGTTATAATTATCAACTATGGCATAAGTTTCTTCTTTGGGAAGACAAAAACAGAAAATTATTACAGTGCCCTAAGTTATATGTAATCTTATTTACTGTTTGTAAAGAAGTCATTGGTAAAATAAAGCATGCTACTTTTAAGAATACATTTTATTTTCTTTTGTTCAAATGTGAAAAGTTGCTTTATAACTCCTTCATATTTTAGAAAAGGTCTATGAATTACTTATGATAATGTGGCTTACGATGTTCAAGTGAGTGTAAATGAAATATTCAGAAGTTGGCTACTGTTAAAGGTTTCATTGCAGTTTGTTTTCTTAAAGTTTTTTTTTTCTTTTAAAATCACTAGTTCACATCAGACTTTTACTAGTCTGAAACATGCAGCCACAAATAGAAAAATTAAATTCTTTAGACCACCCCGCAACTCTATTTCCACACATATAATGCAGCCAGAATGTGTAACTGAAAATAAACTCTGCAAAATAGTGTCCTCAGCATTTTTTTGTACCTGGTACAAGAAATATTTCCTCCAGTTGCTAACAAAAATAACATACCTTAAGAGGAAAGAGAGAGAGAAACTAATGATATGTTGGGTTATCCTTTTAGATATTGTGATATACAAAAAGGATTTAAATTTCTCCTTTGAAGTTTGTTTCTAGTCCCTCCAAAAATGTTATGTAAATGGAACCAGTTTTAAATGTCAACTTTGTACTTTTTCACAGTTTTCAAATGTGCTTCTTGGGGAAAAAGAAAAACAGAAATATCTTCACTGTAAAATATTCAAAATGTTCAAGCATGGAAAATAATTTGAAAAATACTCTGTACTTATTTACAAAATTTCATAGAAAGGGGGGAAGTACTAGAGAAACACAGAACCATTACAGTTGAAGTTCTTTTGCCACTCGGGCTTCACTGGGGAACCAAGAGAAGATATGCTCACATAGTTCATTGGTTGCTCTTCTCCAGCAACATACCTGACTGGTATCTATTAAGTGAATCCATTTGAACATCTCAGTGGGATCTCCAAAATTGCTCAAGACTGATTTTCAAAAAGGTAAAATCCTAAGTGTTATTCAAACATAAAATGACAACTTGTCAAAAGTCTTGTTTCACTCATTAATTAATGAGGAACTCAGTCCGATGTCAAAAGCAGTTCCAGTGAGAATTTGAGTTATAGGAGTTCATATTCTCTACCAGACAAATTTCACTGGCATTGCCAAGAACAAGAATCATTTACCGTGCTGTGGACAGGTAGCATTTGCATTGTAATCCATTTTCTACAACTTGAAGTCTGTCTCTTCAAAATCATTAATTAGCATGGTCGTGCAAAGACATTCAAAAGTGTACAGCCCTGGAGGATCAGCTAATTCCCTGAGGGCCCATTAGACACTGACAATATTCTACTGACATGCTATCCACTAACTTTTTTTTCATAGATTTCCAAGTCATGGGTGATTTTTTCCTGAAAAAGGCATTATGATGGGGTCAAATCCATCCAAGAGAGACTCAGATGCCAAGTCAGATTAATATTCTTTAGAATAAAAATGATTTTTCCCATATCCTGGTATCATTAAAATATTTCAGAGGATTCTGTAATTTACACTTCCAAAACCACCAACTCTGTCTCCCATAGCTTGTATCAATATTGATCTTAAAAATATATGCAAGTAGGAAGTTCTATATTCTTTTATTTTAGGTAGTGTTTGCTGGCAGCAACCAAAAGAATTGGGGATGTCTCGCATCAGAGTGTGGTCTGGAGTCCCATGGCTCAGAGTCTAGAGCCTACTCAATATCCTTTCTCTTCTTTTTCAATAACGTAAATTCTATATTTTTCCAAGTGAAATATTCAGAGCTAATAATCTACCCTCCCACACACACACACACTTTTTTCAGTTGTTTGGAGATTAGGGTGGCCGAAGCAATGGAAATAGAAAAGATTGCCTGGGACCTCAAGAAAATTTCATAAACCTTGGGCTGATAAGCTGGGAAATATTTCTGCTGGTAAATATTCCTCCTTCTTACTGCCGTGTGTGGACTTGATGGTTGGATCAGGAAGATCAAGGAGTTTGGGACATTAGTAATAATGACGGACTGCCATACGATCTTTAGCCTGTCTACCTTTGAATTTCACGAGAGAAAAATAAATCTTTGTATTATTTAAGGCAATGATATTTTGGCCTTGTGTTAGTATCAGTTAATGCAATTGCTAATTAATCCAGGACCCCATTTCTATAGGATGCTCTAAGTCATCCATACTGAGTCACTTTATAATCATGTACCGACCACTTTTTAGAATAGAAATTCTGCCTTATTCTAATGTGAAGAATATTGGATGTAAAAAGTAAACAGATGGGTAGGGTAAATGACAGATATTTGGAATTGATACTGAATATAACTTGGCTATGTTACATTTGTAAATAAGTTTTTTCACCCCCTCACAGGCACGTTGGCCAGTTTTTCCTTTTGTTATTGAGCCAACCCTCAGTCCAAAGTAAAATTCTATGTTCTACAGAGACCTCATACAAAATGTTGACCAACAGTTCTTCAAAAAGTTCCTTTCTATAAGGTCCCCAGCTTGACTTAATTTCTTCCTATTATCCTCTTTTTTTAAACTTTTAATCGTAGAAAATTTCAAATGGAGAAAATAATATAAAAAATCTTCAAATAAATGTAATTATCCCACCTCAACAAGCATCAGTGTTGCTTTATCAATACCTCTTTCCTCTTTATCTCTTCCCTGAGTCATTTTGAAGCAAATTCCAGACATCATTTTATTTCATCCACACATATTTTAGCATGTGTCTCCAAAACAACAACAACAAAAATTATTTTTTTAACAGAATCAGTTTCATGTTCCCACCCCATGTTACATCCTAGTTGGTTTTTCCTAGAGAGTTTTCCATACTCTCGATATCACTGACTGAGTCCACTTGGTGTGGTTTCAGATGTTCCTTTTCTAACAGACTTTTCTTGTAAATTGATAGTTATAGTTAGAGTTGATCAGATTTAGGGTTTATTTTTTTTGTAAGACTACAGCATAGATGATACTTTAAATTCTATTAAAAAGTGCAAATGTCTTGCATCTTTTTCTATAGTGTTACCCCTGATGATCATTACATCACTTGACTCATTATTTCAGAAGTAAAAAAATGGTGACATTCTGATTTTATCCATTTTTATTTGTAAGCTAGAATACATCTATAAAAACTATATTCCCTCATCAATATTTAGTAAGTTTGAGTTACTATTTATAAAAGAAAAACAAGATAAATACTCAATTCTTTCCACTTATTAGTTTTCAAAGTAATGACTTGACTACTTAGAAAAAGGATCAGGAAACTTAGCTTGCAAAGGGCCAGATAGTAAATATTTTAGGTTTTTCAATCTGTATGTTTTCTGTCACAATTACTCAATTCTACTGTTATAAAGAGAGTGTAGCCCTAGACAATATGTAAACAAATGGGTGTAGTGTGTTTCAATAGAATTTTATTTACAAAATTAGCATTTGGGACAGTTTAGATCCAAGGTTCATAGTTTCCAACCTCCAACGTAGAGTTCCCTGAAAATGACCAATGGGTTTTTGGTTTCTTTTACCCTATGTTTAGTATGTTATTGGCTCATAGATTTAAATTGTTTTATTCCACTGAAGTTACTACTTTTTTTAAAAGTTTTTTTTTTTTTATGAGTAGTTTTAAGTTCATAGCAAAATTAAGAGGAAGGTACAGATATTCCCCATATACTCTTAGCCACTAAACATTCATAGCCACTCCCCGTTATCAACATCACCACAATAGTAGTACATATGCTACAATTGATGAATCTATGTTGACAGGACATTATCATCTAGAGCCCATAGTTTACAGTAGAGCTCACTCTTGGTGTTATACATTGTAGACATTTGGACAAATGTATAATGACATGTATTCACCACTATACTATCATACACAGTATTTTCACTGTCCTAATATCCTCTGGGTTCCTCCTATTTGACTTTAAAATTGTAAAATCGTACCTACCCTAGCCAATGGGAGGCTCTTCAGTTAGCTACTAAGTCTTTTTGAAACATCTTCAGTGGTCTTTTGTAGCTTGCCTGATGTCTTGTCTGACGAATCACCCCAGGGTCATCTTGTGTATTTGCTGCTGTAGACTTAGACTCAGGTATTTCTTGTTGAATCTCTGGCTTCCTTTTGTGGAAATGATATTTCGATACCACGATCTGAAGACTAAGGATGTTTATTACTATTGAGTGGTGTTTATTTCTAGACTTTTTCAGTGAACAGAGATAGGCTACCTGTCTTATCTATTAGGCTAAGACAGGACCATGATGGGTTCAAATACACCCTGTACCTGTATTTCCCATTCAAATTCAGTCCTACAAGGTTATTACATAACCTCAGCTGTCTTACACCTGTTTCTCTTTTTTCTCCACCACAAAACCCCCAGTTGCTTGACATACTAATATTGTCATCAATAATATTATCATAGAAACCAATTCAAAGTTCTTTTCACCCTTCTTCAGTACCTTACAGATGCACAGAGTACTGTGTTTTACATTATTTAGTTTTAATTCTAGTGTAAGTTTACAGAGACAGAAATTATTAACCATTCAATAAATACCCTATCCTTTCTCTTAACAGAACCTTGGTTTTGTTCAATATTCATATGCTATGTTTCTGAGTATAATTAAACCTCAAATAAAATTGAGTTTCTGTTGGTAAGAAAGCATATGGTAATGGATATTGGGTAGTTAATAACTAGATTCAGTGACAATTCCTATGAACTACAGCTCTGCCTGTTTCTCCAACTTAGCCATTAGTTCACATCATCAATGACTGTCTCTCTGGCTTCTCATTAAAACTATTAATTAATTTTTATTCTTCCTTTGTATCTTTAATAAATATGTTGTTATATAATAAACCACAAAGCCCTCATATGTTCCTTCCCCTACCAACACACTAACATGCATCTATATGCAAAATCTGCTGTTAATCATTATTACATTGAAATATCCCAAAACATTATTTTCATCTCATAATTTTTGTCTATAGTAGAAATGGAAACAAATGAGTAGGCTTCTAAAAGTTTCTTTCATTACACATTCTTTTAGAGATAAATATTTCTACTTTTATTCATATTATCTAAGTTGTATTTTCTTTTACATGATCACTACAAATTAGAGAAAAACAATTAACAAGAGAAGCTATGGAGCAAATGTTTTGGTTAAACATCATGAAGCATGGATTTAACAATATTGCCTTCTCAAAAGGCTTGCAATAAAATATTAGAAATGGACAAGATTTAGAGCTTATTCTATATGCAAACATTTACATTTAAAAGAAAAATATCTCTAGATTATAGGAGCCCATAAAGCATAGCATTTTAAAGGTTAGCTATGACAGTAGACCCTCTGGTTTTAAAATTGAATCCATCACTTTCTAGATGTGTTACCCTGGATGAATTATAGATTTAAAATGGGTGTAATAATTTTATGTAACCATACAGCTGTTAGGAGGATTAAATATATACATTATATATATGCATATATGTATATAAATACATATGATATATATTATCACTTTCATACCCAATATATGTCATTTTCTTAGTTAATAAAACACAAGGTTACTAATATTTATTGAGTATTTGTAATATGCCAGATGTTTTTTTCTAGCGATATCATTGGAAAGAACAACTGGAATGTTAGAAATACTTAATAAAGATTAACAAACATTGTTTTATTAACCATTTAAGAAAATTATATATATCAATTATGAGAGTAGTATTGATTCTTTCATGATTATAAAACTAATGAAATAAAGTGAAAATTACCCTCTGTATATTAGACTAGATTTTAAAATATGTCAGATTCTTCCAATACCACTAATTACTAATAATGACTTTTTATTTTTTTTCTTAAGATTTTATTTCTTTGAGAGAGAGACAGCAAAGAGGGAGATGGGGAGGGAGGAGCAGGTTTCCAGCTGAGCAGGGAGCCCGATGCCGGGCTCTACCCCAGGACTCTGAGATTATGACCTGAGCCAAAGGCAGATGCTTAACGGACTGAGCCATCCTGGTGCTCCTAATAATGCCTTTTTAGATATATGAATTATTTATTGTTGAGAGTGCATAGATTTTAGTTAAGCATCTAACTAACATAAAATATTTTCTACAGGTTAAATCTGTAAGTTACATTTCAAGGAACTACTTTTTTGCAAGAGCAATAAACTTGTACTAATATTCTTTGTCACATGTAAGTAACATATAATCTATTAAAGTCTGGGAAAATGCTTTATGGCCATATTGCAGAAATAATAATATCAACATTCTAATAGTCCTCCTCCCTTTTCAAAGTAAGCTCTATGCCCAGTGTGGGGCTTGAACTCACAAGGGCTTGCATATTCTACCGACTGAGTCAGCCAGTCCTCCCTCTAATGGCCCTATTATCTGATCCTTTTGTGCTATACCAAGCATGGTAAACTAGATTTCATTTGTTCTCAGATATTTTAGAAATTACTATCAATTTTATATGTATAACGCACACCATATATTACAAGTATCCCACTCTGCTACTACCAACACCACCAAACCCAGCATATAACAGCTAGCTTAGCAACAAGCTTTTGAACCATATTCTACAAACTTGACTGAAGAGACCGACTTTAAAATAGAAGTTTGACCATCATAGAGTCATCACATTGTTCTCTTAGAAATTTAGATTGGGATTAGGAAAGACTGAGCTGATAACTGAATAAAAAATTCAAATAGTCTCTGGGTTGAGTACTGACAAGTAAGCTTAGTAATAATGCAAGGAGATGTGCAGGGATTTGCTAGCATTTATTGCATTCTTACTTTATACCTGTAGCATATTTTGTTGATTGACTTAATCGACACTAAGTCTGAACACCACTTACTCATTTGTCTTTCTCATAGAAGCTATAAATCTAAAATATTTATTACCCAGCCTCTCTGCAGCTAAGCCACACACTTATATTTGTTCTTACTGATGAAATATAAACTTCAGTCCTTTCTAGATTTCCTTTTGTTGCTTGGCTTCTCCTCTTCTTTCAGTGTATAAAGCAAGATATGAAGACATGCATATCCATGGGCAGTGTTCCTCTTACAATAATAATAACAGAAGTCACATGCAAAGAATGGTAGAGCAAAAAAAGTTAAAAGGAGAATGGTTCTTTGATAGCATTGTTGTCCACCTCTGACTAATTATTGAGCAAAATAAATCAATCAGGTTTTCTATTACCTCCAATTTTAATTTATATGGATCTAAGTGCTTTACCTGTGTGAATTCTATGAATTTATTGAATCCTTACAACTAGCATTACTTGATAGGAATTGTTTCTTCCATTTCACAGATATAGAAATGTAGGCATCGGATAATTACATCACTGTATTAGAGTTACACTTCTAGTATGTAGAAAGGCAATGTTTGAAACCCATATAATCTGATTCTAAAGCTCCAATTTAACCATTGTACCATGCTTCCATTTACCATGAAAATTCAGGAGGAAAAGAGAAACAATGAGATAGCTAGGAACTTCTGTGATCCAAAACAGTACAGTTAATTTTGTGTTTCATGAAGCCCTTTGGAGTTTGCTTGTTTTTGGTGTGCGGGGTCTATGAGGTAAATATTTCAAGTCATGAGATACATTTTATTAATCTACAAAATAGAGATATGAATAGATACCACCCAATTTATTAAATGAGATAACATATAATGGCTAAAATAATATTTCTCAAAAGCAATGTAGGCCTGGTGGAATTCCATTTAATTTCCAAAGGAACTGAAACCTTGTAATAAACCAGAAAACAGATTATCTTTACTCTATTAAATCTTTGTTGGTCTCAAGTGTTAGGGATCAGAAATTTGGTTATCATAGTTGGATAACTACCAGCCATATTAAGACACTTTGAATCTCTGGTTTATCCCCCAAATCAGACTTTAAATGAGAATATTCACTATGTTAGTCTTGAGTTACTATTTTACAACCTAAAGTCCAATGCATATCATCCTAGCTAAAGAAATCTGATTTTTTTAACTTGTCTCTGTGCCAGTTCAGAGCATGATGAAGTGACTTAAGCTATGTTAGTGTAAACAGAGATGACAGAAATATTTTAGAGCCATTGACAGTCTCCAATGTGAGGAATATTAAAGAATTATTTGCTTACCTGGTGTGGGTTGGTTGAGAGAGAAAACAAGTAATTTTTCAGTGGTGTATGTGCTATTTTGTTCTCTTGAGTGGGAGTCTGCCATTTTGAAACCTCTTCAGCAAGTTGTACAGTTTGACCAACTTACCAATTTATGACACTCATATAGCACATATAAATAAGTCTGAGAGTTAGGTCCCTGAACAAAATCTGACAAAATTTATAGCTTATACTCCTCCCTTAAATTTTCCATTATAGAATATTCATCACTGACTAAAGATGTACATAATACAAAGAATTCATCAATAGACAATGAGTCTTACGTTGACTTTCTGGGCTAACATAGAACTACATCAAATTAATTATAATCTTAAATAAAAAGCCTATACATAAGTTATGATTTTTCAATTTAGGTAGTTCATAAAATGTTTGTAAGTGATGATCTTAAGAGTAAAATGTAATATAAAATAGAAAGCAAATTATCTTCAAATTAAAGTAAAATGCTCAATAGTAATTCAGCAATATTATGTTACAGTTCTTAATGGCTTATATAATTCTTAGTAATATGTTTTCCACATAATAGCAAAGCCATAAAAGTAGCAGTCACTTGTAAAAGGTATTTTCCAAGGGAATCAGTAATAAAGGCTACCATTTAACAAGCAGATGTTCAAAGCTCTGATATCTGTTATGTTAACAACGCCAATGGCTAAGCCTGATTTGCAAATGGAATGCTTCTCACACCTGGTTGCCTGCCCTTATTCCCTATAGGACTATCTCACAAGCATTTTCCACATTGAAAGCACATCACTTTTTGAATTTCAATTACTTACTGTAATGTTATAAAAAATCCAAGATTACTGTCTCGAGTCAATAATCAAATGCTACAGGCATAACAGGCAACTAATATACAAGACAATTATTTTGAAGGATCCCCCATATTAAGAAATATTCCATGTGTAATAAACAATAGATTAAAAGTCTTAGCTATTATGATGCTTGCCTCCTATGACTTCTTAAGTGGAGACAGATATAGAAAGCCACAGCCTGACAATAGGTAAACTGGTAGGAGCAGGGTTTTTTTGTTTTGTTTTGTTTTTATTTTTTTAATTTAAAAAAAATTTTTTTTACTTTTATTTTTTTATTGTTATGTTAATCCCCATATATTACATCATTAGTTTTAGATGAAATGTTCCATGATACATTGTTTGTGCATAACACCCAGTGCTCCATGCAGAACGTGCCCTCCTCAATACCCATCACCAGGCTAACCCATCCTCCCACCCCCCTCCCCTCTAGAACCCTCAGTTTGTTTTCAGAGTCCATCATCTCTCATGGTTCGTCTACCCCTCTGATTTCCCCCCCTTCATTCTTCCCCTCCTGCTATCTTCTTCTTCTTCTTTTTTTTTCTTAACATATATTGCATTGTTTCAGAGGTACAGATCTGTGATTCAACAGTCTTGCAGAATTCACAGCGCTTACCAGAGCACATACCCTCCCCAGTGTCTATCACCCAGTCACCCCATCCCTCCCACCGCACCCCCCACTCCAGCAACCCTCAGTTTGTTTCCTGAGATTAAGAATTCCTCATATCAGTGAGGTCATATGATACATGTCTTTCTCTGTTTGACTTATTTCACTCAGCATAATACCCTCCAGTTCCATCCACGTCATTGCAAATGGCAAGATCTCATTCCTTTTGATGGCTGCATAATATTCAATTGTATATATATACCACATCTTCTTTTTTTTTTTTTAAGATTTTATTTATTTATTTGAGAGAGAGAGAATGAAAGACAGAGAGCATGAGAGGGAAGAGGGTCAGAGAGAGAAGCAGACTCCCCGCTGAGCAGGGAGCCCGATGCGGGACTCGATCCCGGGACTCCAGGATCGTGACCTGAGCCGAAGGCAGTCACTTAACCAACTGAGCCACCCAGGCGCCCCTATACCACATCTTCTTTATCCATTCATCTGTCAATGGACATCTTGGCTCTTTCCACAGTTTGGCTATTTCCACAGTTTGGCTATTGTGGACAGTGCTGCTATAAACATCAGGGTGCACGTACCCTTTTGGATCCCTACTTTTGTATCTCTGGGGTAAATACCCAGTAGTGCAATTGCTGGATTGTATGGTAGCTCTATTTTCAACTTTTTGAGGAACCTCCATACTGTTTTCCAGAGTGGCTGCACCAGCTTGCATTCCCTATTCAACATAGTATTAGAAGTCCTAGCCGCAGCAATCAGACAACAAAAAGAAATAAAAGGCATCCAAATTGGCAAAGAAGTCAAACTCTCACTCTTTGCAGATGATAGGATACTTTATGTGGAAAACCCAAAAGACTCCACCCCAAAACTGCTAGAACTCATACAGGAATTCAGTAAAGTGGCAGGATATAAAATCAATGCACAGAAGTCAGTGGCATTCCTATACACCAACAACAAGACAGAAGAAGGAGAAATTAAGGAGTTGATCCCATTTACAATTGCACCCAAAACCATAAGATACCTAGGCATAAATATGACCAAAGAGGCAAAGGATCTGTACTCAGAAAACTATAAAATACTCATGAAAGAAATTGAGGAAGACACAAAGAAATGGAAAAATGTTCCATGCTCATGGATTGGAAGAACAAATATTGTGAAAAATGTCAATGCTACCTAGAGGAATCTACACATTCAATGCAATCCCCATCAAAATACCATCCACTTTTTTCAAAGAAATGAAACTATAATCCTAAAATCTGTATGAAACCAGAAAAGACCCTGCATAGCCAGAGGAATGTTGAAAAAGAAAAGCAAAGCTGGCGGCATCACAATTCCGGACTTCCAGCTCTATTACAAAGCTGTCATCATCAAGACAGTATGGTACTGGCACAAAACAGACACATGGATCGATGGAACAGAATAGAGAGCCCAGAAATGGACCCTCAACTCTATGGTCAACTCATCTTTAACAAAGCGGGAAAGAATGTCCAAAGGAACAGGTTTTATACAGGAACTTTTGCAGTAGGGGACAAGAGACATCAGTATAGAACTGGCCTCAATTCTAAATGTATCACGGACAAATGGAGATTTATAGCCAGGGAGCAGAGTGGGGTCAATGGATGGAAAATTACTAAGAGGAAATTTTGAGGGGTAAAAGGGATTTTGGCTAAACTGACTTGACAGGATTTTTACTGAAGGCAGATCAGAGTGATCAGATACCAAGCATGGGATATGAGGAATTTCATTAGATGTCAAAGATGAGATATTGAGGGTGGGAGAACACTTACTGAATTGACTTAGCAGAATTTTTGCTAAAATTGACAGATACAAAGACAAACAAAGAAGTCCAAAGGTCAAGAACTAATTGGGAAGAGGATTCAGAGGAGCCTGACTAAAGTTTGGTCAAAGAGAGAGTCTTTGTCAAGGTAGATAGACAGATAGATGATAGAAAAAATATAACTAGATAAAAATATATAACTAGATATATATAAATAACTAGATAAACTAGATATATATAACTATATATAAACTATATAAACTATATATATATAATTAGATAAAAATAGATAACTAGGTAACTAGATAAACTAGATATATATAACTTGATATATAAATTAGATATATATAACTCGATATATAACCATATAAAAAACATAGCTGTTTGAACTAGAGGATAAGGAGGAGTGACTGACCACACATTTCAGCTCCTCTCCCTCCATAGTAATCTCTGAGACCTACCTGTAGAATTCCAGAGGTCTGTCTGTATGAGAAGCTTAACAATTATTGATAATGTTGATTTTGGAGTTAGTCAGACTTAGTTTTGAATTCTCTCCTCAGGTCTTACCAGATATTGACTTAAAATTATTTAGGCTCCAGAAGCCTCAATTTCCTCATCTGTAAAATGTGAATAATGCAACTTACTGCATATGATTTGTAAGATAATTAAACCTGATAATGCATCAACATATATCATGCTCAATATGATATTTCCAATTAGTGAATTTTCTATTGACACAGTAACTTTTAAATATTAAGGAAGGAACTTATTGTAAATATAGGCCAATAATTTACTGTATGAAATACTTATTTTGCCCTTTAAGTTTGAATATATAAGGAAGGAAAATTAATTTGAGGAATGAGGTCAGAGAATACATAGAATTAGTGTTTGATTGTCAATTAATAAAACATAAGGGATGAAGAAAGAGGTAGAGTGAAGGTAATGGGAGTGGGCCAGGACCTTGTGCTATAGTAAGATTCAATATATGTTCATTTTAAACTGTTTTTCTGGTAAGAATCTGAAATGCAGTATATTTTTAAGGAGAGTGTAATCAAGTGGGGGAAACATTTGAAAAGATACAATGTGAGTACATTGTATTAAGTGTAATGATAAAAATTAATTCACTGTATTAGAACACCATGGCTTTTCTTAAAGATATTTTCTAATTCCTTATAATTGATACACTCTAGTATAAGTTCTTAAAATATAAATTGTGATTCTGTTTTTAAGGAAAAGCCAATTTAGAGTTAATATGCCTTTATGGATTCCTGCTTTCGTTTACTATTTAATCTCTGAGCTGAATTTCTTTGCAGGTAGAATAAAGCATGAGATACACTTTTAGCAGATATTATCAATAGAGTTTTCAGAATATATTTTCTGAAATACGAGGGAATTGAAAATATAATTAAGGGGAAAAAGACCTTAAAATGAACAATAACTTTTAAAAAGAAACTAAATTGAACTGTAGAAATGAAGAGTATATTAATTAAAATAAAACATTTCACATCCAGCTAGATATTTCTCTCAATGCAAAACCTGGAAAACATAGATACATTACAAAAACAATGAAGACATTAAAAATTGGAGAAGCCACAAAGACTAGATGAATTAGAAGTGTAGAAAGGAAAGAAAGCTTCTGAGATAAGCTGATAGTTGTTAACTATTTTCTTCCCTGAAGGTATTTACTTATGCTGTTTTCAATTTAAAAACCAAGTTTGGCAGCCACAAAGATGGTTTTCAATCATCTCCAACACTTGGTATTCATGACTTTGTGCATTTACCTCCCCTAAGTGTAGACTGGATTTATTGATTTACTTCTATAATACAGAATATAGTGGAGTAATGTGATGTGGCTTCTGTGATTAGAATTTTAAAAGACAGTTGCTTATGTTTCAGATTCTTACTTCCCTCATCCATGAAGAGATCAGAAGCTCTGTCATGAGTTATTCCCATGGAAAGTCTCATCTAGTGAAGGTTCATGGACTACCAGTAACCATGTGAGTAAGCTTGAAAGTGGATCCCCCTCCATAGTCAAACCTTCGCATGAGACCATTGCCATAATTATATTAAGATTTGGCTGAAAATGCATGAGAGATCTTGAAACAGAAGCATCCAGCTAAGAGGTGCCCAAGTTTTTTACTCACATACTCATGAGATAATCAATTTTTGATTTTTTAAGCTGCTAAATTCTGGAATCATTTGTTATACAGCAATAAGCAACTAATACAGAGATCAATTCGACAAGAGGACATAATTCTAATGGTATATGCAATTTATAACAGTGTCAGAATAAATGAAGCAAATGTTATGGAACTGAAAAAATAAACAAAACCACAATTATAATCTGAGATTTCAACATCCTGCCCTTAATAGTTTAAATAACAACTATTTAGAAAATCAGTAATGATATATAAGACTTGACCAACCTCGTCAAACAAACTTGGCCTAATTGACATTTATGGAACAATCTACTTCAAAATAGCAGAATGCACATCTTTTTAAAGTGAACAAAAATATTTAACAAGATAGACCATATCTTTGTCATAAGACGTTTAAAAGATTCAAATTATACAAAGAATCTTTTCTTCCAAAGTAATTGGTATAAAAAAATCAACAACAGAAAGATAACTAATAAAAAAATATCCAAATATGTAGAAACTAGAAAAATTCTCAATGACCTATAGGTCAAAGAAAATTTAAAAGAAAATTTAGACAGTATTTTGAATGGAATAAAAATGAAAACACAGCAAAGCAAAATTTGTGCTATGTAGCTAAAATATTTATCAGAGGGAAATTTAGAGCACTAAAGGATTGTATTAAAAACAATCTAATTTCCAGACTGATATCCTTCAGACAATGTATACTGACAATAATATAATTAAACTGATTAATAAAAGAGAATAAAAGCAAATCCTACCTAATTTAAAAAATAAAATGTACTAGGAAATTATGTCTTAGTCAGCTTAAAATCATAAAGGAGGGGCACCTGGGTGGCTCGGTCTGGTCCATTAAGACTCTGACTCTTGATTTTGGTTCAGGTCCTGATCTCTGGGTCATGGGATGGAGTTCTGTGTCAGCCTCCACCCTCAGCAGGGAGTCTGCTTGTCCCTTTCCTTCTGCTCTTCCTCCTGCTCTCTCTCTCTCTCTCTCTCAAATAAACAAATAAATACAAATCTGTAATAAAAAAATAAAATAAAATCATAATGGAAATTAGAACATATGGAGAGCTGATAAATAGCAGAAGTACTCCGTATCAATACTTGTGAGATGCAGTTAAGGCAATGCTAAAAGGAAATGTACACATTTGATATGAAAAGGAAAAAGCTGAAGACTGATGAATAAAAATTAGGGAAGTAAAAGGAAGGAAAAATAAAAGTATAGAAAATAATAAATTATGAAACAAACATATAATAATCAGAATCATATTAGCAAAAGTTTATTCTTAAGTGTAAAATAAAATAAACTGGATCAACATCTAGCAGGGTTCATCAAGGGAAAATAGTGATAGTATAAATAAACTCCATTAGAAATGAAAAGAGGACATAATGCCAGATGCTGCAAAGATAAATGTGATAGGAAGATATTATTAACCTGATCTGAATGCATTTTGAAATTTAGATGAAATGAACAACTCCATTACCAAAATTAACTGAAGAAGAAATATGAAGCCTGAAGTAGATAACAATTAGAATAATTAATTCAGTAGTTTAAAAATCTTCCCACAAATGAAAAACAACTCATAATGACATACCAGTGGATTCTAAAAACATTCAAAGAATAAATCAATTGTGATAGCATACATATTTTTCAAAGAGAAAAGTGAACAATCTGGGCTTATTTTATGAGACTACTATAACATTGATATCAAAATAAGTAAAAAATATTGAGATAAAAGCACCAAAGATGAAGCTCAGTCATAAACACAGGTGCAAAAATTCTAACATTATCTAACAAACATTAACATCTATTGAAAAATAATATGTCATGGCCAACTTAGGTTTAGTTGCAGAATGAACTTACTAAATATTAAAATATTTGAAAATAAATCAAATGTTCATTTTGGGATATCATTGCCCATATGGGAAAAATATTCCTTTGAAGATAATAGGATATGCATTTTTATTTGAGAAATTAAAGAAATGCTTTCTAAATTTCACATCTGTAAGTACCCTCTTCAAATTTGATAATTAGTTGGAAAAATTTTAAGGTAGATTTAACGTTTTTTACTCAAGGTATTATGTTGATATTTAACCCTCTTACTTCAGTTTCTCCCAGTTTTACAAAGAAAGAAAGAAACTGCAGAGAAATTGGCATGATTATTATAACTAGAGAATTAAAGCCAGAGCTGAGATAACAGTCAGATTTTCTGATCCCAAGTTAAGAATTCAGTTCATAACACTATGTTGATATAAATGACTTGATGGGAAAAATAATAGAAATTTTCTGATTTACCTATATTGATCATTTACACTGTTCAAATATTTTAGTTAAATTAGTGTTTATTTTGCAGCTGTCCTCTTTATTCTTAGATTAAGTATTAGTTGGCTGGTTAAAAATCAGTTTTTTGAGGAAGTATTCTGTCACTGTTTTGTGTTCATAGTTAACACAATATTCAAAAATTGAGAATATAAGTGGACATTACCTGTTAATGTGTATCTCTGGAAAATTTTATTTGAAATTCTCACAACTTTTACATTTATATTTTGAGAAGATTTTATGCCTTATAATCTTAATATTTTTTATCTTGCTTTGTTTTTATGTGTTTTATAATTTTTGACAATTCCCTCAATATCCTTTCCAAATATTTATTCAGTGTTATTTTATCCAACAAATGACTCTTATAAGCAGAATGTATGTTTTTTAAAAAAGTCATTTTAATTATTTTCTTTTAAGGACCTCAGCTATTTGATAACCTCTTTTTGATACCCTCTTTATATTTGTTTTGATTCCTGACATAATCATTCATTTTTCAATGATTTTTTATCTTATAGGTTTCTTAATTTTTTTTTAACTTTTTAAAGATTTCTTTATTCCTACTAATAAGAATTAAACAATTTATCAAACAATTTGTTCATTAATTCTCAATTTTCACTTAAAATATCTGACAAAGTTCCAGTAATAGGCCTTTTCCCCAGGTGAGACTATCCCTGACTTTGAATTCCTTTTTCATTTGTTCACACCACTGTCTTCCTCTCACTCTAGTTCATGTTCTAATTATCTCTCTTTCAGAGATAATTACCTCCATTTTTAACATAGTACTCCTTAAGTAGAGTTCCACATATTTATTTTTATCTAATTAAAAATTAAAAGAACTTCCAGTTACCTCTGGAATGAAGTATAGTCTTCATTCCAGAGTTCAAAGGTACTTGTGATCTGGGCACAAATAAATGTTTCAAAGATCTATCATTCTACTTCTCTTCACGTATCTTATATACAACTAGAGAAAAACACCCATATTATACACATCATCCCTCAAACTTCCTGACTTCAGCTTCACTCATGCCCTTCCTGAAAATTCCCTTTCTTCTTCCTATTCTCCATATTTAATTTTCACTCTTCTTTCAAAATCAGTTCAAATAATAACTTCTTCATAAACTATAAGAGGTGAAAGAACATGACATTTGAAATGAGACGACTATTTTGGAATTCCACATATCCTATTTATTGGCTAAGAAGATTAGAACAAAGAACTGATTAAAAAAAAAATTCTTATCACCAAATAGGTTTAACCTATAACATCTACATTTTCTTTTTTTAAAACTATAATTTCTTTTGTATCTTTTTTTAAAATTTTATTATGCTATGTAAATCACCATACACTACATCATTAGTTTTTGATGTAGTATTCCATGATTCATTATTGGCATGTAACACACAATGCTTCATTCAGTACGTGCCCTCTTTAATGCCCATCACCAGGCTAACCTATCCCCCCAACACCCTCCCCTCTAGAACCCTCAGTTTGTTTCTCAGAGTCCATAGTGTCTCATGGTTCCTCTCCCCCTCTGATTTTCCCCCCTTCATTTTACCCTTCCTACTATCTTCTTTTTTTTTTAACATATAATATATTATTAGTTTCAGAGGTACAAGTTCGTGATTCAACAGTCTTACACAATTCACAATGCTCACCATAGTACATACACTCCCCAATGTCTATCACACAGCCACCCCATCCCTCCCATCCCCCGCCACTCCAGCAACCCTCAGTTTGTTTCCTGAGATTAAGAATTCCTCATATCAGTGAGATCATATGATACATGTCTTTCTCTGATTGACTTATTTCACTCAGCATAATACCCTCCATTTCCATCCACGTGGTTGGAAATGGCAAGATTTCAATCCTTTTAATGGGTGCATAATATTCCAGTGTGTGTGTGTGTGTGTGTGTGTGTGTATGACATCTTCTTTATTCATTCAACTGTCAATGGACATCTTGGCTCTTTCAATAGTTTGGCTATTGTGGACATTGCTGCTGTAAACATTGGGGTGCACGTACCCCTTTGGATCCCTACATTTGTATCTTTGGAGTAAATATCCAGAAGTACAATTGCTGGGTCATATGGTAGCTCTATTTTCAACTTTTTGAGGAGCCTCCACACTGTTTTCCAGAGTGGCTGCACCAGCTTGCATTCCCACCAACAGTGTAGGAGGGTTCCCCTTTCTCTGCATCCCCACCAACATCTGTGGTTTCCTGACTTGTTAATTTTAGCCATTCTGACTGGTGTGAGGTAATATCTCATTGAGGTTTCTATTTGGATTTCCCTGATGCCGAGCGATGTTGAGCACTTTTTCCTGTGTCTGTTGGCCGTTTGGATGTCTTCTTTGGAAAAATGTCTGTTCATGTCTTCTGCCCATTTCTTGATTGGATTCTTTGTTCTTTGGGTGTTGAGTTTGATCAGTTCTTTAGAGTTTTTGGATACTAGCCCTTTACCTGATACATCATTTGCAAATATCTTCTCCCATTCGGTCGGTTGTTTCTTGGTTTTGTTAACTGTTTCCTTTGCTGTGCAAAAGCGTTTTATCTTGATGAAGTCCCAATAGTTCATTATTGCCCTTGCTTCCCTTGCCTTTGGTGATATTTCTAGGGAGAAGTTGGTGCAGCCAGGGTCGAAGAGATTGCTGCCTGTGTTCTCCTTTAGGATTTTGATGGACTCCTGTCTCACATTTAGGTCTTTCAACCATTTGGAGTCTATTTTTGTGTGTGTGGTGTAAGTAAATGGTCCAGTTTCATTATCATGTGGCTATCCAATTTTCCCAACACCATTTGTTGAAGAGACTGTCTTTTTTCCATTAGACATTCTTTCCTGCTTTGTCGAAGATGAGTTGACCATAGAGTGGAGGGCCCATTTCTGGGCTCTATTCTGTTCCATTGATCCATGTGTCTGTTTTTGTGCCAGTACCATACTGTCTTGATGATCACAGCTTTGTAATAGAGCTGGAAGTCTGGAATTGTGATGCCACCAACTTTGCTTTTCTTTTTCAACATTCCTCTGGCTATGAGGGGTCTTTTCTGGTTCCATACAAATTTTAAGATTATTTGTTCCATTTCTTTGAAAAAAGTGGATGGTATTTTGATAGGGATTGCATTGAATATGTTCACAATATTTGTTCTTCCAATCCATGAGCATGGAACATTTTTCCATTTCTTTGTGTCTTCCACAATTTCTTTCATGAGTATTTAATAGTTTTCTGAGTACAGATTCTTTGCCTCTTTGGTTAGATTTATTCCTAAGTATCTTATGGTTTTGGGTGCAATTTAAATGGGATCAATTCCTTAATTTCTCTTTCTTCTGTCTTGTTGGTATATAGAAATGCAACTGATTTCTGTGCATTGATTTTATATCCTGCCACTTTACTGAATTCCTGTATGAGTTCTAGCAGTTTTGGGGTGGAGTCTTTTGGGTTTCCCCATAAAGTATCATATCATCTGCAAAGAGTGAGAGTTTGACTTCTTCTTTGCCAATTTGGATGCCTTTTTTTTCTTTTTGTTGTCTGATTGCTGTGGCTAGGACTTCTAATACTATGTTGAATAGCAGTGGTGATAGTGGACATCCCTGCCGCATTCCTGACCTTAGGGGGAAAGCTCTCAGTTTTTCCCCATTGAGAATGATATTCTCTGTGGGTTTTTCATAGATGGCTTTTATGATCTTGAGGTATGGACCCTCTATCCCTATACTCTGAAGAGTTTTGATCAAGAAAGGATGCTGTACTTTGTCAAATGCTTTTTCTGCATCTGTTGAGAGGATCATACGGTTCTTGTTCTTTCTTTTATTAATGTATTGTATCACATTGATTGATTTGTGGATGTTGAACCAAACTTGCAGCCCAGGAATAAATCCCACTTGATCGTGGTGAATAATCCTTTTAATGTACTGTTGGATCATATTGGCTAGTATTTTGGCGAGAATTTCTGCATCCATGTTTATCAGGGATATTGTTCTGTAATTCTTGTTTTTGATGTGGTCTTTGTCTGGTTTTGGGATCAAGGTAATGCTGGCCTCATAAAATGAGTTTGGAAGTTTCCCTTCCATTTCTATTTTTTGGAATAGTTTCAGAAGAATAGGTTTTAATTCTTCTTTAAATGTTTGGTAGAATTCCCCTGGGAAGCCATCTGGCCCTGGGCTTTTGTTTGTTGTGAGATTTTTGATGACTGCTTCAATTTCCTTAGTGGTTATGGGTCTGTTCAGGTTTTCTATTTCTTCCTGGTTCAGTTTTGGTAGATGATACATCTCTAGGAACGCATCCATTTCTTCCAGATTATCTAATATGCTGGCATATAGTTGCTCTTAATATGTTCTTATAATTGTTTTGTATTTCTTTGGTGTTGGTTGTGATCTCTCCTCTTTCATCATGATTTTATTTATTTGGGTCCTTTCTCTTTTCTTTTTGATAAATCTGGCCAAGGGTTTATCAATCTTATTAATTCTTACAGAGAATCAGTTCCTAATTTCGTTGATCTGTTCTACTGTTCTTTTGGTTTCTATTTCATTGATTTCTGCTCTGATCTTTATTATTTCTCTTCTCCTGCTGGGTTTAGACTTTATTTGCTGTTCTTTCTCCAGCTCCTTTAGGTGTAGGGTTAGGTTGTGTCTTTGAGACCTTTCTTGTTTCTTGAGAAAGGCTTGTATTGCTATATACTTTCCTCTGAAGACCGCCTTTGCTGCATCTCAAAGATTTTGGACAGTTGTGTTTTCATTTTCATTTGTTTCCATGAATTTTTTAAATTCTTCTTTAATTTCCTGGTTGACCCATTTTTTCTTTAGTAGGATGCTCTTGAGCCTCCATGTATTTGAGTTCTTTCTGACTTTCCTCTTGTGATTGAGTTCTAATTTCAAAGCATTGTGGTCCAAAAATATGCAGGGAATGATCCCAATCTTTTGGTAATAGTTGAGACCTGATTTGTGACCTAGGGTGTGATCTATTCTGGAGAATGTTCCATAGGCACTAAAGAAGAATGTGTATTCTGTTGCTTTGGGATGGAATGTTCTGAATATATCTGTGAAGTCCATTTGGTCCAGTGCATCATTTAAAGTCTTTATTACCTTGTTGATCTTTTGCTTAGATGATCTGTCCATTTCAGTGAGGTGGGTGTTAAAGTCCCCCACTATTATTGTATTGTTGTCAATGTGTTTCTTTGCTTTTGTTATTAACTGGCTTATATAATTCGCTGCTCCCACGTTCGGGGCATAGATATTTACAATTGTTAGATCTTCTTGTTGGATAGACCTTTTAAGCATGATATGGTGTCCTTCCTCATCTCTTATTACAGTCTTTGGTTTAAAATCTAATTTATCTGATATAAGGATTGCCACCCCAGCTTTCTTTTGGTGTCCATTAGCATGGTAAATGGTTTTCCACCCCCTCACTTTCAATCTGGGGGTGTCTTTGGGTCTAAAATGAGTCTCTTGCAGACAGCATATCGATGGGTCTTGTTTTTTTTATCCAATCTGATAGCCTGTGTCTTTTGACTGGGGCATTTAGCCCATTTACATTCAGGGTAACTACTGAAAGATATGAATTTAGTGCCTTTGTATTGCCTGTAAAGTGACTGTTACTGTATATTGTCTGTGTTCCTTTCTGGTCTATGTTACTTTTAGGCTCTCTCTTTCCTTAGAAGACCCCTTTCAATATTTCTTGTAGGGCTGGTTTCGTGTTTGCACATTTGTTTAATTTTTGTTTGTCCTGGAAGCTTTTTATCTCTCCTTCTATTTTCAATGACACCCTAGCTGGATATAGTATTCTTGGATGCATATTTTTCTCATTTAGTGCTTGGAATATATCATGCCAGTCTTTTCTGGCCTGCCAGGTCTCTGTGGATAGGTCTGTTGCCAATCTAATGTTTCTACTATTGTAGGTTACAGCCTTCTTTTCCCCCGAGCTGCCTTCAGGATTTTCCAGTAGTTGTTTATCTCTCTTTTTCTCAGCTTCTTTATTCTCCATCATTTGGTCTTCTATATCACAAATTCTCTCTTCTGCCTCATTTATCCTAGTAGTTAGAGCCTCCATTTTTGATTGCACTTCATTAATAGCCTTTTTGATTTTGACTTGGTTCGATTTTAGTTCCTTTATTTCTCCAGAGAGGGTTTCTCTAATATCTTTCATGCTTTTTTCAAACCCAGTTAGTATCTTTATAATCATCATTCTGAACTCTAGTTCTGACATCTTACTAATGTCCGTATTGATTAGGTCCCTGGCAGTCAGTACTGCCTCTTATTCTTTTTTTTTTTTGAGGTGATTTTTTCCATCTTGTCATTTTGTCCAGAGGAGAATAGATGAATGAGATAACAAACCTGCTAAGAGAGTAACAACAACCCCAGAAATATATACACTAAACAAATCAGAAGATAACTGAAACTGTGGGAAAAGAAAGGGAAAGAAAGAAAAAAGAAAAAAAAAAGAAATAGATTTAAAAAAAAAAAGAATATGATCAAATATGATCAGGTTGGTGAATAAATCAGTGCCACACACTAGATTTTGGACGTATTTTGTTCTGTTAGAAAAAAGTGCCTCCCAAAATTTTAAAGAAAGAAAAGCTTATATATGTACAAAAATAAGGGTTGATATGATGAAGGGATGGAATATGACTGTAAAGATGGAAATTATAAAAGATTTTATAAAAGGAATTGATAAGATAAGAAGGTGGTTGAAAAAAGAAAGAAGAGAAATTAAAAAAAAAAAAAAGGGAAAGAATGTGATCAGGCAGGAGACTAGAACAAAGCCATACACTAGAGATTTAGGTTATATTTTGGTCTGTTAGAAGAAACTGTATCCCAAAATTTTAAAGAGAGAACAACTTATATATATACCAAAAATAAGGTTAACTACTATGAAGGGATAGAATATGACTCTAAAAATGAAAAATAAAAAAGATTTTTTTAAAAGGGACTGATAAGATGTTGGTTGAAAAAGGGAAAAAGAAAATTTCAAAAAAAAAAGAAAAAGAAAGAAAGAAAATTTAAAAAATTAACTTTGAAAGACTAAAGAATCATGGTAAAAAAAAAAAACATGAATTCCATGTGCAGTATTCCCCTAGCGCTGGAGTTCTGCCATTCTTATTGATCGGTAAACTTGGTCTTGGCTGGCTGTTTTTCTGATCTTCTGGGGGAGGGACCTGTTGCCGTGGTTCCCAAATGTCTTTGCCGGATGTGGAATTGCCCCACCCTTGCCAGATTGGGCTAAGTAATCTGCTTGGTATTGCTCTCCGTACTTCTTGTTCCCTGCAAGCTTTCCGCATAGCTTTGGAGGACAAGAGTGAAAATTGCAGCCTCCCAACCTCCACACTGGAGGAGCCGAGAACTCAGGGTCCCACTTCTCAGTGAGCCCCCAGAGAAAAGTAATCAATCACTCCTGTCTCCCCAGTCTTTGGCCGCACTGTGCACTCACCTGACCTGTGACCGAGCATTTCTATCTCTCGCTCACGACCCCATGTGAGCTCCTGTGCCCCTCCTCCTGGGGGAGGAAGGTGAGTCTCCCCAGATCTGCCGCTTGTTGGGTCCCTGATGGAAGAGCAGTGGCCCAACTGTGCCTCGGATCACAGTTTATGGCAACCCTGAGCTGAGTAATCAATCACTCCTGTCTCCCCAGTCTCCGGCTGCACTGTGTACTCACCCGGCCTGTGACCGAGCATTTCTATCTATGGCTCACGATCCCATGGTGTGCTCCTGCGTCCCTCCTCCTGGGGGAGGAAGGTGAGTCTCCCCAGATCTACTGCTTGTTGGGTCCCTGATGGAAGAGCAGTGGCCTGACTGTGCCTCGGATCACAGTTTATGGCAACCCTGAGCTGAGAGCCCACTCCTTGGTTCCATCTCTGCAGCCAGCTTCCCTGCTCCGATACCTGGGAGCTCTGCCGCACTCAGGCACCCCCGGTCTTTCTCTGACCCCATGGGTCCTGAGACCACACTGTCGCAGCAAGTGTTCCCTCCCCAACTTTAGCCACTAGAGCAACATTCCTCAGCAGAGCCTACTTCTAAAAGTTCCGATTTTGTGCTCCGCTGCTCTATCACTTGCTGGTAGCCAGCTGACGGGGGCTCCCTCCCCCCATGGCCTATCTTCTGGAGTATCACCTTGGATTCACTTCTCCGCATGTCCTACCTTTCAGAAAGTGGTCGCTTTTCTGTTCAGAGAGTTGCTGCTATTCTTTTCTTCGATCTCCTGTTGAGTTCGTAGGTGTTCAGGTTGGTTTGATACCTATCTAGCTGAATTCCTGGGACCAGATGAAATTCACGTCTCCTACTCCTCTGCCATCTTGTTCCTCCCCCCTACATCTACATTTTCTTACAAAATGCTTTTATATTAAATAATAAAGTGTGTGTTTAACATATCTCTGGAATACCATAGGTATATAATATGTATGACTCCTATCCTCTGGATTCTTTAGCTGGAAGAGCATCTTTCTCCTGATGACACCCTTAGGAGATCATTAATATCTCCTCTTTAGCTCATATCCCAGATAATCTTACTTTAATAAATATTTGTGTATTTACAAAACTGAGCTCAATGTAGTATACTATCAGGCTTTCATATTCCAAACAGTACCCAAAATAATACCCTGCAAATAATAGGTGCTCAATAAATGTACCAAATTGAAGTATATTGATCTTAACCGTGGTTATTAAGTAAAAAATTTTGTTCAAAATGTAAATTAATTTAACTAGTTTTTATTTATTTTAAATATATTTATATTTAACTTAATATGATATAAAAATAATATATTAAGAAGTAATTGCTATTGAGTAAAATAATTTAGCCAGAGTAATAGGAGGATATAAGTTACATATACCAAATAAAAATTGAAACAACACTAGCTTATATCTCTTAAAATTCTTTTAATATAAACTTGTGTAGATGAAGTTATATCCAGTAGTTAGGAAAAAGTTTACTGCTCTAAAAAGGTCATCTAAACATTTAAAAATAATATATACACAAAAATTTAAGAACAGTAACATCACATAGATTTATTGATGAGGAAAGGTCAAAGCTATCTGTTAAAATTTATGTTGTGCTTCTTCACCGAGGTCTGATTCTTTTGCTAACATTAAATTTGAATTGGGAAGTGTGCAGTTTGAGCTACAGTTTCTCATTCTTGTCCTTTCCCAACTATTCCCTATATTTTCTAGGCTCAGACTGGAGACGTTAGGCATTCCCACCACCCCCCCATCTTCTTAGACTCCTGTCAGAGGTTTTACTTTTAGAGAAATAATTGACAGAACAAAGGGGCTTCCCTTTGATTTGTAATATGTCTGACTGGTAAATATTTTATATTTTATACATTTTTATAGATTTTAATAAGTGTTCAAATTTATTAAATTGAAATTTAATAAGTGTTCAAATTTATTCATATATTTTAAATTAGGGTTAACTTTGACACTTTTAACTTTGACACATTTCTTAATGGTATATATGCAATGGAGGGAATATATTCATTTATCTTTGGAATATTTCTATTTAGACCTCAATACTGCAGCCAAATATTTATATACCTTCTTACATTTTGCTTTAAAAATAAGGTACCAAAACCTCTTCTTGATTCCTCTTGTTCATTACCAAAAATCATTCTAAAATATCTAGAAATATTTTCAGGTTTGTATTTTAATAGAAAAGACTTAGTTTGACTTCTATGAAATATTTTTGTCATATTATTTAATATGGAAAATCCTAAGTGTTTGTCTTAAATCTGTCCATGCATTCAAGTAGTAATTTTTGAGCAATTTCCAAGTGCTAAGGTTTTTGTTGTTGTTGTTGTTATAAGTAGTTAGGATACACCAGTGAATAGTAAAAACAAAACAAAACAAAAACCTGCTCTTAAGGCTTGTTTTCTAAGGAAGAGAAAAACAAGGAAACCAATAACATAATTGCAATATATAAGTAGTATGTTAAAAGGTCATATATACTTTGAGAAACAAAATATACAAGGAAAAGGGAATCAGGAGTACTGATTAGGAGTAGGAGGTACAATTTTTAATAAGGATTGTTAGGTTAAGCCTCAGTTAGAATGTGATACTTGAACAAACTCTTTAGGACCATCAGGGAGGTGGCCATGTAGGATCTGTGGGAAAAGCATCAAGGTAAAGAGAATAGCTATTGCACGGACTCATATGGAAGAAGATCCAGTATGTTCTACATACAGCAAGAAGGCCAATGCTCGCAAAAATATTAAACAACATAAGGACTATTAATAGAGTAAGTAATTAAGGGGCCAATGGTGTAGGGTACTGTAAGTCATCCTAAGAACTTTGTTACTTACTCAAAGGAAGTTATTGAAGAGCTTTGCTTGGAGGAGTGATATGAACTGATTCTGACTTTAAGGCCTCTGGCTGCAGTGTTAGGAGATGGCTCTAGGAGATGAGGGTCAAAACAAAGAGATGATTTAAGAAAGAGTTGCATTAATTCAGGCAAATTATATTGGAGACTGGGACTAGGCTGGCGAACTTCAGGTAAAACAAATTTAGTAGCAAGGAGATGAGGAGTTCCAGAGATTGCATGTTGAGTTTGGGATGACTTTCAAACATCCACCAGAGAGCCACATAAGCGGTTACAAATACAAGTCTGAGAGAGTATGGTGTTATATGGGCCTCATTAGCAAAGAGATGGTAGTTAAAGCCATGTGCTTTAATGAGATCTTGAAGCCCTGGTTATTTCAACATTAAGAGGAAAGGGAGAATGAAGAGACTAGCAAATATCAATGGAAAAAAATTTCTGGTTTGGTAGTATAGAAGCCAAAAGCACTTTGTGTCTTATAAGCAATGTAAAAAAGATAGAGCAGAGAAAAGGAAGTGATTAACTATGTCTGAAACTGATGATCAATAGGATATAATTTGTGATTCAAACACTGACAGTGAAAGGTAGATCAGACAAAGACACTTTTGGTGGAGAGAAAAGAACAAAAGTCTGGTTGAAGTGGGTTTGAGAGAGAATAAAAGAGGAGGAATTAGAGAGAGTAAATATAGGTACATTTGTTTTCAGGGTTGTGTTTTACTTAGTTTTATTGATAAAGGAGAGAGGAGACAGGAGAAGTTGGTTCAAGAGAAAAAACAAAACTAAATATGGGAGAAATAATAACAAGTTTATAGAGATTATCCAGGATGGTGAGGATAACTTAAGATGTATGAATGATAGGAGAAATTTGCTGTAGCATTGATCATGTAAGATTATTATAAGAGGGGATGGAAGAGTAGATTATTGATTATATTCTGGGACCCAACTTCCAACATGTGGGAAAGAACTGCCCCCCCACCCCGCCCACAGCAACAAGCAATTCTCTGTACACTGGCTAGGTGTCCTTCAATTCAACTCCATTCTGACCTAGAGATAGCATCCAATGCCATAAGTAAAAGGCTCAGTTCCATAAGAACCATCCCCCACTTTCTCATCCCTACTTCACCTATTACCTGTGCTTTTGACTAACGGGCTATAGATTGGAGGTTCCCACGATCTCTTCTCAGGTTACATTAATTTGCTAAAGCAATTCACAGAGCTCAAACATCTTACTTATTGGATCACCAGTTTATTATAAAAGGATATAACTCAAGAACAGTCAGATGGAAGAAATGCATAGGGCAAGGTGTGTGGAAACTCCATGCCCTTCCAGGCATACCACTCTCTCTGTATCTCCACAAGTTCACCAACCTGGGAACTCTCTGAACTAATTTCTTTCTCTCTCTTTCTCTTTGTGCTCCCTCTCTCTCCCTTTCTCTCTTTTGCTGTTCATCATATGCCCATGACTTAACTTTTGGCTTTTTGTGGAGGCTTCATTACATACTTAAACTTTTAGGTTTTATGGAGGCTTCATTACCTAGGCATGATTGATTTACTCACTGGCCATAGGCAGTTGATCCAACCTCCAGTCCCTCTTCTATTCTTAGAGTTGGTGAGGATGGGAATGAAAGTTCCAACCCTTTAATCACATGGCTGGTTCTCCTGGCAACCAGCTCCCATCCATTGGTGTTTACAAAAGTCACCTCAATCACATAGTAGGAGAAACATTTATTGTCCTAATCACTTAGGACACTTCAGGCTCTATGTCAGAAACAGAGATGAAGACCAAATATGTATTTCTTATAAATCACAATATTACAATTATGTATAGTTGGGGAAATAAGGTGTAATGTTAGTATATACAAACAGGCAAAAATAGATTTGGAAGTTTATAGAAGTTCTCTTCTGACTGCTTCAATTTTCTCAGTGAAATAGAAAGCAAGATCATTTATTTAAAAATGAGAATGGAGAGGAGGTTTTAGAGGTTTGAGGGAACAGGAATAGATGTGAACTGGACACCTGATTATGAAAGTAAATGGGTTAGTGAAATGTAGTGTGGTTTATTATCCATCAGTAAGAGAAATTGCCATGTCATGATCATGATTTCAAAATAAGGAGAGTAAGTATGGTTTTGTTTCTCTCTCTCTCTTTTTTTTTTTTTAAGATTTTATTTGTTTATTTGACAGAGAGAGACACACAGTGAGGGAGGGAACACAAGCAGGGGGAGTGGGAGAGGGGGAAGCAGGCCTCCCACTGAGCAGGGAGCCCGATGTGGGGCTTGATCCCAGGATCCTGGGATCATGACCTGAGCCGAAGGCAGACGCTTAAGGAGTGACCCACCCAGGCGCCCCTTGTTTCTCTTAATATACATTCAGATATAGCAGGAACTAGATGGAGATTTGGACTTAGATTTGAGATTTTTGCCAAGACAATATTAACAAACAAAGAGAAGGCTGGGATATTTGAGGGTGAATGCAAAAGACTGATTTGAATTATTGGTCATGGATGTAAGCTAAGTAAGCAGGAAAGAAGAGGCAAATTGAGTGAATGGCAATGAAAGATAATAAAATCTGTGGGTTGGATGCTTTGGCGGGTGCTTTACTGGAATTCATATACTATACTGAATGAGCTGTGCAGCGTCAGGTTTGTGAAATTGAGACTATGATGTATTGCAGGTGTTGGTAATGAGTGATGATCGGCAATGGGAACGAATGGTAGAGTAATGGGAAGGACATGATCTTTGGAGCAGAAGTCCACTGGACCAAAAATCCAGGCTTTTTGAAACATCATATACAGGGTGTTAAAATCTCAAAGAATCTTGAAAGAATGACAGTAAGCCCTAAGCCAAAAATTATGAAGAAAATGAGGATCAGCAGATGACTACAACCAAAGGGGGGAAAAAAAAGGTTTATTTTGAGATAATAAACTCTGGTGGATGACATAAGATTCAAAGCTGAGGAAGTGCTTTATGGTGAAAAAAAAAAATTAGTCTGGATGGGACTATAGTATGGTGGCTGTAGGAGAAAAAAATAGCAGTCAAGAAGACAGCCGGGGAAGCAGTATCTTGAGGGGGAACCCCATTCTAATTAAAATAAGTCAGTGAAAGGAACGCTCAAGACAGATTTGGAAATAAGAGATTTTACTGTTGATGGAACATGAGTTCTCTATACCATCGCAAATAATTTCAGCAGTTGGGAGTCCAGTAGGAAGAAACCACATAAGCAATGTTCAGAGTCTTAAGGAACTCAGTACACATACGGTCAGCAGTGAGCTGTTGAGTGTTCTTTGAGTGACTAACATAAAAAGAGACATCATGAACTTGGTTCTGGTTGACTCAAGGCAGATGGGGATGGCTATGATGTGTGGTTGAGGGGTAGGACTGATGGGTATCTGGGGCTCTTTTTTGATCCTGCTAATGAATGAGCAAGTGAAGGAAATACCATCTTAGTCTCAGTGCTTGGGACTTTCTTTGATCACTCTCAAGGGAAGGGAGGCCTTACTCTGAGAGCTGGTGCTTGACACCTGTCAAGGATGGAGATGAGGTATCTGGGGTAGCCCAGCACTCCAAAATGTACTTTACTTACTTGTTCTTCCTCCTGTATTATCAACTAGGATTATTATCTTTATTTTCATCAACTCATTTTCACAGTCCTCTCTCACCCACAGTATGGAATATGTCAGTGGCCAGATTGACAGCCTCACTGATTCCTGACCTGGTGCATCACTTTTTCCCCTACTTCTACCTCCCCATCCTTTGTTGGAATTTTGCAGCCACCTCATGACTATGCTGCCTGCTCAGTCTTCAAAACACTCTGTCCAAGTTCTTCAAAATACTCTCTGAAATATTAAAAAAAAAAAACCAAACAACTGCATATCTCTCTCCTCTACAGTTATCTTTATCCCCATTTCCTATGAAAAAAAGCCCTTAATAAGTTACACAAATTCCATTCTTCATCTTTAGTCACTTCTTCAAACAAAATCCAAATATATCTTGCAGACAAATTACAAAAAAACCCTTAACGTTTCTTTTCAAAACATAGTATCATTTCCTATCTCTATACATTTAACCATGCTTTTCCTTCTGCCTAGAATGTCCTCTGGCTCTTGATACCCTCAATATTTCTACCCATCTGGCAAGACACAAGATAAGTATCTATCACCTTTTCCAAGAAATCTTCCATGATTGTTTTTCCTAGCTGACTCTTGTGCTGGGCTGAAGCATTTATAATTGTATACCACTCATGCTGTACTATACTATTTATGACATCTGTCCTTTGAACAATGAACTCTTCAAGGATAGGGAAACTGATTATTGAATCTTTGTTTTCTCCATGATAAAAAAGGAGAGAAGTGAATATTATGTCTCTAATTCAAAATATGCTTGAAAAATGGGAATATGAAAAGGATACATTTATAATTCATAAATATCATCTATAGTCCAATACTTAATTACACTAAGAGTTTTAAATTTAAATTAGGTATCAAATTAGTAAGAGTGTGTATCTTTTAATATTTATAAAATAGCAAATTAACATTTATTTTATCACATTAAATTACCAAAGATATTAGATTTTCAAAAAAAATATACTAATATATTGATGTACTTGATTATACTTTTAGAAAGAAGGGATTTTAAAAATGGAGAGTTCCTTTGAATCACTAAACAGCAAGTGGGATGCGCAATAATAGGCATTCGAATATAGTGAAAAAAATTTAAAAGGTGTTTTTAAATATTTTATGAAGGAAAGGGCATAGAGTGTTAAATTCCTTTTAAAGGTTACTAACATTTTAGCTATACAGGGATATAATGTGGTGCTTAGACAAAGCTCACTTATTAAATGCTATTTGATAACTTCATAAAATCATGACATCTTTCTCAAAATGAGTTTAGTGCACTTCTGTCAGCTGATGAAATCTCTAGCTCTTTGGCTGTAAGTTTTTCTTATTACACCACATTTCTAGTCAGCCCTCCATAAGATTAAGCCCACATTTTAGAAATCAAGAAATGGGTTAAGCTTTGAGGAGGGTCGAAGCTCTTGATTCTTTGCAGTTTTTATGTTTACATTTCCCTGTTGGGTTGTAGAAATCTATTTTTGACCAAAAGTGAAGTAGAAGGTGGGACCAAGGGACAGCTGCCAGCGTGAGACTTGCACCGAACGGGAGGTGTAAGAGCAGTTAGGGGATGGTCATGGGAAGAAATAGGGCCAGTGATTTTGGGGGTGAGCTGATTGTGCATGAGAGAGGAAAGGGAAGTGGGACAGGGGCATCTGGAGAAAGACAAAGGGAATACAACAAAAGGAAGGGAATTCTTTACCCTTACGTCCTGCCTCTTGCTTCCAGGCTTGTTATTTATGTCTCACACTGTGAGCAACATTTTTAGTAACCTACATTAGAGTACAAGTTTTTAAGTTGTTCTGCTTCTTCTTCTTTTTTTTAATAGAAATACAATTCCCCTTTTTCTACCAGAGGGACCCTACACTTTTCAACGCATCGCTGGTTCTTGAGGCATAGAATTTTACTAGAGAAATCATCAGTTACTTTAAAAGAATCAAAGGAGATGGGGTGGAAAACATTCACGTTTGAATTTTAGGATGATGTCTGTAGGTGAAGAAATATCAGTCCCTTAGCCCATTATTTGGATGTATTGTTGTTATGATATTTGATATTTATGTTATTTTAGACATTAAATATCCTCTTCTCATTTCCAATATCTTCACATCATTCATGTCTTCTTTTCCTTACATGGATTTTACCATCTTTACCTTCCCTTTGAAAAACTGACAAAAGAGCCCAAATAAAAGTGTTTTAATTGGGAAATAATGCACTGTAATATTAATTCTGATATTGGCAGAATTTTCTAATTTGCATTATTAAATGCTTCCCATAATTTAATGTAATATATGGAGCCCTTAGAGGAAAATAAGCTTTATTCATCTGAATTCTCTAAGGCAATCTACTTAGAGGTTTCTTTTTTTTCCTTTTGGATACCTGCAAACTTGATGGTAATGAGATAAGGATGATTAAATATATAAATATAGGTATACTTAGCAACTGTAACCCAGGACTTGATGATTATCACAACTAGATTCTAAAAGATTACCAGACTATACAATTTTACATACATATACGACTGAGATAATAGTGTTCCATCTTCTCTATTAAGGAACTATAATAACTCTTATCCCCTGGAAAAACAAGATCATCTATGCAGGACCTTGACCTTGTATTACCTCTTTGCTTACATTTTCTTAAGATATTGTGAAGAGTTTTTAGCAAGAAGAAGAAGAAGAAGAAGAAGAAGAAGAAGAAGGAGGAGGAGGAGGAGGAGGAGGAGGAAGAGGAGGAGGAGGTGGGAGAGGAGGAGGGGAGGAAGAGGGAGAGGGAGGAGGAGCGGAGGAAGAGGGAGAGGGAGAAGGAGGAGAAGAAGAGAAAAGTATTGCTTCTTAATGTTTCTGCAAGTGCCTGGTTTACACTCTGTGTTATTTGCTTTTCCATGCCCATTTGATTGGAGACCTTTCTTTTTTTTTTTCTTTTTCTTTCTACCTCTATTAATTGCTTTTAGACTTGTCACTCTTCTGAATGATTTCTCTGCATCTGGTGATCACGAGAGGCATTTTAAACACTCATTGGTGGGTTGCTTCTCCATATTTGAAGCCTGAGAAAAGGAAAGATCTGAAAAATAGCTTGCAGCAACAGCAGCTTGCAAAGTTTATGATTAAGAGCATTTCTTAAATCTTTTATTATGATTACCCATTTTAGAGAATTGAAGAGAAAAGCATGAATCCAGGTTAGGATTATCTAATTATTAATATCTTCCTTTGCAGATAACAATTTTCATGCCCCATCTACTGAACTTGACCCCTACAATCCCATCCCTGACACACCCTGGGGTGGAAATACATACCAAGGGCACACTTCAATAGTGGCTCTAGCTCAAAATGTATGATAATCAAGAATAAAGCCTGTTTTGAAGTTAATCCTATCTATCCAAAAGGATAATCTATTTCATAAAATGTGGTTTCCCAAAGAAGAAAGTTTCTCATCCACTATATGTTAGAACACTTCCACTCACATGTGGGTCTTCTAGGGAAAGAAGCCAATGAGGCACATCCTAACACTTCCCCCCACCCTGGTTTCTTATATAACTGCTTTGAGGGTGATGACAGTGATCACAGGGGCTGGCAGAGGCACTGTGGCTATTACATGCAGTTATATGTGCTATGTTGACCTCATTAGGAATTCATCTTGAAAATCCTTCTCCATCAGTAATCTTTAAGTTGGAAGTGATGGGGACCAACACTGTCCAGCCATGACCCAGAAGGAGTCATTAACTTGGTGTTGTCAATAGCCCATATGAAGTCAGACGGGAAGCAAGCTCGGGTTCAGGGACCTTTCTGTCTAGAGGCCCTGTAAGCAGTGCCTCTAAATTGAAATATGCATATAAGTCACTTTGAATCTTGTTAAAAATGCAGGATCAGCAGGGCGCCTGGGTGGTTCAGTTGGTTAAGCGACTGCCTTCGGCTCAGGTCATGATCCTGGAGTCCCGGGATCGAGTCCCGCATCGGGCTCCCTGCTTGTCAGGGAGTCTGCTTCTCCCTCTGACCCTCCTCCCTCTCATGCTCTCTGTCTCTCATTCTCTCTCTCTCAAATAAATAAATAAAATTAAAAAAAAAAATGCAGGATCAGCAAGTCTAAGATGGCCTCATTTTTTGTGCTTCTAACAAGCTTCCAGATGTTGCCAGCCCTACTGGTTTGCTGACCATAAGTAACAAGGTTCTCAATGAAGTCAAGGAGTTATATTCTTTTTATTTCTCTGATAAATGAGCTTCATTTCCTTAAGTGACAGGAGGTAAAAAAAAAATATTGCATTTGCCTTAAACATGTAGGTATCTAACATATTGTCTAAACTGGGGTATTTTGAGAACAAATGAGGGCACTTTTAATAATTACTCTGGGATAGTTAACCTGGAAAATATAGATACGTTCACCCTTCTTAGAGTGACAACATGCCAAGAGGTCCGGGTAATTTATTTCAACTTTACCAAGGAGAAAATTATTTTTAAAAAATGACCCATGTAACTGCTATTCTTTCCCAGTATTATGTGCTTATAAACACTGTTGGGCGCCTGGGTGGCTCAGTTGGTTAAGCGACTGCCTTCGGCTCAGGTCATGATCCTGGAGTCCCGGGATCGAGTCCCACATCGGGCTCCCTGCTCGGCAGGAAGTCTGCTTCTCCCTCTGACCCTCCTCCCTCTCATGCTCTCTCTATCTCATTCTCTCTCTCAAATAAATAAATACAATCTTAAAAAAAAAAACAAAAAACAAAACTTCTTTAAAAAAAATTGTTGCTTTCTTTCCTCATATATTTAAAATCTTCTTCATATAGAAAGGAATTTTTAAAAATACATCCCTTTATAATCTCATCTTTGTGCAAACATATGAAACATAATTTGAAGAAGGCTTCCATAGGAATATGACATTATGACATTATTCCATTTTTTCTAACAGAGAGTTGACTGAAATGGTCAAAGTCCTAACGTTTTGGGTTGAAATTGTCCTATATCTTATAAGAAAAATATGAACACTGTTCTCCATGTTCAAGTAAAAACATGATGTGTTTTGATGTACTCTTGGCAGGTGTTGTTCAGCTTCAATCCTGATGATAATTGTCTCATGATGATAATGAATTGCTCTTGTCTTTTCAATACACAAGGAGATGTTCTAGTGATGTATTTAGCATTACCGATGTGTTTAATATATTTTGTGGCCTGTCATCGTGTTGTTAGACACAAGAGGTTTGCCACACGTAGGGGATAGCTCTTAATTCCACAATAAATATTGATTTACATTCCTCCAATTTTAAGAGCTTGGTCTTATAGACAAACTTTATATGCTCACATTTTACCTTGTACACCTTGGATTTTACTGTAAGTTCATGGTCCTTCAGCAAGATTTGTTTAAAAGTCATTTTTATTTTATCTCAACTGATTTACTTTTAAATCCTCTGACTGAACTTTATGTGTATGAAATTGCATTGCATCAAGTTTAATATCACACTATAATGCACCGTTTTAAAATCCTCTAAATCTTAAGAGAAACAGTGGAAGCTAAACTCAGTTACCCGCAGGTGGGTTGTCAGTGTAAATGAGACAAAGGCTGTTGTTTTCCAGTATAATTAAGTAGCTTTGAGCTGACATACAGTAATTTATCAGCTAGAGATAACCCTTTATTAATACTTTTTAAAATATAGATTTAAAATACAGATTTAAAATGCTTTGCTACTTAAATTGGTAGTTCAATATTTTGTGGGTTTTAGAACTATCTAGTTTTCTTAAATTCATAATAACTACTTTAAATAAAGCTTCCCAGGACACAGATGCCCCAAAGACAATATTCCTTCTTTAAAGTGTTTCTTGTATAGGCAAGTGAGCAATTAAAACTTTTTATCATGCCCTCAAATTATCCATTCTTTCCTCATAAATTACCAAAAAAAAACCCCAAAACAAAACACAAAAACAAACAACAACAATAGTAAAAAAAACCCAAAAAACTGAAGTTACAGATTGGTAAAATTTGAAGTTTTTGTATTTTACTAAGCAAAACTATTATTTGTGTGGATAAAATTCAATCATACACAAATGTTTTTTAAATAATAATGTATAATAAGTAGATAAAAACAGATGATCTAAACTCCCACTGGTTAATTAAATGACAAAAATAGTTTTTATTTGAAGTTCCTTAAAATATATCTTATCAATTATCTTCATTGTTTTTCTTAAGTGAATTACTTTTATACCTCCTGATAGAACTTTATGCTTATGTCAAGTTATTGCAGTCTGTTGATCTGTATAGTAACACATTTTCATTCTTTAACATCCTTTCCCTTGACTTATAACCCTGAAATAAATATAAGTTCTTTGTCAAATCAATATTTACATCTACCTTGTAGTAAAGTTGTTCAATTTTTTTAGTTTGTCTAGAAAAAATAGCTTGCTCATATCCAAAATTAATTTATTATTTTTATAACTTGATTTTAAAAATGGAATGTTTTTTTCCCTAAATTCATTTTTCATTATGTTTTTAGTTTTTACCTTTTTGGTTTGCAAAATAATATTACAAAGGATCTCTATATACCTGTCACCCAGCTTCCTTAAATGTTAACATCCTCTATAATACAGTTCAGTTCTCAAAACCAGTAAATTAACAATGCTATAACTCTATAGAGTTCTAGTTCTAGAGAGTTTGAAATCTTTGAAATTCATGAATTGTCCTTCTAATGTACTTTTGCTAGATCAGAATTTAATCCAAGATAATAGTGCATTTAGTTATGCCTCCTTTTAATGTAGGGTAGTTTCTTCGTCTTTGTCTTTCACAGCCATGTTAGTGTTATAAGTTCTGGGCAGTTATTTTGTAGAGTATCCATCAATTTTCTTGTCTGATGTTTCACCATGACTAAATTCAGGTCATGTACTTTTGAAAAGGACGCAATAAGGGATGGCTTACCTTGCTCAGTTCATCTAGCCACATGATGTTAATTTGTTTCATTTTAGGTGTTACTTTGTATAAACACTTTGTATAAAGGGGTGTGGTTCAGTTTTCTCCACTACACTATCCCCTTTGCAATTAGTAAGGATGTCCTGGGGAAATATTTGAGACTAAGTAAATACCCTGTTTTTCATCTTACTTAACCCACAAACTTAAGTGTCCGTTGATGATTCTTGCCTGAAACAATTATTATTGTGCTGTCTGCCAAATGGTAATATTTTTAATCATTCAAAGTTATTTGCACAGTGTGTTGCAAAATAGTTTCATGAGTTATTAAAATCTTTTTCCTTTAAAAATATTTCCCTTTCAATGGTTATTTCTCCTTTGACATCTCTCATTTTTGTGCTTGTAATTTCTCTTCTTTTTTCCTTGATTAAATTACATAGCAATTTGTTTAGTTGGTTAACTAAGCAAAACAAAAAAACCCAAACAGGATTTTAATGTATTAATTAGGTCTATTATTTTTCTAGTCTCTATTTCATTAGTTATGGTTTTATCTTTAGTATTTCCTCTATTCTTATTTTTTTTTAATTTACTTACTCATTTTCTTGTTTGAGCTCATAATAATATTAAATGTATTGAAAAATAAAATTTTAATTTAAAAATTTATTAGCAAAATAAAATCATACTAAGTTTATGTTAATGCTTTTATTTTAACTAAAAAAAAAGTTTTTAGTGCCATGAATCATCTTCTAATCATTGCCTTGATATATACCATAAATCCAGGTAATTCCGTTTTATTTTTCTTTTTACTTTGGTTGGTTAATATAAGACTTTTTAACTTCCTTTTTGTTTTTGAGTTGTTTAATAACTTCTAGTTTTGCTAATACTTTCTAGTTTTATTGTTTTATGATGAGAAGTTGTTATTTTTAATAAGCCTACTTTATGGAACTCAGTGATATTTTGTGTAGATGACATATGAGTGCTTAAAAAGAAGGTATCTTCAATTATCAGGTGTGAAGTTTGGTAGACACTCATAAAATTCACCATAATGAGTATGTTGCTAATGTCTCCAATGTACTTACTTATTTTTGTCCTGTCTTATTTTGAAAGTAGTTTATGAAAATTCCTAATACTATATATGTTTTTATCCATTTCCTTACATCTCCTATAATTTTTGTGCTGTACCTTCTTTGTGAATGGTGACTATCAACTTTACAAAATGCTTTTCTTTGTGATGTTTAGTGCTTTTCTTTGTGATGTTTAATCCCTTTCTAGTAAGGATCACTATGCCTGCTTTCTTGTTGTCTCCATCTTGCCCATATACTTTTGTTCTCTTTTAGTCTTTTAAAATCCACATAGGCATATTTTTAGTGCATAGCATAATATTGGTGGTACATTTTGAGCTAAATTGAAATCCTTTTTCTTTTAGTAGGTGAATTAATATGTTTTCAACTCTTTCAAAATATTTTATAATTATGTGTGTTGTATTTGCTATGTTTCTTTATGAGATGTGTATTTTATTTTTTACTTACCTAATTTTTGATATTTAAGATTTGTATTTTGTTGTATTTAAATGATTTTTACTAGTATAGATGAATGGTGGTTTGAATTTTGATTTTTCAACTTCAAGATGTGTAAAAGCTATATGCATTCAGTAGAAACCATATTTCAAATTTTGAGCTTTGATCTTTTCCCAGGCTAGTCATATGTGGTAAGATCCTCTCATGCTGCTGAGCAGTGAGCCATAGCCCCCGGTTAGCCATGTGATCATGAGGGTAAACAACTCATACACTTATAACCATTCTGTACCCATACAACCATTCTGTTTTTCACTTTCAGGACAGTAGTCAATAAATCTCATAAGATATTTAACACTTTATATAAAATAGGTTGTGTGTTAGATGATTTTACTCAATTGTGGGCTTATGTAAGTGTCTGAGCATATGTAAGATAAGCAAGGCTAAGCTATGATGTAGTGTAGTTAGGTGTATTAAATGCCTTTTTGACTTAAAGATATTTTAAAGTTACATGGATTTATTGGGACATAACCCCACTGTAGGTCCTGTAAGACCTGTAAGCCCAGTAGATTTTTTTACTCTACTATTTTTACTGCAGTATTTACATGATTTTTAATCTTTTCATCTCCTGTTTTATTAACATTTTAGAATTTAATCAGATTTTAATCCATTAATTCACACCCATTGCCTGTACAACAGCAATCTCTTTTTCCTCTCTTTTTCCATTTTTAGTTGTAATATTTCTGCATTGTCACCACATAAAATATTTATATGTTAGTATAATTATACTTATAATTTTTAGTCTTATAATTACATACACACACACACACATATGCCTGGAAGCACTGAAAGTCTATTCTTCATTGTTGAAGTCAAGGAATTTTTCCTGAATAAGTGTCAGAATAGTTTTGGGTTAATTTATGTATTTACTCAGGGGGTCCTTTCAATAGTTATATTCAGGGCTTTTTTTTTATTACAGCAAGTTTTCTTGGATTATAATTTTAAATGTTAAATTGTTTTGTTCTTCTCCACAGACTGTTTTTATACAAATATTATTGTTTGTCTTGTTTTTCCCTCATTTTTTTCTCTGACCCATTTAGTCCTTCCTTTATCCCAATTTCATTCTCTTGGGTGTTTTCTTGCCTTTCTTTAATGATCTTATTAAATTTATAAACTTTAGTAATTATTTCTGAGATAATTTTGTCTCTTTATTCCACTTCATTGTTTTTCATATCTTGGTTTTTATCCAAGTTTTTATTTTTGCATTTCTGGCTCAAGGTTTGTTTTGTTTTTGTTTTAATCTCTAAGTGTTACTTGACTGTGTTTAATTCAGTTTGGATTGTCCTGAAGTCTTTTGGGTTTTGTTGTTGTTTATTCTACTTCATGGCTGTTTTCTTGGGAGCAAGGAAGCAGGATTCCTTAATCGAGGAGTGTTGAATCTCATTTCTTGTGTTTGTTATACCTTTGCAGAGATTTATTATTTTCTGTTTATGTTTTTTGAATTTGGGGTGGCTTCCAAGATTCCTCATTCAATAAAGCCTCTTCTGTTAGTGTGGCAAAGTAAACTTCTGTAGTTCGATGTCTTTGTTGATGGCAATGGGTGTTTTATCTGATTTTTTTATTCTCTTTTTTCTTGTTGAACCCTAAATTTTATTCAATTATTTATTTTTGCTTCATTACCCATTTGCCCCTGAGTGCCTTACTTTTTTTTTTTTCACTCTGCAAAGCTATACTGTTAAAAGACTGATGTTTTACATCACATGTACCTTTCGCTTCCTTCTTTGTCCTCTGTGCTCTGCTCTACTGTAATTTATTTTTGTGTTTTCACACTTAAGGTCAACTTTCTCTTTCTATCTGTGGTGTTATATCAACCCTCGGCCTATTGTTAGCTTCCTCTTCGTCTCTGCAATTTTTCTTACTCTGTCCTTGTTCTATGCAAAGGTGAGTGGCCAGATAGGTATGTGAGAGGTTGCTTGATGGGATTTGGTATTATTAGCTTTGAGGTTTTTATCATAGATTTTTTAAGTTTGTGCATTCTTTGTCTTTACATTATGCTAAGGGTACCTTGTGTGTGTGTGTGTGTGTGTGTGTGTTACTTGTTCTTTATTTGTTACTGCTCTATTTTATTTTTGAAGAAAATATTGGGTGATGGGGACCTAGGTAACTGCCATTGTCCACAGCTACCTGGATGTTCAATATATCTGGATTTCTAATTTTAATGTGTCATAGTTAGAAGCATTGAAACCTAATTAATGACTTCTATGCAGTGTTTGGAACAACAATTTTTCCTATGAAGAACAATAATAAAAATAAATACTAACAAACTAAGTTTCTATTCACTGATGTACCACCCTGGGAAATCTCAGCAGTTAAACTTGGAGGTCATTTAGTGCCCAGTGACTTCAGCACATACTTAGCTCTGGAGTCAAAGTGACTGAATTTGTATCAACTACTTAGAACTGTGTTGCCTTGGGCTAGTTCTTCACTTTTTATCATTTTCATTCGCTTCATAAAATGAGAATAGTAATGTTCCCACTTCATGGGGTTGTTAATAAGGATTAAAGAAGATAATGCAAATAAAGCAATTAAAACACTCCTTGACATAAAACCATTGCTCACAAAGATTAATTCTTCTTAGTGAGGTTAGAAGCATATTGGAGAATTTATCTCCATTTCTATATCAATATAATTTTTCTTGCTAAGAAGCCAGTTATTTCAAAATTTAAAAATACTGGTGCTTAATATGATTTTATTCCTTGTAGCCTTAGAACCTAATCTTACTTCTCTAATTATTCTGATTAGCCAGTGCTATTAAATAAGTTTTATAAATTTTTATTAATTCAAGGCTTATAAACTTAAAAGTTATTACTATTGTGGAGGGTAATGGGTAGCAATGATTTAAAATACAAAAGTATGCAGGACTACTTAGATTATGCTACATGCAAATTATTTTCTGTTCTTTTAATAAACTCCTCTAGAATACCTAGTTAAGAAATTATTCTACAGAATGAATTGATTAACAAACTATATTCAAAATATATTTCGTTATGAACATTTAGGGTGGAAGATGGAACAGTAAGAAGCATTCATAAAATTTCCAAAGAACTTTACTTAATTGGTTATGAAAAGCCTGAGTAATAGTTTCTAGTGGTATCTTATGAAATAGAGGTTTTAAATCTTTTGTGTATTTCCAAAAAGGTATAGATAACAGTTCCAAAAGAATAGATCTTGCTCACAATCAGATTTTAAAAATAGTAATTTGAAATAGACAAATTATAGTATTTTCTATCTCTAGAATTTTTTTCCCCTTTCAATAGCATTACTTCTATTTTGTATGTTTTGTAGGATAATGAATACATGGTAGATGTGGAGAATTTTTTTCATTCACTTGAACTTTTATGTTTCTATTTAATATAGACTATTAATCATAAACAATGTGCAAAGAGTGCTGTAACGTGTTATGGGACATCACAGCAATAATTGCAGTTATTTAAAGCTATCCTAACAAAAATATTTTGGACTAAATACTATTATTGACATTATTTAGAATTGCTAGTGCATGGTGATAATAAAAAATAGGCTGATATCAGTTGACTTTTTATGTTTTTTAAATGATCTATAGACATTTTTCTTCCTTATTGCCTGCAATCTGGGTGGACCAGTTCACTTCACTTCACCATTGCTATCTCCCCACTGGTTTGATCAAAAATGTAGATCTTATTTACTAGGAATGCAAGTTTCTTGGAAGGAAGGAGGGGAATGTACTCAGCTTCCAAGATAGAGAGGGACAGACTTGTAAAGGACCTTGACTGTCCTACATCTCACAAGTTAACTACGTGAAAACCACAAACAATTTCAGGAACCTTAATAAGTGTACAGTTTAAGAGAATACATGAATAAAATTTTCCTGATAATCACTTAGGTGACATAAACATTCATGTTAGTTCATTTCACTGTAAAATTGAAGTGGATATTCAGAACCTTGCTAACAAAGAATGCTGATTTCCTTGCTACAGGTATTGAAGAGACAATCTGAATAGAGACAATTGGAATATTCATCATGTTGGTAATGTAACTTGTAAAGTAGGATCAAAATATTCAGTGGATAATAGTGTGAAAGAATAAAACATCCCAGCATGAAAAATTATGCCATGCCTAATATCAGGGTATAACAGAATCTGGTTCTAATCAATTAGCATTTCATCCAAATTATCTTTAATCATGATGATTTTCTGTCCTTTCAGAACTACTCTTTATTTAATGTAGTAAAGTATTAATATAAGGGTTTAAAATATGACTAGTTACGTGAACTAAAAATTGAGTTGGCATTTACTCTCTTACCTAACTTAATTTTGTATTTACTAAAGATTTTTTAATGATTAGCGAGGGAGTATAAAACAAAACAAAAACACTATTCTGGGGTGCCTGGGTGGTACAGTCAGTTAAGCCTCTGACTTGTGGTTTTAGTTCAGGTCGTAATCTTAGGGTCATGATCTCTGTTCATGACCTAAAGGTCATGATCTCAGGGTCTTGAGATAGAGCCCTGCATTGGGCTTCACACTCAGTGTGGAGTCTGTTTGAGACTCTCTGCTTCCCTTTGCCCCTCCCCCACTCAAATAAATAAATAAGTCTTAAAAAAAAAAAAAAACCTCCACTATTCCAATGTTAGTTTGGATTGTTTATGATTGTCAATTGAAATTGATTTAGGCCTGAGTGCCAAAATTTCATTATTTCATTGTAAATAGTAGCTTTCTCCCTGAAATAACTGAGATTTTAAATATGAAGTTCACATTTATTTAGATGGCATAAAGAAAACAAGCTTCTCAGAAGTCCTTTACTCAAGGAATGATGCCTTTGCTGATAATTCTACAATTGGCCCTCATTACTTTGTGCATTAATATGTATTACTATTCTATGAAATCCATAGATAGGTGCTTCCCATGTCTGTATTGACAAATACTTTAACCCATAAAATTATCAATAAATATTTGTGGAATAAAGTTGATAAATCTGTCAGATTTATATTGGTATCTGTCCATGCAACAGTAATAAACTGGGACTCCCAAAATTACTTCAGAGAACCTAACATTATAAATAATGTTGAGAGAGAAGAATTTCAGCTCTCACCATGCACCAGACACGTGTTTTACATGGCTGGCTCATTTAATCCTTACCACAATCTTAGGAGTTATGTTCTAATGTTTATTTCATTTTGCACAAGAGAAAATTGAGACCCAGAGAGTTCAAGTAAGTACAATTTTTGCTCTAGGTCTGTTTGCTGACCCAAAAAGATGATTGAGAGTCTGAACAACACTTTTCATAACCTCCCTTAGTTAGAGGAAAAGCAAATTAAGGTCCAGATTCTACCCAGAGTGAAACCCTGGTAAAGCCCCAGGATATAGAATGGAAACATAAGGAACTTTACTTTAGGAGAAAAGGTAAACTAGAAATATACCATCCCTTGCCAGATAGCAGCACAAATTTGAATCATTCAAATGCTCTAATAAATCTCAAGGCTAATCATGAACTAAGATGATGCCAGATTTATAGTCTCTTTAGCATCTGGGAGAAACAAATATAAATCTTCCCAGATGAAAGGTGGCATCATTCTAGGCCTCCATTATTTTTTTTAAATAACTACTTTTTAACAAAGTCTAGAACACAGTCAACAGGGCGCCTGGATGGCTCAGATGGTTAAGCGTCTGCCTTCGGCTCAGGTCATGATCCCAGGGTCCTGGGATCGAGTCCCACATTGGGCTCCCTGCTCCTTGGGAGCCTGCTTCTCCCTCTACCTCTCTCTCTCTCTGTCTCCCTTGAATAAATAAATAAAATCTTAAAAAAAAAAAAGAACACAGTCAACAATAATCTAGCCATATGATGATAAACAATGATATGAAGAAGAACCAAAATTAAAAATAGAAAGCAGAAACAGGTAATATTCCCGCCAAGTAATAGAATCACCATATACAGGCTAAAAATTCATGGGTATAAAAATATTAACTTTCTCTTTCAGAAAGGACATAGAAAATAGAAAATATTTTTAGAAATGCAAAGATATGAGTAGAAATAACAGAACTGGATATTATAAAAATAAAAATTATGTATTATATTGATTGTTTAAGAGCATATTAGACACAAATAAAAAGAAAATAAATGAACTGGGATATATATATCAGAAGAAACTATCCAAAGTAGTGAAAGGAGACAAAATTAATAAAACATAGAAAGTAGGAAACATTAAGAGAGAACACAGCAAGTACTTCTAATATGTGTTTAATTGAGTCCCAGAGGGAGAAGAGAGAAAACTTGTGATAGAACAAAATTTGAAGAAATAATATCAGGGAATTACACAAAACTGATGAAAACACCAAGCCATAGAATTAGCAAGCTAACAAAATCTGAGAGAATAAAGAAAAGGAAATCTACACCTAGATATGTTATAACAACTCTGCAGGAGACCAAAGACAAAGGGAAAAACTTCAAAAGCAACCAGAGTAAATATAGAAATGCACTCCAAGAAAGCCTGATTATTTCAATATGATATGATATGATATCTCCATGGTGTATTTTTAATAGTAAAAGAAAATAACTATGTTATTAGACTTCTATTCCCTGCAAAATATTTTTAAGGACAATATCAATAAATTTACAGTAGCAAAAACTGAGGGAATTCACAACCAGGAGAAACACACTAAAGAAAATACTAGAAGATAATTTTATAAGGCAAAAAGAAAATCATTCAGGCCTTAAGAACAGAAATAAGTGAAAAAATGAAGCAAGAAAAAGGAGAGAATATGTGGATAAATATAAATGGATATTGATTGTATAAAATATCTCATGAAGTTACATTATAAAAATACTTTATAGGGGTGCCTGGGTGGCTCAGTTGATTAAGCATCTGACTCTTGGTTTTGGCTCAGGTCATGATCTCAGGACTCTGGGATCTGTGCTTGTCAGGGAGTCTTTTGGAGATTCTCTCCCTGTCTCTCTGCTAACCCTGCTCTCCCCCTCTCTCTCAAATAAATAAATAAATATTTTTAAAATACCTTATAAATATACCACATACAAAAAGGAGAAGACTAAATGGAGTTAAAGTATTCCAAAGTCATTATGTCAGTAAAAGTACCAATTAACATTACATTTTGATAAGTCAAGGAGGCGTTTGTAATTTCTAGGACAATCATTACTATATTGGGAAATATTAGCAATAATGTTAATATTTTGCAAGTGAAAAATAATAGATTAAAGATAAATATTAAAAATAAAATGATAAAATAATAACCCAAAGAAGGCAATGAAAGGGCAAAAACACAAAAAATATGTAGGAAAAGGGAAAGCATGGAATGAGAGGCAGATGTGAGTCTCAAAAAAGTAACACAATAAATATTCATGAACAAAATTATTTAAAGACAAAGACTGTTAGATTGCATAAAAAATAACGGCTATTAGAGGACAAATCAAAACCCTGAGTTTATAAAAAGCTTAAAGTAAAAGATTAGGTAAAAGCATACCATTTAACCACAACCCAAAGGAAGGTATTTCACTATATTCTTATACAAGATAGACTTCAAGGCAAAACAAAAACATCAGTATCAGTTACTATAAAACCATTGGCAATTATAAAAGGGTCACTTCATGTGGATAAAAAGTTTTTATTTAGCAAAAGATACAAGAATTCTAAGTGTATATGCATTTAATATCAAGGTTTCACAATATATAAAGCAAAAATTGCCAAAATTATAAGAAAAGATAGACAAATCCACAATATTTGTGGAATCTTTGATGTAACAAACGGGTAAAAAATCAGTGACAATATTTTGCTCAAATGGTCACTGGACCAAATGACAACTGTAGGTAAAAACTGTAACTGATACTCTCCTTTCAGGCAGAAAGAAAATGTTAAAAATATTGGTTTCAAGAACTCAATAAAAACATGTGACTAATGGCTACCATATTAGACAGTGCAGCTCTACAACTCACATAAGATTCTTCATATTTTATTTTAATTTTCTGTGTCAGTTAACTCTTTTACTCAATTGTAAATTTTTTTTATAAAGATTTTTATTTATTTATTCATGAGAGACAGAGAGAGAGAGAGGCAGAGGGAGAAGCAGGCTCCCAAGGAGCAGAGAGCCCGATGCGGGACTCGATCCCAGGACCCCGGGATCATGACCTGAGCCGAAGGCAGACGCTTAACCATCTGAGCCACCCAGGCGCCCTCAATTGTAAATTTTTGAAGAGCATGGAGGCATATGTAGACTTGTTAACTAAAGGTGGCAAAGGTTATAATTATATTTGGGGTACTTTTTCAAGTAGGATTCCATGTTCCCAAGCTTTTTATCATACTCTAGGTGCATGATTTTTACATTAATAGAAGGTTTTGAATATCTAAAAATTTTCTACACCTCTTCTATAAGAATATAATACTAAAATATCTATCAGAATATTGAAAAAACAGGAGAAAAATAGTTAATCAATTAATTAATGTTACTGGAGGAGTTCATCACTCTTCAGCCAAAGGCAAATTTACCTTGGGTCTGTTTTTTGACACCTTTAGGGTCTGGATAGCTAGCAATATATATACATACTGTGGTTTCTATGATCATTTGAGAGATTATTGTACAAATCTATTTTAGTAATAAAGTCAAGAATAGGATTCACCACATACTTTACAAAGGCATGGCAATAATTCCAAGCTGCCTATACTGTTTTTTAATAGAGATGTTCTATGCAAAGAGAACAAGTTCAGAGTGGACTAGGTTGGCTTCCCCCGAGATTCTTAAATCTGTGACTTGATGTCTTTCATCAGATTTTGAAGTCTTACCTACTATTTCTTTAGATGTACACTTTCTCTTCCATTTCCTTCTCTCTCCTCCTTCTTGCATTGCAAACATGCATGTCCTATAACTTTTTAAAAGTATGTCCACATGTAACACATCCGAATTCTGTTATATATATTTTCTCTCTGTTTTATTTTATCTTGGATATGTTTCTACTAACTTGTCTATAGAGTTTACTAACTCTATATTTTACCATGTCCAGCGAGCTATGAAATATACTCAGTTCTTATTTTCAGATATTGTATCATGCAGTCCTAGAGTGTTGATTATTTTTATTGACTTGACTTTTTTTATGAAATATTTTACATTTTAATCCATTTTTTAACTATTTCTTTAAATATTTTGGAATCTTTGATTGCTACCTCTCATATCTGGATCTTCTTTGGGTCTGCCTCTGTTGATTTACTTATCATTTAATTATGTAATCTTTTCTCACATCTTAGCATGTTTAGTCATTTTTATTCTGTAATGCTTACTATTGCAGATTAAAGACTATTGAGGGCCTGGATTAAGAAGTCTTCTTTTATAGGGACCCCTGGGTGGCTCAGTCATTAAGCGTCTGCCCTCAGCTTATAAAGGACTAGCTGCTCAATTGTGTAGCTCTATTGAGTTTTGGGGTTAAGCTCCTTAAACCATGTCTCATTTAGTTTTCCCCTTACTTGTACAGATTAGTCTTCTCTACTATAGCACAGCTGCAACTCTTAGGGAGTAGCCTTTCGGGGGTCTCATCTGGAATATAGGTATATTCTGGTAATGCCTAAAGTCCAGAATTTTCTTAATATCTCTGCTTCTAAATTTTTTTCAAGCTAAATATTTTAGAATCTTGTTGTATGTGAGTACAATGTAGAAGTCAGACAAGGACTTGAGGAAAATTTCTGCATAGAGTTTTGGGGCTCATTTATAGCCCCTTCTCACTGGCTTCATGCTCCCAAATCTCAGCTGCCTTGGAACCCTCACATTCTGGTTGCTCTATTATTATATTATATTATCCACAAAATAATGAAGGAATGATTTTCCATCATAATCAAATTTAATTATCTCTCTTTGAGATAAATTTCTTTTTGCCTGGTACCATTATAGTATTGCTGACAATGCAATACTGTTTTTAGAGTAGACATTCTTAGAATTTTAGGTACATTTGGGTATCAATTTGGGAAATGCTATCAGGATTAAAAGAAGCAACTTTATATACCGCATCTCAAAACATTACATTTTGACAGTGAAAGAAACAAATGCTAAGAATATAATTTCCTTGAAGACAGGGCCCTTGCTTTATTAGTTGTGAATATTAAACAGCTGCCCTTCAGTAAGTGTTTTCGAATGTTGAAGAAATGAACTGGAAAAACAAAAACAAAAACAAAAAACCTGAGTGTTTAAATTTTTATATATCTAGAGGAAAAATATGATAATTTTCTCCTCTAATATTTTATATGACACTTTTGGAATACAAAAGTTATAGTTAAGAGTGATTGTTCAGACATTCTGCTTGGTAACATTTTTCAATGCACCAGATGTCAAAATTCATTACATTCATATTATCACTTTCATAATTTTAACGACAGTTAAAATGTGACAGTTATAAACATTGTCAGTTTTTCCCAGGGATTCAAGTCCCTTCCAAATTTTCTTTTAATACCTGAGCCTTTAAAAAAAAATTATATTTGCTTTGTCTTATCTAAAAAATCTTTACTAACTCAAAACAAGTAACTGACATTAAGCTTCATTGTTCTGTATTGTTATCCAAAGTGTGGAATTTGTGAATTGTTAATTTGACCTATTTGAACACAGTAGTTCATGTTTTATTAGGATTCCAACCAAGTATTTTGGTTTGCCTTCCTATTTCTGAGAGGGCCAAATTTCTGTATGAATAACTTATAAGAATTAATTGAAAAAAAATCTGGCATTTTTTTTAGTTTAGTTACTGCTTTAGGACATAATAACTGGTGCTTATCCCTAGAGACAATTCCTTGGGTGAAGATAAATTACCCAATCTACCCATCATGGGCAGCACTAAGACAGCAGCAGTTTAGGACAGGAGAAATATAAGACAGATGAGACAGAACAAGTGGGAGAAAGTGGAACAAAGGGAGGAATGAAGTTATTTTGACACCTGTTTCCTCCCTCAGGGCCAGTTCCGGAAGCTGAGAACTACCAACCTGAAACTCATCTGGCTGTACAGAGATCTCAAGTAATTTAGTAAGGTGGTGAATTCTCCTTGGATGAAGTCACAAATTTTGCCCTACTTCAGGATAATAGATATCTGTCTTCTAGTTTCCTTTCTTCAAATTAATTATTCTATCCTGGTCAGCTTGGGAAAAGCCTGCCTCCCTCTCCTTCACAATAAATCTCATTAAAAAAAAATCAAATAATATCTTATATGTAAAACACTTAGCACAAGTTCTAGTCCATAGTTATTACTTAGTAAAAACACATATATTACTTCTGTTGGCTATTCCTCATATACACTTGTAGCAGTGGGAGTGGTAGAGGAATGGGGAAGAAGGCAATTAACTAATTCTAGCTGTTCTCTTCCTTGCCTGTCCCTGGAAACTAACTTTTAAGTCTTCTCACCTGTTTGCTTGCTGCTGGTGAGTGCCATTTCCTTCAAATATTCAGATCTGATTCAATTTTCAGTTCAATTTTGAAAGGACTCTTTTCAAAAGTGTTCCCCCTCCCCAGCCAAGCTATAGACAAAACTCACAGGTGTTTGCACTTAGCCCTAACTCTGATTTTCTAGGTCAGGGAGCCCTATATTCTCAGAAAGTAGACCCCAACTACAAAACATATTCTTCTTAGCCTGACCACAACCCACATCCCCCAGGAGCCCTGGACAGAGTTCCTCGAGAAACTTGTCACCTCCTGTTCTGCCTGGCCAAGAATGACCCCCTTTCCATCCTCCCCTCTCCCACATTCTGCGGCAACCCTCTTACATCTTTAAACAAACAAGCCAACAAAACCCTTAAAAGGCCCAGCTGGACAGAAACTCTGGCAGACATCTATCTCTCTTGACATCTGACCCCTCTCCTCCCTTGGAAAGTGAATAAACTCTGTCCTGCTTTTTTGCTCTAATCTTTATGCAATTCTTTGCCATCCACTTCACCAGCCACCCTAACAACTTTTCTATGGGAAACGGTAACTCTAAAATAGGTACATAATTTGTGTCAAGTCCAACATTTGTGTCCTCATAAAATTATCCAGCCAATAAATATTTTCCCTGCATAGGTGCTCAAGGGGATGGTTTTCATAAAAGAACAATAATTATGGGAGCATTGATCAGATACAAGACCCTGCAGTTTTTATTCATCATGAAAAATATTTTTTATTTAATTATTTTTATTTTAGTAGAGTTGGCACACAATGTTACATTAGTTTCAGGAAAAAAATATCTTGAATATGAAAAGTACAGTGTGCTTTTAGCTGGTTTCTGCAGCCACTGCATCTATAGCAGAAACTCCATTATAGGAGCAGAGCCAGTGCCGTTTGAACTGATGCAAATTCAAGCAAAAGCCTAACCCTTCACAGCCATAGTCTTCACTCAAGATATGGGAATACTGTACAGTGGCAAAGTTTTGCTGGATTTTGCTTCCCTCCTTGGAACTTAGAAATAATCATGATTATAGTAAAAAAACAGATCTCAGGCTAGCCCCACCACATTTCAGTTTAAGAGGGGATTTCTCTTGTTAAACAAGGGTAAATAAGAAACTAAAAACAACGTACTGAAAATTTAGGCATAGAAAACAAAATGTATGGAAAGATTTTATATTCTCTGCAGCATCATGCAAGACTGAATATATTTTCAACATCTCCTGGCCAAGGATTCATAGAAAAAGAACAGAACTTAATGATTTGAAAAATTACCAAGATTGTTATATGAATTTCTCCAACTCTGAGTGACAGAGTCAGCCACTTAGGCATGGCTTACAAATAAAAACTTAGTGCATATTCATCTTATATATTAACTTCTCTCTATGTTAGTATTAAAGTCTTAATATTCACTGGCAAAGTTGCTTTTTTTAAGCAATTAAATTATACTGTTAGTAATGCACCGATTTGTTTAGTACCTCTTATAAGCTATAAAAAGCCAAAGCAAAGATGAATGAATAAATCAAAATATTCACCAACTAAATATCTACGGTAGAAAATAAAAATGTAAATCACATGAAACCTTTATTTTCATGTAATTTCCAGTACTTTTGTGCTCTCTCTCTCCCCCACTATCAAATAAATAAAAATCTTAAAAAAAAGTGTTCTTCTTATTATTTGAAGATAGTTCATTTCCAAGTTTTACCCCAAGTCTAAATATTTCTCATCTGTTACTCCAGAGTCTGTTTACATTGCATTTATATTTTTAAATACTTCATATTTATAGTTTTGGTTTCATAATTATTATTTCATTGCTTATATTTGTGTTAGGACAAATCTTTAAATTGTTTTCAAACTATTTTCCTATTTATTACTAATCAAATCATTTAAATCTTATTCAGTTTTGATCCTACCTATCAAGTCATCATAACTTCAAAATAAAAATATTAGTTCTTGACTTACAATTCCTGATAAACCAAGATAAATGTGATTTATTTTTATTACATATTTGGGTTACTGTTTTATTGCTTGTTTCCCTATCAATTCAAGTTCATGTAATTATTTGGTAAATCTTCCTAAAACAGCAGTAGTATGAAAACATATGACAAAAAGGAAAGGGTAAAAGTACTCAGTACACTTAAGGGAAAAACAGCAAAATTAAGGCAATGAGGGAATTATAAATCTATTAATCCATCTGTTTTTGGAAAACATATGGGAACAAATATATGAAATAATAAACATTTATTATGTAAATGATTTTTAGAGTCTACTTCATGGCGCTATCCTTGATTAAAACAGAATGAGGAAAATAAATGCAAATGTTAAAAGTAGCTTGTTATTTCCTTTGGATAAAGACCCAAAAGTGGGATTGCTTTATCACATCATGGTTCTATTTGAATTTTCTGAGAAACCTAAACCTCTCTACTGGTTTCCACAATGGCTGTACCAATTTACACTCAGGCAAACACTGTACAAAGATTGTTATCCTTGACAACACTTGTTATCTTTTGACTTTTTGATAATAGCCATTCTAACAGGTAGGAAGTAATATCTCATTGTAATCTTAAAGTGCATTTCCCTGATGATTGATGATGTTGAACACCTCTTCATATACCTGCAGGCCATCTGTACGTCTTCTTTTGAGAAGTGTCTATTGAGGTTCCCTCCTTGTTTTTTAATCAGGTTATTTGTGTTTTTAATGTTGAGTTGTATTAAGTTCCTTGTATATTCTGGATATTTGCCCCTTATCAGATATGTGGTTTGCAAGCATTTTCTCCTATTTTGTAGGTTGCTTTTTCACTCTGTTGATAGTTTCCTTTGCTGTGTAGAAGATGTTTAGTTTGATGCAATCCTACTTTTATGTATATTTCTACTTTTGTTGTATGTATTTGATGTTATATCCAAAAAATCATTGCCAAGACCAATGTCAAGGAATTTTTTCCCTATGTTTTCTTATGGTAGTTTTACAGTCTTTACAGTCTTACATTTAAATTTTTCATCCATTTTGAGTTGATTTACCATGTGGGGTAAGGGTCCAATTTCATTGGTCTGTATTTAGATATCCATTTTTCCCAACACCATATATTGAAGAGATTATCCTTTCCCATTGTATGCTCTTGGAGAATTAGTTAACTGTAAATGTATGGATCTCAAATGGTATCTGCACTCCCATGTTCATTGCAGCATTTTTCACAATAGCCAAGATAATGGAGATAATCTAATTGTCCGTCAGTAGATGAATGGATAAAGAGAATATATATATTATGTATATATATTAGAATATTAATATTACTTGGCCTTTAAAAAGAAGGGAATTCTGTCATTTGCAACAATATGGATGAACCTGGAAAGCATTATGCTAATGAAATAAACCAGACACAGAAAGACAAATATAGCATGATCTCACTTATATGTGGAATCTAATATAGTCAAACTCATAAAAGCAGACAGTAGAATGGTGGTTGCCAGGGGTGATGGGGAGGTGCAAATGAGGAGATGCTGATCAAAAGGTACAAAGTTTCAGTATGCAAGATAAATAAATTCTGAAGATCTAATATGCAGCATGATAAAGTTAACAATACTGTATTGTATACTTGAAATTTGCTAAAAGAGTTGATCTTGAGTTCTCAGCACACAATATAAGAAAGAAAACTGTAACTATGAGAGGTGATGGATATGTTAATTAGCTTGACTGTGATCATTATATAATGTATATGAATAACAAAACACACCGTATGCCTTAAATATATACAATTCCTATTTGTCAATTATACCTCAATTTATTTTTTTTATTTTTAAAGATTTTGTTTATTTATTTGATAGAGAGAGAGAACATGCACACAAGCAGGCAGAGAGTGAGAGGGAGAAGCAGGTTCCCTGCTGTGCAGGGAGCCCAACTTGGGACTCGACCCTGGGACCCCAGGATCATGACCTGAGCTGAAGGCAGATTCCCAACTGACTGAGCCACCTAGGCCCCCCAATTACCTCAATTTAAAAAGTAGCTTATTTAACATCCATGTAGTGCAAAGTATATGCAATCTTTGAATCAAGTCAGAGTTTTACAATTAGAAGAAAACTATATGAGTGAAGTAAGTCAAACAGAGAAAGACATGTATCATATGATCTCACTGATATGAGGAATTCTTAATTGTAGGAAACAAACTGAGGGTTGCTGGAGTGGGGGGTGGGGTGGGAGGGATGGGGTGACTGGGTGATAGACACTGGGGAGGGTATGGGCTCTGGTAAGCACTGTGAATTGTGCAAGACTGTTGAATCTCAGATCTGTACCTCTGAAACAAATAATGCAATATATGTTAAGAAAAAAAAAGAAGAAGAAGAAGGTAGCGGGAGGGGAAGAATGAAGCAGGGGAAATCGGAGGGGTAGACGAACCATGAGAGACGATGGACTCTGAAAAACAAACAGGGTTCTAGAGGGGAGGGGGGTGGGAGGATGGGTTAGCCTGGTGGTGGGTATTGAGGAGGGCACATTCTGCATGGAGCACTGGGTGTAATGCACAAACAATGAATCATGGAACACTTCATCTAAAACTAATGATGTAATGTATGGGGATTAACATAAGAATAAAAAAAAGAATTCTATAAAACACACACACACACACAAAAGAAAACTATACACATAGCCTTCTGATAATATTTAGTGAAAAAATAGAAAATTGTCATCTTACATAATTAATGCATTTGTTTTACAGGTAAAAAACCAAACGAACTTTGCAGGATATATATTTTACATGAATATATTTTATGTAAAATTTGATTTGATTGGAGGCTTTGAAATCCACTCATCCTTGTTCATGTGGCTTAGTTTGTATGTCCTGACGGCACAATGTCTATCACAAAGCCCCAGTTTTAGCACTAATGCTAGCTAAAACTTGGAGCTCACTGTTGATTCCCAAATGTCTTGAAGATTGTGGTGGTAGAGCAAGAGATAAAATCTTTGTTAAAATGAGTATAATTGTATTATGTTTGATATTAACTGGGAATAGTTATCTGTGTCACCAGTTAATCAATTATATGTAAATGATCATTGTCTTCCTCATCCTCCATTACTTTAAAGATTTTCTAAAGATGTCTTCTTAAGACATGGAAGTCATAGAAAATATGTACACAACTTAAATGTTGTCTGCTTATCAACAACATTACCATCTTTAAAAAAAATTAAAAAAAAGAAACCCTGCTCATCTATGTAATGAAACATTGGAATTGAAAGATCCAGGAAATTGACTCCTAATATTCTACTTCTTGCCACTCAAAGGGTGGTCTGTGGAACTGCAGCTTTGCTATCACTTGAGTTTATTAGAATTGCAGAATCACATCTACACTTTTGGCTTACTGAATCAGAATCTGCATTTTAACAATGTACTGAGGTGGTTTAAATATACATTATATTTTGAGATACAGCAAAATCATACCTGGAGGCAAGCTCAAGATTTTCTGAGCTCAGTCATGCAGTCCTGAAATACAAGTTGATACCAAGCCCTGCGTCTGGAGCCTATGAGCAAAACGTGTTTAGGTCGGCCTTCACCAACTGTTAGATGTTAACATTATATAGAGAAAAGTTCAATATTATAGAAGGTGAAGAAAACATAAATAAAATAAGATTTCACACGATGTCAAATATTGTGTGATTATATCAATTATTTGTCAATTATTGTATACAATAACAATAGTACTCAAACCCAGGAGACATTGTTAAAGTAACTTATACAGCTGGGGGCACCTGGGTGGCTCAGTTGGTTAAGCAACTGACTCTTGATTTTGGCTCAGGTCATGATCTCAAGGTCCTGGGATTGAGCCCTGTGTCAGGCTCCACGCTCGGAGGGGAGTCTGCTTGAGATTTTCTCTCTCTGTCTCCCTTTGCCCCTCCCCCCATGCTCTCTCTTTCTTTCTCTAAAAATAAAAATAAATCTTTAAAAAAAGTAACTTATACAGGTGTATACATAAATACACACACACATACGCACGCATACATACATATATCTAAGTTGAGAGTATTGCTTTAGCACTGAAGCACTGAAGCTGATGGGAATCATTTAACATTTCTTTTCATTTTTCCAATTTTCTCTGACCTTTGGTCTCAAAGTTACACTTTTGTCTTTCAATTTTAGAAGATTTTTCTGGTCTACCTTTAGAAAATTTCATTTTTTATTACATTTCATTTGTTAGATTATTACAGATTATTACAGATTATTACAATTCATTTGTTAAAATTTACATCATCCACCCAAGTTTTGAGACATGTTAAATAATTGAATTACCTTCAAATTTGCAACTGAGTATGGAAAATATAGGAAAGTTTGATACTGATCAATAAATGAGCAGATTCCAAATGCAAAGGAAACTCAAGCTGCTAAAATAGCTACATTGGTATCATTTCTTAAGACATTCAAGCTTTGTTTTACAAATCGTAATGACACGAGCATTAGAATCTCCAAGATAGAAGAATTTACTGTAATAACAATATTTTCCTAACAAAATACTGACATGGAGAATTATCTCTTTTAAAATAGGTACAGTATGGTTAATAATACTGTACTGCATATTTGAAAGTTGCTAAGAGAGTAAATCTTAAAAGTTCTCATCACAACAAAAAAAAATTATAACTATGTATGGTGACAGATATTAACTAGACTTACGACGTTGATCATTTTGCAATATATTCAAATACTGAATTATTATGTTGTACACCTGAAACTAATATAATGTTGTATATCAATTATATCTTAATAAGAATAATAAAAGGAAATAGGTATAGTATTTAAAAATGGATTAAAATGAAGGTCTATGGCTCCAATATCTTTCATATCTCTGGGATTGAAAATAAACATGGCTATGTTGAATTAAATATTTGTATGACATAAAATATTGTTATAACATAAGCATAATTAATAATCTAGCTGACCTTTTTGACTTTGACCCTTATCAACCATGAAATTATGCATAAGAAACTCCACCTGCACTGTACTATCCTCACTCTAATTAATGGAGAAGATATAATCAACTGTAACATTTCAGTGACTATTTAAATGTAGATTAAAATTTAAATAATAAGCAATAATAAAAAGGAGCACATATTTGAACCTGGAAAATACCAGTAAAAAGTTTCCGTGACTGGAGGCGTAATTGGGAATTTTTGATGCATATAGTACACTCAAGAGAGGAAATTTTTACATAAATCTTCAAATTTATTATTCACTCAGAACTTTTTTTTACCATGACCCAAATGGAAGTTAGGGCATTTAAGGACTGACATCTTAACAACCTAATTCTGCAGCTAAATAAAACCCTGAAGGCACAGTTGTGCTCCATTCATCTAGGTTACCTGATGGAAACAAAAAATAACTTCCATGATTATAGGGTAATAAAGTCACATAAAATTATTGGAAAATTAATTAATAACATCTAAAACTTCACAGACATTTGAATATGCATTAGTAAGAAACTCTTAAAGGTATACCATCAAGGGTGGGGATTTAGACTTAGAAGATTTTAGATTTTGTTTACAAATATTCTTATGAACTGAATATTGAAAATATGTTGTTCTAGACCAGGGTTCTCAATTAAGTTGTTTCAACAGAATCACCTGAACGTTTAAAAAATATTTGTATATGTATGGGCCCGACTTCCCAGGGATTCTTATCATTAAACTAGTAGGTTCTGAGCATTGCTTTTTTTTTTTTTTTAAGTTCTCTAGAGGTTCTAATGTGTTCCCAAGCTTGAGAACCATTAGTCTAGACATGATGGAGAGTCTCTCTCTCAAAAAGACAACAAGGCTTATTTCCAGTATGTTTATATTAATCAATAATCCTAATCATTCATTTATCAAACACTTACTGAACCTCTACAGTATGAAGTGATGTGGAAATGTTGGTGTTCAGAGCAAATGGTCAAGAAAGAATTCTTGAGACATTTTTGGTGCAAAATGGTGGTTTTATGTAAGCAAGGGGACAGGATCCATGGACAGAAAGAGCTACACTGGGGTTGTGACAGGTGACTGATTATATACTTCCAAGTTGGGAGGGGGTTAGGGATATTGTAAATCTCTAAGGAATTTTGGAAGCAAAGTTTCTAGGACCTTGAGGGGGCTAGCTATTGGTAGGAAAAAGTCATTTTTTATTGTCTAATAAAAACTTAGTCATGAGACCCTTCAGATGCATTCCAATGGGCCATATGCTTGGAAGATGATTGCTAACATATATCTTAGGGTGAGGAGGTAGAGATAAAGGAAGTTTCCAAAGGAACTTTTATATGTTATGTATAGACTTACAGGATCTTGGGGGTCAGGATAATGTTAAGTTAAGATTGCCTTTTGCCCTTAGCGAAAAGTCAACATCCAGACAGCAGAGTTCCTAGAGGAAGGTCACTCTACCTGTTTCAAGGACTTGTCAATGGACTGTAGGCAGTCAGGAAATTTAGTTTTTTCTTTTGCTCTTGCTGCCTACATCATGAAGTTATTGGCCAAGGTTCAGGGGGCACAAAAGTAAAAATTGAAATATAATCCATGCCCTCAAGCTTCTTTTGTTCTAGTGGAAGAACCAGGCTACCAAAGAGATGATTTCAATATGGTGCTAAGATAAGGTTAAGAAAGTGCTCTAGAGTCTGCACTCAATCACCATGCTAATAATGACACATTTTTTAAAAAGAGAGAGCAAGAGCGTAAGTGGTGGGGAGGAAGAGGGATAAGCAGACTCTGCATTGAGTGCAGAACCTGATGCGGGGCTCCATCTCAGGACTGTGAGATCATGACCTAAGCCAAAATCAAGAGTTGGATGCTTAACTGACTGAGCCACCCAGGTGCCCCAATAATGACACATTTTTAAAAATTTCATTTTATGAATTTTTTCCACAGCACTTGCATTATAAGTTCATTTATTGATATATAGATATTAATATTAGTATATCAACTATTATCTATAATTTACATATTAAGAAATGGAATCTTAACCTTTAAATTAGCTTTGATATCCTCATTTCTTTGAAATATTTATTTCACATTTATTTATAATCACCATGTAATTCTTTTTTCTGCACAGTGAACAGACAGAAATGCTGTTTTTACTATCCAGAATCCAGTTAACATTACTTTTTTTTCCCCCCTAGAAAAACAGCTTGTAGACTCTGATTGTAAAACTGTGTTCTTTTCTCCCCTCATATTTGTCATGGGTCAATTTTATTTAATTTCCATTTATAAAACATGAGGAATTAATAGGATGGGTCTCTTAGTTGCTACTAAAAGGATCCTTTAATCCAATAGTGGAGCTTTGCTGCAGAGCAGGAAAAGGCACTCTATGTTTGTGCTGCCATCCTTCCCACTCGGGGAGATTTACAAGACACTGTGTCTGCTTTGATTCTGTTTCCCTCCCTCCAGAAACAATTCCACGGGAGAGAGTGTAATGGCATGGGATGAGAAAATAGACTAGCTTTTCTCTCTTTTATGTCCAGAGGGTGCCTTGCACATGAAAAATCCTTTTAAGTGCTTTTATCAGGCAGCAAACCCCAAATCTGAGTAAGTGATAACGATTGTTTCAAAAGTCTAAAAAAAGCAGCCCTTCCTCAAAGTTCACTTCAGGCATCTCACTTTCTAAGCTTCTCAAGGCAGAGATTCTATTTGGTAATTTGTTGGGACCCTGTAATTAGAGTATAGTTATTAATTTAAAAATACCTGAACATGAATACCTTTAATGTGCAATTGATAGTGAGAATACAGTGATCTGCAACAACAGAGTATGGGGACCGGAAGTAAGAGCATGTGCAAATGTCCTGCACGTGGGGAACATGAAGAAATACATGGAATAGATCTGGCACCAATACAGGTGTGTAAATGGAATAGAAACACTGTCAAGCATAGCTCGCCTACCCCCAAATACTTAGTTTCCTTCATCGATGTCGAAGTTCTCACTTTTTTCATCTGTGTTATGCAAAGTTTTACTACGTATGAGTCCCTAGTTCTCAGCGAGCTTGTGCCATTGTCTTTGAGGATGAAAAAAAAAAAACCACTGAGGAGTAATCAGTATTTCTTTCGTCTGTTGTTTTTTTTTTCTTTTTTTCCCTCCAAAAATATTAATGTACTATTTACTCTATTAGGAGAATAACTGACCGATTTCATGGTCAGCCAAATTACAGACTGTCACAATTAATGATAAGAACAGTTTACCATCCCTCAAATAAACCTTTTTACTATTCCGCAAATAAACCTTACATTTTTATGTTATTTCAAAAGTATTTGCTTTCACTACAAATTTAATCACTGTTGCCATCAGCTTACTGATTTTTACATTTTACTCATTAGTTAGCAAATTTACATTTTAAAACTTTTCTAAACAACCCATTGAGAATGCATAGACACACACACTGATGCTAACATTTATCTGTATATGTGACTATTGCCTGTATTTTAAGTATAAAATCTCTGTTAGGAAGCAATTCTAAATATAAGTGCTAACTTTAAAATAGTATAAATGTATGGAAAATGTGAGTAACTCATGCTTTTAAGAGGTTTTCTTAATACTTATCACCTTTTCAGAATTAGTGACATATAAATTATTATTGGGGAGAAAAACAGTTTGTAGGAAGTCTTAAAGCTGTTCAGTGAATATTTTAGCTTCTATTGTAATTCCTCAACAGATCAAAAAAATCTTATCTTAAGGAAACATTTGGGTTATAATTTATTGTCTGCAACTCTGATCTTTTGAGCTTTGTCTCACCACAGCATTTCATAGGAAAGTCTTTAAACAGTCTGGGAAGTATAGACATTGACCTGAGGCCACTTAGTCACTGTACAGATTATCATGGATATTTGTCAACACGTGAGAACAATGCCCATTATTTATTCCTATAGATCTGATCATTTATGTGGATAAATTAACAAAATGACCTTGAGACGTTCCATTCTTTTTAGCTGAGCACATCTCTCATTCCTTTAACAAAGGACACAAAGGCAGTCTAGTGCTAAGGAAGAAACAGCAGACATGAATTCTTGTCCTACTCATCCTATTTTACCCTGAATATAATTATGCCTTAAATTTGCATTCATAACAGAAAACCTGTGACAGGATCTACTTTCATATTTGAATTTAAAAAACCAACTCAGTACAGTACTTGGCGAAAGAGTGCTTAATGTACTATTTATTTATAGATGTGTGCTACTTCCCCTTATTATATGTAAAAACAACCAGCCAGCCATCTGCTGTACAAAACACAGACAGTGCAAATAAACTGTTTGGCATATCATATCTAGTTTGCAGGGTTCCAGAAATGGTGGTACTAGCTCAGATGAACTGCAAGTGCTGTATGTAGGCAGAAAGCATGAATTCAACCTGCCTAGCAACAGATGTTGGCACCTGCCATATTGCATGCACACGTGGCTCAAATTCACCCTGCTGGCTGATGGGCTCCCTCACTGGAAATATGTTAACTGTCAGTCATTATATACTCTTGCAGTATTCAACAAAGTAAAAATTAACTGAGAACAAGAAAATATTCAATAATCTGGACTGGATTGCAATTTACACACCCAAAACCATGGCTCTGTGAAACAGGCAGAAGTTTCTACAGAAAAGTACTTGGGGAGGGATTGACTGAACAGCTGTTTTCTGTGAGATGGCCCAGGAAAGAATCCTGAGTGAATTTACAGGGACTTGGAAGTAAAAAAAAAAAAAAAAAAGCACTGTGCTATCATGAATTTTGGTTAAGTAAATGAGCTGTAGTAAAGCAGATCTTTTGACCAAATTATTTTGTCCCTGCAGTTTTGCTTCTTGGAATGTTTGTACAATGTCTAAAATTTGTTCCCAACACAATTTATTATAGAAATATTGGCTGGAGAACAGTATCTCGGTAACATTGAAAAAATGAATAGTTGCTTAGTATAATGAAATGTAGAGTCCTAGAGAACTTGCTGTGTTTTTTAACAGTTTCTGATCTTTAGTTAGACATTCAATATTGAACAGATGAATGAATGGTTGTGGTTAGCTCTTGCACTCCACAAAATTCAGAGTTCATTTGGTTATTAATGAATAACAAACAACCAAACAGTCATGAAGAGGGAAATAATGAAGATCAATTTGTGGAATCATTACTATAATGGTTCACTGGTCATGAATGTGCCCGTGGATCCATGGGTATTTGATGCATACTGAATAGTATGTGGGGAGAAACATCTTTGAAATTCACCAAGGTAATGTCCACCATCATTCATTTTTATTTAAATTGATCCCAAGGCATATTTCTTAATCCTTATGTTCTTAATATTTTGTTCATGGTGTAATAGTCTACCTATTAAAATCTCCATTTGGTTAGACAGGAAAATGACCTACTTAACATACAAGCAAAATTATGTAAAAACTATGGAAAAGATATACAAAAATTGTTACATCAAGGTCGGATAAATAAAAAGCACTCAGTTCAATTTTAGTAAATTATTTTAATATTATTATTATTCATAATTAGTGTATATTTAAGAGTTCTTACTCAGACATCGCTTTTTATCGTAAATGTTATTTCCTTTTCTCATTATATCTGACTTCAAAAGATTATGTCTATATACATGTAGATGTTTATATGTAAAATAAATGAAATATAATGATTAAGGTTAAACAACCATGTTTCTACCCCCAGCTAACAAAAATAAAATATTACTAATAGAGCTGTCTTTCCTTCTGTTCATATGTTTACTGGTGATTTCTATTGTCTCTTCACCAGAATGCCTAGTCATATCTTCTGTTTATTTTTTTGAGTTGTCATTCTCTTATTGATTTGTTAGTGTTCTTTATATATTCTAAATACTAATATTTTAATGTATATTTAATGCAAATATCTTCCCCCAGTTCGTAGCTTATGTTTTTATAGCTCTTAATGGTGTCTTTTGATGAACAGAAATTTTTACTTTAAATTATCAAAATTTATCAATCATTCCCAATATGGCTTATTATAGACCCAAGTGTTTCATGAAACCTTTCCTTACTCTGATTTCATATAGTCCCATATATATTCAAATAATTTATTGAGCACCAATTACATGCCAAGCATTTTCTAGGAACTTAAGAATACGACTAAATAAAATTCCTGATTTTTTTTTCTCTTTTTCCTCATAGCAGTGTTTAACTTACCTGAAATTGAATTTTTGTTTATGGTGTGAAATGTGGATCCATTTTGTTTGTATATTTTGGAAGGTATAATCAGTGACCAGAGCACTATTTAAAGAAAACGATATTCTTTTCACACTGAATTGCAATTCCACCTCTGTAACAAATGATGTATTCATACATATGCAAAAATATTTCTATGTTCACTGCCATGTTCATTTTATCTCTTTTTTTATTCTTATATCAAGAGCATATTCTCTGAATTACTACAGCATTATAATAAGCCTTCATATCTCATAGGCTACTCTCCAATAATGTCATTTTTCAAAAATATTTTGTATCTTCTGAGCCCTTTGCTTTGCCATATAAATTTTAGATCAGTCTTATCAAGTCCCATACAAATAATGTTAAAATTTTAAGTTACATTTTACTTATAAATCAATGTAAAAATATAATAAATATAAATAAAATATAATAAATATAATAAATATGGCTATTTATTATAGCCATGAACAGTGGGGTGTGTTTCTCTCAATTCTGCATAGGTCTTTAAAAATGGTTTTCAGCATAGTTGTATAACTATCTTTAAAAATAACTTACACTGTTTCTTAAGCATCATTCTTAGATGATTTCACAAGATTATGCTATTTACATTGTATATTTCTTTTAAATATGTTCTCTTTTTGTCGGCCTATAGAATGCAGTCAATTTTTATATCACTTGTCTCATTGTAAACTGATACTTCATTTGTATTTTTATTATTTAGTTGTATCTCACTTTAATTCATACTCTTGTTCATTTGCACATTCTATGTCTTTGCTTGATTATTCTTGTTAGAACATTTAAAATTTTATTAGACTTGAAAAATATATTTCTTGTTCTGGTTGATTTTTACTTGTTATTTTCTTTCTATTTCATTAATTTCTGCTATTATAATCATTATCTCCTTTCTACTTTTCTTGGATGCCCATTCAGTTGAAGATTTGGCCCAATTTAATTTTAGCATTTGTTCTCTTCTGACATTGAAGGCCATATATTTTTCTTCAATTGCTAATTTATCTGCATCACAAAAGATTTGATTTGTTGTGTATTCATCATTGTTAGTAGTTCCAAATCATTTTTAATTTTACTACTACTTCTAACTTGACCCATATATTATTGTTTTTATAATGTTAAGTATATTGCAATATTAGTTTTGTTGTTATTGTTATTGATGTGGAACTCAATTGCATTGTGATCCTAGTCTGTGGTCTTTGTTATGCTAATTCTTTAGAAATTAATCTATCCCTTGGTTCAAACAACTTTGAAAACATATTTCATGAGCATTGAAGAAAAAAGAGTTATATAACTGCAACAGGTTTTTACCTATGACTAGTTACAAAACTTATTAACTATATTTATCAATCTGCATATAATTTTAAGTATTTTAATTTTTATCTGCTTGACGTATTTCCTAAAACAGTTATGCTTGAATCTTCTCCATAATGAAAAATATGTCAATTTTTCTTTGTAGTTATGTTACTTGTTTGCTCAAATTTAAATTTATTTGTAAGATTCATATAGATTGAGCCAATTGGTTTTCATCATATTTAAGTGTACAATAAAGCCAATAGTTAAAGTAAGCTAACATAATCAATGAAAAAGGTAAACAATAGTAAAATTTAAGAATCGTGCTTTTTTGTTGATGTTGTTTAAATCTCCCACCCCAAAGCAAATTGCTCATTTCAATATGGATATTTGTCTTTTTTAAGCTAAATACTACAAGAAATTTTGTTTGCACTTACTATAAATTCCCAAATTTCCAGGTAAGAACTAAGATTTAAAAAAAAAAAATCTTATTTTTCAGTACCTACTCGCATTAGTTCAAATAAGATTATTGTAGAGTTATTGTGATATCTCTTGATATGTTTTAGGCCAAAATCCATCTTGCCAGTTGAACATTGACATTTTTGCATGTGCCATGTGCCATACTGATTCTGGCCCACGATTTTTTGTATTTTTGTTTTTGGAGAATTTATTTTGTTTTCATGTATAATCTGTCATATTCCAATGCGGTATCAAATTACTTATAATATGCATTTGGCATAACAAAATAATATAACTTAATAGTGTGAGAGAAATGGAAAATAAATGTAGGAATGAAAAATATAACAAGTAATAAGCCTGGAATATAAATCTTAAAGTCTAAGAACTCATTAATGGTGAGTATTTTTTTTTTAAAGATTTTTTATTTATTTATTTGAGACAGAATGAGAGAGAGCACATGAGAGGGGGGGAGGGTCAGAGGGAGAAGCAGACTCCCTGCCGAGCAGGGAGCCCGATGCGGGACTCGATCCCGGGACTCCAGGATCATGACCTGAGCCGAAGGCAGTCGCTTAACCAACTGAGCCACCCAGGCGCCCTAATGGTGAATATTAATAGCCAACAACTTTATAGAGCTTTTGTTCCTATCACTATCCTAAGTGCTTTATATATATATATATATTATATATATGTAATATATATTTTTAATATATTTGTTTAATATTTACTACAATCTGACAATGGAGATACTATTTTCTCATTTTTCAAATGAGAATTTAAGAGGTAAAGTCAACCTGTTCATGATGTCACAGCCATTAAGAGTTATTAAAATTCTCCAGAAGCTCCCCCGAAAAAATTTTTGAAAGTCTCCAGAACCCATATTCTTAATGACATTTCATAATTCAATATAGATATTGTGCTAGTCCATATATCCAGGTCATGGATTCTTACATAAATAAAATGTGCCAAGAATTAATTAGCATAAATACACAAACATATGAAAATATACATAAAAAACTTCAAAATGCTTTTAAAAACTACATTTGGCTTTTATAAACCTGTTTCAATTTCAAATGCTGTTCATATATGTGCTAAATCTTAAGCAAACTAAAACTTATTATTAGTAGGATAACTACATACACTTAAATTTATGTTTTTTCAGTGAGTAAAGAGAAAATCTGATTAATTATAGACGTGATTTCTCATTATTTTCCAACCATGCAGAAAGCCCCAAGCAAGTGTTTGTCATGAATAAATACATAAGGATTGCTAAAATTGAGAGACAGAATAAATAAGGTGATAACAACAGGGAGTTGAGAGCCATTTATACACATTTTAAAAGCAAAGGTATAAAAAAAGGCAGCATATTTACACAAATTCACTATTCTGGTGTAAGTCTGGCCATTAACTAGCTATGTAACTTCCTATTGGTTACAAATGCTATGTAGAACTCAGATTTGCTCATGTGTAACAAAGGGGGATAGCATAAATCATCCTTCCTAGATTTCATTTGTTTCTCAATGACTTTCTGGACTAAAAAGTATGGAGAGGAGGCTAACCTGCATGGGGGAGGAGAGACCAGAAAGCCACATTTCCAGGTGGACCTTAATGCTTTTGTGACCCATTTTGCAATCAAAGTAATTGGAAAAGTGAACACTAGATTCCAGCCTTTTGTTAGGTATCCTTGCTTTATACTTGTTATTTTCTGTCTTGGCATTTTTGAATATTTTTTAGGTATATAGCCGTATGAACACCAGGGTTAGTCAATTAAGGTATTTCTTTTTTTTTTTTTTAAGATTTTATTTATTTATTTTTTAGAGAGCGAGCAAGAGAGAAACAGCATGAGAGGGGAGAGGGTCAGAGGGAGAAGCAGGCCCCCCGCCGAGCCGGGAGCCCGATGTGGGACTCGATCCCAGGACTCTGGGACCATGACCTGAGCCGAAGGCAGATGCTTAACCATCTGAGCTACCCAGGCGCCCCAATTAAGGTATTTCTATCTAGACCTCATAAAGCTGGAAATTGAGGTAGCAGAATAAAATAGGATTGTGGAATTTTTCCGTGTCTTCTTCCACATTCTAATTGGCTATAATCTCCTATGGTAAGTCACCTTGTATTCCTAAATACTAAGCCACACAAGAAGAAAATGTCTACTCCTGGAGGCAAATATATGAAATCTGATTTCTGGAAATATGGCTATCTCTAGGACTGCATAGTCCTGGCTCACTGAATAATAGATACTCTTTCGTAGACAGGCTTTTTATTCTCAGAAAACAGCCTTCTGGGTCAATAGTTATTTTTGAACCAGATTATTTCCTGGAAAATGCTTCTTTCTTCTCTTATTCCTGTGTTAGAAAGGGAAATTTCTACACATTTATAGGGACACTGAGATCTACATCACAGCTTTTCACATGACCTCAAGCCAAACAACTTTCTTTTATCCTGAATTTCTCTAAGTTCCCTTCCATTGTCTTCAATTTTGGTATAAAAAAATATGTAGATATAACAAGGTCTAGACACATGTTTTTAGACAATGTGAACTAACGTCAAATTTGAATTTTCAGATTATAATTACATACAGAAGTCAAATATACATTATTGCACTGAAAAAAAAAAGAAAGAAAAAAAAAACTGGCCTGGCTTTGCAGATTTGGGTCCTAATTATGAACGATCTGGCATGCAAAGAATTACTTTATGTTCTTTACTTAGTTCTATGTTAATCTTAATTATTGTCTGGAATTATTAGGAGATCAAACTATGATACTAATTCTTTGAAAGGTAAACACATGCTTTGTATAACTTTCTTAATGTAATGCAGTAATTTATTTTTCTTTACGTGTGTGTTTATTCAGGGAGTTCAATCTAGCCCTTGGCCCTAAGTTGTAAGCATTAGCAATTAGCACTTTTTTCCAGACACGAAAGGGAGTGCAGTTATCTTTCTACTGAGTATGTTTTATCTCTAGTAAGCACTCCTTTAATTGGATTTTTATTTGGAATACAAGGTTTATTCTCATTTGAATTGATCTTTTATTTTTTATTTTTTCCCATTGGCATTACACACCAGCTGGCATCTGTTTGCCTTCACATTCACCATGATGCTTTCATTTTCTTTAAATCTAACATTATTACCAGAGTGCGTGCTTCACAAGCCCACTGGGTAGGCACAACTCTGTTAGCCTGAACTACCTTTCTTCAGTGCACACTTAGAATCGGATCATTTCTACTTTAGTGCCTAGAATTCTTCAGAGAAGGTGACAATAAAAAACTTGAGCATTGAAATGAATTTACAACATAATCATAATTGTCCCCGAGCATTGATTTAATAATATAAAACTTCAGAAATACTTTACCTCATTGCACTTGGAGACATTACGAGGAATACTTTTTAAAAAAATTATTGTTGCCATTATTAGTATTATTGAGGTAGGAGATTTGGAAATATAAAAGCAAATTAAAATAATGCATGCATCTTATACATTTTAAAATCTATCTGCTGGCCAATAAACATTAATTAATGTCAAATATATAACTGAGTTTCATAACAAATAAAGTGTTACACATAGAGAGCTGCTGAGTTTTACAACAGGAGTGCACTTTCAGTTTAGAAGCCAATCAGAAGGGGTTCTTTCTGAGAGAGAGTAGAATAGTACCTGTGATCATTACAGCGGAGAAAGATGCTGATGTGGCCAAAGGTGCTGGATATAGAATCAGATTCTCAGTTCAAGAAAAAGATACGATAGTGCCACAAAAACTGACGGTGTGGTTCTTGGTGTTAGTACATGAGCAAAAACCCTGCATCTAGTGAAGAATCCCCAAAATTTATATATATTTAAACCAATGAATTAAAAACTTTGTTCTTGAGGTGAATTTTGAAAAATCAGTACAACACAAAATACGAAAAGGTGATAAACACTAACAGATGCCAGAAAAATGTTGCTATAGTTTTTAAAACAAGAACAAAGTAAGCCAGGGATGAAGTTTTAACCTGAGGAATACAGAGTAGATTATTCCTTAGCCACTCTGGGTATAGAGTCCCATCAATATAAAGAAAGCCTGAAAACTGACATGCGAACACAATGAATTGAAGTGATACTTAAAAAAAATCTTATTATTATTAAAATGTTATTGGTTAGTAAAATATGTCCAATAAATCTTGGTTCTCAATGTATGTTCAAGAATTTTCAAATATTTTTGCAATCTCCATTAAGTTCTGTACTAAAAAGACTTCTAGTTTTTGCTACATTATGACTACATTACAGAATGCTATAGTAGCTAGACTTTACTTTTCTGTGTTTGTGCTGCAGTTAAAAGAACATTATCTTTTTCACATCCATTACTGGTCATTCATCATAAGAGTTATCATACCCCTACTCTTACCTAGTTGCAATCTCGGACAATGCCTCTACTCCTATAAAATTTTACTACTGAAATACCACTTTAGTCTCAAGAGAACCTCTCCACTCTATCTTGAAATGTCTATTTCCGTTGTCTTCTTAGACACATGTACACTCACTTCTGTTATGCTCCATTCCAAGGCCAAAACAAGTTCTCAGAAATAAGATTTCTTTTCAGATCATTCAGAAATTCTTTATATCTACAGTATATTTACTGATTTGATTATCAATTTGTTTAACAAATACATCTATATTTTTGAGGTAATACAAAAAGTACCAAAGAAATCAGTCAAGGTAGAAAAATAGGAATTTGGCAGCCAAAAGGTCTTGGAATGATTCCTTTAGGACTTACTGGTTATGTGCCTTCTGCACCTCCATGATCCACAGCTTGATCATATGGACAAAAAATACCAGGCTTATAGATGTATTTAACATTTTATGATAAACATAAAATAGTACGGTGAAGTGGAGATTTGATGGTCTCTTCAATAAATGGTACAAGTCAGGTAGGATATCTATATAAACAAAAATGAACCAGGACCCTTACCACTTACCACATTAATTTAAAATGTATCACAGACCTAAATGTGATAGGTAAAACAATAAGGCTTCTAGAATAAATAAAAACAGGAAAACATTTTTTTTTCTTTTTCTTTTTCTTTTCTTTTCTTTTCTTTTCTTTTTTTTTTTTTTGAGAGAGAGAGAGCACAAGTGGTGGGAGGGGCAGAGGGAAAGGGAGAGAGAGAATCTTAAGCAGGCTCCATACTCAGCATGGAGCCTAACATGGGTCTCGATCTCACAACCCTGAGATCATGACCTGAGCCAAAATTAAGAGTCAGGCGCTTTACTGACTCAGCCACCCAGGCGCCCCAGCATACTTTTTGAAAAAGGACATCAAATAAAAGAATCTGGGCCTGATTCTCAGCCCAAATTGTCCTGTAACTGCAGTAGAAGAAAATATTTTTAAAATTCTCCTTACAGTCCCTTTGCCTTTTGTAGAATCCCTTGGATTGGCAATTTAGCAGTATGAAAATGGAGGTTGAGATTGCCTTCAGATTCATCTTGACTTGGGAGTAAGCAGGCTAGGGCTTTATATCTCTAAGTCAGTTACTGGATACAGACCATTCTCTGGGAAAGGGCCATGATTCCATCTAATTTCAAAGACTGAGATGAGGGAAGACCCTTGTGGTCCCATGTTTCAGATTTTTCTCTTAATACTCCTTTACAACCCCATGTTTCATCCTTTTTTATGATGGTTCTCATTCCAGAGCCTCACTGGTACAATATCTCTAGAAAATGAGCCTCTCTTCTGTGTGGCTACATTATTTACCTGGTCATATGCATTTGGTGTAATAGGAAAATTCTCTCTGAACTTGAGAATAAAAAATAAATAGAATGTTAGATGTCAATGAAATTCTCTAAATCACTATACGGTGGAGTACAAATACTTTAAGAGACATTTCTAATCATTAGAGTGGATATCCTTCATAATACAATATCACAACACATTCAGGTATTTTTTAGTTGACTGCAATTGGATGTCATGAAATAAATGTTTATTTGCTCTATTTTTTTTCATCTAGTAGGAGTTTATTTTCAGGAAAACATAGAATGAATGTTATTGTTCTAAATGTTTCAAAATTTTTATTTATTCCAAATGTAATGTATCTACTCTAAGAAACACACACACACACACACACACTCCTCTCTACTCCCACTAAAATGCATCTTAGCCTCAATCTTAACTGAGGTTGGTATCTCTAGTAGAAAGAAGTTATTACAAAAAAAAACCCAAACAAACAAAAACAAAACAAAAAAAACCCAACACCTCAATGTTAGAAGAATTGTGATAATAAAATGGAATCACACTTTCTCCATGTGAAGGTTATATGGTGACTACCATAGTTATCAAATATTTCGCAAGTGGTTGATTTAACACAGTACTGGAAAGGCAGTTTGCTAAAACACTGGGTGAGAATTCATGTCTCAAAAGCCACGGGAGATCCACAGCAGTAGCATATGGCTGATTTCTGGAATATTAGCACAGTTACTTTTGTGGAGGAAGAAATACATCAGTATTTTATAAATGCAGGCTCAAAAAGACATTAATATTTGAAAGAGAATCAATTTTACTTACACACAAAATCTTTTAACTTAATAGATTTTAAAATTTTCTAAGTACCATTAATTTGTCAAGAGATCTAATTATTTCTGACTTATATAATAGAAGAGATATTTTCAATTGTACCTTTGGGAACATAAAGAAAGGATTATTAAAAAAAAACTACTGATTTAAAAACTAGTTATACAGAAAGAGTTATTCTTTTTACTTACATGGTTTATCATTTCAAATAAACCGTCCAGACATGATTTCATAATGTGCAAATAATTAGTGTGTTTAGGAAATTATTTCAAGTTTATGAGAAATGCAGATAAAATAAATTGTGTATGAATTCCTTAGTAGGTATCTTAGGTTTGGCTGTACAATGAAATACCATAGACTGGTGGCTTAAATAATAGAAGTATTTCTCACAGTTGTGGAGGCTGGGAATTCCAAGATCAGGATGGCAGCATGGTTAAGTTTTGGGGAGGAACCTCTTCTCAGCTTACAGGTGGCTGCCTTTTTGATATATCTTCACATGGCAGAGAGAACAAGCTCTCTGATCTCCTCTTATAAGGGTATTAACCCATCATGAAGAACCCTCATGACCTCATCTAACCTTATTCACCTCCCAGAGGCTTACCTCCTAATACCACCCCATTTGGAGTAGGGGTTTAACATATGAATTTTGAAGGGACACAAATATTCAATCCATAACAGTAAGACAACAGGCAAAGAATTTAAGAATATAATTTTGAAACTGGTATAAACTTTCCCAAGGGTTGTTTTATTTACCATTCTGTACTGAGAATGGTAAAATTGTGTACACTATGCTGTTCTGGTATCCGTTATGCTGAGCTCCACTGGTGGGACAATGATGTATGTTGTCTCTGGTTCATCATTGACCACCACGCATTTCATTAGCAAAAGGGGCCTCTGGCCAGAGCTGACAGACTCATGTAAAAGTTCTAGAAGACATATATCCTCCATTTGACTTAATCTATTTTAAAGATTGATTTATTTATTTGAGAGAGAGAGAGAGAGAGAGAGCGCACGTGCGCACACTCAACGCGGGGAGGGGTCGAAGGAGGAGAGAATCTTAAGCAGACTCCACGCTGTGTGTGGAGTCCAATGTGGGGCTTGATCTCACAACGCTGAGATCATGACCTGAGCTGAAATCAAAAGTCAGACGCTTTACCAACTGAGACACCCAAGCGCTGCACACTTAATCTATTTTATAATAGTATGGTCTTATACTTCTGCAGAAAGATCACCTTTACAGTTGTTGCATTGAAATACCCAAGTATTTTCAAAGATTCATGACTTACAGTTTTACAGATGACAAAGCCTCTGAAAAGTTAGTGGCTTACTCATAGTGAAAGAGCTAGTAAATGGCAAAATGAGACAACAGGTAATTTCACTCTTTTTTTTAATTTGTTTTTTTGTTTGTTTGTTTTTAAAAAGCACTCTGCTTTTCTTTGCACAGGAGGAATTAAAAAGATACATATGATGTTAGAAATCATGAATTCACTTTGATATTTCCAATTCCAATCCAAAATTTTCAGGGTTATTCCTTAACTCCATTCTTTCTTCATATTTCCTTTTTTTAATAGTGAAATATCTGGTTCCCAACAGTATCAATACGTTATTTATCTGCTTAATCTCATAATATACATAAAATAGTTTCTGAACTGCCACTTTCATATCATTCTGTGAAACCAGCCCATGAGAAAGAGTTCATGATTTGTTTGCAGTTGTTTTACTTTTCTCCCTTGATTTAGAGTATATAGCAAAAATATTGTGTTTAGAATTTACTTGCATTAGTGATTTATGTTCCTTTAGCCTGTGAAATACTGTTTGATTTGTATGTGTTGGCATTCAGTCCTAGTTATTTTTCCACACCTTTCATGGTTTATTTTTTTAATATGTAGAATATGAACATGCTTTCAAGCATCAAGAAGCTAAAGTAAAAAACTATAAACTATAAAATTTTATAATATTAAAAAGTGCCTACCATTTTTTTATAACAAGGTATAGCCAAAGTGGCGCACTTCCTCCCCCATACCTTGACCCTACTCTCCCCAGGGCCCTCTGAAAGTAAGCAATTACATTGTTTGGGGGTTTCTCTTCCCAATGCTTCCTAAATGCAGATACATGTTAGTTGTTTTCATTTCTCCTTCTTCACATGAAATGTAGCATGCTACATATAACCTTTTGCACTTCATTATAGTTTTTTTTTTCTTAACAATGAATCCTGCAAACAATGCCTCAGTCTGTTTTATGGCTCCAAAGTATTCTGTGTGTTGTAACTATGACTCATTAGTGTTTGTCACTAAAATCTTTAAAAAAAAAAAAGGGGGGGAGTGCGCTTGGTTAGGCAGTCAGTTAGGCATCTGCCTTTGGCTCAGGTCATGGTCCAGGGTTCCTGGTGTCAGGCTTCCTGCTTAGCAGGGGAGCCCACTTTTCCCTCTCCCTCTGCTGCTCTCCCTGCTTGTGCTCTCTCTCTCTGTCAAATAAAATCTTAAAAAAAAAAAAATGTTTGTCACACCTTGAGTTTTCAACTTCACTGATCCAAAGGGACTATTTTCCCAGAGCCTTCTTTTTTCTAATTGGTTATTATATGAAAACTATTAACTTCTGCATGTTAATTTCATATCTTGCTATGTTATTAAATTCTTCCATCGTTTCATTTTTTTAAATCACTGATTCTGTGTGTTTTTCCTTGTTATTCGGTCATCTGCAAATATTATGTCATGTGCAAATAGATTTAGCTTTTCTGCAGATTCAGGTGACCACTGGAACATCAGATTTCATGGGAGAAATCTTTCATATTCATTATTAATAAAGATAGCTACAGTAATTTATAGTCCAAACAGTTAATCTTTGTGATATACACATTTATTTATAAATAATTTCTCTACTGTAAAAGCCTCAGATATTGTCATTTTATTTTGAAGATGCAATTGTAAATCTCTATACAATGGGAACACTTTTTTTCTCCATGTATTGTGGGCACTTAAAAATATGTTATTGTGGTAAAAATGTAATATCTACTCTCTCAAATTTGTAAGTGTACTATAGATACTGCTAACTATAGGGACAATGCTGTACAGCAGATTCCCCTGGACTTATTCATCTTGTATAATTGCTATTTTATGCTTGTTGATAGCAACTCCATTTCCCTCTCTCCCAGCTCCTGGCAACCACCATCCTATTCTCTAGTTCTCTGCGATTGACTTAGATACCTCATATAAGGGGAGTCATGCATTATTTGTCTTCCTGTGACTTATTTCACTTAGCGTAATGTCCTCCAGTTCATCCATGTTGTCACATACGGCAGAATTTCCTTCATTATTAGGGCTGAATAATACTTCATTGAATGTAAATACCACATTTTCTTTATCCACTTATGCACCGGTAGACATTTAGGTTGTTTTCCATATCCTGGCTATTTTGAATTGTGCTGCAATGAACTTTGGACTGCTGATTGCTTTCCAAGATTCTGATTTCAGGTAAATAACCAGAAGTAGACTGCTGGATCACATGGTGATTCTATTTTTAATTTTTGAGGTATCTCCATACTATTTTCCATGATAGTGGCACCATTTTGTATTCCCACCAACAGTGTACAAGGGTTCCAATTTTTTTACATCTTCTATTAGTCAACACTAACTGTCTTTTTTTTTTTATAATGACTATCCTAACATGTGTAAGGTGATATCTCATTGTGGTTTTGATTTGCATTTCTTTTTTTGTTAGTGATATTGAGAATCTTCATATAACTTTTGGACATTTGTATATGTCTTCTTTGTAGAAATAATCTATTCAAATTGTCAGCTCATTTTTTAATCAACTTATTAGATTTTTGCTATTGAGTTGTAGAAGTTTCTTATATATTTTGGAAATTAACTCCTTATGCGATATATGGTTTGTAAATATTTTCTCCCATTCTATAGGTTGACTTTCTGGACATTTTTAAAGTGACTATGTCAACACATGCTTGACATATTGCTATAATACTACATGGAACAAAAAATCAATTCAAATAAGATGTGCAGATATGAAAATGGAGTACATTTCTGTCATACTCCTTAAAAACCAAGATATTAATCAGTGATCTGTCTGTGATCAAACTGTAAAATTTCCTACTTTGTATCTCTATTACTGTACATATCTTTGTCTACCTTTAGGATAAATCTCTGTCCCTACTTGTGTTCGATATCTGCAAAATATATGCATAGAATGATGGGGCAAAGCTAAGATGTAAATTTAAAGAGGAGGGACTGAACTAAGATGTGGCTAATGTATCTATTAACAAACAAAAGCTTTTATTTCATAAATCTCTATAATTCCTATAAGGCCTACATTTTACACAGTAGAGACAGTTATCCTTTTGTAGCCCATATCAGCAATTAAAGCAAAGACCCTAATTTTTAAAACTAATTTTTGTAAAGAAAAGCAAAATTAGTACTTTTGCTAAACTTTTATCCCTTCTCAGAATCATAACCCAACATATATTATGTATTTATATAATCTTGCAGATAGATGCTACATATGTATGTATGTATATACACACCCACACACATAATATGTGACTGAGGTAAGGCAGCGAGCCCACACACGAAGGTGATTTTCAGCAAGAAAATTTGAGATGAGCCTCCCCTTCTAACATCATGCCTCTTTCTCTGTATGTATAACGAATTCTTCCACGTCTTCCCCAACTCTGTGATTTCTAACTGTATGGAATTGTATAATTTCGGAGGTGGTTGCTTATAAAAATTTTTTTAAAGACTTTATTTATTTGACACAGAGAGAGATAGAGGGAGAGCACAAGACGGGGGAGTGGCAGGCAGGCAGAGGGACAGAGAGAAGCAGGTTCCCCGCGGAGCAGGGAGCCCAATGCTGGGCTCTATCCCAGGACCCTGAGATCCTGACGTGAGCCAAAGGCAGCTGCTTAACAGACTGAGCCCCTCAGGAGCCCCCCAGTTTGGTGATTTTTAACATATTTTAAAAAAATATATCTATGGTACCTTTCTAAAAATTAAAGCATATGTTGAAACCCAATATGTAAAAAATGCACTTAGCTGCCATGGTTCAGAGGAAGCAGAAGGGTTAGAAGACATAAACAGAACATGTGCATATCACATAGCTGGTATAAGGTTAGTGTGTTTCTAACTGACCTGGCTGCCTCCCGGTGCCCTGTGTATGGCAGGTGCCCCCATGGCAGCTCCCTTGTAGGGCCAGATAAGAGTTCTTCCAGTTCCTTCATGGGAGAAATTCACTCCAGCTGCAATTCTTCTTCCTTTCCCAGCTCCTGCCTTTGGCAGCCTACCAGACAATCTCTTGCCACTTGGTGCTCTTAGGCAGGGTACCAGCAAGATATCTCATGCTCAGCTAGTTTTCATTCCACTCAATCCACAGGGAACTAACAACCCCCACCACACCAAATGATGGGCAGGCAGCTGGCTTCACACTGCCCCCTCTCTGCCTTGCTGTCTGTCTCCCATTCTCTGTAACTTTTAGTCACATAGGCAAGAGAAATAAACCACAGTGTGTGGAATGAGCACATAGCCAAAGGGAAATGAAAAAAATTGATCTCCTTTGGCTTTAAACACCTCAGTTTCATTGCATATTTTTTTTTACTTTGAGACATTCCGAATTGAACTTTTAGGGAAGATTAAGTCCTTCGCTTTTAACATAGGATGAGAAAACTGTGTTATTCCTGTCCTGATTCTGGTGATTGTCTTCTCCCTGATCTGCTTATGCACACTAGGGAGAGGAAGTCTGGGACATGGGTGGGGTGTTATAAAGATGATTTGGTGGCTTCTTCCTAAGTTCTTTCTTCTTCTTCTTCTTCTTTTTTTTTTTTTTCCCGTAAGGATACCTTTATTAAGAGCCATTCAAAATCAACCAAAACTTCCGTGAGTTATGATAGTGCAAATGCAACATTTCCTGTGAAAAGGACTGTGTTATAATAATTAAAAAAAAAAAAAAGTTGTCTGGTCTTCGTCCTGGATTTGTGATTGACGGAGTTGTCTTTGTTATGCTAATGAAGTTCTTGAGAAAGTGTCTACTCCTTAAATTTGGGTACTTGACACCTTTTATTCCTCTTACTTTAGTACTTGACATTTTAACTCAATATATTCAGAAAACACTTTTGGGGAAAATATTCTTTTATATTTCTAAATAAGATTAATTTCCAGATAGCCAATAATATAGAAATTTCTGTTTATATTATTTTTGATTGAGTCAAGTAAGGACTTGCAGATAATAAATGACATTTTCTTTGGAATGAGTTGATGTGTGTGTGTGTCGGGGGGGAGGTATGTGTATGTTTTTATTTATTTTAAGAATTGTGTTTATCAGAAGACTAATATTTAATTTGAAGATCATTCTTGAAAGTAAATATTAATTGCATGTCTGTAGGGAAATAAAACATAGTAAAACATAATTATTGATAGTCTTTTTAATAACGCATTTAGGTTTTATAGATATTTCACATTGTTTTATGGCTCATCTGATTTCTACATAGGTACAAAGGTACATATTTTCAGTTAAATTTATGTATGCTCCTATGCAATATATGAAATAGCTATAGGTTTTCCATTATGATTTTGCATCACTATGCAGTCTCTTCTTAACCAATTATTCTTTTTTTTTAAAAAAAGATTTTATTTATTTATCTGACAGAGAGAGATAGCAAGAGCAGGAACACAAGCAGGGGGAGCAGGAGAGGGAGAAGCAGGCCTCCCGTCGAGCAGGGAACCCGATGCGGGGCTCGATCCCAGGACCCTGGGATCATGATCTGAGCCAAAGGCAAACGTTTAATGCCTGAGCCACCCAGACACCCCTTAACGAATTATTCTTTTTTTTTTAAGATTTTATTTATTTATTTGAGAGAGAGAATGAGATAGAGAGAGCATGAGAGGGAGGAGGGTCAGAGGGAGAAGCAGAATCCCTGCTGAGCAGGGAGCCCGATGCGGGACTCGATCCCGGGACTCCAGGATCATGACCTGAGCCGAAGGCAGTCGCTTAACCAACTGAGCCACCCAGGCGCCCCGAATTATTCTTAATTAACTGAGAATATAGGCATCACTACCCAACTACCTAGGATCAATAAGGGCTAGCTCTAATGTAAGCCTATTCAATTAGTTATATTTGAAAAAAAAAAATTTAACCCTGGGAAATTTACCTTATTACACATCTGTATAGTATATATGTCCATTTTTCTAGAGCACAATGAAATACAATGGCAAGTGGTAAAACAAAGAACATTTTTTGGAGAAAATGGAGTTAGTCACCTAAAAGAATGATGTGACTCAGAATCAAGTCATTATTTCTTTTAAGTGACTCTAGTGGACCCAGACAATGGAAATAATGCAAACTGGAACAGGGCTGGGTGCACAACATGAAGAGGTATAATTCAAGCAAAACAAAAACTGTATATTTAGAGGGACTACTACATGGAAAGATTTTATATAAAACTCATACTTTTTTTGGCTTTTTGTTTTTTTTGGTTTTTGTTTGTTTGTTTGAGAGAGAGAGGGGTAGGAGAGGAGCAGAAGGACAGGGAGAGAGAGAATCTTAAGCAGGCTCCATGCCCAGAATGGAGTCCAAGTGAGGCTTGATCTCACAACTCTGAGATTATGACCTGAGCATAATGGAATCAGAGGCTTAACCAACTTGAGCCACCCAGACTCCCCAAAACTCTTATGTTTTTTTATTTTTTTCGTTAAAATGAATGTCAGAACATATTGAAATTATGTGCTAGAAAATTTAGGGAAAGAAGAGAATTCTCATTGACATTCATTTAAAAAAACAGAACTTTTTCACAAACAGGATGTACAGTACCTAACTAGTAATTTTCTATCCTCCGCTTTCTATTTTTACCAGCCTCTGTATAGAAATAAAAGCCGTCTCCCCCACAAACCTCCTTTCCTTTCACACTCAGCCAGAAGCAAAGCATAATAAACCAGCCCCTTCACTGGTTGACAACAGTAAACTACAAAACCAAAAATGTTCTATTACAATGTTGTAAAACGGTAGAGAAATTTCAGAATATAAGGTTTATTCAATATATAGTTTATTCACTTCTTATTTTCATAATAATTTTTCATTTGGTTTATGAGTTTGATTCTATAGAACTAGAGTTTGATTCCACTACTGGAGTATTAGTGAGGTTAGCTTCATTATTTTCTTGGTGATCAAAGAAGTAGGTTTTTTTTTTTTTTTTACTCTTAAAGCCTTTATAATTGAATCTGTTTTAATCTCAATTACTGTATTTTATAAATGAGAAACAGACTTTTACTGTTGATAGAGCTTCCACCCCTATGTTTGGATCACAATATTACATTCCCCTCTGGTAGCAAAATGTGTCTTCGTAGGAAATGAACCACCAACATTTTTTATGGAAAAAACATAAAGGAAATAAAACTTTAATTTTTACAATACCTTATCCAATGGGTATTAGAGTCAACTGGTCAATCAATTTATAGAACTGTATTGTGAACCAAATATGAATGAGAAGAATTTGGCTTGATCCTCAACAATGTTTGACCAGAGACAGGTCATTTAAACATTCCAGATCTCAGGTAGTTTGTCTAAACAACAGACAATAGCCAGTACAGTGGAAGAAAGATAGCATGGTCAGATTCACATTTTAAAATGTTTACTCTACTTGACTTGTGGAGATAAGAGAAGAAGGAAAAAGTTAATATCAGTCTGAATGATGAAGATGAATAGGTAGATAATTGAACTTCAGTGGTACCATTGAATATGAGAAAAGTGTTAAGATTGACAGATACTTAAAATATAAGAGAGTCAGGTTTTAGAAATGAATGGGATTATCCTTCATGTTACAATTCTATAAAATATAAAATTCCACAGATTCACACACATTTCCAATTCTTCTCTTCTGCTCTTCACCCAGCTGCACTGGATCTTCACCCATGACTGGGGGTGAGAGCTCCACCACACCCAGTGACTTAAGGCTTTAGTTCCATGTCTGAGAAAGTTGTACACTGGGGGCGGGGCTTTGTGCCTTCCTGTGACAGGAGCCATTTCTCTCCTGCTCACATACATCACTGAGTGAGGCTCTCTCTAATGTTCTACCTCATCCCCAACCTTTCTCATGTCATTAAGTGAAAGTTTGTGGAAAAGAACCAGCAGCTAAGCACAAACGGCCCTTGTAGCTAAGGCCCTACATGGTTCCCCACTCTAATGGGAGCCCACACTGGGCCTTTAGCAAGACCTTTACTTTTAGTTGATTTATTTTTTATTTATTTATTTTTGTGTGTGTGTGTCCCTCTTTTTTTTTTTTTTTAAAGATTTTATTTATTTATTTGAGAGAGAGAGAGAGCATGAGAGGGGGAGGGTCAGAGGGAGAAGCAGACTCCCTGCCGAGCAGGGAGCCCAACGCGGACTCGATCCCGGGACTCCAGGATCATGACCTGAGCCGAAGGCAGTGGCTTAACTGACTGAGCCACCCAGGCGCCCGAGTTGATTTATTTTTAATCACTTGTTGGTGGCTGGTACCTCTTGCTTCTATTCTCCACCACAAGTGAGCTGATCTGGGCATACCACTCCTCCTGGAGGTATCTGTCCTACTTTAGAATTCAGAAGTCTTGGTTGTCCCACAATCCCAGATCTCTGATGGGTTCAAAAATTATGATATCATAGTTTTTGTGTCTTTTTCTCATTATTAGCATTGGAGTGATGGATCCTTTTTCCAGCTTTCTACTTTCAGAAGAGAAGTAGAGCTCCTCCCAAGATTTATTTATTTATTTTTTTAAAGATTTTATTTATTCATTTATTTGAGAGAGTGAGAGAGAGAGAGAGAAAGCACATGAGAGGGGGGAGGGTCAGAGGGAGAAGCAGACTCCCTGCCGAGCAGGGAGCCCGATGCGGGACTCGACCCCGGGACTCCAGGATCATGACCTGAGCCAAAGGCAGTCGCTTAACCAACTGAGCCACCCAGGCGCCCCAGGATTTAGTTTTTAATTGCACATTTTTGAGTGCTTATGAATTCTGCAAGAAAGTTCAACACAGGTTAACATATAAATCCTATTATAAGTGGCTACTTGTAGAGTTCACCAGGGAAAACCAGACCTTGACACATTTAGCGTGTTCCCTGTTTACTTATTGCTTGGCCTTTACATTTCCGCAAACTGCTCATGTTCTTTGCTCCAACCCCCTCCCCCAGCCCATACCACATCCCCACAACTACCACCAGTGGGAATCCACAGCTATCCAGAATCCACACATTCCCGATATGTGAACCATTGACCCCAGACCTCGTAGAAAGAAAAGACCATTTCCTGTTTAGAGAGCAATCTCTTCCCAAGATACTGACTGTAGGACCAACAACTTCCTTTAGGGTTATCTCATTTTATCCACAAGGATGCCATCTGTTCCTGTGAAGATAACGACAATGCTGCTAAAATCCATTTCCCTAATGTCTGAGTGATTTATTTTTAAGCCACATCCCACTATGAAGACCAAAGCTAGTTTAAAGTTTCTTGCCTTAAGACCAATGATACAGTTATTTTCTCAATCTTTCTTCCCTTGTGAGGTAATGGAGAAGACGGAGCCTACATTTGCTTCTGGAATAATCCAATATAAACAATCTCCTGTAAGCTAATGTTTGGATGTTAGCATGCGCGCACATACACACGCACACACACACACCCCTATGAAAACGCACAGAAAAACTCATCCATCTACACCATTCTCATTAACGCAAAACAATTTGACAATCCTCATAATAAAGATACACAGATACAGATGAGAAAAAAAAACCCTACCTTTCAGAGACACAGTTTTGATTAAAGATTCCCATATTTTATTTGAACAAAAATTCAAAATCTTAATCAGAAGTTTTCCATTTGGACTTTTTCACTTAACTTTCCCTAAATTTGACTTACAGTTAAAGTTAAAGGGCTACTGAAGTAGCTTGTACCATACTCAATTCCTATCCTCTGGTAAAAATAGTCCTCTGCCTCAAAGGCAAATCTGAATTTCCAAATTAAAGGGGAGAGTTACACAGTTAAAAACAAAAACAAAAATCTTAAATCTTACCCTCAAAGAGAATTGCACTACACTTCTGGCAAAGGTTAAAACTGAAATAATTTGTTTTGATTTACTCTTTATAAGAAGAAATAGTATTTGGAAAGTTTTCAGACTATAGTAAAAAAAAAAATTGAGTTCTGTGGAGTCTATTTTTCTCCAAAATTACATTGTATTTGGCACTTCTGAGTTGTAATAACCTTTGTCATCTTCTCACATTGACATTTCTAAGAATCAAGCCATAACTTCTGTTCTCACACCTTGCATTACAAATTAGAGCTAAGAAAGTTCTGTCATATTGGGAATTCGCATACCAAGATGAACTTTGACATTTCACAACCTGAAGAGAGGACACTTAAAATCTCCTGTCAAGATTTGATAAAAACTGTTTCTCGGGTGACAGAAAAGCAGAGCTATTTCATATTTCAGGTTAATACCATTATATGTATGTTAACTTTGCATAGCAGTTAAATAATTTTCAAATAATTTCATAATAATGTGGACTTAATAGCTGTAAATCTGAAGTTTTGAGCAAAACACCATAATGTATAATTTATATGTTTTAATTATGAAGTATTTCAAACACAGAGAAAAGTACAAGAGATGATATACCAGACCCTTTGTACTTGCTGGAGAAACTTAAATGATGTTAATATTTTTCAATGTTTGCTTCACATCTCTTTTTTTCTTAAAATTTAAAAACATAAAATTGTAACAATATGGTGTCAGTATAGCTTTCCTACCAACTTCTATATAAATACTATCTTGACTTTGGTGTCTAATAAATCTCATGTTTTTGTGTATCCACTGCATGTGTAGGTATGCATAGATATGTACATACTATGTTTGATCATTAATTTTATATTAATAGCAACATATGGTTCTTATCCTTTGGCAATTTTTTTAGGACCCAATATTATGAGGTTTTCAAAAATATTTTATTTATTTATTTATTTATTTATTTATTTATTTATTTATTTATTTAAGAGAGAAAGAGAGCATGAGTGGGGGTGGGGCATGGGGAGAGGGAGAAGGAGACAGAGAAGGAAAGAATATCAAGCAGACTCCCTGCTAAGCACAGAGCCCGATGTAGGGCTGGATTTCTTGACAATGAGATCATGACCTAAGCTGAAAACCAAGGGTTGGAGGCTTAACCCACTGAGCCACCCAGGCACCCCTCAATATTATGTTTTTAAGATTCATCCATGTTGATACAAGTAAATCATTTTTTAATCCATTGTGACTGTAGTAGAGTACTGCAGATATAAAAAACAATAGTTTATCCATTCATCTGCTAAAGGATAGTTACATTTAGTTTATTTTTTTCACCTGATAATCTGTGATAAAATAAAAAGTCTTATAAGTATCTCATGCACAGGAGTGAGAGTATCTCAAAGGTAAAAATTTTAAAGTAAAAGTACTAGGATATGCACATTTTAAAGTATATTACCCTCAAAAGTAAATGTGCTTCATCTAATCAGTTGAAGGCCTTAAGAGCAAAGAATGAGGTGCTCTGAAGGAGGAGGAATTTTGTCCCTAGACTGAAACCTAGAGATTCCACCTATGTCTCCAGCTTTGGATATCAGACTACAACTCTTGTGTGAATATCCAGCCTACCAGCCTGCCCTGCAGATTTCAGATTTGCCAGCCCCTACTAGTTGCATGAGTCAACTCCTTAAAAATATACTATATAAATATACATGCAATATAATTATTTAAATAATTATCTAATTAATTCATATATATTCTTCATTCTCTTTCCCGGGAAAACCCTAATGAATTTTTTTTTTTTCCCTCACAGAGGAATGGATCTCAATTTAATAGCTAGATATAGTCTACCTAATATCTACCTCATGAGTTCCTATTTCAAACTTTATTTCTTTCCTTGGGCTTTTTATTGTATTACTTTATTCTTTTTTCCCCTAGCATATTGAATTGAAAAGTTAATTCATGTATTTTCATTCATTCACTTTTATTGATAATGTTTATAGCTATGAATTTTCCTTTTCTTCATTGCTGTAAATATAGCTTACAGCCTATAATATGTACTTTTGTGTTCACTATTTTTAGAGATTCTATAATTTCAATTTATATTTTCCTCTTCACCAAGAGTTGTTTAATAGAGGCTTTTGTAACTTCCAGGCTGAAGGCCTTTTTACAATTTGTTTATAATTTCTATGTAGACTACACTGTGGTTGGAGATACTGTTTGTGATGTTTCTATTCCTGATATATAATTAATGTATATTAATACATTAATATACATATATTATGTATATAATTATGTATATATATAAATAATGTACAAATAATGATGTTCCATATGGATGGGAGAAAAGTTGTATTCTCTATTATTAGGGTGTTAAATTTCTACATTTACCCAAAAGAGCTATCTTGCTGATCTCACTGTGTAGATCATCTGTGTTCATATTTAGCTTTCAATCTGTTATATGTCTTTTACTGAGAGTGGTATGCTAAAATCTCCATATCCATTCTGACTGGTGTAAGGTGGTATCTCATTGTGGTTCTGATTGGTATTTCCCTTATGGCAAGTGATGTGGAGCACTTTTTCATGTGGAGAAAGGGGGACCCTCTTACTCTGTTGATGCAAGCTGGTACAACCACTCTGGAAAACAGTATGGAGTTTCCTCAAGACATTAAAAATAGAGCTACCCTATGACCCAGCAATTGTACTACTGGGTATTTACCCCAGAGATACAGATGTAGTGAAAAGGAGCCCATGAACCCCAATGTTCATAGCAGCAATGTTCACAATAGCCAAACTGTGGAAGGAGACAAGATGTCCTTCAACGGATGGATGGATAAAGAAGATGTGGTTCATGTATACAATGGAATAATACTCAGCCATCAGAAAAGATGAATATCTACCATTTACATCAACATGGATGGAACTGGAGAGTATTATGCTAAGTGAAATAAGTCAGTCAGAGAAACATATGGTTTCACTCATATGTGGCACATAAGGAATAGTGCAGAGGACAATTAGAGTAGGGGATGGAAAGTGAATGGGAAGAAATCAGAGAGGGAGACAAACCATATGAGGCTCTTGACTCCGGAAAACAAACTGAGGGTTGCAGAAAGGGAGGTGGGTAGGGGGATGGGGTAACTGGGTGATGGGTATTGAAGAGGGCAGGTGATATAATGAGCACATACTCAACTAATGAATCATTGAACATTACATCAAAAACTAATGATGTACTATACCTTGGCTAATTGAATTTAAATAAAAAAAAATTCCTATTTCTTTTTATATCTCTTAACCCCATTTACAGTTTTAGTAAATATTCACGTGCCCTTAAACAAGTGAAGAAATTTGCATTCACTAAATATTGTTTATCAGTTATGTTGCTTATATTATCTGTTGTATATTTTCTTAGATTTTGCCTTAAAGTTGTTAGCTGCAAACAAGTTCAAAACTGCTATACATTCTTAGTGAACTTTCTCCTTTATATAATCATCCTCTTCATTTCTAATAACCCTATTTGCCTTAAAGTCAATTTGGATTACTTAATATTAAAACATTTACATAAGCTTTATTTTTATTGATATTTTTTCATATATCTTTCTATTCCATTACTTTTAATGTTCTGAAATCTGTATCTTGACATGTTTTGGGGGGGCATGTTTACATTGTGTTTTTCCAAACTTAGCTAATAAAGATTTTATTTGATATTTCTTCTATTAGTATTCTATTATAACTTCTGCTAATAATCCTTTAATTTTTTCAAGTTGATCTCAATTATTTTTCCATATTCTAGTACAGAAGTTTTCTCCACAACACTTATTAAATAACCTGTCTTTTCTTCAAATTTTGTTGTCCTCCTTTTATAATTTATCTAACACCCATATATACAGGGGTCTTTTTCATTCACAAAAATACATGGGTCTGATTTGGAGCACTTCATTTATATATCTGTCCTGTTCTTCTCTGTCCTACACCACTGCCATTCTCTGCCTTTATAATACGTCTTAATATTTTTTAGAGTAAATCTCTCATCATTGTTTCACTTTTTAAAGCACAGACTGTTATTTTTAACTTATTATTTTATCTTGTTCTGGTCCTACAGGTGCTTCACATAGTCTTAAGATTCTTTTATCTTACACCCTTGCCATAATCAGGCATCTATAATATATTATTCATTCCTTTATATAATTATTTTATGATTTCCTGAACTAAGCTAAAAAAAAAAAAAAACCTCTTTAAAAATTAACAGCTACCTAGAAAATCAATGTTTCAAGGAATATATCTTTGGAAACAGCACTATAGATCAACTTTAGTTATAGATGCATTAATCCTGAATAAAATATTAGCAAATGGAATCCATTTGTATCATTAAAACTAATACACCATGACCAAATTTGGTTTAGTTTAGTATGCAAGAGTGATTTCAATATTAGGAAATCCATTTATGTAATTGATTATAATAATTAGTTAAAGAGAAAAATATATGATTATCTCAATAGAATCCAAAATGTCTTTTGATAACATTCAACAACCACAAGATAGAGAAAATTTACTACCCCAAAATAAACAAAACATGACTTTATTAGTATACTATAATAGAAAAGGTTTTATACAAAAAAACATCATATCTACTATTAAATTAATAGAAAAAATTACATTAAAACAATATTATTTATATGAATGTCAAATGTATATTAATATCTTAAAAGTATATGTTATCAAGCATTTTGTGAAGCATCTTATTTGTGCAACATAATAAGAGACAAAATTAGAGAGATAACATTATTATTTACAAATAACATATTTGTCTCCACAGTAAATTCAAGAGATCAAACAATAATAAAAACTATAACAGGGTGCCTGGGTGGCTCGGTCATTAAGCGTCTGCCTTCGGCTCAGGGCATGATCCCAGGGTCCTGGGATCGAGTCCCTCATCGGGCTCCCTGCTCCTTGGGAGCCTGCTTCTCTCTCTCTCTCTCTCTCTGTCTCTCATGAATAAGTAAATAAAAATCTAAAAAAAAAAAAAAAAAACTATAACATTAATGTCAGAGCTCAGTAATATAGACTAATTTAAGATTAATATAGATATTCAGATATCAAAATGGTTCTAATAAAAGAGTTTGAAGGATAAATGAATAGAACAAAATGCAGATTCAAGAAGCAGAATTTATTCATTTATTTATTTATTTATAAAAATTTAAATTCAATTAATTAACATATACTGTATCGTTAGTTCTGAAGTAGAGTTCGGTGATTCATCAGTTGTCTATAACACTCGGTGCTCATTACATCACGTGCCTTCCTAATGCCCATCACCCAGTTACCCCATAGGAAGCAGAATTTAATATCTATTAAATGAGATATTTCCAACTTGTGACCAAGAAATAAATTAATCAACAAATTTCATTTACTAATACACTAATATTTTCAATAAAGCTAAATCTGTATTTCACAAAATACAAAAATTTAAGTCTGTATGAATTATGGGTTAAAATGCAAAAGATAATAATATGTAATATATGAATATTATATTTTATATTATCATGTGGAAAATGACAACATGATGCTATATCCATAAGCTATAAATGAAAAAAATTCATGGCTACATAAAAATATAAAACTTTTTATATACTCTCAACAAAGTAAAAACACAAATGGTGTATGAGAAAAGTATTTACCATTTTTAAGTCTAAAAGATGCCTAAATTCATTGTTACAGCAGGAATTTTTATTAATAAACAAAAAGATTATCAACAATTTTTATAATGGGAGTATCTCATTCTTCATTGTGATTTTTTTTTTTCAAATCTTTAGTCATTCTCAGCCTACTAAAAAGAGAAAAGATTGAAAATTTCCCCAACTCAAATGAGGATTTCTGTCCTTTTGTATATAAATCAGGTCTTGTTTTCAAAATCCTCCCCTGCATATGTGATCATGTGAATGTGTTTGCATGGGCATATTGTTATGGATAGACATGGGTCTGAGAAGGGTATGCTGATAACTTGTCTGGGTGTTTAGAGTCAATCCATTTGGTGAATGTATGATCTTAATAAAGTTTGATCTGTTCTGATTTCTTCTTCAACCTTATCTCACTTTTCCTATATTTTGGAAATTCTCCAACATTTTTAATATACCAATTGAACATTATCTCGTTATCTTGTCTATAGTATTGTTCTGGAAATATATATTTCTTTGAAGAAAACATATTCGATTTATTATAATACCATAAATATTCTTGAATATGTAAATATGTATATATTTGTCAAATTAAATATAATTTGAGGCTAAAGAGGAAATAGACATTTTTTTCTCAGTCACTGTGTGCCAGTTGACCAGAAATATTTTATTAATTTTATTAAGCACCAGCCAGTGTACATCCTTTTAAAGAGTGTAAGGGGAAACTTTTTGTCCTATTCTCCATCCTCTGACTAGCTTTTTGCTTTGTAATAAGGACCAACTTCTCTCCATTTTCAACGACACCACTATAGACCATGTAACAATTATCCCTACTCAAGAATATTGCAATCAACTAACTTAAGTCCTTGCTTGCTGTAGCCCACCCCCTCCCAAATCTAATCTTCCCAAGGCAGCCTGAATATAAATAATATCATAAGTTTAATTTCCTAATAAAAACCCTCCCACATCCTCCTCTCATACATATAAAAATCTCCAAGTCCTTTGCCCTAGTCTATTAAACCCTGCATGCCCAGCCCCAGAAGTCATCTATCAGTTACATTTACATACACTATTGATTCCACCTTAGAATCCTTGAGCCAGCTTTTTCTTAATTTTGAAGTTCTTTTTCCTCTAATCTCTGCACGGCTGGCTCCAAAGTGTCCTCCAGACTTTAGCTTAAATGTTTTGTCTTCAAAAATGTCTACCATGACCACTTAATCTAGATTACTCTTCTAATCAGGCTAACTCACCACTATAATTTACTTTTCTGATAGATTCCTTCCAACCACATTTCTGATGACTACTATATTTCTTTCTTTATTACCCACACTATGCTATAAAATTTATGAGAGCAGGGACCTGTTCTGCCTTGTTCACCACTGTATCTCCTGTGCTTAGAAATGTGCCAGCACACAGAAGGTACTCAATACATATTTATTGCCAAAATGTATGGCCAGATGGATGGTGAGATTGGAAGAAAAGCACAGGTATTCATGGCTCAGTTCTGGTTTCTTGGCTAGTTTTCTCTGTTGCTGCTTGTTGTGCTCTGATAAGGAGTGGGGCTCTTCTCTGCCTCCTAGGCCCTGAGTGATAAGTGGTCCCCCCCCCCCGCCAAACTGCATCCCAAAGCTTCCATCCACGGTACCTATGACTGGAGGGGCAACTTTAATTCAGGGAAGAATGAGTAGAAAGTCTCTCACTAGGTTTTACCTGCATTCACAAATCCATCTTTCTTATTAATAGAGCAGATATAGTGATCTTTATTTGGCTTTGTGTGTAAGTTATATAAGAATTTAGAATAGGAAAAAAAAAAAACCAAAAACTCCCTGAACATGATATACTCAGAAAGAGGAAACTTCATTAGAAAGCTTGTTGATTCTAGGAGATTGCACAGATGAAAGTAAGGAGAAAGAAGGGGACCAATCATATTGTTGAGATATGGTATGAGCAAAATTACAAAAGTACAAACAAAAGATAAATTGAGAAAGACTGAAGACTCCATTTTTGACTGGATTGGAAAACCTTATGTCATCATTTGCTATTCTAGAATATTTCCTACAATGCTGTCATTATTCTAGCTCATGTATATTAAGCATTACTGTAAAAAAAAAATTACATATCACTAAGTCTCCATTTCACTAGACTTACAAGTTCTGCTCCACTTTTATTATGATCTAAACTAATCATCCTGACATAGCTATTAAACAATTTTATGTGAGCATTTGTGATAAAGGCAAAATTCAGAAACAATTTCTGTCTTCCTATAGCCCTGTCCATGCTAATTAAAATTGAAAAGACAATTAGATTAAAAATTACCTAAACAACGTGGCCTGATCCATTACAGTCTATTAAACTGACATGTCACTCATTCAGTGTAGTGGCTAAAAGCTCTGCTGAGAATTATCTGATGTACTTGTAGTTTTGATTATAACATCTGTGCCAAAAATCCTTGCAAAAGAAAAAAAATGTTTTCTTGACTAAATGAGAATGATTGTGCTCACTAAAATAAAGCAAAATACCACTACGATTTGGACATTAATTTTGGATGGAAAGGAGATCCTGAAAGCAGGGAAGTTACCCACTCACCTTGGGTTTTGCTCTCTGGGTTTCATTTTGCTTTTTACTTCAGCACAAGCATGATAGCCATAGAAATATGCTTGCTCCTACCTCTCTCTGAGATAATATAAATAAAATCATGTATAAAATTGTAAACAAAACAATTTTTAAAAATTTCACTCAACAAGATTGAGACCATTTGACATATTCAAAATTATCCTTATAAAACTCAAAGATTAAAGGAACATCATTATACAAAATACAAACACAAAAAATTAAGGAAAGCTGATTTTCTAAAGAACAGGATTCTCATCCTAAGGATTCTGGTAAAACCCAAAATATTTGTTAGCAACCCATGTGCCTTCATCATACACACTAACTTAAAGACACGGGACTTGGGTATTGAAGCTTGCCCTTTGGGAACATGGCTGCCATGTGAAGTATCCCAAGCTAGCTCTGGGTCACAAGACCCAGCCACAACCAGCACCAACTACCAGGGAGATGGGTGAGGTCATTTTCAACAAAACAACCTCCCTTAAGCCACCAGATGAATGTAACCACTCACTCAGTGCCCAAGTGAGATCAGCTCAAGTTGCTAAATACAAAATCATTGCCAGAGAAAATGGTTAGAAGTTTTAATTTTGAGAGATTTGGGCCTGGTTTGTTTTGTAGCCGTAGGTAACTTACAATAACTTACGGAGTTTTTATAAATATTAAATAAGTTAATACTCCTACAATGTTTGTAACAGTAGCTAGCACACTGTAAACACTCACCCATATTAGTTCTTAATATTATTATTGTTTTTTTTTCTCCTGGCTTTACTATGTATCTCAAGGATGGTAAGTATGAATCTAATAGCACATCCTTTATCCATAAATTGGGGGGAAAAATGTAAGGGGTGGTTTAAATGTAGGGCATTGAGATCTGATAAATAAAAGCTAATTTTGCATTAATTTGCACTATGATCTTGGGAAATCAGTGCTCATCTCTGGTTCCTAACTTCCTCTTCCATAAAGTGAGAGTGACACTAAAGTATCCAAGCTCCTTCCATTTGTATATTCCTGTGTAGATAACTGAGGGTTACCTTATAAGGCACTAAAGCTTTTTTTTTTTTTTTTGTAAAAAATCTATGGATATTTTATTAAAATATGTTACATTTCTCAACCATCTTGGACCCAGCATCGAGACAGTCAGGCACCTTGGGAACAAACCTCTAGGCACCTGGGACACTCCTTGGTGGCTGTTACTTTTCTTGCAGAACAGCCTGCTGGCTGTTGTAACTTTTTCTTGCAGAGCAAAGCACCAGCCAAGGAGCAAGCTTAGATCAGTTCAAACTGGTCGGAGATAAGATTGCCACCAAATGTGACTCTTCATGGACTTTTTCCTTCATCATAATGCTAAAAAACACACCCAGCGGTGGAGACTTAACATGTAAATGAAACGTATGATACATGAAGAAGCATGTTTTATCAACTGTGCTCCCAATGTCCTGGACTTCCCTGCCCCCACATGCTTCGACATCACTCTTTTCCCACCGCAGCCCCTTTCAAACTTCCCCCGGCTATTGTTCCAGGAGGCAGGCTGACACCTTAGTTGTGACGGTGTCTCCCATCAACTGCTGCTGTTGCCCCAGTAGAGCTTTGCCCTGTGCTTCTAAAGTTCATTTCTACTGTTGCTGGGTCCAAGGACCTGAGTCTGGTGACAGTATGCTCAATATAATGGAACCATTACTAAGTTACCCCTGATCACTACAGTATAATATTTTTGCAGATGTAAGGACTGGTTCTCATGAAAGGAAATTTTGAAAGTTATCAACCTATTTGTGTCTACACAACATCCTCCCAGACTGTTGTGCCACGTGAATATTTGTGTCTGCTTAAGTTTTCTGATTGTATAGTTTCATCTATACCTTTACAAAGTGACCATCTAACATCTACTCTGGGCATTCAAACAAAAGCAGTTTCTTTTATCATAGGCTGGGATGAAAAAAAGTAAAAAAAGACCTTTAGAACTATGGTAAAAAAGGAAAGTTGAATAACCACCAATTTATGGCCTGGAGGTCTCTTTCTTAAAAATAAACAAGCAAAGTCAGTGAAATTTACATACAGATAAATGCACGCCATTTATTTAGACAGAAAAATCCTAACGATAATAACAAAGTTATGTTTAATGTATTTACAATTTATTTTAAGAAATAAAACGTTAGCAGCTTAAAAAGACCAGTTGTGCCCTTGCTAATCACGCAACTCTTTCTCTATACATATGCATGTATATATGTATATGTACTGGTTCTTCATTTGTGTTGGATTTGGAAGTGAATGTTTTTTTGGAATACAGCCTATAGAAAATAAAGAAACAAATGCATATAGACCTTCATTTTGAAAGAGCAATGGAAGCTAAAAATGCTATGATAGTAAGATCTAACCAATATGAATTAGAAGATGGTGTTTATTGGTAGGAAGGAAAATGTTAAAGGATTTAGAGAAAGGAGTTGAGCAGTTGTAGTAACTGACACATCCTCTCCCTGAAGGATATTTCCAGGGCACACCCACACTACGTTTCAGGATGCTGGAGTCTTCTGGGTTTTTGCTTTTTATTTTTATTTTTTTTATTTATTTATTTTTAAAGATTTTATTTATTTATATGACAGAGAGACACAGCGAGAGAGGGAACACAAGCAGGGGGAGGGGGAGAGGGAGAAGCAGGCCTCCCGTGGAGCAGGGAGCCCGATGTGGGGCTCGATCCCAGGACCCTGGGATCATGACCTGAGCCGAAGGCAGACGCCTAACGACTGAGCCACCCAGGCGCCTCTGGGTTTTTGCTTTTTAAAGATTAGGTGTGGGAGCAGAGGGATGGAAAAATAAATAATTAGTTTTTAAGCTACAGAAGACTGAGGTCCTTTTTAAAGGAACAGTGCCACCCTAGATACAAATTTGCAATCACCATATTTTTTTAGAGTTTTAATTAATCCAAGGAAGGGAGCATATCTATGACAAACTATATTCCACTCAAATCCTGAGTTAATGCTGCATCGTTAGTCTCTTCTTCCTTTTCAGTATTATAAGAACATTGAAGCCAACTTTTGCAATCTTTCTTTAAATATTTGTACTTTTAGATAGATAGTACCTGTAAGTCACTGCATGGGACAAGGCTTGCATATGTTTTGTCTAATGTCTCATTGTCAACTTTTGTGCATTTATCCCTCTTCTAAACCCAACCGCGTACAGTAACCTAGTAAAAAAACAGACAAAGTGGTTATTTGTGTCTTTTTATCTTTCTCTTGCTGTCCCAGCACTGGTGTGCCTGATTTGGGATCTCTTTTCATTGAGACAAAAATATATGCTGATACTTGTTCACCCTAACATTTTTTCTGATTTTCTGTTACTAAAAATTATTTCCTAAGCTATTCCCAAAACTATTTCCTAAAATTTTTCTGTCATTTACCTGTACAGTTATCATTGATTTATAAATACCCAAACTGCAAAACGTTTGGACAAGTGATTATTTCTTATTCTGTCCCTACTGCATGCTATGGCTTTGAGAGAATTGCCTCTTTTAATACTCATATGGGGGAAGATCAGCCTTCATAGAGGTTATGTTGCCAAAGCTTAAATAGTTAGGTAATACAGCCAGGATTCAGAGCCAAGTTTGCCTGAAACTAACCACATACATGTTCACAACTACACTGAATTTTCTTAAAAAATGCACAAGATTATCATAATCTCTAAAGGGAGCCCGATGCAGGGCTTCATCCCAGGATCCTGGGATCATGACCTGAGCCGAAGGCAGACGCTTAACGACTGAGCCACCCAGGTGCCCCAAAAGTTGGAAGATTTTTTAATTCAAGGAAATATCCTGGGTAGATTTAAGTAATCAAATATATCTGGTTCCCAGACAATTCAAAAGAACAAATCTAAAATCTGTAGAAATCCCAATTGTTTGTTCACCTTATTCAAGAATAATATTATGAATATGTTCAACCCCACACAGAACATGTGATATGTGTGTTTACATAATAGTATTATGCATGTAATTAACAATACATGTGGTCTGAACAAACTCTCTATATCAACAAGAAAAATAATTACATTGATATTAGTGATGGATAAAAGTAGTAAAATACCATATTCAGATTCTTCCGTAATTCAGTAATATAAAGTTTGAATGTGTGAAAGAAACTAAGCTGTGAGTGAAGAAAAATTTTCATTCAAACTATAGCAGGAAAGTTGGTTGAATTATTCAATAATCATCTTTGTCATTTAGGGTATTCTTAAATTATTGTTTTATTTACAGACATACAAAGAAGTAAGAGAAATAATAGCAACTGATAATAGTTATAAAAAAACTTCTGGAAGTCTAAAAAAAAGGTAGCATATTGGTTCCCTTTGTCTTAATAGAAGTTTAAATATTTTCCGAGAGTCTACCACTGGCATGAATTTATGAGTGTGTAGCATTTTGAAGAGTTGACATGTAGCCCTCAGAAATGTCCCTGTTTGGGGAAGTGCTTTTTTCTTGTGAGCACTTCATTAATTGGTCCCCTATGACATGAAACAACCTTAGTCTCCTTTTGAATAATGCTAACCTTTTTGTTAATGTACATGGATTCACTGAGTCATTTTGCTCCCCAAATGATGATTATACAGAATCTAGTCTCAGAAGAGAAACTCATTTGTTCTGGTCTGAAAGCAAAGAAAAATGGAAATATATTTTTGCACCATATAATCTTCTATTATAGGATTTCTGAATAAATTGTGCATTTGAATTAGGTTTTTACAGTAGTTATGTGTGTCACAGAAAATGAATGATTAAATGAATTAATGAATGTATAAATGGACATCTCTTGTGTTTGCAAATCATCCTTTTGAATGACAGGTCTTATTGAGAACACTTAGAGTTGCCACATATATCAATTCCTTGTAGCCATCATCAATCAGGGCATATTTTTTACCTCATCACTGTTTTTATATAATGCTAATATTCTAGACTCACCAATGGAAATAAATTCTGGCTTTCCTCTGCTATTTATACTAACAATTCCTAAATCTACATTTATAGCTACATTCTCTTTTCTGAACTCCAGATGTATATTTCAACTACCTAATGAAAATGTATACTTATATACTTCTATCTATATCATATAGATAAATATCTATAGTTGTATATCCCAAGAATATTTCATATATGGAATAGCTATCCTTTAACTCATTTTTTCCCAACCTAACCTTCTTTCCATGTTCCCTATCTCATTGAATGGCATTATCAACCCAGCTAAACAAACAAGAAAACTAAACACAAAACTTTAGCCCTTCTCTTTCTCCATTCCCTATAGCAAATTAATTGCTTCTCTCTTAATATAGTGGAGAAGTGAATGGACTTTAGAATCAGGCAGCCTGAAAAACAAAAACAACAACAACAAAAGAATCAGACAGCTGGGATCTAAGTCCCTATTCCTCTTCTTAATGTTGTGTGACCTTGAGTTTCTCTGAGCCTTAGATTCTTTATTTTTAAATTTCTTTAAGACATAATTTAAAAATAAAATTTCTCATTTAAAAATATCTACCTCAGTCAAAGTAGAACCAAATAGATATTCTACATTCATGGATAGCAAGACTCAATGTTGTCAAAATGTCAGTTCTTCCTTATTTAGTCTATAGATTAATGCAATCCCAATCAAAATCCCTATAAGTTATTATGTGGATATTGATAAAGTTATTTTAAAATTTCACTGGAGAAGCAAAAGACCCAGAATAGCTAACGCACTATGCTTCAAAAAGACTTAGTAGCTAACTGAAGAGCCTCCCATTGGCCAAAGAAGAGAAAATTTTATAATTTAAAAATTAAATAAGACGGGGGTGCCGGGGTGGCTCAGTCATTCAGCGTCTGCCTTTGGCTCAGGTCATGATCCCAGGGTCCTGGGATCGAGTCCCGCATCGGGCTCCCTGCTCTGCAGGAGGCCTGCTTCTCCCTCTCCCACTCCCCCTGTTTGTGTTCCCTGTCTTGCTGTCTCTCTCTCTCTCTCTCTGTCAAATAAATAAAATCTTTTAAAAAAATAAATAAGAGGAACAGAGAGGGTATTTAGGGCAGTGAAAATGTATGATTATGTGATGATAGATACATGCCATTACACATTTATCCAAACCCATGAAATGTACAATGCTAAGAATGAACATTGATGTAAATTTTGGACTTCGGGTGATAATGATGTGTCAATGCAGGTTTCATCAGTTGTAGCAAATGTATCACTATGATGGGGAATGTTGATAATGAGAATGGTTATGCATGTGGGAACAGGAGGTAATCTCTGTCTCTTCCCCTCAGTTTTGCTGTGAATTTTAAGCTCTTCTTAAAAAATTGTCTTAATAAAAAAAATCTAATTCATAGAAATTTGGGAGGAATAAATGCCATAGTGCATGAAAGCATTTACTACAGTGTCTAACAGGCAGTTTTCAATAATGGTTATTCTACCTATTATTAGTATTATTAAATATGTTTCAAACCCTTCTACTCATTCTGTTTTTTCTATCTTTCCCATAGTTTATTCCAACTCATGTTTCTACTGGGACACTAAAATTACCTAGTACTCTGGTCCTATTTTCAATCTTGAATGCTCCCATCTATTATTCTCTGTAATTCCCCTTACCTTCAGGGTTTTACACATAATTTTCCTTTCTCTGCTTTAATCCATCTTCTCTTCTCATCCGAATCTTACTAGCGCCTACTTATATCTTTGTAGGTGTTTGTAAATTAGATGTCAGTTTCTCTGAGAATTCTTCTCTGACTCATAGCCTTCTCCAATAGAAGCTATTTCATACAATGTATCATTAAATATGTTCTAAAAAATTTATCTTCCTGCCTTCTTTTCTATACTCCCCATCAAATGGTAAGATTCTTGAGTTCTGGAACTATATCTTCCAGGTTGACTATTATATTCCCAATGCTTAGCCTGATGATCATTACATAGGTACTCAATAAATAGTTTTTGAATAAATGAATTTCTAATCTATCCATTTTTTTAAAGATTTTATTTATTTATTTGAGAGAGAGAGAGAGAGAACAAGCGGGGGGGGGGAGGGGCAGAGGGAGAGGAAGAAGCAGGCTGTCCAGGGAGCCCAATACAGGATCCAGTCCCAGGACTCCGGATCATGGCCTGAGCCAAAGGCAGATGCTTAACTGACTGAGCCACCCAGGCGCCCCCTAATCTACCCATTTTTGATAAGCCATTAGTAAGTGACAATAGATTCTGGCTATAGTTTCCAGAACATCCAGGCATCCTGATTCTGCTCCTTAGAAATTTTTTGTTTGCTTATTTTGTTTTTAATGATAGAACTCCATAATACCCAAGTACAGACCTTTGATATATTGTTTCCCAATTCTATTCTATTTGTTAAATTGTGATTGTTCTTTATAAATATTAAAATTTACCAATACTTTCCCAATAACTGGTATTAATATCTATAAAAACTCTTCTTTAGTTTTCAGGAAAATGTCTCCACTGAAATAAGCTCCCGTTTGTGCTTTTGAGAGGTTTAGTAGGTGATATAGAATGTAGTAAAGAAACTATATAACTTTAGAATACCACATATTGAGATTGCAAACCTTCCATAGTACTTAAGAGATCACATTTTCCTAAAATATACAGTACAATGAGAGAATTCAATACTTAGGACTTCCATCTGGCAAACCTGACAAATGAAGGTCATCAATCTGTTCTCAAAAATAGCTTGATGCTTAGACTCAAACCTTGTGAAAATATTTTTTTATTTGTCGTGATCTAATATGCCTCTGAAACTTCCCATCACTCAAGGTGTAAGGTGAAGGAAATGAATCTGCATCTGCTGGTTGGAAAAATAAGTAAGGAGACAATCAGAAAGAGTTACAAAATTTCTTTTCTTTGTTATTTTCACTTGAAGCAAAAGGTATAGATGTCTTTCAGTTCAAGCTGATTCCACTCCTGATGCTTGATTTTTCCCCTTGCAGGTCTATTTCACTTTATTTAATGATGACCTCCTTGAAAGCAATCACTGCTAGATTCATCCTTCCCATTTCCCCTTTTATTGATCTCATACTTTCAGATCTGCTTTTATATTTACTCTCCCAGATGCCTAACTCTAGGGCAGCAACTCCTATGGGTAATTTTTCTGTTAAAAGTTTAATTTTGGGCGCTGGCCGGGATCGCTATGGCAGCGGCGTCGCTGTGGGCCCAGCCTCCGAGCTCGTGTAGGGGCCCGACAGTCTCAGCAGCCGCCAGCACAGCGGCCTCTTGGGCCTGAGCGGGGTCTCCTGCGACCCTGGCCGCCGCTGCCGCCGCATCACAGCTTTGGGCGGGCGCCGGGAACATGCCCCTGGCCACCTACTGCTACCTGCGGGTCGTGGGCAGGGGCAGCTACGGGGAGGTGACGCTCGTGAGGCACCGTCGGGACAACAGGCAGAATGTCATCAAAAAGCTGAACCTCCGAAATGCCTCCAGCCGCTGAACAGGAAGCCCAGCTCTTGTTTCGGTTGAAGTACCCTAATATTGTCACCTATAAGGAGTCATGGGAGGGAGGCGACGGTCTGCTGTACATCGTCATGGGCTTCTGCGAAGGAGGTGATCTGTACCGAAAGCTCAAAGAACAGAAGGGACTGGATAAAGAAGATGTGGTATATATATACAATGGAATATTATGCAGCCATCAAAAGGAATGAGATCTTGCCATTTGCAACGACGTGGATGGAACTGGAGGGTATCATGTTGAGTGAAATAAGTCAAACAGAGAAAGACATGTATCATATGATCTCACTGATATGATGAATTCTTAATCGCAGGAAACAAACTGAGTGTTGTTGGAGTGGGAGGTGGGGTGGGAGGGATGGGGTGACTGGGTGATAGACACTGGGGAGGGTATGTGCTCTGGTAAGCGCTGTGAATTGTGCAAGACTGTTGAATCTCAGATCTGTACCTCTGAAACAAATAATGCAATATATGTTAAGAAAAAAAAAAAGAAGAAGAAGAAGAAGGTAGCGGGAGGGGAAGAATGAAGCGGGGGAAATCGGAGGGGTAGACGAACCATGAGAGACGATGGACTCTGAAAAACAAACTGAGGGTTCTAGAGGGGAGGGGGGTGGGAGGATGGGTTAGCCTGGTGGTGGGTATTGAGGAGGGCACATTCTGCATGGAGCACTGGGTGTTGTGCACAAACAATGAATCATGGAACACTTCATCTAAAACTAATGATGTAATGTATGGGGATTAACATAAGAATAAAAAAAAAAAAAAAAGAACAGAAGGGGCAGCTTCTGCCTGAGAGTCAGGTGGTGGAATGGTTTGTTCAGATTGCCATGGCCCTGCAGTATTTACATGAAAAACACATCCTTCACCGAGATCTGAAAACTCAAAATGTTTTCCTCACAAGAACAAACATCATCAAAGTGGGTGACCTAGGAATTGCTCGAGTGTTAGAGAACCACTGTGACATGGCTAGCACCCTCACTGGCACACCCTACTACGTGAGCCCTGAATTGTTTTCAAACAAACCTTACAACTATAAGTCTGATGTTGGGGCTCTGGGATGCTGTGTTTATGAAATGGCCACCCTGAAGCATGCTTTCAATGCAAAAGACATGAAGTTTATCGGGTTATTGAAGGAAAGCTGCCACCAATGCCAGATTATAGCCCAGAGCTGGCAGAACTGATAAGAACAATGCTGAGCAAAAGGCCTGAAGAAAGACCCTCTGTGAGGAGCATCCTGAGGCAGCCTTACATAAAGCGCCAAGTCGGCTCCCTGCTTGGCGGGGAGTCTGCTTCTCCCTCTGACCCTCCTCCCTCTCATGCTCTCTGTCTCTCATTCTCTCTCTCTCAAATAAATAAATAAAAAATCTTTAAAAAAAAAAAAAAAAAAAAAAACAACAAAAAGGGCGCCTGGGTGGCTCAGTTGGTTAAGCGACTGCCTTCGGCTCAGGTCATGATCCTGGAGTCCCGGGATCGAGTCCCGCATCGGGCTCCCTGCTTGGCAGGGAGTCTGCTTCTCCCTCTGACCCTCCTCCCTCTCATGCTCTCTGTCTCTCATTCTCTCTCTCTCAAATAAATAAATAAAAAATCTTTAAAAAAAAAAAAAAAAAAAAAAAAAACATAAAGCGCCAAGTCGCTCTGTTTTTGGAGGCCACAAAGACAAAAACCTCCAAAAGTAATATTAAAAATGGCGACTCTAAGTCGAAGCCTGTTCCTGCAGCGGTCTCTGGAAACGCTGAATCGAGTCATAAAGTAGTTCCCCTCCAGTCACACTCTTCTGAGGGCTCCAAGACATATGCAATGGGTGAAGACAAATGTTTGTCCCAGGAGAAACCTATAGTCATTGGCCCCTTGAAGATACCAGCAAGTCTGAAAGGCTACATCTGCAAACCAGACGTAAGCAATACCTCAGAATCGTTAGCCACCATCAGTAAAGTGAATATTGACATCTTACCTGCAGAAAGAAGGAATTCACTGAGCGACGACTTAGTTCGGGAGAATCAGCCAAGACACTTAGATGCCTCTAATGAGCTAGAAAGTAAATGCAGTATTTCTCAAGTGAAGGAGAAGCTGCAGGGTGGCACTAAGCCCAGCCCTCAACCCAGAAACCTAATTCCCACGTGGTCCTCTGATGATGTCACTGGGGAAAGGAATGACCCAGTGAGACCTCTGCAGCCCCTCAACAAAGACCAAAACCTGAAAGACCAGGATCAAGTTGCTGGTGAATGTGTTAGAGAAAAACCAGATAGAACCCACCCAGGTTTACAGCCACAGAGTTCTGGCTCTGAGTCTTCCCTCTCTCGACAGCGACGACAGAAGAAAAGAGAACTGCCTGAGCACAGTGGGGAAGAGAGACAGTTCCAGGAGGCTGCTCCTCGACTTTTGCCTTCTCTTCCCACTGTTGGAAAAACGGATGTCACATTAACACAAAAAGATGCTGAAAACCAAAATAGAGTGGCCATTGGGTCTGTGAGCTGTTCGAGGAGCAGGGAGGTGTCATCATCAAAGGATCGACCATTATCAGCAAGAGAGAGGAGGCGACTAAAGCAGTCACGGGAAGAAGTGTTCCCCTCAGGCCCTTCAGTGAGGAGAGCTTCTCGGAGTGCATCAGGGCCAGGGAAACCACAAGAAGAAGGCCAGCCCGCCCCTGCCCAATGGTTGTCTTCCAACTGCACTGTTGCTCAGGAGAGGAAACTCATCCACTGTCTGTCTGAGGATGAATTAAGTTCTTCTACAAGTTCAACTGATAAATCAGATGGGGATTCCAAGGAACGGAAATGTCATACAAATGAAATGAGTGACTTGGTGCAGTTGATGACTCAGACCCTAAAATTGGAGTCTAAAGAGAGCTATGAAGATCTCCTGGTTCCAGAGCCAGTGTCAGAAGTTAAACTTCATCAGAAGTACCGGGATATGCTGATACTTCATGGGAAAGTTGCAGAAGAAGCTGAGGACCTCCATTTTAAAGAGCTACCTTCTGCTGTCATGCCAGGTTCTGAAAAGATCAGAAGAATGGTTGAAGTTTTGAGAGCTGATGTAATCCAGGGCCTGGGGATTCAGCTTTTAGAACAGGTGTATGATCTTTTGGAAGAAGACGATGAATTGGAGAGAGAGGTACGTTTGCAGGAGCACATGGGTGAAAAATATACAACTTACAGTGTGGAAGCTCGCCAGTTGAAATTTTTTGAAGAAAATGTGAATTTTTGAGAATTTAATCTGCCAGAACTAAAGACCTATTTTTAAAGGTTTTTGGCTTAAACAGAAACAAACCCATAATAGTGATTGGAGGACATTCGCTGTCCTTATTTCTCCTTTTTTTTTTTTTTTTTTTTTAACTGGGAGAAAAGTGGGATCGAACAGAGTAACATGAAGCAATGTCACAAAAGAAAGAAAAAACCTTTGGCTAGCTTACTCTCTTGACGAAGAAAATCTATTAGAAGATGTCTGGTTACTGTTTACTGAGCTTTAAACCACCAGTTTTATATTTAGAACTTTATTTTTAAGGTACTAATTAGCTTGATTACAGGGCCATAAAATTAGATTGGAAGTTTTATATTGTACTATAGTGATAAATGCATAGGAGAAGTAAATAATATGTCATAGTGATACTCGTCATTGTTAATAACTAGGTAGTAGTTGATAAATTATTTTTTTAAAAAGTTAATTCATGATTCTGGGAGTAGATTTGAATATGAATATGAAGTTGTATCTACTATTTGAGCAACTGAATTCCTTTTTTATATATTGATGGATGTTTAGCCTTTTATTTTCATTTAATATGAACCTCATTTACAGTATATAAGAATTGAAACAAATATTTTGGCTTTGTCAATCAACATTTTTGTATACTGGTCTTTTTTTAAGAGTAATATTTTCATTGGCAAAAACTTTTCCTAAAACACTAATTCCCTTTCCAATTAAGCAATTTGTAAGTGCAGTCCAGCTCCTTTTAGTTATGTTGGACATATTTATCTCCTGAAGTTTTTCACCTTGTACATCAAATTACTGGTTGTCTTTAAATGTATGACTCTGTATCACATATCTTATTAGTTGTTTAATAAGGGGGTAATTCCCATGTGGGAAATAAATTGTTTTTATAAAAAAAAAAGTTTAATTTTTTTCTCTGAGGAGGAATTCAACTTGCAAGACAGCCCTATGTTTCTCTTAAGAACACTTTCTTTATTTTCCGTCCTCAGGATGTATATAAAAATGATACAAATTGTTCATTATATTTTCTCAAAAGTGTTTCTCTTGAAACACCCCTGGGATGTTAATATGGTCAAATACATTTAGTAAATACATTTAAAAGTTACATCTCTCTCTTTTTTTTTTAAAGATTTTATTTATTTATTTGAGAGAGAGAGAATGAGAGAGAGAGAGCACGAGAGGGGGGAGGGTAAGAGGGAGAAGCGGGCTCCCTGCCGAGCAGGGAGTCCAATGTGGGACTCGATCCCGGGACTCCACGATCATGACCTGAGCCGAAGGCAGTTGCTTAACCAACTGAGCCACCCAGGTGCCCAAAAGTTACATATCTCTTTATTGTAAGACTTTTCAGAGGTTTTAATAAATTAATGTAAATTATGACTCTCTAAGACAAGATAATGTATGCAATATTTTTCAAATTTATTTGCTACTTTGTTTCAGATAATTTCTCTGAAATGTTTGTGGAACATTTCATAGAAAAGACTATTTTAATATTGTGGCATCCATACAAAAACTTTTAGCTATTACTCAGTTTTTAATTAAATCAGTCAAAACCTTTAGTAAATTACTGTACTTGTAGCAAGTACCCAAGGGCTTTATTCAATTGAGGCCAATTCACTTTCCATTTGAATTTCGCAAAATTTATATTAAAACTTGATACATAGAAATGGGTTTCCTGATTTTATTTATTATTATATGTTGCTCCAAAGAGTGAATCCTATGTTAAAAGCCAAAAAACCCAAAAACAAGACCATTTTTCCACACCGTCAGTATATTTATTGCCTTTAATCAGAAAGGGAAGAAGATCTACATTTAATTCTACTCATCTTCAATTCATCAATTCGGCCAATTCAACAGTGACCACTATATTACAATTAGTTCAATAGAAGTTGTAAATACAATGATGAAAGGAGAAACTCTGTTCTCATGGAACTTAAGGCCACGGAAAACACAGGCCTGTCTTCTTAGACAAGGCAGTGTTTGAGCTAATACCTGAGGGACAAGTAGACAGACAAGAAATAGAGAGCTTTCAGTCCATTACATCTAGAGGCTACAAATAGCACTGCACTTCTGAAGGGAACCATGTGAGGAAAAGAACATCTTCTCCTGGACATTCTTAGCACATGGTTCCTATTATATGCTGTGGCTTTAGTCTTTTTTTTTTTTTTTTAGATGAAGTGTTCCATGATTCATTGTTTGTGCATAACACCCAGTGCTCCATGCAGAATGTGCCCTCCTCAATACCCACCACCAGGCTAACCCATCCTCCCACCCCCCTCCCCTCTAGAACCCTCAGTTTGTCTTTCAGAGTTCATAGTCTCTCATGGTTTGTCTCCCCCCCCGATTTCCCCCCCTTCATTCTTCCCCTCCCGCTACCTTCTTCTGCTGCTTTTTTTTTTTCTTAACATATATTGCATTATTTGTTTCAGAGGCACAGATCTGAGATTCAACAGTCTTGCACAATTCACAGTGCTTACCAGAGCACATACCCTCCCCAGTGTCTATCACCCAGTCACCCCATCCCTCCCACCCCACCCCCCACTCCAGCAACCCTCAGTTTGTTTCCTGCAATTAAGAATTCCTCATATCAGTGAGATCATATGATACATGTCTTTCTCTGTTTGACTTATTTCACTCAACATAATGCCCTCCAGTTCCATCCACGTCGTTAGTCTTTTTCAAAGACAGCATCTTAACTTGATCGCATACTTTTCTGATTTTTCTTTTACAAAGGGCAAGAACCATGCTTACTGGATTGATTCTTCAGTGCAGTAATGATGCTCTAAGAACAAGACTCTAGCTAATGTATATACTCACAATATTATAGAGGAGAGCGATGTGAGGGGATGAACAGCATCTTTATTTTTGTGATACTAAATATGAGGGAAAATGGAACACGAAATTTGGAAGAGGGAGAAAATTGGATGAGATAGTGAAAGTAGATGGGTAGGAGAGATAATAAGTTTTTAGAAAAGAAATCATATTCATTTCATTACATAACATAAAAAGTTTAAACTCTTAATATTCAGTGTTAGTGAAAACTGGAAAACACACATATATATCTTTGCTGTACTCTGAGTACTATCTTGGGCAAAAAAGATATATCAATAGAATTATTAAGTATAAAGTTTGAAAGCAAAAGATAAAGACAAGTAATTAAAATCAAAGTAATGCCAGGACTCACAGAGCAAGTGCATATTCTTCCTATCTGGAAATCTTTCTTGTCATTTCTTTATCGCACTTGCCTAAGATTTTCTCTTTTCTCTAACATAAACAATGCTCCATTGAAGTTTTCCAAACCTAGGGGGAAAAGGGATTAAGGAAACCAATTTACTGAACCAAGTGGCAGGAATTACTGAACTTCTTGAAAGGCATATCATTGAAATGTAGAAGGATGATCTGAGGCTTGCAAAAGAAAAAGAAAAGAGAAGGCATTAAAAGAATTGTTTTTCTGAAAAGTTCTGTGGCTGTGGATAGGAATAGGATGGAAATAATTGCTAACTTAAACAGTTATTTCTGTGAGCCAAATAGTGTTCTCAGTACTGCATATATTCAATGCTTTAATCTTCTAAATGACTCTAGGAGATAGATTCTATTATTGTCCTCACTAAGAATAAGGTATTCAGACACAGCGGTGTTAATGCCTTGCTCCAGGTGACATAGCTACTAAGTGACACAGAATGACTGAACTCCCTGGGTTCAGCCTCCAGAATCTACAATCATAATATTGATGCTAAACATATTGTAAACACTAAATGATAATTCTTCTGTATGTTTGGGTGAATACATTTTATAAAATCAGATATTTATTATTTCTCTAAAGAAAGAATGTTAAGTGTGTAAAGATAATTTCCTATCCAAAACATTTAGTTCATCTCATTTGTCATAACTCCTATTCAAGGCCATGCCTGAAAGTATCAGTCTGACTATTAGCTGGTTATTATAATGACTCTGTAAGAAGCAGATCAAGCAGCATTTCCATTCCTTATGATGGATATATGAATGTTCTACATATGGACTTATTCATTCTATATCTCGTTTTTAAAATTCTAACTGTAAGCCAAGATTAAAATAAATAATAAAGCAAAGAGAAATTAAAAGTTCACTATGTAAAATGAAATCAATATTAAATTAATGCATAAAAATGCAAGCCATAAATCCTATCTTCTTGTGAGAAAAGAGCCTACAAATGTTTCAAAATTCCCATCTGTCTACACATACACACACATGAAAATAGTAAATTTGTCAGAAGAATCATTGCTAGGATAGAAAAAAGAAGTAAGTTTCTCCTCTGGATTCTTACCAAGTAATAACTATGGTCCAAGTACTAAAGGAGTAACAGTATCTACCACTTCCTTTATTAAATAAATAACAGATTCTGTGTAGTGTTGTTATTATTTTATAATGCCCTTTGTTGTAAACTGACAACACTATTCCAAAGCAGAATGATGCAATAAAAATAATTTCTCTATGGTACCAGAATAATAGAATCCAGGCACATTATTTAGTGATGTTATAGATTAACAAAGATAAACATAAAATATTTTATGAATGAGAGTAAAATATATATTAGCATATCTAAATATAAACACACACATATGTAATGAAACAGCATATACTGTTACTGTATAAGATGTCCTCTGAAATTTGCAATTTATTCTGAGTTCATTTAGTATTTAAATATTGGCCAGGAACTACTAAATTAACTTCCTGACCCACAAATATCTTATGACCTATGGATTGAAAAATAATAACCTTAAGCAAATTTAAATATCACATTACCTGTTATTTTTTTCAAAATAAAACTTGATAGATATTGAACAGAAGTAAATTTTAATTTGTATTTCCTAAAATAGAAGATGGGGCATAAATATTATATTTTAATGATTAAAGAGAAACACTTTCTTTCACAGTTTAGCAAAAGTCTGGATTCTGAAGAAAAGTTGTTATTACCTTATGTAGATGCAGAGTGCTGAAAAGAATCTGACAAGATACTGTATGTGATTATTCAAACTTCAGACGAAAGTGAGCAAAGGGAACAAATAAAGAGTCTGACACCAGTCTGACTCAGAAAATCATTTTTATTTCACTCTACCACTAGGACAAATGGACAGTGAAGCCTCAAGATTTTAGGTTATTGACTGAAGCCTCAAATATTTTATCCTTAAAATTAAAAATCTCAAAAGAACCTTGTTAATGTCTAACTAAAAGCAGTGTGATTTCTTTGTAAACTCTCAAAAATAAACCGAGTTTCAAAATATACCATATATTTGGTTGTGGGAATAGTTAATTCATAGTAGTACAAGTAAAAGGATACATTTGCAAAATAAAACCAAAAACAAAACAAAACAAAAAAACACAAAACAAACAAACAAACAAAAATGATACATTTCCATTTTACAAATGAGACCCATCCAAGAAAGACCGGCTCATGGCATCCTGGATAACTATGAAGTACTTTTTTAGATCTGGTATATGGTGGGGAACCAAAAATAGGCTTCTAGAACTAAATAATTAACTAACTAATTAATTAACTAATTACTTAATTGGTGAAGGAGAGTTACATAGAAAATGCCAGTTGCTATGTCTAAGAGTAGGAAAAAATGTGTTTCTATAAAAGGACAGCTTTTATAGAAGTGAACCACATCTACCTTAATTTCTTTTAATTAAAAAAATAGGCTATATCTGTATATTTTTTCAGTGATCAAAAAATTCATAATAGGTATTGAAGTTCGCAAATATATTTTTAACTAAATGAACTAGGAACAATCTTAGAAAAGTCTACAAAAAATGTGAAACTCTTTGTGATGTTCAATGCTGAATGTTTTGAAACTATTTTATGAATTTTGTGCTTTTATACTTTCATCTTAAACCACCAGCTAATGACTGACTTAGCTGAGATATTGTATGTAACTCTGATAAATTCTATCATTACTGTCTTCCTTCCTTCATCTTTCACCTCCATAACTCAGCACTAAAAGTAAATGATTTATTATTGTTATCGTACACTATGAAACTGCTAGAAATAAATGTTAAATAAATACAAAATGATTAATACAGAAATGGTTAGAATATAATTTTGTAAGGGATTTGAAACAGTATTTGATAGGGCTAGACATACATATTTCCACTTAAAACAAAATTAGATTGTTATTTATCCCTATCTGAAACAGGCATAGGTCAAGCCAAACTATATTTTCCTCCAAAATAGAAAAAACTCAAATACTATGTATAAGTGTAACTTTAATGGGTTTACATCCACATGCATGTATTAACTACTAAATTAGGTAAATAATACCATAATAGTTGCCCTGAGTAATGAGGAGAGTGTTTATATACAATGGACATCCTCTCTGCTATGCAGATGAAAAATTACTCTGTTCCCATTTGTCATTTACTAAATCTTTAAGAAACTGTGTCTGCTTTCCACATTTATTTAGGAGGTTTTCAAAAGACCAGTCAGTGAGTAGAGTAAAACTCGTTGCTGAAAATGAATTAGCACCATCCCTGAAAGAGTCAGATCTCACATAGGTGCCAAATGAAAGGCGTGATGACCCTCATAAACACCTTCTGTGAGTTAATAGGAGTGTAGGTTCATTTCCATAATGGCTCCACATTTGCATCTGTTGCATACCACTTGGGGTGCACCATAATAAAGGCTGTGCATGGTACAGGTTGACAAAAGTCTGCTGTGAATCAAGGCAGCCTGTGATACTCGTCACTTCGGTAATAAAAATGACCATGCAGACTTTGTATCTGGTCCAATGCCCGAGGAACAGCCATTAAATTGGCTTAACAACCACACAGCCTTTGAAGTACACCATCTGCTAGTCATCTTTTTTTTTTTTTTAAAGATTTTATTTATTTGAGAGAGAGAGAATGAGAGAGAGCACATGAGAGGGGGGAGGGTCAGAGGGAGAAGCAGACTCCCCGCCGAGCAGGGAGCCTGATGCGGGACTCGATCCAGGGACTCCAGGATCATGACCTGAGCCGAAGGCAGTCGCTTAACCAACTGAGCCACCCAGGCGCCCCTGCTAGTCATCTTTTTTTTTTTTTTTTTAAGATTTTGTTTATTTGAGAGAGAGAATGAGAGACAGAGAGCACGAGAGGGAAGAGGGTCAGAGGGAGAAGCAGACTCCCCGCCGAGCAGGGAGCCCGACGCGGGACTCGATCCCGGGACTCCAGGATCATGACCTGAGCCGAAAGCAGTCGCTTAACCTACTGAGCCACCCAGGCGCCCCTGCTAGTCATCTTTGTTACCACTTCCTCCTCCTTGTAACTACATAAACATTAATATACCATCAAGTATACACTTCCAGAGGACCCACCTAGGACAAGGTGAAAAAACAGATTCCCTCAATGATTTCTACTTCTGTTACCAATACCCTCCAAGCAAAAGGAATAAAACAGCATGGAACAAGTTTGATTATGCAGAACTTTGATACAAATGATAAAAATGTGAGAAGAAATAATATATATTTAAAGGCTCTGCTAACCTGAAAAATACAGATTGCAGCCTAGAAATCCAGTAGTCATATTCTTCAAACAGAACCACAGACTCAAAGTATGAAGATGAAGAGAAAAAGCTCCATCTATTAGATATTGCTATACCAACAAAGGAAAACTACCCCTTTAACCATCACCAAAGCCCAAATTATTTCATTTCACATTGAGAAAAAAAGCTATGCATGTGATTTTTCCCTCCATGTTTCCCATTATAAGAGGAACATATGCAGTACTATTTAGGAAGAGAAGAAAATTTAAGTCAGTGGAAAGAAATAAACATATAACTGACATTTACATATGCATAGAAGGACTAAGCCATAGAATATCCACATGTGTCTGATAATGTAAAATACTTTTAGAATTGAATGCTAAAAGCAGCAGCAAACTGTCTAACTCTGTCTTTGGCTTGACAAATATTAATTTTTACTCTAAAATACACTTAAATGATAAAATGAGAAAAATGCAAAAAAACAAAAAGTTAATAGCTTTCATCTCTGCTTAAGAGAAACTGCCTATGTCAACTCAGCAAATGTGAAACTGAAGATGGTGGGAGGAAAGGATATCCAGAAGAGGATGAAATGGAGAAAGTAGTGGATGGAAATAGTAATAATCAGTAATGCCCTGGTACATATTTCTTGAGAGCCTGCGATAGAAAAGGATCCATTAACCATTAGGCAGATTGAATGATCCATCTTAAGTCCTTTACTAAAGGCTCAACTACTACACTTTCTTATTCAGAGACCTCATTTTATGACTTTAACTTCTATTTTATACTGTTGGTGTTCATATCTGTAAGCTCAGTCCTGTTCTCCCAGTCAAACTCAAGCTAATATTTTTGATTATCTCTTAGACTCTTTTATTCAGATAGCTCCCTGCCTTTTGAAACTCAACATTAACCAAAGTGTTTTGTTTTGTTTTGTTTTTCTGAGTAAGGAAGACTTGCGAAATTTCTTTGAAATCTCTTTCACCTGTCCTGTCATTTTTAATTTTAATGCCACTAATGTTGTATTCTACTTCTTCAAGCCTCAGTTCCTGAAGTAACCAATTCTACGGTCTCTCAAACTAAATTCTCTCTACCTTTGTTCGGTGTTCTCCTGCCAGACTAAATTGATTCAAATATTGTTCCCTGATTTGCAGGCTTTAGGAAAAACAAATCTCCAACCATATTAAATATATTATTTCTTTGCTTGGCTTCATTTAAGTTTTAGCTCATATTTATTGAGGACAGACACTGAGCTAAGTACTTGACAAGGATTGTCTCATTTATCAGCCAGAATGTGGCAGGTGTTGTCATGTTTCTATTTTAATAATATGGAAACTGAGGCTTACAAGGTGAATAACTTATCCAAGGTCAGTCATAGCTAGTAAGAGTAAGGTAAGAATTTAAACCTGTATAAAAAAGAAAATAATTATGTGACAGGAAGAGGTATTAGTTAATGCTACAGCAGTTACCATATTTTAATATATAAATATATCAGATCAACATGTACACCTTAAACTTATACAATGTTATATGGCAATTATATTTAAATTAAAAAATAAAAATAAATAACCCATCTCATAAAAAGCCCATATCAATCAGACTTCAAAGTCGGAATTCTTTAATAACTCTGCTACATTGCTTCCACACCACTTACTTAACTTTACTTCTTCCTAGTATCAACACATTTTCTTTTCATTTAGAGTTTCTCTCTCTCCCCCCTCTGTCTCTACACACACACACACACACACACACACTTCTTTATGCCATTTTCTTTACATAAAACACCTTCCTTACCCTTCATATTCTTTATTTAAACATGACAAGACAAAGTTCAAGTCATTTGCAAGTTCTCTTTCATGGAGGTTTTCATAAATATTTATCATTATTAATTTCCCCATGCTTTTAACTCTTACAGAACCCAAAGTTTATCATGGAAATTTTCATACAGTTTGTCTGTGTCATTCATTACTTTTCTTGTATTCTTATCTCTACAACTCATTTAGATCTTCTTCAAGGCAAAGAACTTGTAGTTCTCTATAATATACTATATAAATGTAAGTTATTATTATTTCTGTCATTAGACTTCTGTACACTTTGCTCATACTAGCATACTGACATAAAATGAGTACTCATTGAGATTCATGTTAATTTATTAATGGCAGAGTTGGAACTTAAACACAGATTTTAAATTTCCCAATACAGAATGAAACCATAACTTACAACCAACTATAAGTCTTTGGAACTAGAATCCTGGTAAAGGAAAGTTTTTTGTCCTCTATAAATTGAGAGGCAGAACATTCAGTCCTGTTTAAATGCAAAAAGGGACAGTTGGATTTGTTATAAATTACAATGAAATAATTCAAAATGTGTATCTACTGAAAAAAATTAATATTGCTCTTCAGTGGATAAAGCCACTAGTATTTACAGGAAACTGATAAAGATATAAGAATAAACAAAGTAAAATTATTCAATTTCTCCAAAAAAAATAATTACTAAGGTAATTCTGAGTGAAAAAAAAAAGGATATTTTGGTTCAGACTAAGAATGAAGTTTGGAGTTGTCAGAAATATAATAGTAGTGAAACTTTACCAACACTGGATGATTAGCCATCGGAAAGATAATAAGACAGATTCCTATCTGAGAAAGAGCACAAATTAATAAATTCTAAGCCCACTTCCTAACGTTTCATTCTTGATTCTAGATTTAAAAGTTCTTGAGTGTCTGAAAATGTAATGGGTGAACCCAGTGTTGCATAACACAGAGCAGAGATTCTCAACTCTGGCTACATATTAGATTCCCTTAGAGAACTTTTTAGAAATACCAATGCTTAAGTGCAACTATAAACGAATTAAATCAAAATCTCTAGGGTTAGGATCTAGGTGATCATATTATTTTAAATGCTGCCCAGGTGACTCCAGTGTGCATCTAGGATTAAGACTAGGCCATAGATGGGGCCTGGGACTTACAGGAGGTTGACAATCAACAATGAAATAATTCAAAATGTGTATTCACTGAAAAAAATAATATTGCTGTTCAGTGGATAAAGCCAGCAGTATTCACAGGAAAATGATAAAGATATAAGAATAAACACTTAGTAAAATTCTTCAATTTTAAGCTTCTCCCCCCCGCCAAAAAAAACACATAATTACTAAGGTAATTCTGATTGCATTGGTAATTGGTTGCATAACTTATGGAAAGGCTGTCAAATAGTTCCAATAACAAATCTGACTTTGGTCAGAGCCATATCATAATAATGACATAGGTGAATATAAATTAGATAAAATAAGCAAAAGTCAAGAAAACTGTGTTTTAGTTCTCACTTTTCTATAAACATTTTGTGGGGCTCTGGGCCGCTAAATCACTTATTATTTCTGAGCCTCATTTGTCAGTTTATTCTCACTTGTGACTCTAGAAATTGGCCAGTGGGACTGAGATTTCCCTTAACTAGCCTTACAGCTGCTAAATATTGCATCAAAAATGTCCCATTAATGTGCCACTAACACAGAATCTGTTGTCAACTCCTCCAGTTTCTGGTTGAAATACTAGGGATTTTCAATTATAACAATGGCCAGAGCCACAGACATACATTCCAGGATTACAATAACATTAAACCAGAAAACAGTATCAGAAAATAGAGGCAGAAATAAAAATTATTGATTGTGAATGAATTTCTGCCTGAGCAGCTCAGAGATTACTGTTCTTAATATAATAAATTCAAATGAGGGTATGAGAAACCCAATTTGATAAAAATTAAAATCTAAAGTTAAAAAGAAAAACATTAAAAGAGTATTTGTTGCAAGTGATTAAAACACACACACACACAAATACATCATAAATAATAGTATGTGACTTTAGTAATAAAGACTAAACTGAAGTTCTGGTCTAACTCTGTAATATTTTAAACTGCAAGTTGAAGGCAAATTAATAAAGCTTTACAATGATCTAAAAAAATAGGCACAGACACTAGTTGGGGTGAATTCATGAAACAAAATGTTAGTCTTTAAATGATTATACAATTTATCAGAAACTCTTAGCAAAATTTTTGAGAAGATGTGATGTGTTACAGCTAAAGTATAAAATATACTTCTCAGTGCTATTGAGAAAACAGTCATTTCCAAAACAAGAAAAGAAAAGAAAAGAAAAGAAAAGAAAAACTGTTAAATTAGGCTAAATTCCTTGTTAATATTTAACATTCTATTTTCAAAGCAGCCTTAGTGAATATCCAAAGGCTTGAATCTTCTACTTTTACCCATAGATGGACAACATAATATTCTGTATGAGATTTGCCTTTGAATGTGCCATCTTACAGGTTGTAGATCATCCTCCTGACCGGAAGCAACAAGAGTGACTGGGGATGTGTAAGAAAACTAGACTCTATGTCTTTGCAACTTCCAGATCTTTTTCTGGAATTTCTCATTCACTTTTTATTTGAGTATGCCACTAGGAGCTTGCCTGGATGACCACCACTCAATAGTCTAATGTTTATGTGCATAGCAAAATCCTCAAACCATGCTTTGTTTCAGTAATTTGGAAAAGAAAGTTGGGGATTCATCTTTAATTCAAAAACTCAATCAAAAGCAGCACTGAATTCATAATTACTTAGTTTTACTTATTGGACAGATTTCAAAAAATATATAAGACATTCTGATGAGGAAGTCTGACTTTATTATTGGTTATGGTTTATTTTATCCACTGTACCGATGAGCTGTCTCATTTAACCAATGGCAGTTGAGTGAAGGAGTGAATTTTCCCATAAGCCTGGCAATTTTATCCAGTTAAGAAAATTGATTCAAGCTGATGTCTTGTTTTGTTTTGTTTTTATTGAGAGCCAGTGTTCCTTTTGTATGACTCCTAGATTTTACTGATTAACAATCAATTCACAATAAAAGGTTATCTTATTTACCTAACTGTCTTATCACTTGTTCTAAGATCATTTTAGTGTTGTTTATAGAATATCCTACAGAGTTTCTGATTGATCCTTTATTCCATTCCTACCTTTGTAGGGTAAGGAAGGACAGAGTAGTAGAGATGTCAGCTTATTTTGTAATAAAAGCAAACATCATCTATCTCTTTCACTGCAGTAAGAATCTCAAAGTTACATAAAAAAAGAAACCATTTGACCTACTTCCTATTGCTTGCTTGGTAAAAATATTTTGGAAGAAAAAAGTTATTTTTGATTAAGAATGAGTGAGGAGCAGCAAAAATAATTGAAGGAAAAGGAGACTACCCAAAAAAGCTATTCAATAAAATTTAATGTAATTGAGAGATAACCTTCTAGATTGAGTTGACAGAGTACCCAACATAGTGAACAAAAATAGACCTATACTGAGGCATATCACATGAAATTTTGGGACATGAAAAACCAAGATAAGTTTTATTAGGTTTCAAGAGTTAAGGGAGTGGGAGGAACTCATGATTAAGTGCAAAGGATCAACATTCAAAATGGCAAAATGGCTTCAGAGTTCCATGAAGTTTCAAGATACTGAAGTAAAGCCTTCAAAATACTGAAGTAATATTATTTCAATCTTGAATTTCATTGTCAGCCAAATTATAAATAAAGTGTAAAGACAGAATAAAAATATTTTTAGATAAGCAAAGCCTCAAAAAATGAATTAACTTTCCCAAGTACTCACCTGAAAAAAGATATTGGCAAACTTACTCTTAAAGTGATTTCAATAGCCAAAGCCAAAAGAATGTGACCAACTAAGTAGGAACTTCAACATATGAAGCACAAAATGAAAATATGATGACAGCAGTAAAGGGACATTCTAGGGTAGCAAGTATGAACCAGGTGGTAGGTAAATTGTTTTCTGCTGGTCTCAGTCTATTGGTAGTAACACTATTGGCCAGAAATACTAGCTGTGCCCACCAGGAGACCATAGACATTTTTCCTCTCTGAGCCAGTGTTGTAGCTGGATTAGCCCTTGTGGGTCCTTCTGTGATTGCAAGATGCACCTCAACAACAACCATCAGGGAATGTTTAAAAAAAAAAAAAGCCTTATTACTCTTTTTAGGAAGGAAGATATACAGCATAGGGCCCACACAGTGATGTTTTAGGGAGAGGGAGAGAGAAAAAGAAAGAAGACAGGAAGAGAGAATAACAAGAGAGAGAGCATGTGGACCTGGGTTCTGCTTTCTTTGGGGGTGAGTGTAGGGTGACTAGGGTTTCATGGGTTCATTCTTTATTGGCGAATTTCTTTTAAAGATTTATTTATTTATTTGACAGCGAGAGAGAGAGAGAGAGAGAGAGAGAGAAAGGGAACACAAGCAGGGAGAAGTGGGAGAGGGAGAAGCAGGCTTCCCGCTGAGCAGGTAGCCCAATGCGGGGCTCGATCCCAGGACCCTGGGATCATGACCAGAGCGGAAGGCAGATGCTTAATGACTGAGCCACCCAGGAGCCCCTTTATTGACAAATTTAAAACATAAGAGAGGAAATTAAAATTAGTTAGCATACATTTTCTTTTGTCTACAGATGCATCTTCTTCATTTTCTATTAAATTTTTATCCCCTTCCAGTTAATCTTCCACATCCACTGCTTGACTAAACTGCCTAAGAACATAAATAAACTCATTGATGCTAAATTTAATGGACACTTTCAAAAAAAGATCCATTTATTTATTTCAGAGAAGGAGAGAGAGAGTGGAAGGGGAGGGACAGAGGGAGAGGGAGAGAGAGAATCTCAAGCAGACTCCCTGCTCAGTGAGGATCCAAGGAGCCAATTCAGGGCTCAGTCTCACCACCCTGAGATCATGACCTGAGCTAATATCAAGAATCAGACGCTTGGGCGCCTGGGTGGCTCAGTTGTTAAGCGCCTGCCTTCGGCTTGGGTCATGATCCCAGGGTCCTGGAATTGAGTCCCACATCGGGCTCCCTCCTCGAGGGGAGGCCTGCTTCTGCCTCTCCCACTCCCGCTGCTTGTGTTCCTGCTCTCATTATCTCTGTCTCTGTTAAATAAATAAATAAAATCTTAAAAAAAAAAAAAAAGAATCAGACGCTTAACTGACTGAGCCACCTAGGCACTCCTAGACACTTTTTAATCCCCATCTGACATGATATTTCAGAAATAGGTGGCTGACAATTTACCACATATTCTCTTTTTGATTGCATCCTCTGCCTTTCTTAGTCTAACTGGAATTGAATTGGAGGTCACTCAGCTCTAGGGACAGACATGTAGTCAATGCCTGACTAATCACTATGTATGGTTATAATATCTTTAGCTGATGCTTGAGTGAATGAATAGACTGAGTGATATCAGCACTAATTCTAAGAATTTTGATTTAGTGACCAAACAGGAGGCAATCCCTTTTCTATGGACTTAGGGAAAGGAGAATGTAAACCTAGAGAATGGATCAAATAATAAAGGGCAAAAGCTTTCATAAGAGCTTTTTGAAAGGATTTCAATCTAATATGGAACCAGAGGATATGAAATGGAGAATCTCATGCATGTGGTTTCAGAAGAAAGGAACTTAAGAACTGAGAGACTAATTTTCCATTAATGTCTGATTTACAGAAGACTGAGACTTATCCCCTTAGCAGTGGACATTCATCAGGAATCTCTCCCCATCTCTCCTCAATCCTTCTCCAATGACCTTACTGCTTAGACTCTCATTCTTGCCTGTTTCTCCGGTAGCATTCTACCTATTAGCAAATGGTAATTCCTTAGAATTTCTTGAACAATTCCTTAGATCAAAGCCAAAGAATCATTATTGACACCTTCCTTTCTCTTAGCCTAAATCCAGTCAGTTGCTAAGTGATATCAATTCTTCCTTTATTTGTATATATAGTTAGTTCTCTTTATCTCTGCTGTTATCCAGGTCACCATTGTATTTTATAACTGTACTTCATTCCTCCAATTTTGACCCTATCTCTATCTCATATATTTTCACAGAGAGGACAGAATGATCTTTCAAAAAATGAAAATTAGATATGCTACTCCTCTGTTTGAAAGCTGTCAATCTCTTTTCATTTGCCTTAGAATATAGACTCAAATCTTTACTTTGATCTTTGAATCTATGATTCAGCATCTTGGCTTTCTTTCTGTTTCTTGAATGACCAAACTCTTTGGCTACCTGAGAGATGTTGGCAGGCCATCTCTTCTGCCTGCAAGTTTCTTCCTGGCCTAGTCATGTTTAATCATATCCTATGAGTACCTCTTTAATATCATAGAGTATTTTGTAACTTTCCAATATTTATCACAAAGCTTGAAACTTAATGGGGCTCAAAACATGCTTTCAAATGAATGAATGGCATTTATATAACAATTCCTTTCTGCTTATTATGGCAAATAAAAATGGGCAGAAAATGAATTACTATGCCTGATTGTTATCCATTTGTACTTGGAGACTGAGTTGTTTACTTTTACGTGTCAACTTGACTGAGCCACAGGGTGCCCAGATATTTGGTCAAACAGTATTCTGGGTATTTCTGTGGAGGTGTTTTTGAAGGATATTAACACTTAAATTGGTAGACTGAGTAAAGCAGGTTTTTCTCTACCCCCCACAAGGAGGCCCGATTGGATGGGCCTCATCCAATAAGTTGAAAGCCTGAATAGGACAAAAAGTCTGACCCTCCCCTGAATAAGAGAGAATTCTTTTCTGCCTGACTGTCTTTAAATGGAGATACTGATTTTTTTTCCACCTTAATCTCAAACTAAGACAACAGTTGTTAGGTCTTGAGCCTGCCAGCCTTTTAATGGGAAATACATGATTGGCTCTCCTGGGCCTCAGACCTTTGGACTTGGACTGGAACTAAGCTTTCTTGGGTCTCCAGCTTGCTGACTTGCCCCACAGATCTTGGGACTTGCCCACCTCCATAATCACATGAGCCAATTCCTTGTAATAAATCAGCAGATAGATGGGTAGAGAGAGAAAGACAGAGATACACAGAAAGAGAGAGAGAGAGAGAGAAAGAGAGAGAGAGAGATCTCCTTATTGGTTCTGTTTCTCTGATGAATCCTGACTAATACAGAGACATTGTAAAAATATAGCCAAAGTGACTTTTTGATTAATTAAGAGTGTCTTTGAATAGGTGAGGCTTAGTCATGTCGTTGTTTTAGAATTTGAGTGTTCTGAATTAGCACAATCCACCCCCAAAATACAGTTGTGTTCTCTGCTGTAGTCTGCATAGGGCCTGGTATAATAGACATCTCAACAAATGTGATCTAAGTAAATATTTAAAAAGACTTACTCTACTGAATACATAGTATTTTCTATGCATATTTAAGCAGAATTATATAAATAAGTAGTTCTATGCATTATTTAATAAATAGTTTGCTCAAACAACTGTTTACCTACATGAGAAAAAAATACATCCAAATAGAAAACATATACAAAAATCAATTTCAGGTCAATCATAGATTTAAAATCAAAAAGCAAATTAAAAAAAAGTACAAGAAAAAAATAGCAAAATGTCTTTTTGACTACAGAGATTAAATTTCCTTAAGAAGACACAAAATATCTGAAAGGAAAAGATAAATTTACCCAAAATACATTTAAAAACACAAAGGATTTATACACAAGGGTTTTCTATAATTCAGGCATGATAAAATAGTTGGTATCAGAATAACTTTCTTGTCAAAAGCAATTACCAAAGTGGGACAAAAATAAAAGAAAATCATCTGAAGGAACTGGAAAAATAAAGAAAATATCTAAAAAACTACTATCCTTGAGAAAAGAGGACAGCGGGTGAAATCCACTTAACCCTATCTTTCCTGAAGCCATATCCTGGTTCTTCCTGCAGGAGTCTAGAACCCAAGAAGGCTGTGATCTCACTGGGAAGGGAAGATAGAGGTCAGAGACTTTGGAAGGCAAAGCAGGTGAAAAGCGAAGGACAAAGTAATGAACATCCTGCATAGGGGACTATGGAAGGAAGCTCAAAAATCTGCATATAAGTTCATCATAAATCATTGCCTGATTCTTAACTAGTCATATTAATAAAAACTACCACTAAATGCATCAGTATGGCTGAATCTCATAAGCCGAAAGTTGAGTGCAAGAAGCTAGACACAGAATAAAATATACTGTGTAAGTTCAGTAATGTGAAGTTCAAGGACAGAGAACAATAATACAGAGTGACCATATTTTGAACTTTAAATGAATGACGTGGAATGGTATATATCAATAGTACTTGGGGGAAAAATGCATAAAGAAAACAAAGCAAATTGTTAATATGTATAATATGACAGCATTCAGTTAAAACTTAGAAATCTCAAAAGAAAGCTTTATCGTGTTTATGAATATATACACTTGAAATCTGAAGTTAATTACTTGATAAAACTTGGTAGAGGATACATTATTTTATATATTATTTTGTATGCTGAAATATATATATGTATTTTAACATATATTTATTTAATATAACATATTTAACATATATTTAAATATATATATATTTTAACAATAAGGTCTATGTGCTTGTCTTTAAACACTCTTATCCTGAAAATTATGTCATCAGTTGAAAAGTTGCTGTAATGGAAGCATAACCTCTGGTCAAAAGAACTGTGTGCTTTTGACAGGATTATTACTTTAAAAGTGAATTTCTCAGAAGGGTGGTTTAATTTATTATGGGTAAGTTAGAATTATTACTGAAAAAAATCATCTAAAAAAGTTTATCTTACAGGTTAAGACATTCATATTCTATTTCATACTAAGAATATAATAATGAAAACTCTTAAATATTTATAATTTAAGAATGTATATGATATCTTTATAATAAAACACACTAGTGTCTATGACGTAATTTCTTCCTCAAGAAGTATATACAGTTTAATAAGAAAAAGATAATAAGTTGGCATCATAGCTACTTATACCTCCAAATCTGGATTTCCCAATTGACCAAAGAAAAGAATCAAATAGGGATGCCTGGGTGGCTCAGTTGGTTAAGCATCTGTCTTTGGCTCAGTTCATGATCCTAGGGTCCTGGGAGCGAATCCCACATTGGACTCCTTGCTCAATGGGGAGCCTGCTTCTCCCTCTGCCTGTTGCTTCCCCTATTTGTGCTCTCTTTCTCTCTCTGACAAATAAATAATAAAATCTTAAAAAAAAAAGATTCAAATAGTTTACCATACAAAAATATATGGGCACTTAGAAAGTTTTTTTGTGTTTTTCATCTATTTTGGGCCCAAACTCAATTATAGTATGTCAGGTCTAGTATATGTCAGTGTTTGCATTTTCAATGTTTACTATTTGACATACCTTTAAGCCTCAATAGAGAACTTTTCTCCAAGAGAACATACATATTGAAAAAAATAATAAAGAACTTAAATTATTTAATACATACTTTTATATGCCTTTAACTTGGTTACCTTGAACAAGCCCATCCAGCAACCAAGGAAGTTAAATCTACAATGTCTGACATTTAATAAAAAATTACCAGGCAAATAAAAAGTAGACATAAGGCCCCTAATGAGGAGAAAAAAATCAGTCAGTGAAAACAGAGTCAGAAACAATACATATATAATATGTATTAGAAGGTAATGAAGTTAACAAAGCTAATGTAAATCTACTCCATATGATCAAGAAGATAGAGGAAAAATTAGGATGATAAGGAAGGTCATGAAAGATAATTTCCTTAAAAAGACCCAAATTGAACACCTAGAGATAAAAAATAAAATATCTAAAATAAAAATATGTGAGATGAGATTAACAGAAAATTGTACACCATTGATGAAAAGATCAGTCACTTTGAAATAGAAGACTTTCTTTCTTTTTTTTTTAAAGATTTTATTTATTTATTTGACAGAGAGAGACACAGCGAGAGAGGGAACACAAGCAGGAGGAATGGGAGAGGGAGAAGCAGGCTTCCCACTGAGCAGGGAGCCCGATGCGGGGCTTGATCCCAGGACCCTGGGATCATGACCTGAGCTGAAGGCAGATACTTAACGACTGAGCCACCCAGGCGCCCCTATAGAAGACTTTCTAAAACTCTCCCTCCCCCATGCATACCCATAAGACACTGTGACTCCCAACTGCTCCTACATTAAAACCAATATTCTCAGTATAGTCTCAAAAACCTGCATAGTACATTCCTCACCTATTTCCAAATCTCAGCATGCATCATGGTTTCAATCTTAGCAGGTTTTAGCTGCTTTGCCCTTTTTTTATGGTCTTTACCTGAATATTTGTCAGTTACACATGAGGGCTCATCTTCCATCTTCCCCCATTGCCTCCCATTTTTTCCTAGTTACCTACTTTAAATATCACCTACAGCATTATTTCCTTGGGGAAGCTCTCCATGATTCCACAGATTAGGTTGTTATCTCCCTAACATATAGTCTCATAGCTCCTGTGTTTATTTTATTTTTAATTTATCACTTAGTTGTAATTTTACATGTTTTGTGTCATTATATTTTTAGTGCCCACCTTTTCCACTAGTGTGTGGGTAAGAAATAAATTTTGGGGACGCCTGGGTGGCTCAGTCAGTTAGGCGTCTGCCTTCGGCTCGGGTCATGATCCCAGAGTCCTGGGATCGAGTCCCGCATCGGGCTCCCTGCTCCACGGGGAGCCTGCTTCTCCCTCTGCCTCTGTCTCTCATGAATAAATGAATAAAATCTTTAAAAAAAAAAAAAAAAAGAATACAAGCTGACTTTGACAATCACCCCTTAACCTGGACCTCAGTTTAAAAAAAAAAAAAAAAAGAAAAATTTTGTTCATCAGTGAATTCCCAGCACACCACCTGACACATGCTAAGTAATCAACACTTTTTAAATAATAAGGGAATTTATTGTAAATTAAGATTTTTCTTTGAGCTATAATGTGTTTGGTTTATGAAGTCTCTGCTTCATTCAATATAATTATGCAGGCACAAACTTCATTAGTTTTTAAGCCCCAAATCAATTAGTTTTCTGTATTTGGATTTTCTGTATTTGTATTATTCCTAAGTGGTAATTTCTCAGAAATATGAAGTAATTTAACAAGACTAACATACTAAGCTTAAGTACAAAGGGATTCATGTTCTAACTAAGAATACACCAAAGCATAATAAACAAAATACATTAAATAACAGTGTACATATCAAAATATATCAAAAATATTTTGCTTCTCACTATTGAATTATATAGTACATGAATGACAAAAATAACTGTTTATTCAAATATCCATACTAAAACATTTAAGTCTTGATGATAAAATTTAGTGAGGATGCTAGTCAGTATGTACCAATAAAAGTTCTCCCCAGTGTATGCGGAGATAATGAAATCACTTACGTGAATCGAGGTGCATATTGAGTTTAGGGAGTAGGAGTTTCCTCTGACTAGAAGTATCAGGGTTAGATTTTAAACTACCCTAACATTCTGTAAATTAAATAATGATAATATAAAATGATTTTCCTTACCAGTGTAACCATTGGGTGCTTGACAAAAAGGAAATAAAAACCACACTGTAAAAGAGCATAATCCCATTTCAAGTCTAAAATGATTTCCACTAAAAAAGATCCATGAAGAAGAGCTTACATTTCAAAATTACAAAATGTACAAGGAGTGTCAATAGACACAATAAAGAACAGATTGAAATCCTCCAGAAAACTTTAGAAAATGGTTGACCATCTGAAAGATATTATACAATGGTATATCCAAAATTATTAAAAGCCTAAAAGAAGGAACATAAAACAAGACAAAATTATAGGAAAAGATAACTTAGAAAAAGAGCAAAAAAAACCAATTTCTATAATTAAAAAAGAAAGTGAAAAATGAATAAAAAGTAAAATTGTAGATTGTCTAATAGCACATTGCTGGCAAACACAGAATTAATAAATTCAAAGAAAGAATTGAACAAACTACATGCATCACATGAAACAAATGGATAGCTATGAAAATGAGATTAAGAGACTTGAACGGAAAAGTAAGAAGGTACTTGTATTACTGCTGTCAATCAAGGAAGCAGAATCAATATGAGTACTATGGAATAAGAAATTTATTATAATAACTGGACCTTATACAATTATGGGGGAAGCCAAAAACATAAAGTCAGATGACCAAAGAAAAGTCACTATTAAGGGGCCTCAAAGAGGAGCTCGTGAAGAAGTGGATGAAAGGCTATTGCCTTCGAATCTGGTGGTTGCCTGAAATTGCTATATGTCAATAGGACAGTAGTTGATAAGAATAACTGGACACAGAGCAGAGGAAAACAAGGACAAACAGTAACTAAATAGTAATATGCTCAGAGATAACCTGGAACCCATAAAGACTAACTGGAATCCAAGATGAAAAGCTGTAACCCATGAAGACGACCTAAAACTTACAATTTTCTCTGATTGCATCTAACCTCAAAGATGCAAATGACATGCACAGGACATTAGTGCCTTTCACAAAGTGCTTAGCTCAGCTAAGGGAGGAGATATGGTAAAAGCTAGAGAAGCAGAGGGCCTGAACATTGTCCCACATCAACAAAACGAGCCAACAGGGGCGCCTGAGTGGCTCAGTCGGTTAAGCATCTGCCTTCGGCTCAGGTCATGATCCTAGGGTCCTGGGATCGAGCCCCGCATCGGGCTCCTTCTCTGCAGGAAGCCTTCTTCTCCCTCTTCCACTCCCCCTGCTTGTGTTCCCTCTCTCGCTGTGTCTCTCTCTGTCAAAAAAATAAATAAAATCTTAAAAAAAAAAAAAAACGAGCCAACAAATCAGCAATAATATGGAGGAGCTGCAGTGGTGCCTGGGACCAGATACAGACCTGGTGCTTCACTTCTGCCTTCCAAATCTCATGCAAATTTTCCTTGCAGCCAAGGCTAACCTGGAACTACAGAAAGGAGAGAATCATGAGAGTGATAGTTCTAGCTTAGCTACATTGACAAAGCATGAATTCATCACAGTTCTTTTTACAAATTGGTATCCATACATCACTCTTTGGAACATTTAATTTGCAAACAAATACACAGTTGTGCTTCCATCTATGCTACAATCCCTTTACAGTTGAAAACAGCCAACTTTCACCACAAAGTCACTTTATCCATCTCTGGGTGATGTTTATTCCTATTCTAGCTGAGTCTTGATCCCTCTTTGATATCCTTTAATGTAATGCTGACAAACTGTATATATCTCACATGCACACACGTACACACACACACATAACACACATATTCTTTTTTAAATAATTGAGAAGCATTCATAAAGCATGCAATCTTTTTTTAAAAGATTTTATTTATTTATTTGACAGAGAAAGACACAGTGAGAGGGGGAAAACAAGCAGGGGGAGTAGGAGAGGGAGAAGCAGGCTTCCCGTGGAGCAGGGAGCCGATGCGGGGCTCGATCCCAGGACCCTGGAATCATGACCTGAGCCGAAGGCAGACGTTTAATGACTAAGCCACCCAGGCGCCCCTGCAATCTTATCTTTGTAACAAATCATGTGGTGGTAGCACGCATTTAGACCTTCTTCTTCCCTTAATAATTCCATATTCTTTTTGCCATCAGTAAAACCTCAGCTTATTATTATTCCTTGCTTGATGAGGTAACCCAAAATTTCATTCATGAAATGTCTAGGTTATTAATGGGTTGCTTATATTGAACTTACTTCTGACAAGTAGTCTGGAAGGGAGAGCAATAGTACCTTTGTAGTAGTGAACCCACGCCGACACCACCTTAACCAAATGATTAAGGATGACATCCCTAAGGAGAAGTCGAGTTGAAATCAGTCACTTTCTGATATGATGAGATTAGGAAAGCATTTTACTTCTACGGTATTCTTTTTCTAAGTCCATCACTCCAGTTTAATCATGAGAAAATATCAAAGTCTTAACACTAATGGAACAATGACATTCATAAATATATATCGAGCCCCACATCTGGCTCTCTGCTCAGCGGGAAGCCTGCTTCTCCCTTTCCCACTCCCCCTGCTTGTTTCTGCTCTCACTAACTCTTTCTCTCTGTCAAATAAATAAATAAAATCTTTAAAAAATATATATATGTTAAATAATGTGTATGTATAGGCATATATGTATACAGTGTGTATATATATATGTATATTATATATAATGTATAGTGTGTGTGTGTAATAAAAATATAATGGGAAAAACCTAAAGGTAAAGCCCAGTCAATTTTGCCATTCAGTTAGAAGAAAATTTGTCTTATTTGGTTTGCACTTGTAATATTATTTAAACTTACATGCTGAGCGTATTTGGAGGAGAATTAAGATTTTGGGAATAAAAAACAAAATACTTGTTATTAATCAGAGTTTATGTCTTATATTCATTCATTCTAGCAATATTGTATTCATTCTAGCAATTCTCCTCCAGAGGTAAGACTAGAATTATTCTGACCTAAGGACATGATTGGTCCTTCACTTTAAATAGATGCTGTCATGTGATGCATAGCAGCAATGCATGCCAATCTCAGAATATGAATTAGGAATGTAGAAAGGATTTCTTGAACACATAGTAATGGAAATGGAGTTGGTCTCTTAAAAACTGCAGCAGCTGTTGAAATAAAGAGGAAATGCTATTTTATGTGAAAATAATCCCAGGATGTTTATTTTCTTTATTTTTAAAAAATATTTAATTCAATTATGCTGTTTCCATGGTAAAGCCATATAATTGGCTAAAAATACACTTGAAAATGATGCCTTGCATTTTTCTAGTGCTAGCAGAAAATTATCAAGGAATGAAGACAGTCATGCCTACATATCTTAGGCTTATTTCTGAATCTTATTAATGGCATTTGCTCCATAAGCAAGAACATCATATTGCTGACCCTATCCTAGGCAAAGCACAGATGGTCAACACATAACAAGAACATTAAAAATATTTATTTTCTTAATTCCTCATTTTTTTCTCACTTTTGGTGCATGTATTATGTTATTTTTTCCTTAATTCAATTTACCACTTCCCCGGGTTATATATTTCAGTTATTATTTTCATAATCACTAGTTTTTATTCAAATCAACTCACCATCTTTATGTCAACTATAAGCAAGATATTTTAAGAACATTTGTGCCATAAAGAAGAATAAACTATGTTCTTTTGCACTCAAGGAATTTATAATTCATTGGGAGAGAATCATCTAATTGTAAAAATAACTCTGTTTTTAAGTAAAATAATATTCTGTTATATATTAAATGGTATAAGAGAGAAATAGCCAACTACTTAAATATAGTCTCTAGCAATTAACATTCTTCCAAAGACCACATTTGTCTATCATTTTACCGCATTATGCAAAATAGACCCGGAAGTAGCAAGTACTCTGAATACTTTTAAAAAACAAGCACGCTGGAAATAAAAGGGAAAAAATGCAGACTCAGGAGCTGTCACATATGTAAAATTTTTTAGGAATATACTGGTCTATGACAACCCAGGATATCACACTTAAAAAAACAAGTTGTTACACCTCGTTCCCCTATCAATAAACTGAGGGTTCTAGAGGGGAGGGGGGTGGGGGGGTTAGCCTGGTGATGGGTATTAAAGACGGCACGCACTGAATGGAGCACTGGGTATTATATGCAAACAATGAATCATGGAACACTACATCAAAAACTAATGATGTAATGTATGGTGATTAACATAACATAATAAACTAAAATAAATAAAAAAATAAATCACTAAGTGGTATAGCACTTGGTAGGTCTCTTTGGAATTCTGAAGCCATATATACTAAGCTGGAGAAAAATTTTCTAACCAATTGTCAGGGCATTTGAAGGGTTGTCAATTTTAAGTGAGGCCAAGAATAAGAGATGACTCTGTAGCAGGTCCTAGGCTATAGAGATATCTACCCATCCACCCAAGTCATATGACCCAGCAGATCCAATGATGTTAGATGTATCTCTGGTGGATATGGGTGCTGTGTGGAATCTCTGGAAATTACCAACAAGTATTATTGCAGAGCCCTAAGGTTCTGATGAAGGCCATCATTCTGTGACAGAAGGCTGGCACGCTAAAGTTCCTTATCATGAGAGAATAGATAATTCTGTGACTGGTACTGCTCATCTTGACTCAGTTATTGTCAAATTCACCAAGTCATATAGTTGGGTGGTGCTACACAATCCATGATACAATGGAAACAGTACATTTAGGATCACACCCGAGATCTATAAGATATAAGTAAGGTTAAAGAGCGTAAGTAAGTTAGATGATCAAGTGTCCAGATTCTCACATCACTTGTCTTTCTTACACTGAAGGTGCCACTCAGCTCACACTTACAATTTCTTGGGAGGGTGATTCTTATCATTCTCTTATAGAAGGAGGAAAACCTCATTTGAAGATATATTGCTGCAGATATAGAGGTAAATTAAAAATGGATTTCTATTTCAGGACAGTACTATTTATGTGTGGTCCAGAAGAATAGAAGTGAGAAGTCCTACCACTGGCAAAGCTGCAGGGAGCACATTTGATTGGCCGATTTGTTTGGAGAAAGTACTTTAAGATTTGCACATACACAGAATTCTGGACAATGGTGAATGGCTTGACTGGTTAATCAGAGGTAAGGAATATAATTAGAAGATCAGAGACAAAAAAAATCTGGGAAAGGGGCATATGGATGAACCTAAGGAAGTGGCATAAGTATGGAGATTTATGTGTCAGCTATTAACCCAGCACAGGGGAAACACAATAGCCCAGGTAGATGCGATGACTTAACCTATGGTCATCAGTAGTCTCTGTCCTCAACAATCACACTGCATGACAGGAAGGGGCATAAATGGAATAGCCATGCTGGCAGGGATGGTGGTTGGACATGGGATTAATAGCATATGGGCTCCCTCTCACTATAGTTGATTTAGGTACTGTCACTATTGAATGCCTAACTTGCTAGCATCAGAGACTGACACTGAGCTCCCACTATGGCAAAATCTCCCAGGCCAGTCACTTAGTAGTAAATGGATTATGTTGAGCTTCTTCCACAATGGAAGAGACAGTGATTGATCTTTACTGGAATTGGTACCTACTAATTTAGATTTCTCGTTCCTGGCTGCAGGTCCGCTGCTAGTTCCAGCATCACAGAATTATTTATCTATGGATATGATACTCACACACATTGCCTCAGACTGAGGAAATCATTTTATGGCAAAGCAAGAACTACGTGTGTTCCACATTGTACAATATATTGCATTTCCTAAAAAGAGTCAGTTAGCTATAACTCGGTTGATCATTTTAGAGTTCTTTTGCCAGGGGAGCAGAAAGAATAAGAAAACAGGGTTATTATATTAGAAGGTAGATAATTAACAGTTATTATGATAAGGACCTAAGAATGCTGCTAGAGAAGAAGACAGGAAACAGTGTGCCTAGAATTCAGGGGTCCACTAAGACATTTTTGATACTCCCATGCTCCATTATAATTGTGACTGATAATAAAGTAAATGCAAGATTATCAATGCCTCAAAACACTTGTGTTGAGGTACGAGTCGATCAATCAGGCAAACATCAGCCCAGTTGATGTGATGTCCAAATGTGAAGAAAATATAGAATGAGTGGTAGTGAAGAGGGAACTGGCTACTGGAGCAAGGACAATAGCTTGTTCCACTAACAAGCATTAAGTATGGAATTCTTGCCGAGAGACTTATGCATATTGTGAGTGGATCCAAGCGGGGCAAGAATGGACCATATAAATATTACTTTTGTACTGACATATATTCTCTGATTACAGCCTTGGCTATGGTGAACAATTCCGAGCAGGCTTTAATCTACTTCACAATCGTGGTGACTAAAGTGAAATGTGTACCATATGTACAGGATCATATGTATATATGTCAGGACTTTCCTGATGCTGAGGCATGGGACACCTATAAAAGACACTTGGCATTCATATGCAAATACCACATGAGTGTGGGGAGTTTATATTCTAAGGGCCAAATCTCAAGGAATGGGAGAACAGACCTGATGGAAAAATCCTCCATTTCATCCCTCAGGCAGACAATTACACAGCTCCTCAGAGGGTCCTGGTAGAGTCAATTGTCCAAAGCCCACAGTGATCACCATTCAGTAACTGACTTTTATTTTGGCTTTTCCTCTTTCTTGTTTCCTTCTTCTCATTCTTTATTCTTGCTTTGTAATGTTGGTTCCTTCATAAACTATGTGCATACAAGCCTGTATGTCAGCCTCTGCTTTCTGGAGGTATCCATGCTTTCCAAGCAAAAATTTAACTCCTCTCTGCCTAGGTGTCTTCACTGGATTTGGATAGCAATAATAATGTCTATTATCATCTGATTGTTATCAGGATTAAGTGAGGTACCAATTGTAAACTACTTAGAACAGTGCCTGGCACATAATAAGTGTTTTGTATGTTATTAACAATTAACAGATGAGGATAAAGTTTTAAAAGATTGAACAGGATGGTCTCAGATATGCATATGATAGGATATAAATAAGAAATTAATTTTTTCAGAATATATAGCTTTCTTATTTGTACTACTTTCAACTCCCAAACTTTTCTCATTTCTATGCCATTAGAATTAATTTTATTTTTACTCTACTCACACAATGAATTTCTGATGATAATCTGAAACATGAGACCCTAGATCACTCAAATAATGAAAATCGTCCACTTAGAATAATATTAGAATGCCCAGATGAACAAATTGAAGATGCTGCCGATAGCAAACTCTAAGCAGTATTTACAAACTACATTGATATCAAGGCAAAGACTTTAAACATACAGTTTCCAGATTACCATATAAGTAGACGGATAGATAGATAGATAGATAGATAGATAGATAGATAGATGCATCCCTACCTGTTGAAGCTGTATAGAAAGTGGAAACAGGAAGGAGATATAGGAATAGTATCTTATGTATCCCAGTTTTCATGGTCCATTTCCTTAAGGGAGTAGGAAGAGAAGAACACATCTGTGACGTTTCCCTTAGGTCACTGACAAGCATCCTGCATCCATCTTCCTCCTGTAGAAAAATAGTTGATTTACATGAATATATATACATTCAAATAGCCTCTAGGCTTGCACAAGAAAAATACCCTAAGAACTACTGAATTATCCTTTTCTAATGTGCCATTTCTTCAAATATTCCATAAAATTATTCTCCTAAATCCTCTTCTCCTCAAAAGTATAATGAAATATGTTATTTTTATTGTGAAGAAAAATATTTCCATGATTATATAAATAAGCTATATATATTATATATGTAAATAATATAAATATATATTATTTATATTATATATCTTTATTCTTGCTCTCTCTCTATATATATAATATATAATATATATATGTAAATAATAAAAATATATATATAATATTCTTAGAGAAAAATGAAGTTTAGAAAAGTTTTCATGTGTGCATGTAAGAAATTGTCTGACGAATGGAGTGAAACCTGGAGAACAATAATGAAAAAAATCTCCCAAAGCATTTTTCTCCAATATTTTGGATACTTAAAAGTATTGTTAAAATAAGTTTCTTTCTTTTTCAATCTTCCTCCTGTCTTAAATATTATTATCTACCATGGAGACAGCCTTTATGTTCAGCTATCACCCACAGACATGAACAGCATTCTGTGTATGCATTATAGTATATTTAAAAAAAATCTAAGGTTGAAATATTTCACACAATGAAGTGATGTTACGGGGATTTTATCATTAAGTGGATTTGGTAGAGAGTATTAAAGATTTATCTAATTACAAAAAAATCACTCGAGAATCATTCTTGTTTCTTAAATGTCCTCTGGATAAAATACTGCCCCTCCCCAATCATATTTTTGGAGAGTAAAATGTTATTCTTAACTACATAGTCATTCTTCAGAGAACAATATTAAGCACATCTGCTCTGGATCTATTATTCAGCCCCTCCCTTCATCACACCAATCTATTGTTATGAAGAGAAAGGGGGAGAATGTATAATAGATAAGAAGTTTATTATTTTAGGGATGCCTGGGTGGCTGTCGGTTAAGCGTCTGCCTTCAGCTCAGGTCATGATCCCAGGGTCCTGAGATCGAGTCCCATATCGGGCTCCCTGCTCCACGGGGAGCCTGCTTCTCCCTCTGCCTCTGCCTCTATCTCTCATGAATAAATAAATAAAATCTTTAAAAAAAAAGTTTATTATTTTATAGCATTTGTCAACCTGACAGTTAAACCCAAAAAACCACCTGCATGGAAGTTTTGTTTCAAAGAAATGATATTTTTTTCTTATGGAACCAACATTTCTTAGTAAAGCAAAAGAAGATGTAGATTGTAAAGAATGCAGTGAAGGTATCTAATCATATCTGAGGGGTAAATATAAGCACTATACCTAGTTACCATTCCATGATGGAATATTGACAATTTTCTTTTACCATTTACTTTAAATATTAGAGAGCTTGGCTCACTTGACTTTAAATGATACTGTAAATCAAATATGGAGTGGAAATAGTTACCAAATGCCAAAAGATCTCTCTTTCTAAACTGTCCGCATTGTTTTTACATATTTAACTCAGATTATCTTGTCAGATTAATAAATGAAAAAAAATGCTTGATTTACTGACAAGCTTAGTTTCTCCTTCTGTCTGAGATGTGGTCCTAATAATTCATCTTTCCCAGTTGTAAAGGATAACATCTTATTCTCATTTCCTTATCTTTGCATTCAGCTTTCACCTAGTTTATATCTCATGATACCAAAGTGTATTCCTTACCAGATGTCCACCAATACTAGAACTGCTCCCTTTGTGAAATATACTACCATGGTGCTTAGGAGGAGGTATGAAATGATTGAATAATGCTAACTTTCCTTGTTTTTATAACTTGGTATCTTTATGTGAGGTCAGGGGAAGCTATGGAATTCTACTAGAAAAGTTATAAAAGGAATACAAATTTCATTCCTGTCATCATTGAGCTTATAAACAAAAGGATAAGAAATACACTGAAAAGTAAGAAAGTTGGTGGAGGCAACTCAAGTCATAGAATTATTGTCTCAAATGCCTAATACAATGAGCATAAAACCACAAATCATAAAAGAGAGGAATTCACAGTAGTAACCAAGAAGGATATGATACAACCTCATTTCAAAAAAAAGATAAGGATGCTGGTACCTCTACCCAAACTTCATACTAGGCTCAAAACACACACACACACACACACACATCATTCTGAAAATTAATAACAAGAAAGAAGATGAGTGATTGAGTGGCACAATTGTGAGAATTCCCATTATTATACCTGACATTGGAAAGAAGTGGACTAAGATTTATGTAAGACATAGGATTTCTGCAGAAGAAAGAAAGTGTCAAATTTTGACATTTTCCAGTGTTCCTTGCAGAAATATGGTAATGATAAGAAGCCCAAAGTTATAAGTCCTTATAAAAATAGGTATCTTAAATCTTGTTAGAAGATATTTGCCAGGATCTTAGAAGAAAGAACAGAAGGCCAAATTGAGATTCTTCCACATGCTCAAACTACAAAAACACTCCTCTAACTCAAGCTCAGAGAGAAGACAAACAGTCCCAGATAAGTAGGGAGTTACCTGATGTAAGAAAAGTGGCTTTCTGGGGCGCCTGGGTGGCTCAGTCGTTAAGCGTCTGCCTTCGGCTCAGGTCATGATCCCAGGGTCCTGGGATCGAGTCCCGCATCGGGCTCCTTGCTCAGCAGGGAATCTGCTTCTCCCTCCGACCCTCCCCCCTCTCATGCTCTCTCTCTCTCTCTCTCTCTCAAATAAACAAATAAAATCTTTAAAAAATAAAACAGGGGCTCCTGGGTGGCTCAGTCGTTAAGCGTCTGCCTTCGGCTCAGGTCATGATCCCAGGGTCCTGGGATCGAGCCCCGCATCAGGCTCCCTGCTCAGCGGGAAGCCTGCTTCTCCCTCTCCCTCTCCCCCTGCTTGTGTTCCCTCTGTAGCTGTCTATCTCTCTCTCTGTCTAATAAATAAAATAAAATCTCTAAAAAAAAAAAAGAAAGAAAGAAAAGTGGCTTTCAAGATAAAATAGAAGGGACAGCCGCCTTGAATTTGAGCAAATGATAAGTGGTACAGCACAGCAACATGGTATCTGTTATGAAAACCATAACTAATGAGGAAAAAAAAAGAGGAAAAATTGATGGTAATGAAAGAGAAATAAAAAAAAGAAAGAAATATAGTAGACCAAAAGAAAGAAACAAAATAAGGAGCTCATTTTGAAGAAAACATTAGGGAATTATCAGTGGAAAATGTAAAGACAAGAAAAATAGAACACAAATTCAAAAATCAAAGACCACAGTAAGATTAAAAACTATTATTATCTAAAAAGGGAGAGCTGAGAAAATCAAGAATCAAAACAGCCAATTGAGAGAACTGCATTACAGAACATCCCATAACAGAACACACACAGATGAAAATCTGGTCATTGGCCCAAAAGAGCTTAGGGTCATCAGTGTGAACACAAAAGAGAAAGACAAATACTAAAGAAATCAGAGTCCATAGCTTTTATCAGATTGAACAAGAATTTCTGTGCCCTCAAGAAAAAGGTAAGAAACATTGAACACCTTTGAAAACCCAAAATGTGCTTGGATTTCAGAATATGCATGTCCATTTCCTAAACACAAAGCTCCGTTAATCTCATCTCATTGCACCTTTGCAAGAGTCACATGGGGTTAGAAGGTCTAACTTCTTTCCCATTTAACAGATAACTAAACTGAGGTGCAGAGAAATTGACATGGCCAACATCAAATATCAAGGAAGTTAAGGAGAAAAGTTATTAATTTAGATGTTCTTGACTTAGAGCTGATGCTCTCTCTTTTGTCCTGGAAATGGCCAGTTAAGGCACATAGCAGTGGTGTGAGAAATACTAATTGTGAAATTTTGAAGACAGGATTGGAGTATGGGCATTTATCTGTCATTTAAAAATGTCTTATATCTTTCTTTGAATTGTAAGCAACATCAGATATTATTTCAAATGATATCTCCAGAGAATAACTGAAAATAACTAAAATTGGATGAAATGCAGCAGCAGATTCCTATAGGGACCAATTACAAATAAACAGCCTCATTAAAGCTGTAAATTCTTATAAAGTACATCAGAGCAGGAACGTCCAACAGTGAAGCACAGGTGTACACAGTTACTAAAAATATTTAGCATAATTTAAATTTGGAACATAATTTAATTTATGAGAAAATGCAGGCATATGAGGATTTCCCAACGAAATGATAGAAGAAACATCAGTGCAAGATTGAAATGTCTACTTTGTTCTGTATTGTTTGTCCGATTTGCCCTCTCTGTCCCCCTTTCTATTTCTCCCTTAATTTTAGAAACTACCTAGTGCTTTCTGTAATTCATTGATGTGTCCCACATGGACCTTCCTCCTTTGAAAGTTATTCCATATCTGTTCATACATTCTCCTCATTTAGACAAGTCATTACATTTTCTTCCTTCTAGAGTTTTAGAACTAAGTTTCATTAACATGACTAGGAGGATATTTATCAATATATATATTAAAGTGCAAATACTTTTCATAAAATGAATTCCTTAAAGAGAGAAAAATTAGAGGAATAGTTATTTGCAGATGATAGGACAGAAAAAGTATGATTATAAAGAAATGCTTGGAATTATAATTTCCATTTTTACTATCTAATACCAAAAAACTGAAATTAACATGATAGGTTCATTTTTACCACACCCAACACATTTCATCAATATGAGTCAATGCATTATATATGGAGACTAAAATGGAATGTAACTAGCAGAATTCATGTTGATGACTTCAAAGTCAGTAGTAAGTAGCTCTATAAGTAAGAAGGATGTCTAGGGAAAAAGTTAATTCATTCTCAAATTGAATTCACAAACTTAATTTACTGACTCTGATTTTTATGTATACATTAGAGAAAAAATGTTCTTAGAATAAATTATTTAAAAATCACTTTACCTGTCTGCCTAGAACCTAGTTAAATTTGACTTTTACATTGTTGAAAACTGAAAATGTAAGTAGTCCATATACGTGACCTTAGTCAAAATATTAACACTCTTAGCTAGTTTCCTCATCTATAGAATGAATATTGGATAGGGTAAACTAGGTGCTTTTAACTTGGGAACAAAGAATCTTTCGTTAAGAAACTATGTGACACGCAACTAATGAGTCATTGAACACTATATCAAAAACTAATGATGTACTATATGTTGGCTAATTGAATTTAAATAAATAAATTTAAAATAAAGAAACTATATGTTAGCTTCCATCTTGAAGACATTTCTGAATGTCCCAGAATTTTTTTGTAAAATGACGTGTAGCTTCCTGTGTGCATTGTTTTGGAGAAAAGATCAATACATCAGATTCTGTGGGAGGTGGACTACATGTTTCTTTATCTCTCTAATATTCTATTGATCCTGTGATGTTCTATCTGTGGTTCACTGAGTATGGAAGAACAATCTGTGAAGGTTGTAGAAAATACGGATTATTGGAACACACCAAAAGAGTTTCTGATTCAGGAGGGCTGGCATCAAGCTGATGTGAGAAGCACTGATATATGCCACAGGACCCATCACAATTATAGACATGATAACCAAATGTAGTTTAAAGTATTTTAAAATGATAAAAGAATATTGTTTTATAGTCTGTGCTGATTAGCATAACCAATTTTCTGAGAAGCCAAGTCCCTTAAAGTTTCTTTATTGATATGTTAATTTTATTAAGATGGCTCTCCTGTCTATACTTTCACAAGCAGGGAAAAGATTGGAGATGAAGTTACACTGTATAGCTTTAAGTCTATGTAGAATGTCTGATGAAAAGTTTAGACATATAGGAAAGCAAAACTATTAGCTAAAATAACATTTGAGTTCCATATACCCACTACACTACCCCTATGGATTTAATGTAGCTGTGTTAGCTCTGAGATTTTTTGTTGTTTATTGGTGTTTGGTTGTGTTTTTTATTCTGAATTGGAAAAATCTACTTTTCTTCCTATAGAGTGGCCATTTTTCCTGCATTGTTTGTAATTCTACAAGGGTTTATATATTAAAGGAACTCTAAATCATGTCCTTATGGAATCAAAGCCATTACTTTTAAATTTCTTTATTCCATTGCTTATCACTTCCATAAAGTCATCTCCTTTGAAGTCATTGAAGTCTCCTAGAGAATTTTCAGGGGGCATGAGACAACACTAGTTATATTTCTAATTAATACTGATAAGAAATGGAAATATCTACTTTGTCCAGATGAGGTCATTAGCTAAAAGCTAAGGAAATGACTGCAGTACATTAAAACAGTCATCTAATTCACTTTTTAAAAGTCCTGCCAGGCTGAAAAATGAGGAATTTAACAAACCATAAATGTTCTCATAAAGCCCTTTATATTAAGTTGTAGCAAATTAAGACTTTTTCTTTAAAAAATAAAATAAATAAACTGCTGGCCTCTTACCACAGTTTTAAGAGGCAATCATTAAATAAATGTCAAAGAACAAATTCAGACTTAGTAGAGACTTTATTCAAAAGGACAGTTGTAAGGTAAGGAAAGACACTATTGCAATAGAAAGTGCTGACCTTAGATCAGCAAATTCTTAGGGCTGAGTCAAAAAGGGCATTTCCCATACAAACAGAAGTGAAAAGGGCTAGAAAAAACAGGGAGTGGGCAAGTTGGAAGAAGGACTTGTATGATAGGATGGTGGAGTAAAGAGTGTTTTACCCTAGGGGAACCTGGCTGGCTCAATCTGTAGAGCATGTGACTCTTGATAAGTTCTAGCCCCATGTTGAGTGTAGCGATTACTTAAAAATAAAATCTTTTAAAAAAAGAATGCTTTACATGGAGGTCAGTAAATACTCAGGTGGGCTCTGAAGAAGGGCTGTGTGATGGCTCAAGCTGAGGGCAGCCCAAAAGATAGGGACCTCCTGCAAAGAGATAAGTTTGACCAAAGTTTGGTTAATAAGCATTTGGTTCCAAAGGATCAGTGGGGATAATGGTTCATTTAATCATTTATGAGGCAAAGAATAGGAATTTGGAGACTCTATATCTGGCCATGTCATAGGTAAACAAGGGGCATCAATTAGTCTTATCTAAGTTATATAAAGAAGAGTGGTTCTTTACAGTAAGCTGTACTCTAGAACACAAAATGTGGGGGATTTCTTACCCTTCACTGTTTTCCAGGCTCATAGAACTTATAAAAGTCAACATTGTTACAGGTCTTTACTAATGTCATAGTAAAATAACACACGCACTTTGTATTTATACCTCATTGTACATCCTTTATAGACAGAAACTAATTCCTCATTGTCTAGAGATGTCCTTCTCTTGGAGGAAGGTGGGATAGAAAAATGGGGTATCTAGATGTGATAAGTGCAGAGTGGAAACAGCTTCCCTCACTGGAGACAATTCAGAAAAGGGAGACTTCACTGGAAAGGAACCATCCAGAGATGTGTATTGCCCCATCACTGAAATAAGTCTTATTTTGGCCACACAATGCAGAAATGGTTTCAGACAGAGAATGTGGTAGAAAAGGATGACTCTGGTAGCCAATTTTAGACTCATGGAATCTTCTATCTGGACTATTAATTGAATTCACAAAAATAACTTTTCCCTATAAAATGAGTTGATATTGCTGTTTGCTGGGTTGTTAAGCATGAAGGCATCATTCATATGTAATTTTGTTTTTTAAAGTTTTTATTTATTTGTTTTTAATCCAAGTATAATTAACATACAGTATTATATTAGTTTCAGGTGTACAATATAATGATTCAACAAGTCTATACATTACTCAGTGCTCATCGTGATAAGGGTACTGTTAATCACTTTCACCTATTTCACCCATCACTTCACCGATCTCCCCTCTGGTAACCATCAGTTTGTTCTCTATATTTAAGAGCCTGTTTTTTGTTTTTTCTCTTTTTCTCTTTTTTAAAATGTTCATTTGCTTTGTTTCTTAAATTCCACATATGAGTGAAAATACCATATGGTATTTTGTGTTTCTCTGACTGGCTTATTTTATTTAGCATTATACCCTCTAGCTCCATCCATGTTGTTGCAAATGACAAGGTCTCATTCTTTTCTATGGCTGAGTAATATTCCATTATATATATATACCACACCTTCTTTTCTATTGAGGGACACCAGGGTTGCTTCTATATCTTGGCTATTGTAAATAATGCTGTGATAAACATAAGGGTGCATATACCTTTTTGAATTAATGTTTATTTTCTTGGGTAAATAGCCAGTGTGGAATTACTGAGTCATATGGTAATTCCATTCTTTTTTTTCAAATCTTTTTTTTTTTTTTTTTTTTTTTTTGACAGAGAGATAGAGAGAGAGCACAAGTAGGCAGAGAGGCAGGCAGAGGGAGAAGGAGAAGCAGACCCTCCACCGAGCAGGGAGCCCGACGCAGGGCTCGATCCCAGGACCCCAGGATCATGACCTGAGCCGAAGGCAGCCGCTTAACCAACTGAGCCACACAGGTGCCCCTATGGTAATTCTATTCTTAATTTTTTGAGGAACCTCCATACTCTTTTCCATAGTGGCTGTACCAGTTTGTATTCCTACCAACAGTGAATAAGGTCCCTTTTCCTCTACATCCTCCACAACACCTATTGTTTCTTGTGTTTTTTATTTTAGCCCTTGTGACAGGTGTAAGGTAATATCTCATTGTAGCTTGAATTTGCATTTCCCTGCTAATGAAGATGTTGAACATCTTTTTTATTTTTTTGTCTTTAACTTATTTTTTTAATATTATTTTATCACGTTATGTTAATCACCATACATCACATCATTAGTTTTTGATGTAGTGTTCCATGATTCATTGTTTGCATATAACACCCAGTGTTCCATTCAATATGTGCCATCTTTAACACCCATTACCAGGCTAACCCACCCATCAACCTCCCTCCCCTCCACAACCCTCAGTTTGTTTCTCAGAGTCCACAGTCTCTCATGATTCATCTCCCTCTCCGATTCCCCCCCTTCATTTTTCCCTTCCTACTATCTTCTTTTTTTTTTAACATATAATGTATTATTTGTTTCAGAGGTACAGGTCTGTGATTCATCAGTCTTACACAATTCACAGCACTCACCATAGCACATACCCTCCCCAATGTCTATCACCAGCCACCCCATCCCTCCCACCCCCCACCACTCCAGCAACCCTATTTGTTTCCTGAGATTAAGAATTCCTCATATCAGTGAGATCATATGATATATGTCTTTCTCTGATTGACTTATTTCGCTTAGCATAATACCCTCTAGTTCCATCCACATCGTTGCAAATGAAAAGATTTCATTTTTTTGATGGCTTCATATTATTCCATTGTATATATATATACCACATCTTCTTTATCCATTCCTCTGTTGATGGACACCTTGGCTTTCCATAGTTTGGCTATTGTGAATATTGCTGCTATAAACATTGGGGTGCACGTACCCCTTTGGATCCCTACATTTGTATCTTTGGGGTAAATACCCAGTAGTGCAATTGCTGGATCGTATGGTAGCTCTATTTTCAATTTTTTGAGGAACCTCCATACTGTTTTCCAGAGTGGTTGCACCAGCTTGCATTCCCACCAACAGTATAGGAGGGTTCCCCTTTCTCCTCATCCCCACCAACACCTGTCGTTTCCGGACTTGTTAATTTTAGCCATTCTGACTGGTGTGAGGTGCTATCTCATTGAGGTTTTCATTTGGATTTCCCTGACGCCGAGTGATGCTGAACACTTTTTCATGTGTCTGTTGTCCATTTGGATGTCTTCTTTGGAAAAATGTCTGCTCATATCTTCTGCCCATTTCTTGATTGGATTATTTGTTCTTTGGGTGTTGAGTTTCATAAGTTCTTTATAGATTTTGAGTACTAGCCCTTTATCTGATCTGTCATTTGCAAATATGTTCTCCCATTCTGCCGGTTGTCTTCTGGTTTTGTTGACTGTTCCTTTTGCTGTGCAAAAGCTTTTTATCTTGATGAAGTCCCAATAGTTCATTTTTGCTCTTGCTTCCCTCGCCTTTGACGATGTTTCTAGGAAGAAGTTGTTGTGGCTGAGGTCAAAGATGCTGCTGCCTGTGTTCTCCTCTAGGATTTTGATGGACTCCTGTCTTACATTGAGGTCTTTCAACCATTTTGAGTCTATTTTTGTGTGTGTGGTGTAAGTAAATGGTCCAGTTTCATTCTTCTGCATGTGGTTGTCCAATTTTCCCAGCACCATTTGTTGAAGAGACTATTTTCCATTGGACATTCTTTCCTGCTTAGTTGAAGATTAGTTGACCATAGAGTTGAGGGTCCATTTCTGGGCTCTCTATTCTGTTCCATTGATCTATGTGTCTGTTTTTGTGCCAGTACCATACTGTCTTGATGATGACAGCTTTGTAACAGAGCTTGAAGTCCGGAATTGTGATGCCACCAGCTTTGCTTTTCTTTTTCAACATTCCTCTAGCTATCCAGGGTCTTTTCTGGTTCCATACAAATTTTAGGATTATTTGTTCCATTTCTTTGAAAAAAGTGGATGGTATTTTGATAGGGCTTGCCTTAAATGTGTAGGTTGCTCTAGGTAGCATTGACATCTTCACAATATTTGTTCTTCCAATCCATGAGCATGGAACATTTTTCCATTTCTTTGTGTCTTCCTCAATTTCTTTTATGAGTATTTTATAGTTTTCTGAGTACAGATCCTTTGCTTTTTTGGTTAGATTTATTCCTAGGTATCTTATGATTGTATTTGGGATCGACTCCTTAATTTCTCTTTCTTCTGTCTTGTTGTTGATGTATAGAAATGCAACTGATTTCTGCGCATTGATTTTATATCCTGCCACTTACTGAATTCCTGTATGAGTTCTAGCAGTTTTGGGGTGAGGTCTTTTGGGTTTTCCACAAAAAGTATCATATCACCTGCAAAGAGTGAGAGTTTGACTTCTTCTTTGCCAATTTGGATGCCTTTTATTTCTTTTTGTTGTCTGATAGCTGTAGTTAGGACTTCCAATACTCTGTTGAATAGCAGTGGTGATAGTGGGCAACCCTGCCATGTTCCTGACCTTAGGGGGAAAGCTTTCAGTTTTTCCCCATTGAGAATGATATTCGCTGTGGGTTTTTCATAGGTGGCTTTTATGATATTGAGGTATGTACCCTCTATCCCTACACTCTGAAGAGTTTTAATCAAGAAAGGATGCTGTACTTTGTCAAATGCTTTTTCTGCATTTCCTCTATTGAGAGGATCATATGGTTCTTGTTCTTTCTTTGATTAATATATTGTATCACATTGATTGATTTACGGATGTTGAACCAACCTTGCAGCCCAGGGATAAATCCCACTTGGTCGTGGTGAATAATCCTTTTAATGTACGGTTGGATCTTACTGGCTAGTATTTTGGTGAGAATTTTTGCATCCATGTTCATCAGGGATATTAGTCTGTAATTCTCCTTTTTGATGGGGTCTTTGTCTGGTTTGGGGATCAAGGTAATGCTGGCCTCATAAAATGAGTTTGCGAGTTTTCCTTCTATTTCTATTTTTTGGAACAGCTTCAGAAGAATAGGTATTAGTTCTTCTTTAAATGTTTGGTAGAATTCCCCTGGGACGCCATCTGGCCCTGGGCTCTTGTTTTTGGGAGATTTTTGACGACTTCTTCAATTTCCTTAGTGGTTATGGGTCTGTTCAGGTTTTCTATTTCTTCCTGGTTCAATTTTGGTAGTTGATACATCTCTAGGAATGCATCCATTTCTTCCGGACTATCTAATTTGCTGGCATATAGTTGCTCATAATATGTTCTTATAATTGTTTGTATTTCTTTGGTGTTGGTTGTGATCTCTCCTCTTTCATTCATGATTTTATTTATTTGGGTCATTTCTCTTTTCTTTTTGATAAGTCTGGCCAGGGGTTTATCAATCTATTAATTCTTTCAGAGAATCAGGTCCTAGTTTCGTTGATCTGTTCTACTGTTCTTTTGGTTTCTATTTCATTGATTTCTGCTGTGATCTTTATTATTTCTCTTCTCCTGCTGGGTTAGGCTTTATTTGCTGTTCTTTCTCCAGCTCCTTTAGGTGTAGGGTTAGGTTGTGTATTTGAGACCTTTCTTGTTTCTTGAGAAAGGCTTGTATTGCTATATACTTTCCTCTGACGACCGCCTTTGCTGCATCCCAAAGATTTTGAACAGTTGTGTTTTCATTTTCATTTGTTTCCATGAATTTTTTAAATTCTTCTTTAATTTTGTGGTTGACCCATTCATCCTTTGGTAGGATGCTCTTTAGCCTCCATGTATTTGAGTTCTTTCCAACTTTCCTCTTGTGATTGAGTTCTAGTTTCAAAGCATTGTGGTCCAAAAATAAGCAGGGAATGATCCTAATCTTTTGGTACCAGTTGAGACCTGATTTGTGACCTAGATGTGATCTATTCTGGAGAATGTTCCATGGGCACTAGAGAAGAATGTGTATTCTGTTGCTTTGGGATGGAGTGTTTTGAATATATCTGTGAAGTCCATTTGGTCCAGTGTGTCATTTAAAGTCTTTATTTCCTTGTTGATCTTTTGCTTAGATGATCTGTCCATTTCAGTGAGGGGGATGTTAAAGTCCCCTACTATTATTGTATTGTTGTCAATGTGTTTCTTTGCTTTTGTTATTAATTAGCTTATATAATTGGCTGCTCCAATGTTAGGGGCATAGATATTTACAGTTGTTAGATCTTCTTGTTGGATAGACCATGTAAGTAGGATATAGTGTCCTTCCTCATCTTTTATTATAGTCTTTGGTTTAAAATCTAATTAGACATCTAGACATATCTAGATAAATGTTTTTAGCTAATATCAATGAGGTTACTGCCTATGTTTTCTTCTAGGGATTTTATGGCTTCAAGTCTCACATTTGGATCTTTAGTCCCTTTTAAGTTTATTTTTGTGTATGGTGCAATAAAGTGTTCTAGTTTGTATTCTTTTGCATGTAGCTGTCCAGTTCTCCTAACACCATTTTTTGAAGAGACTATCTTTTTCCCATTGTGTATTCTTGCCTCCTTTGTCATAGATTCATTGACCATATAACCATGGATAATTCATATCTAATTTTAAATCTTTAGGAGTAACAACTCCTAGGCTATTTTCAAAGTTTATGTATGACCTAATGCTTCCAAATCAAATTTAGCATCATTAGGAAATCAATTCTTAAACATTTCTATTTAATAAGCAATCTAAATTCAATGATCATCTTAAATATATCTCTGTTACTTCTCCTACCCCTTTCCTTATCATCATCACCACCATTTAAAACATAAAGTACACAAGCTGTAGAATAATTGGACTGTTTCCCTAAGCTATATACCATATGCCCATACTCTTATTTGGCTGTTTTTTTCTGCTTACTTCAGAGGAAAATTGTTTTCTGCAAGCAATAGATGGACACTCCTCTACTAGTGGAAATGGAATTCCTCTATTAGACTTCATAAAAGGTCATGGAGTTTTATAAGACAAGCAAAGGGAAGATAGATTTGTGCAAGCTTCTTCGAGGCCAGAACAGATGGAATGCAGTTCTTTTTATACCAAGATAAAGTGGACCTTTGCCTCAGGCCTGGTGCCTTTAGAATGTTCAGCAATTCTTATAATTGGGAAAAAAGCAAATACATATTTCAACAGCTAGTTCTAAAAAGTAAGAGGCATAAAACAATGAAAACTATTTCCATGGGCACCATATAGAACTGTTATTTTAATCATCACTCTATATAATCACACATTTTTTTTTAAATGTATTCTCTAAAAGTAGCCCTTAAATTGTAAGCTGTCCTTTTGTAATTTTCCTAATCCAATGTGCTCCTGTGGTCCACTTAAATCCAATTTTAGCTTATAAAAACATTGATTAATGTAGAAAAATATCTAGATTACAATATTGTATACTTGAGAAGCATAGCCCTAGAATATGATTAGGTATTATGATATAATGAAAGGGTATAATAATTTTACATATATTGCCACATGTTAAGGGTATCTTTGACTAGGATGGTGAAACATTATAAGGAGATCTTAATGCTTGATTATAAGTTAAGAGGAAGTCTTGAACATCATGCTGGTCCAGAAATTTTCAAGATTTATAGCTCTAAAACATAAATTATGGTCCATGGAATTTTCAACATTTATCTCTAAAATATACTTAAATAACTCTTAGAACTACAGTCTATAGATGAAAATATAAACAAATATGATTATCCGTTTTAAGCTGCATAAGTTAGTAGAAAATGATGTATACGTGTTCATACCAAACAGGAAAAGACAGAACAGGTCAAGTGCACAGGCTTTGACTAGCTCACCTAAGTTTGACTTCCAGCTGAACCACTAATCTTGGGCAAGCTACCTTGGATAAGCTACTCCCTCCCTCATTTCCTCAATTGTACTGTGAATATTAAATAGTACTAACTTAAAGTTTCTTCTAACAATAACAACAACGACAAAAAAGAGTTAATTGATTATTTTAAATTTCTGAGAAAAATCCCTGACATACAACACTCAATAAATGTCAGCTATTATTAGGCCACATAACTTTAGCAAAGACTCATTTTTCTATGTGCTCTAAATGAATCTGTTTATTACATAGTCTTACTATGATGATTATTGTTAACTGATTGCAAGTTAAGCACTGTGCTAAGCATCATACACTCACTCACACACACACACACACACACACACAAAATCTCATTTGATTTTTTTCACCATCTAAGGATTTATAAGTATTATTATAATGCCCATCATACCAAACAGGAATTGAGGCATAGCGTTGCTAAGTAACTTCTCCAAGATCACAGACTTTTTAAATAATGGGAAAACAAAACAAAACAAAACAAACACTACCTTAAGAATCAACAAAACCTAGGGGGCGCCTGGGTGGCTCAGTTGGTTAAGCGACTGCCTTCGGTTCAGGTCATGATCCTGGAGTCCCGGGATCAAGTCCCACATCGGGCTCCCTGCTCAGCAGGGAGTCTGCTTCTCCCTCTGACCCTCCCCCTCTCATGTTCTCTCTCTCTCTCATCCCCTCTCTCAAATAATTTAAAAAAAAAAAGAATCAACAAAACCTAGATTCTCAGTCATGATATATAATTTACTAACTGTATTACCTATAGAAAGCTAACTCTCTGGCTTATTTCCTCACCTGTAAAATGGGAGTAACGTTCTATATCGCTGCCTGCTTCTCGAGTTAGTGGAGAGAATCAAATGATGTAATAATGATGAAAACATTCTATCAAGTGGAATAGGAATAACTGAATGTTCCTCAGCATGTAGTGTACAGGTCTCTTTAAAAGTGCTTTAGATTACAATGTTCTTAGCCACCTCCTCAAGGAGCATAGAGCCTGGTTTTCCTTTGATGAACATTCCTGTCATTCCCTGCAGCTGAGTCTGAAGGAAAGGAGGGTCTTAACATCTATAGTCATAGCTGATGTCTGAATGTGAATAGGCTTTTCTTCTCTGCCTGTGGTTGCTAGGCTGCCAGGAGATGTAGCTGCCTGTGGTTGCTACACGCACATGGATAGATCTCATTTGAAATGCTAAATTCCAATAAATTTCTCTCTCTCTGGCCTAAAGATAAATTTGTTCTGCTTCTCAAAACTATTTAGGAGTTACCAAAATGGAGCTGCAGAGGTCCTAACGACCCAATTCATCTTATGTTACACAACCATCTGCTCAAAGTAAAGAGTCTCAAGAGCATTTTGGTAATTGGGGCTTGAAAGACATAGTTTCAGGGACTAAGGTTAAACTCTACCTCATGTTCTTATATCAGGAGCCATCAAGTCCTTTACAACATAGGCTTTGCTACTCATCCTTCCCCCATCTGCCCAGACCTCTGCTTGTCTCCCAGTGTTTTTACAAAACAGGAATCCCTCTTTAAAGGACCCAAGGTTTATCAAACAAGTCTGAATCTACCCCCAAACTTTGATTCTGACAATAATATATGCTTCAATTTGGCAAAACATGTTTTATAAAATTGCAATTGCTACCCTGATACCAATAATATGAAAGAAAAAATAGGCATATATTTTATGGCAAGTAATATGGAATCATAGCTATGGTTGTATTGTTTGCATTAGTTTAAAATTGGGAAAGTCTAAGATAAATATTTTTTATTTTAGTCATTAACTAAATTCAGTCATTAACACAAAATATATTAAAAGTTATCTTGGGGAGTCTTATCTAATTAGTGGGTATCTGCTACATGTTTCACATTCTGCTAAGAATGTGCTTATTTTTTAAAAATAATACATGATTTCTAGAGTTAAAGCACTTGGCTGTTTAACAGTAAGAGAGGACTTACACACTTTAAACATGAGAATAAGATAGAAATTTCTGACAAAGTTATAATGAGGGAAAGAAAAAAAGAATTATGGACTTAAAAAAGGTTTCTTAAAGAAAAGGGTATTAACCTGACCTCTGGCATTCATTCATGATAAAAATGTTTTGTAAACTAGAAATAGAAGGTAAATTTACTTTCTATCTTCAATCAGAAATGAGAAAAGGATACCTGCTGTCACTATTTCTGTCCCACAACACTTTGAAGACCCTGGTTGGTATGATATTGCAAGAAAAAGAAATAAAAATGTAAGAATTAGAAACAAAATATGAAGCTCTAATGACTCACTAATATGCTTGTCTTCAAGAAAATAAAAATAAAGTCCATATAAATCATTACAATTAAGTTCAACAAATTTACTGGTTATAATCTTATAATACAAAAGTCTTATTTCTATATAAGAGAAACAAATATTAAATATAATTTTATAAATTAAGTGTAATTTAAAAAAATTCACAAAAGTGTCAAAAGTATTAAATGTCAAAAAATAAACCTCATGGAAGATATGTAAGATCTCTACATGGAAAACATAAAGCATTTCTGAGAGTAATTAAGAGAGACTTAAATAAATGAACAAATATTCCATGCTCATGGGTTGGAAGACAAAATTATAAAGTTTTCTATTTTTCTCTCACTGACCTATGATTTAAGTGCAGAGAGGATGTGAAGCAATGGAAAACTTCATAAACTGCTAATAGGAGTGTGCATTAGTAAAATCACTTGCCTTCAAATTATTTGTAATTCAGAAGTAAACCTGGTTGATAGATGGGCAGTATTTTAAAATTTTTAAAATATAGAAGCTTGTTTTAGAACCACCTGTCCTCCTAAAATACAGAACCGTAGCTCCCTCATGATGTGCTTCACAGTTATGAGGTGGTAGGTCATTTGGTAATATTTTACGTTAACTAATTCTTCTTGTTATCTGCCCAGTGACTAAAAATAGAGGCAAACCAGGAAGGATGACAAAATGATGATGGTGAAAGGGGGGTAAATATAACTAGGTATGTAGAAAAAAGGTAAATTTAAAAATTTTATGTCATAATTAAACACTAAAGCTTTATTAATTTTCAGGCTTATTTTTTAAACACCATTATGGACTTATGACTTTCAATATATTTTTCAGCTTGGCCATCCAACTGGCCTCACTGGCAGTACATTCAACCTATTTACTCTCAAATGTGATTTGTACTTTAATGTTCAGATCTGGGACTCACTAAAGAAAAGAGCAGGGAAATATGAAGATAGGATATCTTCTTGTTTCCAGAAGCAGGTATTTCAAAAATGCCCATGGTGCTGTTAAAAGAACAATGGAGCCAAATAAAAGGGCTACTATTGGCCATGTTCTGATATACTGAGGATCAAAAAAAAAAAGAAAAATGATAGTTGATTACATTGGTTCTTAACCAGTGACAATTTTGTTCCCTAGGAAATATTTGAATTGTCTGAAGACATTCTTGGTTGTCACAACTGGGGGAAGTGTTTCTGGCATCTAATGGGTGGAAGCAGGGGTACTGCTAAGCGTCCCACAATACACAGAACAGCTCCCCACAAAAAAAGGAATTTACAATTTAAAATCTCAGTAGTACTTAGATTGAGGAATGCTGATCAACTGAAACAAATTCAGTTCATAAACATATTCCAAATAGGGGAAAACTACATAAATGTAAAGTAAGTTTGTTGCATGCAAAAGAAGAGTAAAGTTAATACATGTTTTACAATTGCTGTTAATGTTTGACTGGACTTGTCACCAGCTAGACCGCAAGACCTGACATTTGCTGCCCACCTGCTTGTACTCACTAACCTTTGTCTTACATTTTCCCTTAAGCTCTTCTTTCTGGCTTACCTCTTAACTCAGGCAAATGAAACTCGAAACCACCCCTCAGGTAATGGTGACTGCCCTGTCAAGACCTCCCGCTGGTCCAGACCAACCAGACCTTTGAGCTAAACCCCCCACCCCCACTCAGCCTGCACAGATGGACCATGGAGTGATCCCTGGAATGACCAACAACTACCTTTATTCATTATACTAAAATCTCCACCCAAAGGGGAGCCTCAGCCTCATTTACATAACATACAATGTATATATAAGCATTTTTCTTTAAAGTGCAACCTTATGCCTGCCTCTACATAAGACGAGAAGTCTTCCCTATCTAAATATTCATCCTAACCCTAAACAAAAGGAACCCATTCACCCTCTCTCTCGGCATTCTTGGTTTTGGAAGCCATTCCCCATAACCTCCTTATTTGCTGCAAGTTAATTTTTTTTTTCACCCAGCATGGAGCCCAACATGGGGCTTAAACTCATGACCCTGAGATCAAGAACTGAGCTAAGATCAAGAGTCAGACACTTAATTGAGTCACCCAGGTGCCCCACTTATTTGCTGCAAATAAAAGTTTTCTTTGTGCAACAATTCAACCTGGTGCGTTTTCTGACTCACCAAGGAGCAAACTCATGTTGGTTCAGTAGCAGATTGATGTATATGAGTGTGTTGATCTCAAGGTTTTATTTGTTTTTATTATGTATATGTGTGATAATAGATATTTATGGTTAACTATGTGATGGGGAATGGTAGACAGGAAGAATTATGAGGGAGCCAGCTGAACCAGAAAACCAGGAACTGTATTATAAACAAAGAGTGGTCAGCCAAAATGGCCTTACCAAATAATCAGGTAGAAATAGGTCTTAATGTTGGATTGTAGGACAGGAGTGCAATCAAATGTCCATTAGAGGAAGTGGACAGTGAAGACTCAGCTGTCCAGGAGGGAAATCTCTGTTTGGTTCTACTAATTTTAATGAGGTACTAATAAGATATAGTGAAATAGATAACTACATGTGGTATCTGTAGCCAAAACTTGATGGAAAGGGGAACAAAAAGGGGAAGGTGCAAGAAAAGGAATCAGTTTACAAGGTCTGTGAAATAGCACATGAACCTGTACTAAAGAAGGAACCACACCAACTAGTGTAGACTTGGAATTGAATCCCCCTGAGGTAAAAGCAGGTCTTGTTTTCAGACCAAGTATCAACTAGTTAATAAATCAGAACCTGATATCTTAGCTTGAAAGAATATTATTTGGGGAATATTATTTGTAAAGATTATGCATCTAAGTGTATGAATGAAAACGCTAATTTTGTAAACCCATAAATCCAGAGTATCAATGTCTTTGTAGTGATTGAAGTGTCAGTGTAACAGTAAGATTTGTAATCATTGAGCTATTTTGTGAATATTGGATTTATTTTAAGAGGTTGAAGCATTTTAAAGATCTCTTACAATTAGTCTTATTTTTATTGACATTCAGGGCTTGTCTGGGTTTTAATCAACTTTTATTTAATTTTTTATTTGTTTAAAGATTTATTTATTTGAGAGAGAGAGAGTGCGTGCGTGCAAGAGCAAATGAGCGGTAAGGGGCAGAGGGAGAGAGAGTCCCAAGCAGACTCCATGCTGAGCATGCCACACAGGTGCCCCAAATCAACTTTTAAATGGTCAGAATACTGGATTTATAAATGTGTATTTTTATTTACTAGAAATGTAAGTAGTATATAAATGTATAGGAAATTTGCCTTAAGTATTTGTAAGATTAATAAATTGAGTGATAAAAAGCAAAAGAAGAGGTTAAGTGTTCCTTTGTACCCACAATAGTCTCCCAAGACTTACTGATGAGAAATGGCAATAAGGAATAGCGCTGCTATGAGCAAACCATGGCCCACAAGCCAAATCTTGCCTGCTGCCTGTATATGTAAAGCCTTATCACCTTTTTATTTATTATTTATTTTTTAAATTTAATTTTATTATGTTAATCACCACACATTACATCATTAGTTTTTGATGTAGTGTTCCATGATTCATTGTTTGCATATAACACCCAGTGCTCCATGCAGAATGTGCCCTCTTTTATACCCATCACCAGGCTAACCTATCCCCCACCCCCCTCCCCTCTAGAACCCTCAGTTTGTTTCTCAGAATCCATAGTCTCTCATGGTTCGTCTCCCACTCTGATTTCCCCCCCTTCATTTTTCCCTTCCTACTATCTTCTTCTTTTTAACATATAATGTATTATTTGTTTCAGAGGTACAGGTCTGTGATTCATCAGTCTTACACAATATCACCTTCTTAAATAGTTGAAAAAAATCAAAAGAAGAATGTATTTTGTAACATGTAAATTATATGACAACCAAATTTCAGTGACCATGTTTATTCATTGTGCTATTAGAACCCGGCCGCATCCATTCATTTACATATCGTCTGTTTTTATAGTACAGTGGCAGATTAGCTAGTTGTGACAGAAACTGTATGCAGACAACGCTTAAAATACTTACAATATGGCCCTTTACAGAAAGTTTGTCAGTGCTTGGGATAGCAGTTGTAAGCCTGGGCTTCAGGACAAGACAGACTAGGTTTAAATGTTAAGTTGGCCTCTATTAGTCATGACTCTGGTGAGTTTCTTAAACTTTGAGAACCCCAGTGTCTCCATCTGTGAAATGGAGCCAATTTTAGTAACTACTTTATAGAGAAGCTGTGAAAGGTAAATACATAATATGTGTAGGCACCTAAAAGAGCTCCTGGAAATAGAGGGTCCTTAACAAAGGGTTTTTTTTAACACTAACTGGTACTGGGCTTCCTGACCACTACGTTTGGAGTGATCATGGAGGACTGCATATGCTATTAACTTGGGAATGTGCCATTTTAAAAGTTGCACACTTATTTACAATCACAATTTAAAACTCATATACCTTCTAAATGTCAGACCCCTGATGCAAAGCCAGTTGAACACTCCTTGAACTTGCCCTGGGTCACAAAGAGTTGGGAGCCGAGGGGAGAATCAGTGTGTGGTGGAACCGCATGGGCTTTGGAACCATGCAGTTTTCAGAATTATAATTCTTCCCCTGGCAATGCGGCTTATAGCAGTTCAATATGCCTTTATGAGCATTGCTTTCCTCATCTACATAAACTATATACCAGCATCACAAATGCAAATACAGGTGCTTGGACCTGCTGAATCTCGAGAGATGAGATCCAGATGTTCACAATTTTAAAAAAGCTAAATGTGCTTTTGGCGCACATGCAGGCAGGATTGAGAATCACAAAACAAAAATGTTTACGGGAAGTCTAAATGAGCTAATGAGTGTCAAACTCCTAGCAGAGGACCTGAGACAACTGTCTTCCAAAACCCAGCACATGCTAACATTCTGAACATCATCCATTCAGAGATAATGGAAAACTTGAAGCTGGGCTTGTTGTCTTCATCCCAAGAAATGAGGAAGGATCGTTTCTGTGCAGTAACAACAGGTGATAAACAGACCTTACATCCAGCTGTCCCCCAAACTTTGGAGGAAAAATACCTCATTCCAACAGTCAGAATTCCCTCAAACTCTCCATATTGGAAAACAAGACTGTTTCCAGAATCTTACAAAATCCTGTTAACGATTGGGGCGCCTGGGTGGCTCAGTCATTAAGCATCTGCCTTCGGCTCAGGTCATGATCCCGGGGTCCTGGGATCGAGTCCCGCATCGGGCTCCCTGCTCTGCGGGGAGCCTGCTTCTCCCTCTCCCACTCCCCCTGCTTGTGTTCCCTCTCTCGCTGTGTCTCTCTCTGTCAAAAAAAAAAAAAAAAAAAAAATCCTGTTAACGATTGATAGCGTCAAAAAGTACATTCTCTAAGGGTGATATTTCTATCAAATTAGACCCTTTCTCCTTAAACACCATTGTGAGCTTATTAACACTTTAAAATCACTGGAAAACCTGTAAGGCAGTGTTTACATAGTCCTGCTGTACTCTGAATGGTTCAGCATCAATACAAAGTCTCATTAACCTTATCACTTTCTAGTCCTTGAGCACAATGGGCTATGTCAGGAGCTGCCACTGTCTGTGTGCGCTCTAATGCATAAACTTAATGGGCTTGGAGAACAAGACTTCCAGCAGCGCCACGAGCTATTCAGAGGTACTTTTCAGCTAGCAAATATGTTATTCTGAACCACCCAGCCATTATTGGAATGTATGGAGCCCTTAATTTTGGTTTAATGGTGTTTTTGTAAGGGAGACTTCAGTGAAACTTAGACCATATTTTAAAAGTCCAAGAAAAATAAAAAGGGCTCTCCTTGCCACATAGTCCTAGTGATATTAAACAATGCCATATGATGAGGTCCTTACCTTCTTCTCAGCTGCTACCTAACTGGCTTTGAAAGATAAATTCACCTTATGGATTCAACTGTGCAAAGTGTAAGGAAACTTCCAAAATAAACTAAATTCCCTTGGAATGATTGTAAGATAAAGAAAACATCTTTAACTGGACTTAATTGCCAGAGATGTCTAAAATTTCCTTGTGAGGATCGGAAAAAAAGGAAATTAGAATATTGAACAAAGTATCTTTGTACCTGAGAGCCACGAAACCACTACCACCATCCCCATCCTCACCACATCCCATAAATATAAATTTCATTGGTCTAGTATGTCATACTTAAGAGATGTTTAATATACAGGCAAGCTTTGTGAATAGCTTTGTGAAATGATGTAATCAAAATTTAGTTAGGAAACCAATCTTGTAGTTAGAATGATGAAAGAAAGAAAGAAAGAAAGAAAGAAAGAAAGAAAGAAAGAAAGAAAGAAAGAAAGAGAAAAGAAAGGCACCTGGGTGGCTCAGTTGATTATGCATCTGCCTCCGGCTCAGGTCATGATCCTGGGGTCCTAGGATCCAGCCCCACATTGGGCTCCCTGCTCAGCAGGAGCCTGCTTCTCCTTTCCCTCTACCTGCTTGTGCTCTCTCTCTCTCTCTCTCTCTGTCAAATAAATAAATAAAATATTTTTTAAAATAAAATAAATTAAAATTAAAATTAAAAAAAGAATGAAGAAAAATTTAGAAATCTATAGCATGAGAAAAGATATCCATTTTATGCTATTTGTTCTATTAGTGGGTACCACTGCCATTCTACATACAAAGAATTCTCATTTGTAGAAAATGCCATAATACATTTCGTTAAATGGAATCAGATTTGGTATAGTCTCAAAGAGCTGGGCCAAGGAAGAGTAAATCAGGGAAAATCTTATGCTGGTTAGTCAGTATAGTATGCTCTCTTGTTGACAATTTGGGGCAAAAATCCAAGAATCTTTGCATCATCAAGTAGTATTTTTATTATTCACTAAATAAAATAAAAAATGACTTTGGTGGTCACCTAATTGAGCTCTAGCCACCCTCTCCCCCACACATTGATTATATACCACACACACACTGACTATACCTTTTTACTTTAACCCTGTCTGTGGGTGATACTTCAAGGTGAATAATTTAAAGACAGTTTTCTGGACTTTTCTCTCTTTGACTTTCACCATAGCCAATCACCCTTTATGTGTCATATGAATTCCACTTTCTTTCCATTTCTAATACCCAAATGCAAACTCTTATTCCTTCTTACCTAAGCTATTGAAATACTTAATATGTCCCTTGCTATAATCTCTGCTGTACAGTACTCCTTAATCAACATCAAAACCTTATCTTTCTAAAATGGAACTTTGATCATAGGGCTGGGATATTCTCTGTTTTTCCCTTTCCATTCATTTTATACATTCTATACTCTTCTCTGTGCCTGAGAGGTTAACCTCTGCAGACAGATTCAACCAGGAATCACGTTCTCTGGCTTTTCTTTGAGTTTGCCAATGGGAGTTACCAACAGGAGGTTAGCAAGGAGTAGGACAAAGAGATCTATTTTCTGTGTCCCCTATTACACTATTAGCAGGTATATTTCTGCTATATGACCTTCCTCTTTATCCATAAAAGATTGGGCCACGCATACATAAAAGATTCAAGTTCTCAGGAATGTGGATTTCTGAATAAATATACCTTTTATCCTGGTCACCACACTGGTAGGCTGTGGTTTTGTGGTAGCTATATATCTCCAAGGTAAGGACACATTCCTATAAGATGGCAGTCTCTGATATCTTCAGCTTCTTCAAATTCTGGCAATCACTTTCTCCTCCTATGTCTCCAAGTCTAATGTTTCGAGCCCCACAACGATTTTCCCTTAATCTTGCCCACAGTTTTCCAAATAGTCTCTTCATTCAACTCTCTTCAATTATCCCTTCAATTGTTACCTGATATGATTCTGACTGCTATAATTACGCTACTTCCCGAACAGGTACTTTCAAATGCTTTCTTATGTCTCGAATATAAATTCCACTTTCCCATATCTGATTGTTAACCCCACTAAATTTAGCCCTAATCTATCAGTCTTGATGATCTTCAATTGTTCAGTTACATGAGCACTACTCTCTAGTCAGATTACATCACTAAATCTGTTCCTCACATATCACCTGTGTTCCCAAATCCATTCCTTGATAAAAAGAAATGATCTGGCTTGACTGATCAGCCTCTTTTTCTCTGAGATCTGTTTTCCGTGTCCCCTATTACACTATTAGCAGGTATATTTCTGCTATATGACCTTCCTCTTTATCCATAAAAGATTGGGCCACGCATACATAAAAGATTCAAGTTCTCAGGAATGTGGATTTCTGAACAAAATTATTGGGAGAAGATTCTGTGGGTAATGGAGTATCAGTAACAGGATTGTGGTAAAAGAAGGTCCACAATCATCCACCCTGGGCCCCATCCTTGAGGTTTGTTTGAAAAACTCTTCCTTGATTTGAATGAGACACTAGACTATCTTCTCTAATAAATTTTCTTATGCTAGCTCAATTTGATTTCTTTAACTGTAAAGCAAAGGAACCATCACTAACACACTAAGATTCAACATTTCTTTTCTCTTGGCATAGTAGCATGCCTCACTTCATGTATATAAAACAGCGGTCCCCAAAATAAGTTGTGAGCACCAGAGATGACTAATTAGTGTGGAAAAAAAAATACTAGAATATCTATTTTCTATCAAAACAACTTTAAATGATTTAAAAACCAACCTATATTAATATTCAATATACAGATTAACATTTATGCCCTCACTCAGCCTGCAAGTCAGCAGGTGAGGTGTTCTACACATACAGGGATGAGAAGGGAAAAGTGGCAGTTTTATAAGGTGGATAAGTTGACAGTGGTATTATCTCTTCTTTATTTACCTTTAGCAAAAGTTAAATTATAATAGTTTATGTGTGCCCTGTTAGATTGTTTTAAATGCTTATTTAAATGCTGAAGTTTTTACAACACAATGACCTGAGAAGGAAAGTGACTCTGATTTATTTTTGTAACATTAAGAGGATCACTGTCTATGTCATGGCAAAGTACTTTAAAGACTTGTCAAGCTTAAAGATAAATAAAGCATTTTTCTTTTAAAAAAATAACTGTTCCATATATTGAATTTTTGATAAAAATTGCTATCTGTAGTGCGCTATCTAGCAGATATTTTTTTAAAAATTTAACCTTCACTGTACCTTAAGATAAAAATGATATTTTAATAACAAATGAGAGTAACTCCATTTTGAAAGGAACTCCTTTGAATTTGGGTATTTGTTAAAGTTTCTCCCAGTGTGAAATTTTATTATAAAAATATGTCACTTACATAGACATTAGTATTTGTACATTAAAACAAAGAAACAGAAATTTCAAATCAGTTTCAGATTCTCCAAATAGATAGTATTATTAAGCTTCGAGCCATTTGCTTAAGATTTAAAACGCAGCAGCTTCCAAACAACTCCAGAATAACCTATCTGCATCAGTTAGGATATAAAATTAAGAGCTAAATTTCAATTAAACTGTTTTCATAATTAGAATAGAAAAATGTGTATCATAATTATCAAATATTGCCAATTATTAACCTCTCCAGGTAAATCTCTATATATTTCTCAGCTATAACAGCTATCCCTTTAAAATCAAATATTGTAATATACTTAATTTAGAACCAAAACTTTAAAATATTCAAAAACACAGGATTAAAATTCACTTTTCAATATACTGAAGCATTTTCAATAATATTTAATAAAAGCAAAGAAGTTTGGGTATGACTAATAAAAATAAATGTAATAATTTAAAATGTCATATATATCTTATACTTAATTTTTCTCACATATATACTGTGTAATATATAAATATATTACTACAGTAATACATGTATCTGATTTATAGGAAATTATGTAACTATATAATATAGCTTATTGTATGTATATTGTATATTATATATTATTTCTGTAGTATTTACATAGCATATTTATGCAATAAATATGAAAATGTATTTATAATTTACATATAGTATATGTTGTAAACAGATATGCATTCATTATTCTGTAAATAAATTATATATATATGCTTATCTATACTTGCAGGTGTTCATTTTTTTTAACTCTTAGGAAATGGGATCAAAATATTTCAGACATATAAGCCTCAGTGATGGAGAATTAAAGACAAACAGAAGTGGCCCTAAGTTGATGATTTTTATATCTGTACTTGGGGTTTTATTTTTATATTTTCTCTATTTTGGGGTATTTTTGAAATTTCCTATTGAATAGCTTCTGAAAGCAAGATATTCCTACAATTATAACTGTAATAAGTTAAACTTGTAAATGGACAAATAATTTATAGATTTCTCAAATAAGGGAGAAAAATACTTTGGGGGATCAGATCCAAATCAAGTCTGTCCTCTACCAAGAAAACTTTCTGAACCAAGGTTTCTCTTTTCACTGAATTCCTCTCAAAGCTTGTGTAATTACTCTTAATTTCATATTTATGAATTTTCATATTTTTGTAAACATTTATGTTGTCAATTTTATTACAGTTGACCCTTGAACAATGGAGTTTAGGGCTTCTGATCCCCATGCAGTTGAAAATCAACGTATAACTTCTGTCTCCACCAAAACTTAACTACTAATAATCTACTGTTGACTGGAAACCTTACCAATAACATAAACATACATTTTGTATGTTATATGTATTACACACTATATTCTTACAATAAAGTAAGATAGAAAAAGTGAAATGTTATTAAGAAACTCATCAGGAAGAGAAAATACATGTATAGTACTACATTATATATATACATATATAAAATCCACGTATAAGTAGACCCACACAGTTCAAACCCATGTTGTTCAAGGATCAGCTGTATTTTGCTATTGACATTGACATGCCCAATCAGGCTTTTACCTCTACTTCTACTACAAAACTCTTATCAACAACATCAATGATCATTTGATTGCCAAAATCAATGTTCAATTCTCCAGACATCATTTTCCTTGATCTATAAGCAACTTTGTCAGAGTTGATAACTCTATCCTCCTGAAACTTTTTTTGTACTTCCCAGAAGATACACTCTCTGGTTTTCCTCCTTTCTCTTGGTTGTTTTCTTTTTCTTGTCTGTTTGTCATTACTTACCTGGGTGTTAAACATTGGAGTCCCTTAGGATTCTCTCTTCTGTCCAATGTTCCAATTCCTTGGAAGCAATCATTGTGTTTCATGGTTGTATATATTTACCTTTTGGTCTTCTCTTCTGTCCTTATTTTCACTTGACCCAAAGAGATCCTGGTTAAATCCAACTCTTAACCTTGAAAAAAACTGGGATGAACTTGTCACCCAGCTGGTCAACCTTGCTTTAAATTCAAGGTCACTGATCTCAAATAGATTACAGTATATTTCCATGCTCTTTTCATCTTCCTATGTTTCCTCATGACTATGTTGTGTCTTTTTTTTCTTCAGATTTCCAAAACCTCTTTGGTTATTCTTACAGCAGATGATCTTGCCTTCTATTTACTGAAGCAATCAGCAGAAAACTTCAAGAAAAAAAAATCTAATAAATGCACCTACACACGTCCCTGCATCTATGACCTCCTTTGCTCCTGTAACCTAGGTCAGTGCTTTACCTGAGCTAGATCACACTTTGTTTCACCTGCTCAGACTTGGCTTTCATAATGGCCCCTTCTCTCTCCTCCATCATCATCATTTCCTTCTTGGGCTTTCTCTTCATTAGCATACAAGCCACACTTTCATTTCTCTCACCTTAAAAAGTGAGTCCACACTGCCCTCCAACTTCTCCTTTTATTTTCTCAGGTTTCAAAGGAAGCCTGATATTTGTTTATATGTATAAAAAATATTTGTCTGTATCTGCTGACTCCATTCCCTTTGACATGCCCAATTAGGCTTTTACCTCTACTTCTACTACAAAACTCTTATCAACAACATCAATGATCATTTGATTGCCAAAATCAATGTTCAATTCTCCAGACATCATTTTCCTTGATCTATAAGCAACTTTGTCAGAGTTGATTACTCTATCCTCCTGAAACTCTTTTTGTACTTCCCAGAAGATACACTCTCTGGTTTTCCTCCTTTCTCTTGGTTGTTTTCTTTTTCTTGTCTGTTTGTCATTACTTACCTGGGTGTTAAACATTGGAGTCCCTTAGGATTCTCTCTTCTGTTTTCTACATATATGTAGTAGCTTGGTGATGTCATCCATTAAACATTTGTATTTTAATATATTTATTATATATAATATGCACAATTTAACATATATTTATTATATACATACCTTGCTCTCCCTTCAGTCTCTCTCTCTCTCTATATATATATACATATATATGTATATATGTATATATATGAGAGAACAACTTCTGTAATCCCACTACCCTAATAATCACTGTTTATAATTTTTGCAGTATTTCAAGTCTTTTTTCAAAATAAAAATAGTATTGTTTTTATTGTATAGAAATAAAATTTATAATGTAATAAGTATAAAAATAGAGAAAATGTTCAGAAGTTAAAATCATCTAAATACTGAAGAAGGAATAAAGAAGGAAAAGGAGGAAGAAAAGGAGGACAAGGAGGAGGAGGAGGAAGAGTAGGAGGAAAAAGCAGGGAAAAAAGCAGCATACTCTTAAAGCATAAAAGCTTGTCTCTAGTCCCAATATCTCTCCTCAGACTCCAATATCCAACTGCCCAGTCACCTTCTCTACCTGGGTGTCAGTTCAGTATCTTAAACTTTACACATCTAAAACTGAGCTCCTCTTAATCTCCCCAAACCTGCTGCTCTGACAAGCTTCTGCTCCTGAATAACTCTACTCTTCTATGTGATCAGAACAAAAATCTTAGTCTCTTCCTTTCCAGGGTCTTAAGTCTTTCTCCAAACAGCAGCTAAAGTGATCCTGATGAAAACTGTCAAATTATGTTATACCCTTGGCCAAAATTTCTCAGTGGCTTTCCCATATTTTATAATTATACAATGGGTTTTAACTATAAGTGTCTGTGGGAAAGCCACAGAATTAAAAAGCTTCTCTTTGTGCCACTGCCATGTTATATGAAGATACAGTCAAATAGTATAAAGTCATATAAATGTAGATAGTAATCTGTTATAGATGATTTTGATTCTCACCAGATATACTCATTTTCCCACTGGCTACCTATTCCCACTCTCTGAAGTAATAATATCAGAGAGTCATCCTATGAATACATAGAACACATCAAATATGGAACACTGAGTTGATTCACATATTATCAGCCCAGTTTGGTCATTAAAGGTATTTAAATATATAACTGCTAAGATTGGCAGTTTTTATTGACTTAATTAGATCAACTATCACTATATTTATGTGTCACAGAAGTATATCATCAAAATATTAATTTGATTGAACATAAATAACATCAATATATATCCAGAATGCAACATCTGTTCACCACTTGCACTGTTTCTGCCATGATCCACGCCACCATCATCTATCATCAGAATTATTGCAATGACCTCTCACTCTCTACTTGCTTCTACTCTTGCCCACCTTTCAGTCTATCCTCTGCAGAGCAACTGAAATGATTCTGTTGAGAGCTGTCAGATCATGCATGTTAAAACCCTGGCCAAAATCTCTCAGTGTTGTTTGTTTTTTTCTTTTTTCTTTTTCTCAGTTTCTGTTAAACTCCACAAATCACTTTTTATGGGAACTTTTTCAGGATGTCTTTCCACAATATGTAACATCTTGTCATAAGGAATCTCCCCTGAAAAATCATCCGTAAAAGTAACATCCTGCCCACTGACCCATCCCAACATTTACCTCTGGGCTTGTAATATACACTCCAGCCACTAGAGGCATACTTCTCAGCAACGGAACAGGACTTTTCCCAGAGGACCAATAGTAACAGTCGCATAAGTCTTAAAATCCTGCTCCTTGGAAATTCCAGCAATTAGAACAAAGTCACACAAGCCACACCCATACTTAATAAAAAGCACTGGCATTTCATTAGCCAGATGCTTCAGAGTACCACCCTTCTCTTGCAGAAATTCCACCACTGACTCCTGATCTGCTCTCTTAGGATTACGAGGTATTCGAAACTCTTCAAAGAAATGTCCATCTTCAGAACAGTACTTCTTATTATCTTCATCTCTACCTCTCGCTGGCTCAGAGTGAGCCAAATTCTTTTCCATGGCTTACAAAGCACCTTCCCATCTGGCTGCCCATTAACTCTCTGATCTCATCTCCTACGGCTCTTGTTACTTCCTCTGCTCCAGGCATACTGGCCTTGCTTTTCCTGGTCCATGTCTGGCTTGCTTGCTCCTGCCTCAGAGCCTTTGCACTTGCTGTTTCCTCTGCCTGGAATACAATCCTCCATGTAAACACATATACAGTGTTGGGGTTTTTTTGTTTTTTTTTTTTAAAGATTTTTATTTATTTGACAGAGAGAGAGCACGAGTGGGGGGAGGAGCAGAGGGAGAAGCAGACTCCCTGCTGAGCAGGGAGCCCAAAGTGGGGCTTGGTCCCAGGATCCCCGAGACCGACCTGAGCTGAAGGCAGACACTTAACTGACTGAGCCACCCAGGCATGGCCACATATGCATTCTTTAGCTGTCTTCCTTGTTTTTATTTTTCTCCATTGCACTTAGTACCACTCAATACACTATATATCTAAGTATTTGCCTTTTTTTGTCTGTGTTCTTCTACTGAAACATAGGATCCATGAGGACAGATATTATTTTATTTCTGAATAGAAAACTTTTTATATCTAATGATGGTTTGCAGGATCAGACTATTCAAGGAAGAACACATTAAGCCTCACATGTATTATTTACAAATGCTACATGAAAATTGTAAAAACGAATGAGTTATCCCTCTTGTATGCTCTTATGATCCTGTTCATGCCTCTCTTAATATATCCAGGACATTCATTATAGTAGTACTCTTCGTATTTATCTTTCTTGCTGCAGTAAGAAGGGTATAAGGGTATGTGCTATGGTGAGTACTGTGAATTGTGTAGGACTGTTGAATCACAAACCTGTACCTCTGAAACAAATAATACATTATATGTTAAAAAAAAAAAAAAAGAAGATAGTAGGAAGGGAAAATTGAAGGGGGGCGGATCAGAGGGGGAGATGAACCATGAGAGACTATGGACTCTGAGAAACAAACTGAGGGTTCTAGAGGGGAGGGCGTTGGGGGGATGGGTTAGCCTGGTGATGGGTATTAAAGAGGGCACATACTGAACGGAGCCCTGGGTGTTATACGCAAACAATGAATCATGGAACACTACATCAAAAACTAGTGATGTAATGTATGGTGATTAACATAACATAATTTAAAAAAAAGAGAAAAAAATGTTATTTCCCACCAAAAAAAAAAAAAAAAGAAGACTCTTAGTATAAAAACATGCTTTATTCACATTTCTGTGGCCAGATCCCAGCATAGAATTTGATATTCAGTAAGCAAGATGTAATGAGTGTTTGATCATTCTTTTGTGATTTTATTTATTTATTCGTTTACTTATTTATATTTACATTTGTGGGAGAAAGCAGGCATTAAAAAATGTTAAAAGCTCCTCGCCACTATGCAGTATAGGAAACCTGAATGAAGTCAAGCTCATGGCGTTGTGTTAATTACACAGTCCACTGGATGAAAAGATCCTTTCTGTTTTTTTTTGCCTTGTGTCCTTATGACTGTTATTGACAATTTCCCTATCTCACTGTTACTCCTTCAATGGCCTTTTCTAAATTCATTTCAATTCTCAGATTCAAAGGTTCATAGAAAAGAGACATGCAGATAGGAATAAAATGGAAAAGCAGAACAGGGGTGAAGAAAAGAGAGATAATGGAAGAGGAGTCCAGGGCAGAGGAGGGAGCAGGAAATTCTAGGTCTGTGGGGCATTTGCATAGGCATTTGCATCATACAACTTTGCCGCAGCAAGAAAGTCAGTAAGAAGTAAACTTTGGAAGGTGATCCCATTCAAACTGAGGTGCCAGGGAAAGAATGGAAGGGAAGAGTGCCATAAGGAAGAGGTATACTATAGAGTAGAAGAGATGAATTCACACATTACAGGTTTCAACATTTAAAATGCTAAGAGGTGTAAATTTGGTGTATGTTTCTCAAAGCTTGAGTAACTGAATGATGATGGTTTAAATAAAACTGTCACCATTGTTGTTTTTTCTTTCTTTTTTGCATGCTAATTAGCTTTGTTTTTGAAAGACTATGCTTTTAAATGTCTGCTTTCTCTAAAAGCTAAGCTAAAACTTTTCTTTGATTGCTGCTTTGTTTGGGAAGGAGTTCAAGGGACACCAGAAGATTGTTTTAAAAAAAGGTGATTTTATTCATTAGTATTGTATTTGCCTCATTTTGATTTATAAAACTTTTTCATGTTAAACATTTAGCCAGTGACCTTGAAATAAGGCTAAATTCCAACTCAAATGTCAGCAGAAAGAAATGCCAGCTTTTATGAAAATTTTGCTTATGAATTTTAAATGTGAGAATAATGTCTTTTCGTTTTTAAAAATATTCTATTCTCTTTCACCTTTATTATTACTATAACCTTTAATATTTCAGAGAAAGATTTTTCAGTTGTTTGAATTAGTCAAATTCAGACAGAAGGAACTTATGAATATTGATCATTAAAATTTTATCATTTGCCAATACTAAAGTAATTTCTAGAACTAATTCCATGACATTTAACAAAACTTCCAGGGGTATTCTCTAGGTTCTTTTATCATATGTTTTCTTTTGGAATTATTTTTAAATATTGTTTTATTAATATGGTCTATACATAATGAATTTAGATTGTGAGCAAGTCTGAAAAAAAATTAAATTAGTGGGTGTGGAATAGAAAAAAGAAATTTAATCACAGTATTTTTACAGAGTTGTGAAATAAAGGTGTGTAGTCACAAGCTTCTTTCTTCCTATTCAATTAACTTTTTTTTTTTTTTTTTTGAGAGAGAGGAGGTCAGGGAGGGACAGAGGGAGAGAGAGAATTTTAAGCAGGCTCCATGCCCAGCACGGAGCCCAACATAGTGCTGGATCTCATGAGTCTTAGATCATGACCAGAGTCGAAATCAAGAGTTGGGCACAACCGACTGAGCCACACTGGCCCCCATGAATTAGAATTTATTATAATTAATGATTTATAGTTTTTCTTTTGCTTCCACTATAAAAATGACACTGCATGCTACATTTTTCCAAATCCCTTTCTCTGTCCCAGCTAAAATATGAAGAGTAGAGGAGTACTATGCTAATTGTTAAGTGTTTAAAACTAATAGCTTCTATTCTTTTCCATTAGCCACCAGGGAATACTTAGAACTACTATTGTTTTTCAAATATATTACAGAATTTTATTATAATGTTAAAGAAACTGAAAGCATCAAAAGACCTTCAAGCAGAGCTTGACTATAATAAAACTAACACTGGGTGTTTATAAGTGTCAAACACTATGCTAAGTCTTTTACATGCCTTATCTTATCTAAATATTACAATAATTCTACGAAATAAGTACCATAGGATAGAATAAACATTGAGACTTAGAGAGCTTCACCTGTCACATAGGTGTTGATCTGTTGATCTGGGATTTGAACTCAAGTTTGTCTGACTCCAGCAGCCAAGCTTTTGCCAGTGTGGTGGATGGTATTGTCTGTTCAAAATACCTGCTGCTCTTCTTAGAGGGCCCCTTGTTATGGAGGACTATACATATGGTCCCCAACATATGATTTGACTTACAATTTTTCAAATTTACAATGATGCAAAACAAAACACATTCAGTAGAAAGCATAGTTTGAATTTTGATCTTTTCTAGGCTATCGATAAGCAGTAGGATATTCTATTATGATGCTGAGTGGTGGCGGTGAGCCTGGCTCCCAGTCAGCCACACAATCAGGAGGGTAAACAACCATTATACCTACAATTCTATATCCATACAACCATTCTGTTTATCACTTTCTGTACAGTATTCAATAAATAACCTGAGATATTCAACATTTTATTATAAAATAAGCTTTGTTAGATGATTTCACCCAACTATAGGCTCATGTAAGTGTTCTGAGCACATTTCAGGAAGACTAGGCTAATTTATGATGTTTGGTAAGTTAGATGTATTAAATGCATTTTTGACTTAATGATATTTCCAACTTATAGTGGGTTTATTGGGACATAACCCCATCCTAAGTCAAGGACTACCTGTACCTTTCCACCTCATTGACCTTAGGCTTTGGTAAATGGATGATGGAAACTGACATGTGCTATTTCCAAACAGAAGATTTACAAGCCATCACATCGTTCTCCACCTTGTTATTTTCCCCTTTCCCTTGAGCTTGACAGTGTCCCCAGTGGGGCTGATCCTACAGTCTAGGTCTCAGGTGATGGTGACTATGAACAAGGCCCTGAACAGTGATAAACACACAACTGAGTGTTCAATGTTCTGTGTCAATGAGACCTACAAGTCATATTTTGTTATAGCACAAATGAGTCTAGCTTGACTGATACATTATTCAGTCTATGCCTCTATTTGCTTATTCTATGTAGAGAAATTTATTTGTAATGTAATTTTTTTCTTTACTGCAAATAAACTAGAACGAATCAAAATCTCCTTCCTTGCAAAACATTCTGAATACATCATAAAGTCCTTTGGTAAACTCTGTAAATATACAACATAACTAAATTATGAGGGCATGAGAATTCTAAAATGCCCACTCTGGTTGGATGTTGCACAGAGTGCATATCACGTAGAGGAGCAAATACTTTCCAGAGATTATCTTCCATTATCTACTGTTAATAATACATCTCTTGGTACTGGCTCAACCATTTAAACTTGTCTGCAAGCACATTTTAAAACAGATTCTGTTGACAGGTGCAGTTCCAAAGACTGCTTCATCTTCAGTGAAATTATATTGCTCTCCCACTCACACTCCTTCCTTTAAAATGGTACTTACACCCACTGCCGCCTGGATGCTTTTATTGTAGAGGAAAGACTAAAGAATGATTCATCTAGTTTTTAATCTTTTGGCCTTTTTAGTGGGATGGTAGAATCACAGGAATTAGGGAAGAAAATGATCAATTGCTTTTGCATTTACATTTTTATACCCGTAGTCAGCAGCTTCCCAACAATGAGACTGAATAAAAAATCATAGGTAGGCCAAAACCCTCTGCTACAGATAATCAAGTAGCTACAGACCTGAGGGTGGGTGTGTGCTCTATTTAGAAGAATTGCCTGATAGATGTCACTATCATCTTCTTTTAAATTCAGTCTCCTTTGGCTCAGTGTATCCATTTATTTTGTTTTGGCTGAAATCTGTTAAAAAAAAAAAAACAAGATAAACAACCATGAATTTCTCATTTTCAACCATTTATGTATATGGGAAGTGACTTACTGATCTAATTGAACAGTCATTGCTCACTCTTCATCAGACTATTCTTCATCAGTGTTATTTACCACTTCCCAGGCCCTGATCTGACTGTGGGCTGTGAGCAACTCTGTAGACAAGAGTGTTGCTTGTGTGGATAGAGCAGCCATATATCAAATGCTTGGAACAGGCTAAATGGAAATTTCAGGCAAAACATAAATAGATTTTAAATGATTACTGTAGTCTCTTCTTTATGGGTTGGACCTAGCAAAAGCACTTTTTCACCTCCTGAGCCATTGCTTCTGGCCCCAATAACAATATTTTGGTGGATGTTTTTAATAAAATTGAAATCAACAACATTAAGGTCTAGATCATACAGGTAAATTTAAAAGGCATGTGCCTCCTTCATATTAGCAGATTTTGACACTTCTCAATGATTACTTCATGATTAAAGGTAATGAAATAGTATATGTGTCCTAGGAAACTCCATCAAAAGGAATATAAATTACAGCAATTTAAAAGGGGGTCAAGACAGATAATATTCCCCTTCTTGTATATGGTATCATGTATACTGGATTATTGAGCCTTCCATGTGAATTTCTCCCTTGCTTTGCTACTCATTTTACTTACTACTATAAAAAAATCTGTGTAGACCAGTGCTGTGCAATAGAGCTTTTTGTAATGGTGGAAATGTTCTATAATCTGCATAATCCAATAAACATATAGCCACTAGCCCCATGTGCCTAATGAGCACTTGAAATCTAGCAAGTGCAACTGAGAAAACGATTTTTTAAATTATATTTAAACACCTATCTGGGGCTAGTGATTACTGCATTGGATGGTCAGGTCTAGACCACACATAACTTACATTCTTAGAATCATAGAACTTAAATGTTGAAAGCAGTTTACAGAGAATCTAACCCAAGTTCTCTATATTGTTACTCACCTATTGGAGAGATGATTTCTGACATTATCTTTGGAAAGACTGCTGTCAACTACAGTTGCTTGCTCAGGCTATTCACTGCAGATAAGCCAGAGTCCAAAAGTTTCTGGGTTTTATTCTTGTCAACCATATAACTGTATTTGTCAACCATAAAATAGTTCAAGTAGGCAAATAGTATTATTATAATGGTGAAATGATAAACACAGAATGCTACATACAACTGAAATAATGTTGCTTGCTCTTAGAACTCATATAGAAGTAAATACAAAACATGAAGTTGAGTGTTAGTATGTATTTTGGGGGAAATGAAACAGAAAACATTATTTCTGCAGAAACATTGAGAGTCTTCTTTCTTTGTTGCTAGAAACCATGCCTTGTTTATCTTTGCCTCTTCAGAACTGAGCACAGTAATTCCAACTTGAGAGATGACCAATAAATGTTATGTGGACCTACTTAAGTGATTAAGGGAAATGAATGGCATTCCAATGGTTGGTATCTTTCCCACAATAGATTAACCAGTAGAGTTTGTTACTTTACTGGTCCTTAATTCTACCTTTATATTGAGGCCACCTGGGAAACTTAAAAAATGTCGAGCCTCAACTCCAGAAAATGTGGGAGCCAAGGCATTAGTAGCTTTAAAAGCTTCCCAGCTGATGCTAATGAGCAATACGGGTTGAAAAAGATTATTTGTTTAGTCTAATTATGGTAATAAGTCAAAGTTCAAATATATTTCAGAGTCAAAATTAAACTTGGCTCTAATGTATAACTTTAAAATATGCCAAAGAAGATTATAACTGGACTGATGATAATACCTTATCACTAATAAAAATAGAAAGATAAAACTCTACTAATTTTTAAAACAATCAAGCAAAAGATAACCAAAGACAAAAATCAGTGAATTCTGTTTTCACTGAGGTTTCATATATCCATAGATATGCCTGAGAGAGTAGGAAGTCCTATGTGACAGAATCAAAATTTTTACGGCATATAATGTGGGTTGTAAGAGAGAAATCACTCTTAAGAATGAAACAGAACTGGGCTTCACCACAGGACATCAGCAGAAGGGAAGAAAGGATATGCATATGTATGTAGCTGCGTTTGAATAATAACTGCACTTGTCGATAACTACTGTCATGTATATATGTATACATACATGTAAATAAGTCATATATATATATATATATATCATGTATACATGCCTACTACAAGTCATACTATTCCCAGGTCTGTAAGGGTGTTTTCCTTCTTTTTTTTTTTTTTTTAAGATTTTATTTATTTATTTTGACAGAGAGAGAGAGAGACAGCGAGAGAGGGAACACAAGCAGGGGGAGTGGGAGAGGGAGAAGCAGGCTTCCTGCCAAGCAGAGAGCCCCACGTGGGGTTAGATCACAGGACCCTGGGATCATGACCTGAGCTGGAGGCAGACGCTTAATGACTGAGCCACCCAGGCGTCCCTTCTTATTTTCCTTCTTATTTCATAGAGAACTACTGGATTGTTTTAGTCAGGACTGGAAAGGATTGAACTCCTAGATAGCCATGATAATTGGTAGGAATCTATATTATGAAGAGACCGATTTTGGAGAAAGTGAAAGAACTTAGAACTGTTTGTTTGTTTAAGTGAGATTATTTCCTCCCTTCTGCTTATCAAAATCCTTCCTATTCATCAAGGACAATTGTGGAAATAAAAAAAAATCTCAGATATGTTAATAAAACTTTAGTTAAAACTTTAATTGAAAATATAGGCTTCAGGGCGCCTGAGTAGCTCAGTGGTTTAACACCCGACTCTTGGTTTCAGCCCAGGTCATGATCTCATGGGTCATGGGATGCCCTGCTTGGGGCTCCACACTCAGCAGGGAGTCTTCTTAAAGATTCTCTCCATCTGCCCCCCTCCCAACTAATGCTCTCTTCTCTCTTTCTCTCTATGAAATAAATAAATGAATTTTTTTAAAAAAAGAAACTATAGACCTCAATTCTAAATACAGTTAATAGTAATATCTGAGTAAAAATAAAATTGTTGATAGTGACTGCAAGAAATAAGGTATCTATTATCCTTTATTTGTAAAGCAAAGAGAAGTTAGAAAGTATCTACTTACTACTTACAATAAAATTTAAGTAAAGACTATATTTATACTGTATCTATTCATTACGAAGTTGAGTTTCTGATGGTCTCTTTAAAAAAGAGATTTATTATAATTTCCATAGATATCTCTGAAGAGTCTTCTCCTCTAGACTGCTTACTTATTACTTTGAGGTTATATTTTATATAGAAAAGTATATTTTTGGTAGAAAGTTGTGTTTGTTCACTTAAAATCAAATTAAGTATATCCCCTAAACCTAATTTAAAACCTTGAATATATATGTGCATAGGATAAATATTTGATGATTGATTTAGATGAAAAATAAGGACATTATATGGCAAGTTGAAATTTGGGATGCCTTGGTAGCTCAGGAATTTAATTCCCATATGAGAGATACTGTGTGTGTGTATGTGTATGGTGTGCATGCATTTATGGATTTTGGATTCAAAAAGAGTTCTTAGCTTTGGAAGTAAAATCATATAGGTGATGAATTTTTATTTTCTGGGTCCATTATGAACAAAGTAAACAGATACAGAACAAAAACCTCAAAGAACATGACTGTGGTATCTACTGAAACATTTTATGAAGGCCATTTAACAGGAAAATTAAAGGAAATATACCAGATATAGACCTGAGGATTCTGAAAATAAAAATAAAGGTTAAAATTGTTATTTACAATCACTAATCTTTTCATCATTTGTAAAAAGTAAAATTTCTTCTTAAAACATAGTCAATCAGCTTCCTTTCTAACAGATTCTGCAGTCCTTGGTGCCAGTTAGAATGTAGTACAAATAGAAGCTCCATTACCTCATGGAGAGAAGAGAGTTTGATGAACAATTGTGAGAATTGTAGAGTGGATTTCTCCGTTCCCCAGACTCAGGAAACAAACTTGATGATGTATATTTAAGTAAATGTACATAATTCTAATTTTAGAATTTTATTATCACTGCAACATGATGTAAGATTTTGTATCTTTACAAATAAAAATGAATGAAAATATTTAAAAAGGAGACAATAGTTGCATTCTTTCTGTGTGTAGGAAGAGACAGATTAGAAGTCACAAGGGTGTATTTAAAATCCTGCATGGTGTTTTCATTTTCAGAGAAACAAACTAATGCAAGATAAATCTCTTTCAAGTCTGATGAACAATATCATCACTCTATTTGCATTTTAGATTATAGATGGAAAAGGAAATGATATATTTGCCTAAGATTTTCCAAAAAGTAATTGTAGAGCCAGGAATAAAATGTCTTTTATTCTTGGCTCCAAATCTCTTACTTCCTCTGCTTGACAAGATGACAACATCCTTCTGCAGAAAAACACACTCCAATTATATAACCATCGTTGAATCAGATAAGCAGTGGTCTAAGAATGCATATATACTACAAACTAAATGTAGCATTATTCCAAAACCTGGGTTCTTCATTTTTTAGAAATAACATTGGAAAAAAGTTACAGAAATCATACACCAAGTTAGACTTTTCTAAATAATCAAATGATTCCAGATGAAGTAACCACTGCCTTGATTAAAGAGCACACTCCAAACTTCAAATTTCGCTGCTCTTAAATAACCTTCCTGGCAGTAAACATTATGCAAATACAGGCAATGAGGGAAAACCACTTCTGAAAACTGCAGTGTGCATTTAAGTAAACAGCTATTGAAAACAGAAATGTGCTTTCTGATTCTACTAAATGATTTCTTTCTAGAAACTCTGAAGTCAGGATTCTGATACACTTAAGAACATTGACTGCAATTCAAAATAAACTGAGGTAGCAAATGGAATTTTTACAGATTTGTACATATTATAATCTAATAATTCACTGTCATTTAAAATATATTTTTTAGACTTGATCCACTTTCTGAAAAAAGTTTGTAATTCTAGAGAATGATTTCGTTCCTCTTGTTTTCTTGTGCAGTAAGTTCATGTACAGGGCATTCCTTGTCATCAGGGGTGGAAAGATAGACTTTCTCACTGGGGGAAGCTAAAGGCACTACTCAGAAAGTTGAAGCTCCACAGGAAGACTCTCCCATATTAACCTTAAAAATCACATAGGAGATGTTTCCACCAAACAAATTACCTCCATGAGTGTGCTCACCCAACTCCTTCAACTCACCAGTCCTGGCTCAAAGAGCTATGTTTGGCTTTTGAGTGAGTGCTCTATTAAGGGAAATCTTTGCATGTGGAAAAAAAATTCCCTTCCTTCTTTGTGAGGCTAGAAAAACTCATGGTCTCCCTCAGAATGCAATGGCAGAATCATCGCCTGTGTCCTCACAGTAGAAGTCAAATACTCACAGGGTCTAGACAGATAAAGAAAATATGAGAAGCAGGATGCTATAATACTGGAATTAGTGGTTACTGTAGTGACCTACCTAAAACCACTCATATTTGGAAAAAAATTCTCATTCAGCATATTATTAAAAACTTTACTTGAAAATTTTAGATCAAATGGATATAAAGCTTCCATATTTCTTTTCAAATCTCAGTGTATCACCTCCATCTCCCTACCAGGTATATATCCTGCTTGGGGGAACTCTGCTCCCAATATCTCCGTAAGGCTAGATATGCTACATGTGACTTCTTCTGCCTAAATTATTCTGTCTTTGGAGACTCCATCCCAAGGCATATATGAGACAAATACAGGCATTTTCAAGTATGGGCTCACAGTTTGAAAATCAATATTTTACTTTAGGCCCCTGACCCAAGCAATGGTCTCTTTTCTTATTTCCACAGAATTAAGAGATTTTTGAACAATGTATCATCTATGTGAGACACTATGAGCATAGAGCATGACCTTATTTCATCTCACTCATTTCATCTCACTCCTTTCCCTTTATTTCCTTTATCACTTGCTTCACTTTTGTTTTGTTTTTTAAAGATTTTATTTATTTATTTGACAGAGAGAGACACAGTGAGAGAGGGAACACAAGCAGGGGGGAGTGGGAGAGGGAGAAGCAGGCCTCCGGCGGCGCTTGATGCAGGGCTCGATCTCAGGACCCTGGGATCATGACCTGAGCCGAAGGCAGATGCTTAACGACTGAGCCACCCAGGCGCCCCGACTTGCTTCACTTTTGGACAGAAGACGAAGTCATGTTTACTAAATTTTCATTTTTTATATAGTGTTTGACTACAGCAAAGGAAATATATTCTGATCCTTATATCTGCTATAGAGCAAATTCAAATAGATTTAAGTTTTAATGACCTTGTCTTTATTTTTTTTTTTAAGGAGATCCAATGTCTTTTTTCTTTTTTCTTTTCTTTTCTTTTTGAGAGAGAGTGCAAGTGAGCACTGTGGGGGGATGGGGAGCGCAGGCAGAGGGAAAGGGAGATAGAGAATCTTAAGCAGGCATGGAGACTGCCTCGGGGCTCGATCTCATGACCTTGAGATCATGACTTGAGTTGAAATCAAGAGTCAGAAGCTTAACCCACTGAGCCACCCAGGTGCCCTGACCTTGTCTTCAGAATGTAGATTTCATATTCTTTATTCTTAAAGTTGATATCTTGGTTTTTGATTTATTAAAACATTTGAATACTGAGAAAAATCTTCTAGTGATTTGCTTCTTTTTTCTTTTACTTTTGTTTTTACTCCATTCTGTTGAGGACTACTTTATACAAAGTAAAATACATTCATTTTAAGTCTACAGATTGATGGGTTTGACACTGAATACACCACAATCAAGATACAGAACACTTCTCCCATCCTCTTTGGTGGTAAATATCCTCACCCTATAACTGTGGCTCATCTTTCTGTTAGCATCATCTTTCTGTCACTATAGATTACTTTTCCATGTTACAGAATTACAGACAAATGAACTTATACATTACCTGAACTCTTGTGTCAGCCTCTTTTTCTCTTGGCATAACATTTTTAAGAGTTATGTATGTTGTGTTTATCAGTGGTTATTCTTTTTTTATTCATGAGTAGTATTTCATTACATACATCACAATTTGTTTATCCATTGTCTGTATAATAATTTATTTATCCATTCACTTATTGATGGATATTTGGCTTGTTTTTATTTTGGGGTTAATATGAATAAAATGGTTAATCATTCAACTGTTGCTTTCCAGGTCTGGCCTGGAACATATGTGCAAATATATGTTATTTCACTTGGGTATAAACCTCCGAGTGGAATGGTTAGATTTTACACTAAGCGTATGTGGCCAAATTATTTTCCATTGTGGTTTCACTGTGTTCTCTTCCACCAGCAATGCATGAGAATTGCAGTTGTTCCACATCCTCTCCAGTACATGGTATTGTCAGTCTTTTTCATTACAACCATTCAACTGGCTGTGTATTGGTATCCTATAATGGTTGTACTTTATATTCTTATTAAATAATGATGTTGAGCATCAATTATGTATGTAATAGCAAATACATTATTCTTCCTAGATAGTTCATAAATAAAATCTAAGAATATTAACATAAGGGTAAGGAAATTAATCATAGGTACTAATGCCAAAAAATATTTTGACTTTTCACTATTTTTCCATAATGCAACATAATACAGAATATATTAATTATATTGTATTAATAAATCATTTAGAGGTTTACCATTTGGGTAATTTATGCCTTTCTAATAATTTAAAAATTTTCATAGTTATCATATTTATTGGCACAAAGTTGTTCATAACATTACCTACTGTCTTGCTAATATCTGTAAAATCTGAAGCTCCCTCTTTCATTCCTAATATTGACAATTTGTGTCTTTACTCTTGTTTTTTATCAGTCTAGCCAGAAGTTTATTGATTTTTGACCTTGGTTTTGGGGTGCCTGGTGGTTCAGTCATTAAGCGTCTGCCTTCGGCTCAGGTCATGATCCCAGGGTCCTGGGATTGAGCCCCGCATCGGGCTCCCTGCTCGGTGGGAAGCCTGCTTCTCCCTCTCCCGCTCCCCCCTGCTTGTGTTCCTGCTCTCGCTTTCTCGCTCTCTGTCAAATAAATAAATAAATAAAATCTTTAAAAAAAAAATTCCTTGTTTTTATTGATTTTTCTCTATTAATTACTTGTCTTCTATTTTATTGATTTCCACACTTATTTTTATTATTATTTTGATTATTGTCTTCTATTAACTTTGAATTTAATTTATTTCTTTTCCTCAATTCTTTAGGTGTTAATATCAATTATTTTAGACCTTTATTTTTTCTAATATAATGATTTAAATTCTTACATTCCCCTTAAGTGTTGTGTTAGCTGTATCTCACAAATTTTGACATGTTATGTTTTTATTTTTATTCAAATTGGGATATTTTCTAATACCTTTGTGACTCTCCCTTGACTCATGGTTATTTATAAGTGTGTTGATTAATGTCCATGTTTGGGGAAATTTTGTAGATAGATTTTTGCAGTCAATTAAAAATTTAATTCTACTACATGCAGATATAATATTTATAGTTTCACTTCTTTTACTTTTATTAAGACATGTCTTATATCCCAGCATAGGGTCCATCTTGGTGAATTGTCCATATGTTATTGAGAATATTTATTCTGCTATTGCTGAAGAGAAAATTCCACAAATATCAATTAACTTATATTGGTTAGTACCACTGATTAAGTTTTATTTATAGTTACAGAAAAAGAATTCTAGCCTCCACACAAAATTGTAGATTTTTCTATTTTGCTCTTCAGTTCAGTCAGCTTTTGCTTTGTGCATTTTGAAGTTCTCTTATTAGAAATATGCACATTTAGGGTTGTATACTTTAATTAATTTCCCACTTTATCCCTTGAAATGTCCTTCTCCAGGTATAATTCCTTGTCCTAAAGTTTACTTTATCTGATTTCAATATAGGTGTGTCTTCTTTCTTATCATTAATGATATATGATGTATAGACATATATTTAGATTTATTGTGTATTTTTTTAGATTTATTTATTTATTTGCGAGAGAGACAGAGAGTGGGCAATTGGAGAGAGGGGAGGGACAAAGGGAAAGGTAGGGAGAGAAGGAGAAAAGTAGACTCTCTGCTGAGCATGGAGCCACATATCAGGACCCTGAGATCATAACCCAGGCTGAAATCAAGAATTGTACACTTAACCAACTGAGCCACCCAGGCACGCCAATTTATTGTGTATTTATTATAAAACTTAACTGTGTCTTGACACCTGAAATGCACTTCTTATAGGAAGGATATGATTGGGTCATGCTATTTTATGTCTGATAATTTCTCCCTTTTACTTGGAGTCTTTATATCATTTTCCTTATGCTAATTGTAGATATTGTTAAGTTAAAGTTATCATTTTGTTATTTGTTTTGTATTTGTACCTCTGCTATTTTTCCTCTTCTTGGCTTCTTTGTTTTTTTTTCATATTCCTTTTTATTTTTTCTGTTGCTTTATAGCAATGGCTTTCTTTTTATTTTTTTGCTGATTGTAGGGTTTTTGTATGTCTTTAACTGATTGCACTCTACCTTCAGATAATGTTATACTACTTCACATACAATGTAGAAAAAAATTACAATAATATAATCACACCTTCTCATTCTTTCTACTTTTGTTTTCATACATGTGGTTTATAACATATGCTACATATATATAACAAACTCCACAATGTATTTTTATTGCTTTTGTTTTAAAAGTCATATAGTTTTATAGATATTTAAAATAAGAGCATATTGACTCAGCATTGTATTTACTCATTTATTTACTATTCCCAACATCATTACTGTTAGTAAATCCAAGTTTCCCTTTGTCATCATTGTCCTTTCACCTGAAGAACTCTCTTAAATACTTCCTGTAGTGCAAGTTATCTAGTGATAGATGAAGAATCAGAGGCACATATAGGTAAAGTGCCTGTTTTTGTTTGTTTAAAAAAAAAATTTACATTTCTTTTTGAAGTACATTTTTGCTGGATATAGAATTCTGCATTGACAAATTTTTCTCTTAGCACTTTGAAGATGCTAGTCCATTATTTTCTGGCCTCTGTGATCTTTGTGCCTCTCTAAATAATTTGATTTTGCTCTGACTTGTGTAAGAGATTTTCATTTATTGCTGGTATTTAACAATTTGATTATGATGTGCCTAGGCATTTTTTTCTTGGCGTTTAGCCCAATCACGGCTCATTGAACTTCTAGAAAGTGACATATATCTATTATTTACAAAATTTGGTAAGATTTTAGCCATCGTTTCCTTAACTTTTATCTGCTTCCCAATACTCTTCTTGGAATTCCAATTACACATTTATTAGACAGTTTGGTATTACTGACACCTGAGACATTGAAGCAGTATAACAGGTCCCAGAAGCACTGTTCATATTTTTTTTAGTCTTTTTATATTTTTCTCTGGGTGGGGAGGGGTCTTGTTAGAGAAATTTTATTTCCATGTCTTCAAGTTCACAGGTCTTCTAACCCACAGTGCCATGTCTGCTGTTGAAGCTATCTAATAAAGTCTTAATTTCATATAGTATATGAGATATACAAAGCTCTAGATGTTCCATTTGGCCCTTTCATGTATATCTCTAATTTCTGTCTTTATGATGTTCATGTTTTCCTTTAAACACTCAAGCATATTTTTTTTAGTTGTTTTAAATTCCTATCTAGTAATTCTGATTGCTGTCATTTTTGGATCTGTTTCTGTTCACTGAAATTTATTCCTTTTATGCATTACATTTTCCCGTGTTTTCATACAGTTAGAAATTCCTGATTAGAAGTTGGATATTGTGAATTTTACATAGTTGAATGTTGCTTTTGTTGCCTTCCTTAAAGGGAAATTGGACTTTAAACTGCTGATGTGTAAGTTATTGCTAATCAGTTTGATCCTTTCAAGGCTTGTTTTAAGCTCTGCTAACAGTCTATAGCAGCTTTTAATCTAAGGCTAATTTACCCCTTGTATTTAATTATCTGTATTTAGGTATTTATTATGGTAGCTTCCCACTTCCAGGTAGCTATCTATTGCTATACAAAGAATTGTCCCAAAGCACTAAAGCTTTAAAGAACACATTCATTATCCTACAGTGTCCATTGGATTGGAATCCCAGTACAAGTTCCCCTGGCTTACTGTCTCTCATAAGGCTATAATTAAAATGTCAGCCAGGGGTGCAGTCATCTCAAAACTTGACTGTGAGAGAATCCTCTTCTCAGCTCTCTCAAGTGGTTGTTCACAAGATTTAGTTGCTCATGAGGTATTGGCTGGAGCTCTTTCTTATTTCCTTGCCACATGATCTTATCCATAACACAGCTCACAATGGCAGCTGGCTTCCATTAGAGTAAGCCAAAAAGAAGGCAAGAGAGAAGGCAAGTAAGACTTAAGCCAGTATTATTTTCTAATTTAATCTAAGAAGTAACATCTCACCATTTTTTGCTGTATTCTATTATTTATAGGCAACTCACTATGTCTTGCTCACATTTAAGAAGAGAAGATAATAAATCCCTGGAAGAGTGGAACATGGGGAGTATCTTAGAATACTAGCGCATCCCTGCTAAGGCGTAATCATAACTTGTTACATATATCCAGAATGTCTTCAGTGTTCAATGAAGATTCTGATGTCTGAGTGGTCAGACTTCACCACCTCCCAGACCTGAATGAGGTCTGGGAATTGTTTAGTTTACAGGTTTCTGAACACTGCCTGACCTCAGGGAGCTCATTCTTAAATAAGTTTGCTTAGTAGTTAACAAAAGGCTCAAGGGGACACTTTTATGGATTTTGGGAGCTCTATCTCTACATAGCTCCCTTTTCTCTGATACTATGTTCTCTAAATTACAGCCACCTCAGCCTCCCCAAGCTCTGCCCTCTGTGTCTTTTACTCAGTATTACTGTTATGCTTCGTTTTGTTTTTCCTTTTTGCACTGTGGTCAGGACCGTGCCTCTAGGCAGAAAGCTGGGACAATAGGACTCATCATATTTCTTTCCTTTATCTTAGGAATCGTAGTTCATGCTGCCTGTTATCTCATATTTGGGCCAGGATGTGTCATCTATTATGCTTGGTTTTGTTGATGTTCATGGGAGAATGACAAGTCTGGTCCCATTTACTCCATCATGTTCAGAAGCAGAAATCTTCCAGGAATCTTTGTACCAGCTTTATTCTTCCTTAGATATTGTGTATAGTATAGTTAGAATATCTTTTTCCTATACAAATGTTAGCCTTACATAAGCAAATACTAAAATAAGGCTCGGAAGTTGAAAAGAAACTAAATTAACAGGAGTTACAAGTACCCTACCAAAGTGATTTCTATAAAGTTCCTTAATATAGCAACATATTTTTTAAAAATACAATTTAAAAAAAACCTTTCAGGAGCATTCATTCCATCTATTTTTTTTTAAAGATTTTATTTATTTATTTGAGAGAGAGAATGAGATAGAGAGAGAGCATGAGAAGCGGGAGGGTCAGAAGGAGAAGCAGACTCCCTGCTGAGCAGGGAGCCCGATGCGGGACTCCATCCCGGGACTCCAGGATCATGACCTGAGCCGAAGGCAGTCGCTTAACCAATTGAGCCACCCAGGCACCCCATTCCATCTATTTTTAAAAGTAACTATGAATGTCAATCTAACTGTAATATAATTCATTAAAAATTCTTAACCGCAAAATATTTAATAGGGCTTCAAATTGTTAATGTTGTCCATCTTTGTACACTTTAAATCCTAAAAATGTCTTCTACAGGAATTTTTTTCCCATGCTTCACTTTATGGTAATATACTTTCAAAGGTTACAAGTGAAAAGTTCATCAGATTAATAATAGCTGATGTTGTACTCTGCTAAACTCCCCAATATTTTCCTTTTACTGTCATTCATTTATCACATGGCTACCTATAATGCCCTAGATTTGAAACTAATTAACAAAAGAGCAAAATTTCCTTTGCATTTATTTGTTCCTTGCCTTTGGGTCTTGGAGAACATTTATAGCCCTCTTTCTTTTAGACTCTTTCTGGGCATGAGCAACCATTGCAAAGGATTATCTAGTTACTCTAATTTCTACACTGCTCATTGCACAGAGACAATGTTTCTCCTAGATACAGATTTGATGTATACACAAATTCGGCCTGATTGTGTATGCAGGAAGAGGAATAGTTACTCAAAAACCGATAGAAAAATAAAATTTCATATCCACTCCCTCTTCCCCTTACTATAATGCAGGCTAAGCCTGCCTGAAAGTTCTAAAAAGGAGAGGTTATTCAGAACCACAAGCTGCACTCAATAAGACCTCTTAAGATATAGTTCACAAGGAGCATGATATAGAAGAGGAAGTAAAGGAAGAATTAAAAGTTAGGGTATTAATGCCCTCCTCTTAATCAGAGAATATTCAAAAAATACTGTCAAAAAGCGATGCTGTAAACATAAAGGTTTAAGTATATTTGAGTAATTTTAAATGTAACCAAATGGGATAATTTTTGAAAAAAATAATAAAATTTTAAATATTAAAAAAAGATATAGTTCACATATTTCTAATGTTAAGATTCTGTATTAGATAGTTTACAGGACTTTTTAACATTGTTTTGTGTCCCTTTAAAAAGTGAGTAAATAAAGAAGGATGATGAGTGTTAAGAAAGAAGATATACTCTATGTGTCATAACATTTGTAAATAATATTTGTGTTGGGCAATAGTATTTGTATTTGGCTATTGATAATATTGATAATAACCCAATATGACCTCTCTTTTTCTTTATTCTGGCTTACTCTCTTTCTATGTCCTCTTTCCGTTGTCTGTTTTCTGGCCCATGCGCTACTGCTGGTCAGAAGAGTATTCTAAAATTTTACTTTTTGTTAAGAAGGCTAATTTTCAGTTTGGATCTGAGCTGAAAATAGTTCCCAAATTGCCCTGAAGTCATGACTGTCAGGATATTTCTAATGTAATATTTTTAAGCATGCTCCTGGGCCAGCAATGCTAATGGTTTAACTGCATAATCAGTTTGGGCTCAATGTCTGGAAGACAACTGTGGTCTGTTGGCATAATCTAAAAAAGAAGGCACAATGTCCAATTAGTAGAGGTGAAAAGATTAACAAAATTTTTTCACTGATTAAGAATGAGTACTATAAGTACTATGTTTGGAAACTTGTTTTGGTTAATAAATTCTGATTCCATTATTAATAAAGATTGTATCTCTAGTAAATGAGTTGAGTTCAACTAGGAAATCTACAAAGCTAAATAGAACCTGTTTATCTTCTATATTTTCATTGCGACTTGCAAATGGAAATGTTTGCATATTTTACATATTTCAACATTTTACAATTCTAAAGTGGAAAATTAAAAAAAAAATCTGCAGCACAGAATTGGGCAACTGTGTTTGACATATCTAATCCTGCTTATTCTGGGAGTTACTGAACTCCTGGCTAAATGTGGAGGAAGCAGACAGCTGCTTCTGTTGTTTCTCTTTCCACAGCACAGCAATGAATTTAAACATGAAGGTGGCATTTGAATACTAAAGAATATTCATTCTTCTCCTGGCTAAAATTGAAGTACTAGCAAATATATAATGTTGTCAGATTAAATCAATTTTAATTTAATTAACATATCATTATTCAAAATGGGCAGTACTTGTTTTCAAAGACAGAGTTACATTTTCCCTTATAAATAATTTTTAATCAAATTTGGACTAAAACAATTTCTATTTCTACACAAAAACCTGGGATTGTAAGGGTTACATTTGCTATTTGCTTTAGACAATTTATAAAACAAACATTGACAAAACATTTTGGTGTCATGAATACTGCTGAATTTCCAAATTTACCAGAAGTTCTAAAAATAAAATTCTAAAATCATATCAGTTGCTCAAATGAAGAATAAAATTATTTTTGGAAGTCTCATAATGGGCATCTAGAGAGGCTCTTTTCACTATGAGGAATTTCTTATTCATCAATTTTAGACAGATTCTTAGCAAGAAAAAAATGCAACAGAATGCAATTTATAAAAATTCATTTTTAGTATTATTTTGGCAAATAAAATATTGGAAAGTTAGTTCCTTCTTAAATACCTACAGGTGGCATTAAATATAAGCTATTTATAATAAAATATGGGATCTCTTTTTATTGTACTGGTATAGTGATACCCATGTAATAATTTAATTTCCTATTCTAGATTTCTAAGGATATTTGCCAATGATTCCAAATTATTAAGAACAAAAATTCAGACAGTGCCCACAAGAGATCTCAACCAACAGGAAAATATAATGTTCATTTGACATAGTTCTCTCTGTACAAGATGAGAAATTACAATTATTTTTTTTACCTGAGTTAACCAATGTTTTTCATTTGGGTTTCTGATATAAGAGTTCTTATGTTAAACAAAACAAAGCAACAGACCAGAAAAGCCATCAAAACGCAATGTCTAATTCATGCAGTTGTGAGAGAGTTCATGCCTGCTAGAATGAGCTTCTACGAATGACCCTGGACGGTTCTTTCTTTGTTGTTGTTAAGATTTTCTTTATTTGAGAGAGAGCAAGGGAGCACAAGCAGAGAGAGGGGCAGAGGGAGAGGGAGAAGTAGGCTCCCTGCTGAGCAGGGGGCCTGATGCAGGGCTCGATCCCAGGACTCCGGGATCATGAGATCATGACCTATGCGGAAGGCAGACGCTTAACCAACTGAGCCACCCAGATGCCCAACCCTGGACTGTTTTGTTCCTCTTTGCAATAAACTCTATTTATACTTTGCATCTTGTAGAACTTCGTGATTGGATGTACTTGGGCTTTTTCAACATTTGCAACTAGGCTGTGCACAGCTAGCCCCACATTCATGAATAATTAGCCTATATTATTCTAGCTTTCTAGTAGAGTGACTCGAGGTTGACTAGTTTGTTTATTTAATTATTTGTTTTTTATTTCTTTGTACCCTGCTTTCTTACATAAAAAGGTTATAAAGTGACTTGTAAAGATGCATACAAAACATATACACAAAGATGTGTGTAAAGATGCATACAAGATAAAATATATTTAAACAAGAGAATGGTGAAAAAAGGGAACAGTTGGAGGCAAAAGCAGGAAAACAGTTCGGAGCCAGGAGTTTAATATGGAAAAACAAATCCAGAAAATAGTTTAATTTGGTACAGGTGAGTCACAATTATGGTTCTAGGTTTATTTAATAAACAGTTTAGGAAAGGAACGGGGTAAATAACAGAATTCCCAGGAGCAAAACAAACAAATGGGACAGCTGTGGCTAATTTGAACATTACTTCGAAAGTCAACATGCTTTGGAGGCAGCAATCTGGATTCAAATTCTGCTTTGTCATTCACCAGTGATGTAACTTTGGACATGTCACTTTACCTATATGTGCCTCTGATTCTTCATCTATCAGGTATAAATAATAGCAATGAAACTATTAGTGGGTTGCTCTGAGAAGTAAACAACTTAATCTACAAGTGCTTTGCACAGTGTCTGACATATAACACTCAATACATAATGAATGGGATAAATTATAACAAAAAGTAATTTTCAAATCTAAAAACATGGGAATATTATTATAAAAAGGATTTATCAATATCTGTAAGAGTATATTTAAAAGTGATTTTAAGATTATAAGGCGACAGTATTGGACCATGAGTTAAGAAACCCCTAGTTCTTATCCTGTTGCTTCTAGCATCTGATTGACAATGAATCATTTTTTTTAATATCTCAGAGTTTTAGTTTTCTCATCACCAGAGATCACCTGGACAATCTCAGGTGGATTTGTTTCAGCTCTAGTATTATCTTGTTCGGACAAAGCTATTCTTGTTGTTGTTGTTGCAGATAGATATTTTAACAGGGGTAGTATTGATTAAAATCAAACTAAAAGAAAGAAAACGAAGATCACTCTCAAAATATTATTGAGTTAGGGAACTTGAAGTTCAATGTTGCACAGGCAGCAACCCACTAGACACCAAGGGAAGGAAATGAAGAAAATTAGAGCACAAGCACTACTGGAGACACCGGCCACCCTCGTGACCAACTTACACACCATCGCAGTTAGCATTGTTATTTTAATATTTAGAGCAAGCTCATCTAGGATTATTATAAGACTCTACACAAGTTTTATTCATGATTAACTGTCAGAGAAAAGTAGATCCACTGCAACAATGCGACTCAAAAATGAAAGACTTCAGCTTATGATGCTATGAAAGCAAGGATTACTTTAGCTTCTTCAGAATTGTTTAGGGCTTATTAAACACAGTTGACAAGAGGGGACCAAAACATGTTTCTGATGATATTATATTTTTGAGGCGTGTTGTAACAGTCATTTGGTAGATGGGAAAATATGCATTAATATCTAACAAAGCATGCATCCCTATAGAAGATCATAAATTTTACATATTCACTGAATACTTCATTGCATTAGCATTCTCATCATGTGTTTCAGCCTAATGAAAACTATTTGAGGTTATCATCAAACTATGTTTTAAAGATTTATTTATTTATTTTAGAAACAGAGAGAGAGAGAGAGAGCATGAGCAGGGGGAGAGGCAGAGGCAGAGAGAGAGAATCCTCAAGCAGACTCCCCCCACCGCCTCGGCCCCCCAAGCGCAGAGCCTGAGACGGGGCTCGATCCCAGGACTCTGAGATCCTGGCCTGAGCTGAAATCAAGAGTTGGATGCTCACCCAACTGAGCCACCCGGGTGCCCCCATCATCAAACTATTTTTTTAAATATTCCTTAGCCAGAACATTTCAGATCATCTCTTCTTTCTCACTACCTCCTTTCAAGGGTTTAATCAGTACCCTGTCACATTGAGCAGAATGAAGGCAGGTTTGGCTTGTTCCTTCCAGGAGGCCACTTGTGGGATTGAGAGCCAGATGCCTGCAATGGGATTATTATGCGAAGGTGGTGCTTGGACCATGGATGGATGTGGCAGACTCAGGAAAAATGAATTGAGCCTAAGTCAGCAAGGAGTTGCCAAATGACCCTGACCATATTGGGAGTAGATGCACAAGTCTACCTGCCAAGGCATTAGCAGCAAATGTATAGGAGACACCCAGTGATAAGACAAAATGAAGGGCATCCACCTGCTTAAAAGTAGACTGAAGGATCCCTCCTCAATACCAATGAGGATGCAGTGAGTTACCCAAATGTCATCTTAGAAAGTACAGAAGGAGGAAAACAACTGGAGAGGGAGCTTGACTTTTAATTGACTGAATATTTATCCAAAAAGAGACCATACAATTTAGAAGAATCCAAAACCTTTTTTCTGAAGAAAACTTTAAATTGTTCTGTCATAACCCAACACTAACGAGAAGACTGGATCCTCACTGAAATTTCTTGCACATCCAAGTTAGCAACACGTTCATTTTCAACCCACCACACGTCATTTTTTAAATTATATCCAGTATATACATACTATTAAACTAGAGAGAAGAACTTATTCCAATTTCAAGGAGTATAGAGGCTTTATTGTCAATGAGTCCAGTGAGATGGCAGTGACAGTGTATACTACCTTGTCTTAGCTTGAGCTGACATAATAAAACATCATAGACTGTATGGCATAAGCAACACAGTTCTGGAGGCCGGAAAGTCCAAATTCAGGGTACCAGTATAATCGATCTCTGGTAATGACTCTCTTCTTGGCTCGCAGAAAACCACTTTCCTGCTAAGTCCTTACATGGTGCAGAGAAAGAGAGGCAGCAAGTTCCCTGGAGCATCTTTTTCCAAGGGCACTAATCCCATCATAAAGGCCCCATGCTCATAACCCCATCTAAACCTAATTATCCCCCAAAGGTCCTATCTGCAAATACCATCATATCAGGGATTGGGGCCTCAACATATAAATTTGGAGAGGACATAATTCATTCAAAGCATAGCCTAACCAAAAAGATATCAAAATTGCTACATTTCTGTATTGTCAGTAAAAATAAAGAAGGAAGGAGACTAATCATTTACAAGGGAAGATTAAAAGCAGTTAAATATTAGGTTATCCTGAAGCACAGACACACAGTTACTTAGGAGTCTGACTGCTGTGTGAATCCCAATGTGAAGTTTGGCGAGGGACCACTGAAGTCTGCCAGTGTACAAGAACCAGTTCCGCTCACCCAAGTCAAAGCCTACAGCATCTTTAAGCCATCTCAGGAACATGCTGTGACCCACTTTATAAAGTACAGCATTAGTGCCAGCATTATCAAAATGAATGCTTGGCCAGTCTCCAGATTCTCAAAGAAGATATAGAGGAGTTTTAACAGTGCCATTTTAGGAACTTTGTCCTGCTTCTTGAATAGATAAGGAAAAACACTTTGGAAAACAATCAAGAAATCTTGTGAGTCATAATGCACTATCATTTTATATAATTTTTTTCTTACTCATTGACATGATATTTGTGGAATACCAGGCATGGTTTTTATGTAACATCTATTGAAAAAGAAAATATCCTAGGGCTAGCCCTAGCCAAATGATGACAGTTACTTTGCAGAGTCACTGTCTTGTAGTGGAAAATTCACTCCGCTAAGAATTTAGATTCTAGAGTCTAATCCCTCAGCTGTCACTAAATAGCTGTGTGACAATGATCACTCAATCTCTAGACCATAAGTTTTGCCATCTGTTAAATGGAGCCCATAGTAACCCCTTTACTCTCTTCTCTACTTGTCTTACGTAAATACTTCAATAGGATAATGTCAGGGAAAAAGAAAAACAGCTTTAAAACGAGGAGATAGTATGTAGGTGCAAAGCATTTTGTTTTCTTTTGGGTTTTTTTTTTGTTTGTTTGTTTCCTCTCTCTCTTTCTCTCTTATTGTGCTACCTTAAAATGCTCTGATTGCTCTCAAACTGGAACAAGGATGGGTAAAATAAAAGTAAAAGTTAGAAAAAGAATGTGGATATGTGAAAGCCTAGCTGGGTATGTATTGAACGGTTTGAGGTTACTTTAGTGTTACTGTTTTAACATTTGCTAGAATGAACGTGCCACTCCTAGGGACTCTATCTTGTATTTCTGTCTTCTAAAATGCCAGACTATTTCATGAAGGACACTCCATCCTGGTTAGTAATATTTCTGTCTGAAATATTTTACAATCTCTAGTGGGCCACTTTTCACAAATAAGAAAACCCAATTCTAAAGTGGATGCCTTGATATCTTGAAATTAACACTCTTTTTTTTTTTAAGATTTTATTTATTTATTTGAGAGAGAGAGAATGAGAGAGAGCAAGCACATGAGAGGGGGGAGGGTCAGAGGGAGAAGCAGACTCCCTGCTGAGCAGGGAGCCCGATGCGGGACTCGATCCAGGGACTCCAGGATCATGACCTGAGCCGAAGGCAGTCGCTTAACCAACTGAGCCACCCAGGTGCCCGAAATTAACACTCTTAAAACTTAAAGTTTGTTTTGTCCTTGCTCTCTCTTTCTCCAATGACTGTAGCTTTAACCACTGAGCATGAGCAAATCCACTATCTCTTATCTCAAAACCTCTTGACCAGACATGCTTTATAATCAGGTTATTTTAGATTTATAGGCAGGTGATATTGCATAAATTGTACAATGTTGTAACATTCTACCCCCTTCACCTCAAGAAGTGAATGTAGCACCTCACAGCCAAGTACACTGATATTTTGGCAGTAAAGCAAATGAATATTCACAAGTGTGATAAATGAAGACTGGAAATGGTCTCACATCAGTTCAGGTTAGTATTTGCAGCCAAGTAAGTTCAAGTCGGGCCAGATGTTGCAGCCAACTAAGTTTAAAGAAGTTTTGGGTTTTAGAGTTGTTTGGATATTAGAACTGCAGATAAGAGATTATATAGATCTATAGAAAGAACGACCTGAGGTTCACTTTTTACACTCAGCCTCAAATCCAGAAAAATTTCCAACTTTTCCAGGGTGGAAAAAACAGATCAACCCTCAGTTTCCATATCCATTTCTCAAGTCTGTGTTTGATGTTAATTTGTTGTTAATGTCAGGATTGGTCATGAATATTTTAAATATACTTACATTTAATTTGGGAAGGACCTTAGAAATCACTTGATATATACCTTTATTTACTTAATAATAAGCTTGGCTCAGAGAATTTACATGAATCTTTGTGCATGGAGAATCAAAGCATAAACGTTGGAGTCAATCAGATGGATCTGTCTTCAAATACTTCCTCTGCTTCTTGCTGTAGTATAAAATGGAGTAAGCTACTCCATTTTCTTAGCCTCAGTGCTCTCATCTGTAATGTGAGTGTTATAATACCTCCAACATAGGCTTTCACATTTATTACTGAATGTTTACTGAGTGCCTGCTTAGTAGTGGGCACTGGTCTAGGCACTGGGAATACATCAGGATTGTTTTTAGCATTAAGTGTGACAGTATATATAAAACTTAGCACAATGGCTGGCACCTTGTAGATAGTAATTACTATGGTCAATTATTTTTATCATCCAATGGTAGAGTCATTGAAAAAAAAAATCTCAACACTCCAGGATCACAATTCATTTATTCTTTAAGAAAAATGGAGAGAGGGCGCCTGGGTGGCTCAGTTGGTTAAGCACCTGCCTTCGGCTCAGGTCATGATCCTGGAGTCCCGGGATCGAGTCCCACATCGGGCTCCCTGTTCGGCGGGGGGTCAGCTTCTCCTTCTGACCCTCTTCCCTCTTGTGCTCTCTGTCTCTCATTCTCTCTCTCTCTCAAATAAATAAATAAAATCTTTAAAAAAAAAAAAAGAAAAAAAAAAAGAAAAATGGAGAGAAGGGTGCCTGGGTAGCTCAGTCAGTTAAGCGTCCAACTCTTGATTTCAGCTCAGGTCATAATCTCAGGGTTGTGGGATTGAGCCCTGTGTCAGGCTCTGCACTGAGCATGGAGTCTGCTTGATCCTCTCTCTCCTTCTTCTCTGCCCCTCCCCCAACTCACACTCTCTAAATAAATAATTAAATAAATAAATAAATAAATAAATAAATAAATAAATAAATAAATAAAATCTTGAAAAAAAAGAAATTGGGGAGAGGTGGATGTAGAAGTAGACAGTGTCGTTTGTTCATGCCAATGTGCCCAGAGTAATATTGGATTTGGAATATTACAATATTAGTGTTTCAATATCAGTGATTTCCTGGTTTGTGTTAGAGATTACCTAGCTTTATGGTGCCATTAAAATGTCCCAGTCTTGGGATATGTCCTTCTAAAAGGGTAGAATCTCAGAGACTGCCTAAGTTACAGACTACCCATGTTTATTGGTTTGTCAGGATCATTCTTTTATTTCTTAGGGACTTGGGCTAAAATTTTATAGCTAAATGGGAACATAGCAATTTCTAATAATAACATATGTCCCACTATTTTTATTACTTCCATGATGCAATAGCATTTTCTTAATAAAAAAAAAAAAAACATAATGCAAACATTTTGAACTAATGAAAAAGGTTAATTGTTAGAATACCATTGCCAGGGCGCCTGGGTGGCTCAGTCGGTTAAGCGACTGCCTTCGGCTCAGGTCATGATCCCAGGGTCCTGGGATCGAGTCCCACATCGGGCTCCCAGCTTAGCGGGGAGCCTGCTTCTCCCTCTGACCCTCTCCTCTCTCATGCTGTTTCTCTCTTGCTCGCTCTCTAATAAATAAATAAATAAAATCTTAAAAAAAAAAAGAATACCATTGCCAATATTAATAGTCAGCAACTTACATGTTTTGTTGGGTTAGGTGCTAGCTGAAGATGAACAGCAAGATATTATTTGTTTTGTATGAAATTGAATGCTTGTTCCTCATTTTTTTTCCTGTTAGTGAATTTTATAATTTTTAATATTTTCTGTACAAGTCAGTGTTATTTTAGTTTTAAGTTTAATTTTAAAGAAAGCATGAGGGACGAAGAATATTTTTTTACCCCAGAAGATACAGTATATGCACTTTGTTTTCCATTGGAAATTTTCTATAATTCAACGCTAGTTGTGGAGTTTTTGAAGCATGTGGGAGCAAACTGGCAGTCATCTTAGAACTGTTCCCTGTTTTCACTCAAATCATAGAAATGACTAACTGGAAACATTTCATTTTAATATAGAATAATGATATATTTAACATTTTGGATGGAGAGAATGAAATACCTGTGAGTCATAGGATTCTGTCTCATTAAGATGAAACAGCGCTCAACAAATTGATTTGAGTGTGTGTGTGTGTGTGTGTGAGTGTGAGTGTGTAGTAAAAAAAAAAGATATAAACCAGTTAATTTTTTTATTAATTTTATTTTATCATGTTAGTCACCATACATTACATCATTAGTTCTTGATGTAGTGTTCCATGATTCATTGTTTGCGTATAACACCCAGTGCTCCATGCAATACGTGCCCTCCTTAATACCCATCCCCAGGCTAACCCATCCCCCCACCCCCCTCCCCTCTAAAACCCTCAATTTGTTTCTCAGAGTCCATAGTCTCTCATGGTTCGTCTCCCCCTCCGATTTACCCTGCTTCATTTTTCCCTTCCTACTATCTTTTTTTTTTAATATAATGTGTTATTTGTTTCAGAGGTACAGGTCTGTGATTCATCAGTCTTACACAATTCACAGCGCTCACCATAGCACATACCCTCCCCAATGTCTGTCACCCAGCCACCCCATCCCTCCCACCCCCCACCACTCCAGCAACCCTCAGTTTTAAACCAGTTAATGTTTTAAAAATTATTCAGATTCCTTCTAAGGAAATACATTACAATATGACTGATACATAAGCTCCATTCAGTTTACTGAATCATATTTATAGAAGCTCTGCTTTTTATATATTTTTAAGATTTTAGTATTTTTGAGGCATTTTGGTAGGATGGAAGAGACACAAGTAGTTTGAGGGGAGTAAGTCCTTTTTATTTTCAAAATCCTGTAACAAAGTGTTTGTTCTAAGATGAGTTTTATTTTAGGATTGGGCAAGTGACATATTTCCCAGGGAATTTTCCAGCGATTTCTGAAGATTTTAGAAATTATCACTCCAGGTTTCCAAAATTTCAACAGCACAGGTTTGAAAGATGGAGGGTTATAAAAATAGTTTGCAAAGGGGCTCTCAATACAGAATAGTAAACTGGAAAAAAAAATAAAGTGTAAGTAAAAATGCTTTTCCTTGGTCTTGTCTTTGAAAAACAACATTCTACATTGACTTGAAAAAACATTGGGAACTAGAAGTTCTAGAGACAGAAGGAATAGCAGCAGCTGACTACAGCAGTCACTCCTCTGGCCCTTTACATGAGTTTGCACAGAGAATAAATTTAATTATGGCTACCAATTCCATGTTGCTTAATGTAAAGGGAGTCTAGGCAGGGAAATATGGTCTAAATCAAACAAAGCAAGTGAAAATCTCAGAAACCCACCGAGATGATTATTTATTAAGGAACATATATAATTCCTAAAAGTAAGTTTGATAAATATTGATATTAAATAAAGGCTATACGCCTCTCATTGCAATTTCCCAATGTGAAAGTATGCCTTACCTTTTATGATATAAAAAAATGTCATAAAAATTTGGAGTATAATATCAATTCCTGTTTTCCAGTTTGGTAATGGTGATAGTGGTGGTGGAAAGGGAAGGTAGATAGATGATATAAACCTAAATTTTTCATACTAAACAGTCTTGTTTACTCAATCCAGATAAAATTCACCAAGTGAATTTTTTTATTTGTATCACAATTTTTTATGTTTTCTTCTTGATGACTTAGAATACTTTGAGTATGAAAAATTAAACTATCTTAGTATTACTTTCCAACTTAGAAATGGTTATATTTAATATAGTTACATAAAGCTATATAAACAGCTCTTTAGTCTTGAAAATCAAATAAATTGTTTGAACTAAAAAACAATGTCAACACTCTTATATTCACATATTGTAGCCTCTGAGAATACAATTTATGTTTGTATGGAACTACCTCAATGTACAATTTCATTTTGTCAAACAGACCCACAAACTATTCTGTTAATGTATATTTATTTCTCTTTTTTGGTATTGTAAACTCATATCAGACACACTTAAAAACCACATGATAGGAGAAATTGTTTTCCCCTTTTTAAAGAATAATTTGTAACATTAACAAGATACAGTGGGAAACCAGAGTGAACCACACCCATTAATAATACAAACACCCCAAGGTGCATAACTACTAGCAGACCCAGTAGATTATAAATGACAAAAACAAAAATTTTATTTTCTAAAGATGTAAAAGGAAAGTAGGTCTGAGAGAAGGAGGACAGAATCATCTTTCATGCCTGCTTAGTGATACTTAGCAGGCCAAAGAAAAATAAAACAATCTGTCTCCAGTGCTCAGATACCTGTACAAACACCTAATTAGAACCTAGGTGGCAGCACTGAAGGCAAATAAAGGATTAAGAAACAGAAATATAATGGGCATTTTTACTGAAGTATTTTATTTTCCCTTGAGAAGTTACACCAATGGATTGAAGAATATGGTGCTCCACTTTTCATACAGTCTTAGAGACTGGTCTTAAAGTTAGGAAGTTTTCTGAGGCAGCACTTGATAATTATTCATGCCACTGAAGATATGAGATTAATCAAAAGTCCTGAAATTTTTAGGTAGGAGTGAGTTAATACCCTACACTTAAAGAGATAAAAATTACTTTCTAGGTGCTCACTACATATAAAAAGAAGACAAACACTAAGCAATGATTCAGAGGGAGCTTAGAAGTCCACACTACCTCCTTTTCCTGAGCCCTTGACATTGAGCACTACTGTAAAAGGTCAACTTTGTTTCACGACCCTGTTACACCTTAATGGTTTAAGAAGGTCTCCACTCTCTTAAAGAGCCCAACTATGAGATTCAGTCAAATGTGCTTCTAAGGATGTTTCTTCTTCTTAAGAAGAATATGTCTAAAGTGTCAACCAAAGATGTAATTTAATGTGGTGATTGATTACAATAACAGCTATAGAGTTGCCACCAAACTAAAGAAAATTGTAGACTAAAGACTAAGAAGATTGTTCTAGATGATGTTGATAAACAAAATTTGTATATGTTGGCCATGGATATAGTTTGGAATAGAAGTTTTCAATTTTCATGGAACATTAAAAGTACCTGAGAAGATTTTTTTTTTTTTAGATTTTATTTATTTATTTGAGAGCAAGAGAATGAGAGACAGAGAGCATGAGAGGGAGGAGGGTCAGAGGGAGAAGCAGACTCCCTGCCAAGCAGGGAGCCCGATGCGGGACTCGATCCCGGGACTCCAGGATCATGACCTGAGCCGAAGGCAGTCGCTTAACCAACTGAGCCACCCAGGCGCCCACCTGAGAAGATTTTAATACAAATTATTATGTCACATGTTAGATTTTCTAAATATGGGAACCTGGAGACTATATTTATTAAAAGTCCTCCAGGTGGTGGTTGTGATATGCATTCTGGTTTGAGAATAATCGGTCTAGATTGAGAATCCTTATTTTACTTAATCCTAAATATGTATCTTTTTGTTCCTAACCAAATCAAAAGTGTAAAAACTATCATTTATATGATTAGTCTTATACTTGAGAAATTATCTAACATTTCTTCTAATCTTAATGTTTTAGTTATATTTGTGTGTAGACCTGACTTGTTTAGGATTTTTTTCCATAAATAGCTGACAAACATGTTTAAATTAAAAAATAATAATAATAATAACTACTTTACAAGTAACAAACTAATTGTGAATTGAAACAAGTCATTTTTTTTGCTGATAAAACTTGCAAAAATATGACAGAAATTATTGTTTATTATGTTTTGAAGTTCAGGAAAGTATCACTAAGTTGAAAACACATTTTTTAAAAAAGAGTATACATAGTATGGAATGATGTTTATTAATGAACCAGTCCATTCTTTGACCAGAAACCCCACTTCATCACAAGATTTCAAAGACTTTACTTGTCAGGCTTTTCTCTTACTCTAAGATCCCATTCCTACTAAATGCTCAGTTTTACTCAGACATCATCTCTCTCCACACTGAATCAGAATTACAGTACATCCTTGCTTCCTTGATTGCCCCCAAACAGTCTTTACACAAGCAGATTTAGTTAAAATTTCTGGAAAAGAGAGCCACAAAATAAACAAACACGAATTTTAAAAGCCCTGTTTATATGCATGGGTGAATACTATATATGTATGTGTGTATAAAATACACTCTTTTTCCTTTTTTCTTATTTTGGGAGAATAACCATATACTCAAAAAGGTGATAGTTCCCTTTAATTTTTTTTTTATTATTATGTTATGTTAATCACCATACATTACACCATTAGTTCCATGATTCATTGTTTGGGTATAACACCCAGTGCTCCATGCAGAACGTGCCCTCTTTAATACCCATCAACAGGCTAACCCATACATGTACCCACCTCCCCTCTAGAATCCTCAGTTTGTTTTTTCAGAGTCCATAGTCTCTCATGGTTTTTCTCCCCCTCCGATTTCCCCCCCTTCATTCTTCCCCTCCTGCTATCTTCTTCTTCTTCTTCTTCTTTTTTAATATATAATATATTATTTGTTTCAGAGGTACAGGTCTGTGATTCAACAGTCTTGCACAATTCACAGCACTCACCATAGCACATATCCTCCCCAATGTCTATCACCAGCCACCCCATCCCTCCCACCCACCACCACTCCAGCAACCCTATTTGTTTCCTGAGATTAAGAATTCCTCATATCAGTGAGATCATATGATACATGTCTTTCTCTGATTGACTTATTTCGCTCAGCTAATACCCTCCAGTTATATCCATGTCATTTAAATGGCAAGATTACATTCCTTTTGATGGCTACATAATATTCCATTGTATATATACACCATTTCTTCTTTATCCATTCATCTTTCTATGGACATCTTGGCTCTTTCCACAGTTTGGCTATTGTGGACATTGCTGCTATAAACTTTGGGGTGCACGTACCCCTTCGGATCCCTACATTTGTATCTTTGGGGTAAATACCCAGTAGTGCAATTGCTGGATTGTACGGGAGCTCTATTTTCAACTTTTTGAGGAACCTCCATACTGTTCTCCAGAGTGGTTGCACCATCTTGCATTCCCACCAACAGTGTAGGAGGGTTCCCCTTTCTTCGCATCCCCGTCAACATTTGTCGTTTCCTGACTTGTTAATTTTAGCCACTCTGACTGGTGTGAGGTGGTGTTTCATTGAGGTTTTGATTTGGATTTCCCTGATGCCGAGGGATGATGAACACTTTTTCATGTGTCTGTTGTCCATTTGGATGTCTTCTTTGGAAAAATGTCTGCTCATATCTTCTGCCCATTTCTTGATTGGATCATTTGTTCTTTGGGTATTGAGTTTAATAAGTTTTTTATAGATTTTGGATACTAGCCCTTTATCTGATATGTCATTTGCAAATATCTTCTCCCATTCTGTCGGTTGTCTTTTGGTTTTGTTGACTGTTTCTTTCGCTGTGCAAAAGCTTTTTATCTCAATGAAGTCCCAATAGTTCATTTTTGCCCTTGCTTCCCTCGCATTTGGTGATGTTTCTAGGAAGAAGTTGCTGTGGCTGAGGTCGAAGAGGTTGCTGCCTGTGTTCTCCTCTAGGATTTTGATGGACTCCTGTCTCACATTGAGGTCTTTCAACCATTTGGAGTCTATTTTTCTGTGTGGTGTAAGGAAATGGTCCAGTTTCATTCTTCTGCATGTGGCTGTCCAATTTTCCCAACACCATTTGTTGAAGAGACTGTCTTGTTTCCATTGGACATTCTTTCCTGCTTTGTCGAAGATTAGTTGACCATAGAGATGAGGGTCCATTTCTGGGCTCTCTATTCTGTCCCATTGATCTATGTGTCTGTTTTTGTGCCAGTACCCTACTGTCTTGATGATGACAGCTTTGTAATAGAGTTTGAAGTCCGGAATTGTGATGCCACCAGCTTTGCTTTTCTTTTTCAACATTATTCTGGCTATTCAGGGTCTTTTCTGGTTCCATACGAATTTTAGGATTTTTTGTTCCATTTATTTGAAAAAAGTAGATGGTATTTTGATGGGGATTGCATTAAATGTGTAGATTGCTATAGGTAGCATAGACATTTTCACAATATTTGTTCTTCCAATCCATGAGCATGGAACATTTTTCTGTTTCTTTGTGTCTTCCTCAATTTCTTTTGTGGAGTATTCTATAGTTTTCTGAGTACAGATCCTTTGCCTCTTTGGTTAGATTTATTCCTAGGTATCTTATGGTTTGGGGTGCAATTGTAAATGGGATCGACTCCTTAATTTCTCTTTCTTCTGTCTTGTTGTTGATGTATAGAAATGCAACTGATTTCTTTGCATTGATTTTCTATCCTGCCACTTTACTGAATTCCTGTATGAGTTCTAGCAGTTTTGGGGTGGAGTCTTTGGGGTTTTCCACATAAAGTATCCTATCATCTGCAAAGAGTGAGAGTTTGACTTCTTCTTTGCTGACTTGGTTGCCTTTTATTTCTTTTTGTTGTCTGATTGCTGTGGCTAGGACTGCTAATACTCTGTTGAATAGCAGTGGTGATAGTGGACATCCCTTCCGTGTTCCTGACCTTAGGGGGAAAGCTTTCAGTTTTTCCCCATTGAGAATGATATTCACTTTTGGTTTATCATAGATGGCTTTTATGATATTGAGGTATGTACCTTCTATTCTTACACTCTGAAGAGTTTTAATCAAGTAAGGATGCTGTATTTTGTCAAATGCTTTTTCTGCATTTCCTCTATTGAGAGGTTCATAAGGTTCTTGTTCTTTCTTTGATTAATGTATTGTATCACATTGATTGATTTGCAGATGTTGAACCAAACTTGCAGCCCAGGGATAAATCCCACTTGGTCGTGGTGAATAATCCTTTTAATGTACTGTTGGATCTTATTGGTTAGTATTTTGGTGAGAATTTTTGCATCCATGTTCATTAGGGATATTGGTCTGTAATTCTCCTTTTTGATGGGGTCTTTGTATGATTTTGGGTTCAAGGTAATGCTGGCCTCATGAAATGAGTTTGGAAGTTTTCCTTCCATTTCTATTTTTTGGAACAGTTTCAGAAGAATAGGTATTAATTCTTCTTTAAATGTTTGGTAGAATTCCCCTGGGAAGCCATCTGGCCCTGGGCTCTTGTTTGTTGGGAGATTTTTCATGACTGCTTCCATTTCCTTAGTGCTTATGGGTCTGTTCAGGTTTTCTATTTCTTCCTGATTCAATTATGGTAGTTGATACATCTCTAGGAATGCATCCATTTCTTCCAGATTATCTAATTTGCTGGCATATAGTTGCTCGGAATATGTTCTTATAATTGTTTATATTTCTTTGGGATTGGTTGTGATCCTTCTTCTTTCATTCATGATTTTATTTATTTGGGTCCTTTCTCTTTTCTTTTTGATAAGTCTGGCCAGGGGTTTATCAATGTTATTAATTCTTTCAGAGAATCAGCTCCTAGTTTTGTTGATCTGTTCTACTGTTCTTTTGGTTTCTATCTCATTGATTTCTGCCCTGATCTTTATTATTTCTCTTCCCCTGCTGGGTTTAGCCTTTATTTGCTGTTCTCTCTCCAGCTCCTTTAGGTGTAGGGTTAAGTTGTGTACTTGAGACCTTTCTTGTTTCTTGAGAAAGGTTTGTATTGCTATATAATTTCCTCCTAGGACCACCTTTGCTGCATCCCAAAGATTTTGAACAGTTGTGTTTTCATTTTCATTTGTTTCCATGAATTTTTTTAATTCTTCTTTAATTTCCTGGTTGACCCATTCATTCTTTAGTAGGATGATCTTTAGCCTCCATGTATTTGAGTTCTTTCCAACTTTCCTCTTGCAGTTGAGTTCTAGTTTCAAAGCATTGTGGTCTCAAAATACATAGGGAAAGATCCCAATCTTTTAGTACTGGTTGAGACCTGATTTGTGACCTAGGATGTGATCTATTCTGGAGAATGTTCCATGGGTACTAAAGAATGTGTATTCTGTTGCTTTGGGATGGAGTGTTTTGAATATATCTGTGAAGTCCATTTGGTCCAGTGTGTCATTTAAAGCCTTTATTTCTTTGTTAATCTTTTGCTTAGATGATCTGTCCATTTCAGTGAGGGGGGTGTTAAAACCCCCTACTATTATTGTATTGTTGTCAATGTGTTTCTTTGCTTTTGTTATTAATTGCCTTATATAATTGGCTGCTCCCATGTTAGGGGCATAGATATTTACAATTGTTAGATCTTCTTGTTGGATAGACCCTTTAAGTAGGATATAGTGTCCTTCCTCATCTCTTATTATAGTCTTTGGTTTAAAATCTAATTTGTCTGATAGAAGGATTGCCACCCCAGCTTTCTTTTGGTGTCCATTAGCATGGTAAATAGTTTTCCACCCCCTCACTTTCAATCTGGAGGAGTCTTTGGGTCTAAAATGAGTCTCTTCCAGACAACATATCGATGGGTCTTGTTTTTTTCATCCAATCTGATAGCCTGTGTCTTTTGATTGGGGTATTTAGCCCATTTACATTCAGGGTAACTATTGAGAGATATGAATTTAGTGCCATTATATTGCCTGTATGGTGACTGTTACTGTATATTGTCTGTGTTCCTTTCTGGTCTATGTTGCTTTTAGGCTCTCTCTTTGCTCAGAGGACCCCTTTCAATATTTCTTGTAGGGCTGGTTTTGTGTTTGCAAATTCTATTTTGTGTGTGTGTGTGTGTGTGCTGGAAGATTTTTATCTCTCCTTCTATTTTCAATGACAGCTTAGCTGGATATAATATTCTTGGCTGCATATTTTTCTCATTTAGTGCTCTGAATATATCATGCCAGTCCTTCTGGCCTGCCAGGTCTCTGTGGATAGGTCTGTTGCCAATGTAATTTTTCTACCATTGTAGGTTTTACAGACCCCTTGTCCTGAGCTGCTTTCAGGATTTTTCTCTTTGTCTCTCAGACTTGTAAGTTTTACTATTAGATATTGGGGTGTTGATCTATTTTTTTTTTTATTTTGAGGGGGGTTCTCTGTGCCTCCTGGATTTTGATGCCTGTTTCTTTCCCCAAATTAGGGAAGTTCTCTGCTATCACTTGCTCCAATATACCTTCTGCCCCTCTCTCTCTTTCTTCTTCTTCTGGGATCCCAATTATTCTAATATTGTTTCATCTTATGGTATCACTTATCCTTCGAATTCTGCCCTCGTGATCCAGTAGTTGTTTATCTCTTTTTCTCAGCTTCTTTATTTTCCATCATTTGGTCTTCTATATCACTAATTCTCTCTTCTGCCTCATTTATCCTAGCAGTTAGAGCCTCCATTTTTTATTGCACCTCATTGATAGCCTTTTTGATTTCGACTTGGTTAGATTTTAGTTCTTTTATTTCTCCACAAAGGGTTTCTCTAATAACTTCCATGCTTTTTTCAAACCCAGCTAGTATCTTTAAAATCATCATTTTGAACTCTAGTTCTAACATCTTACTAATGTCCATATTGATTAGGTCCCTGGCAGTCAGTACTGCCTCTTATTCTTTTTGTTGAGGTGATTTTTTCCATCTTGTCATGTTGTCCAGAGGAGAATAGATGAATGAGAGAACAAAATGCTAACAGGGTAACAGCGTCCCCAGAAAATATACACTAAATAAATCAGAAGAGACCTGAAACTGGGGGAAAAGAAAACGAAAGAAAGAAAAAAGAAGAAAAAAAACAAAAACAAAAACAAAAAGATAAAAACAAACAAAAACAAAACAAAACAGAATATGATCAGATATGATCAGGCTGGTGCATAGATCAGTGCCACACACTAGATTTTGGGGGTATTTTGGTCTGTTAGAAGAAAATGCTTCCCAAAATTTTAAAGAAAGAAAAACTTATATGTGTACAAAAACAAGGGTAAATATAATGAAGGGATGGAATATGACTGTAAAGATGAAAATTATAAAAGATTATATAAAGGGAATTGATAAGAAGTTGGTTGAAAAAAGAAAGAAGAGGATTTAAAAAAAGGGGGGGGAGAACGTGATCAGGCAGTAGACTAGAACAAAGCCATACACTAGAGATTTAGGGTATATTTTGATCTGTTAGAAGAAACTGTATCCCAAAAATTTAAAGAGAGAACAACTTAAATATATATATACCAAAAATAAGGTTAACTACTATGAAGGGATTGAATATGACTCTAAAAATGAAAAATAAAAAAGATTTTTTTAAAAAAGGGATTGATAAGATGTTGGTTGAAAAGGGAAAAAGAAAAATTCAAAAAAAAAATTAACTTTGAAAGACTAAAGAATCATGGTAAAAAAAGCCATGGATTCTATGTGCATTATTCCCCTAGCGCTGGAGTTCTGCTGTTCTCATTGATCAGTAAACTTGGTCTTGGCTGGCAGTTCTTGCTGATCTTCTGGGGGAGGGGCCTGTTGCCATGGTTCTCAAATGTCTTTGCCTGAGGTGGAATTGCCCCACCCTTGCCCGGTCCAGGCTAAATAATCTGCTCGGGTTTGCTCTTGGGGGCTTTTGTTCCCTGCAAGCTTTCTGTACAGTTTTGGAGGACGAGAGCGAAAATGGCGGCCTCCCAATCTCCGCCAAGGAGGAGCTGAGAACTCGGGGTCCTGCTTCTCAGTGTGCCCCCAGAGAAAAGCAGGCAATCACTCCTGTCTCCCCGGTCTCTGGCCGCACTCCGTGCTCATCCGGCCTGTGACAGAGCGTTTCTATCTCTGGCACCTGACTCAGTGTGGAGTCTCCAAACCCAGCAGATCCCTGTGGTGCACTCCTGCACCCCTCCTCCCAGGGGAGGAAGGGGAGTCTCCCCCATCTGCTGCTCTATCACTTGTCGGTCGTGGTGGACGGAGGCCCCCTCTCCCACCATCTATCCTCCCGAATATCACCTCGGATTCACTTCTCCGCATGTCCTACCTTCCAGAAAGTGATTGCTTTTCTGTTCAGAGAGTAACAACTCTTTTCTTTTCTTTGATCTCCTGTTGAGTTCATAGGTGTTCAGAATGGTTTGATCCCTATCCAGCTGAATTCCTGGGACCAGGCAAAATCCAGGTCTCCTACTCCTCCACCATCTTGCTCCTCCCCCTAGTTCCCTTTAATTTTAAAATGAAGTGGAACAACACATATTAGGAACTATCTCCACCATGACTAGGGAAAAAATAGCCTGACACAATTTTTTAAAATACAACATTATGAAAACTTCCTGTGCTTCAGTTTTCTGGCCTATAAAATAAGCATAGTGCTAGTACCTACCTCCTAGAACTCCTGTACAATTTAAGGTCAAGCACTTAAAACAGTGTTTCACAAATATACTCAATAAGAATTAGCTATTATTACTTTCCATCTTTTATTTCAAACTCCATGATTATAAAGAATGTACCAGAATCTATTAACTGTACCACTAACCATGAATTCATCTACATAATTCACTTTGTTTTTCCTCACCAATTTGGATTTTAAATTATTTTCTAATATAAATTTGTCAACAGGGAGAGAATTTCCTGAGAAGCAAATAAAAGAACAGTCTATCCTCATTATTTTGGTTTTCAGTAATTGTGAATCATCTCCTCACTAAAATTTATTTGTAACCCTCAAGTCAATACAGAATGGTGCTTTCACAGTCATTTGTGGACATGTGCATGGTGGCAAAAGTTTTGACTCACTGACATTTTCAGCTGAGATCTAACAAGACAATGTTCTGCCTTCTTGTTTCAGCTCTCACACTGGAAACAAGTGTTCTTTTCATGGTCTATTTATTGCCATGTTTTTCTCATTTTCATGCTTTTTGTTGGTGATTGAGCTGTTTAAAAAGGCCCCCAAGCATAGTGCTGAAGCACTGTTTAGTGGTCCTAAGTACAAAAAGGCTATGATGTGCCTTATGGAGAAAATGTGTTAGATAAGCTTCACTCAAGCCTGAGTTACAGTGCTGTTGACTGCAAGTTCAGTGTTCATGAATCAACAGTATACCACAACCGGAAAAAGAAAGAGGAAATTTCCCAATCTGTACATGAGGCCACTCAGGAAAGTGCTAAAGTAACATCTATAGTGTGTGATATAGTTATGGATAAGATGGAAAAGTGGCTCAATAGATGGGTTAATGAAGTGAAAATAGATATAGATATAGATATAGATATAGATTTAAGTATAGTAAATAGCATTGTTGTGAGGCACAAATGACCCAGGCTCAACAAGATGTTAAGCCCTTCTTGGCTCCTGCTGGTTGGCTCACGTGTTTCATTGGAGAATTCTGCAGGTCAGGAGCCTCTGGGAAACATTTTTTAAATTACTTGCTAAGTAAAAAAGGGTTATGTGGAAGAGTAAGTTTTCAATACTGATGAAACTGGAGTCTGGCTTGTTTTACAAGGACAATGGCAAATGAATCTATTTAATGCAATGGCTTCCATAGTCCCTGGCTTTAAATCATTCAAAAGCCATATAGTAAATTATTGATGAGAACTATATATTAGATGAGGTGTCTTTAAACAGAAACTAACATAAAACAAGCTTAGATATTATTTGATGAAAATATTGTGACCAGAGGCTTGCAGGAACCTAACTCAGCATTTCCGCTAGGAGCAAAGGTTCTGTATTTCCCAATTCAGTGTTTTCAGGTGAACGTACAGAACATAGGTGCCACAAATGACTGATGACCATATCTGTCTTTTTTTTACTTTAGATTAGGATGTGTCCTGTTTTTATTTTTACATGATTTTTCCCCTATCTTCATACTTTCCCATTTCAGAGTGTATCATTCATCATTACTGCCAAGGTTAAATCCTCTACTAGCCCCTTTTATTTATATATTTTTAATTTTCATAATATTTTTTTTTAGAGAGAGAATGCACAAAAGTTAGGGGAAGAGTAGAGGGAGAGGAAAAGAATCTTAAGCTGACTTCACACTGAGCGCAGAGTGGATGTGGGGCTCCATCTCAAGACCCTGAGATTATAACCTGAACTGACACTCAACTGATAAAACCACCCAGGCAGCCCATGACTGGCCTTTTTTAATTTCAGTTATTCATGGTTGTTGTTGTTCCATATAAGCCTCTCAAATCATCATTTCCAATATTTGTCATTCTTATTCTAAGTTTCAAGTTTTCTTCCTTTGTAATCCTCCTTCAATCTAAAGTACTTTCTCCTGCATTTCTTTGATGGAGGTCTACTGGTGACAAAATTCTTAGTTTTCTTTTATCTGAAAGTATTGTTATACCTTCATTATGGAAAGATATTTTTGTGGGATGTAGAATTCTGAGTAAACAGATCTTTTGTTTTAATATTTTAAAGGGTTTCCTACTATTTTCTGGCCTCCATTGTTCCTGATGCAAAATCAAAGTTATTTCAAAAAACTGTTCCTTTGAGTGTAATTTATCATTTACTATGATTATTGTGACAATTTTCTCTTTATCTTTGGTTTTCAATAATTTAAAATGATGTGTTTATTTTTTTGCTATTACCATACTTATAATTTGCTGAAATTCTTGAATATAAATATTTGTATCTTTTATCAAATTAGAGAGCTTTAAACCGTTATTTTTTCAAACTTTTTTTTTTCTTTTCACTCTGTCTTTTTTCTGGAATCCTAATTACACATATGCCAGAGATTATGATATTGTCACATCAGTCCCTTAGGTTGTTTTCATATCACACATTAATTCATATCATATTTCATTTATGTCATTCATTTTGTATCTTAAATTTTTTTAACTTCACTAAGATTTTTTTCTCATTTCCAAATAGCTAATAAACCGAGCTAGTGTGTGTATGTGTGTGTGTATATACATATGTTCAGATATTATACTCTTAGTTCTAGAATTTTCGTTTTGTTCTTTTTAAAAGATTCTATTTCTTTGCTAAGATTTCATATTTTCTCATTTGTTATGAGCATATTTTACTTTGTGTCCTTGAATGTAGTTAGTTATGATAGCTGCTTTAACATTCTTGTCTGCTAATTCCAACATCTGGGCTAATCTCTAATGATCACCTTTTCTCTTGATACTAGGCCATATTTTCCAGTTTCTTTATATGTTTAGTGATTTTTATTCTATCTAAGACCTTATGGATGATATGTTTTAAAGGTCCTGGATTATTTTATGTCCTTCTGAAAAGCAATGACTTTTTAATATCAGCAAGTAGTTAACTTAGCCTTTCTCAAAATCTCAAACTATGAAGTCTCAGTTCAATTCTTTTTACTTCTTTATATTGTTTTATAAAAGTCTTATTAAATGCATTGTACATGCACAGTCAGCATTTGTGCACAGAAACTTGGGGTCTCTCTTCTAGCTCTTTCCTGAGATATTCTTCACTTTCCAGGTATTATAGCTGTTTTTTACTCTCAGCTCTGTTTTTTTCCCTATCTGGATTCTAGTAGCTCTTTATGGCATTGACTACTATCTAGTTTCAAGACACAGTTCCTAAAAAAAAATCCAGAAAACTCACCATGTCCCGTTCCTTGATTCCAAGTTTTGACCATCGCCCCCAGTCTCCAGTATATAGTTGCTTTTGGTTGCTCTTCAGTACTTCAGACAATTATCCTTTGTGTATATTGTCCACAGTCTAGCACTGTGATCTGTGGGAGGGTTGCCTCAATGGAAGGTACTCAACCATAACCATAAGCAAAATTCCATATCCATATTCATTCATTTTTAAATGTATATAAGTATATGTTAGCTTCTCTGCACATAAGCAGCCACAAAAACACCAGTGGCATACAGCGATAAACTCTTACTGCTTATTCAAAAGGCTTCATGTTATCTGGAACAGCTCTGCTTTTGGGATGCAAGTCAAACTCAGGTCTGTTCCGAGTGTTTCATTCTGGTCTTAGGCTGTAGGAGTAGCAGCTGTCTAAGGTATGTTCTCCTACTGCCAAGGTTGGAAACATTCTAATGAACAAGCAGAAAAATGCAATTCTTCTTAAGCCCTAAATTTAAAAATGGCCCTCAGCTTCATCACCCCCTCCACATTCTATTGATCAAGGCAATTCACATGACCAAGTTCAATACCAATGGGTAAGAAGATATAGCCTTTACACAAAGGAGGTAAAAGCTTATATTTACCAAACAATAACCACATTTACCAAATTAGTAACAAAGCCTTCAACTAAGCTGTGAGATGAGTAAGAAAATTTTATTCTTGAGGTTGGCTAAATCTAATGAGAAAGATACGTAAAAGTTTTCTGTATTGTGTGAATTTTATGATAATATTTTGCATAATCCTGGATCTTTTCTATTTCTATGAATATTCCTTCTTTCCTTCTCTATCTGATTAAAAAAATATCAATGTGATATCACAAAAAAAAGACAAAAAATCAAAAACTACAGGCCAATATCCCTCTTGAGTATACACACATTGATTTTTTTTTTTTAAAGATTTTATTTATTTATTTGAGAGAGAGAATGAGAGAGGGAGAGCACATGAGGAGGGGAGGGTCAGAAGGAGAAGCAGACTCCCTGCTGAGCAGGGACCCCAACGTGGGACTTGATCCTGGGACTCCAGGATCATGACCTGAGCCAAAGGCAGTTGCTTAACCAACTGAACCACCCAGGCACCTACACACATTGATTCTTTAGAAACTATTCACAAATAGATTATAGTCATATACAGAAAGGGTCATATACAGTTATGATGCCAGATTTACCTCAGATATGCCAGGTTGACTTAACACATTCAGAAAAATTAATCAATGTCATTTACTCTAATAACCAAATAGCAGGGGAAACATGTGATAATGTAAATAAATGTAAAATATTGTTTTATAAAAGTCATTATGCATGATAAAAACCCAGAAAAACTAGACAGAGAAGAATTTCCCTAAGATGATTAATGAGGAAAATTACAACTACCATGGTACATAATGATAGAAGACTGAATGCTTTCACCCTGAGACTGGAAACAAGGCTAAGATGTCCACACTTACCAATGTTGATCATATACTGGAGGTCCTAGCCAGTGCAGTGAGACAAGCAAAAAGACATAAAAAATTTTACAGATTGGAAGGAAAAAGAAAAATAGTTTTTTTCATAAATACATGATTGTATTATATATAAAGTCCTAAGACATCTATGAAAAAAGTATTAAAAATAATAAATGTATTTAATAAGACCATAATGTAAAAAATTAATATAGAGAATTTTCTATAGGAGAGCAACAAAAGTTCTAAATCAAATAAAAATCCAATTCAATTAAAAATAGCAACCAAAAATATTAAACGCTTAGGGATATTTTAACAAAATAAGTACAAAACTACAAAATTATGCTGAAAGAAATAAAAGAGCATCTTAAATAAATGGAGATATAAATCATGATCATGAATAAAAAACTTCAATATTATTAAGATACCAATTTATCCTAAGTTAATCTACAGATGCAACACAAATCCAATATAGCAAATATCTTTGTAAATTTTGACTCTCATTATAAAACTCACATGGAAATGCAAATGACCTAGAATAGCCAAAGCAATCTTGAAAAAGAAAAAAACAAAGATGGAAAAATTGCATTACCTTATTTCAAATCTTACTGTAAAGTTATAATAATCAAGATAGTATAAATTTGACAAAGAGACAGGCATATAGCTCAATAGAACAGAACTGAAAGTCCAGAAATAAACATACACACATTATGGCCTATTAAGTTCTGAGAAATGGGTCAAGGTAATTCAGAGATGAAAGGAAATAATTTCAAGAAATGAGGCTTCAAAAGGAGGTTGGAAGATGGTGGCAGAGTAGGAGGACCTTAGGCTCTCTTCGAACCACATATACAACTAGATAACTATCAAGTCCTCCTAAAAATCCCAGAAATTGCCCTGAAGACCGGCAGAACAAACTCCACAACTAAAAGTAGAAGAGGCCACATTGAAGAATGCAGGAAGTGCGTAGATGCAGGGGTGGGAGAGAAACAGATCATGGCCACTGCAGTGGGGAGAGAGCCGTGGTCTCAGAGAAAAGGTGAGAAATACACAGGAGAGTGCACAGGAAAATTAATTCCCATAGCAAGTTGCTTCGAAAGTGAGAGGGGCTGAATTTATGAGTTCTTGCAACCAGTGGGGCTTAAAACCTGGAATTTTAAAGATCAGTGGGTTTGTTGGGATAGAGCCTGGAGGGTACTGGGCTGCTCTTGGAAAAAAGGCAGGCAAATAATTTGTGAATGTAAAGCATGGAAACAATGATCTGAATTGCACCTGGAGCATGCAATGCCAAGGTTATTTGCTTATCGCAGAGTGCATCCCAGAGAGACAGCATTCAGAGAGAGACCCCTTCAGGAACACAGGAACTGGCCAGCACTATTTCCCTCACCCACCCCTCAGCCCCTCTACATACGCACAGTGCCACCTGCAGGAACCAGCACAGAGTTCCCTAGACACTCCTTACCGGTACTAACTTGCTTACAACAAACACCACCACCCCATCACTATAGTTAAAACGTAGTTTAACACCTAATGAAAACACACCACATTCAGGCCAAGGACCAAACACTGCCCACAACAAGCAAAGGAAGCCTCTGCAGGTGACTGGCCTGAAGGATAAAGCCAACAGTTTGAAATAGCAGAGAATATGCAGCACACATTGGAGACACTCTTGGATGTACCAGGCCCTGGGGAACAGAGGACACTACATGGCAGGGCACTCATGACCTCTTCTTCATAAGACCATACCCTTAAGAATAAGAGACGTTGCTGACTTTCCTAAGACAGAGAAACAGGCATAGAGACTTATACAAAATGAGGAGACAGAGAAATTTATCCCAAATGAAAGAACACAGGCATTCACTTCTTTGACATCAGTCATAGCAACATTTCTACATATGTCTCCTGGGACTAGGGAAATAAAAGCAAAAATAAACTGTTGGAACTACATCAAAATAAAAAGCTTTTGCATAGCAAAAGAAATAATGAACAAAATAAAAGGCAACCTATGTAAGAACAGGACAAGGCCACAGCTAGAGATCTAAGCAAAACAGATATAAATAACATGCGTGAACGATAGAGAATTTAAAGCAATGATCATAAGGATACTCAATGTACTTAAGGAAAGAGTGGAAGGCTGAGTGAGACTCAACACAGATATGGAATAACATAGCAGAGATAAAGGGCTCAATAAATGAAATGAGAAACACAGCAGTCTGGAAGAAGCAGAAGAATGGATTAATGATCTAGAAGAGAGAGTAATAGAATGTAATCAAGCTGAAGAAATGAGAGGAAAAAAGAATTATACAAAATAAGAATAGACTTAGGGAACTCAATGACTCCACAAATATAATAACATTCATACTACAAGAGTCCCAGAAAAAGAAGAGAAAGAGGGGCAGAAAATTTATTTGAAGAAATAATAGCTGAAAACTTCCCTAATTTGGGGAAGGAAACACGTGTTCAAATCCAGGAGGCACAGAGAACTCTCATCAAAATCAACAAAGGCAGATCCACACCAAAATATACTGTAATTAAATTTGAAAAATATAGTGATAAAGAAAAATCTTAAAGCAGAAATAAAAGGCATAAATAAATGATATAGAAACATAAAAAAAAAGCTAATAGAACAGATCAACAAAACTAGGAGCCGGTTCTTTGAAAAAAATCAGTAAAACTTATAAACCTATGTAATGGGAGAAGATATTTGCAAATGACATATCTGATAAAGGATTAGTATCCAAAATATATAAGGAACTTACAAATTCAACACCCAAAAAACAAAAAACCCAATTAAAAATGGGCAGAAGGCATAAATAGACATTGCCCCAAAGAATGCATCAAGATGGCTAATACATGAAAAGATGCTCAACATCACTCATGGTCAGGAAATACAAATCAAAACCATGATGAGCTGTCACCTCACATCAGAATGGCCAAAATCAACAGCACCAAGAAACAGGTGTTGGCGAGGATGTGGATAAAAGGAACCCTCTCGCACTGTTAGTGGGAATGCAAACTGGTGCATTCACTCTGGAAAACAGTATGGAGGCTCCTCAAACAAGTAACATAGAACTACCCTATGATCCAGCAATTGCATTACTGAGCATTTATTTAAAGAATACAAGAACACTAATTCAAAGGGATACATGCACCCTTATGTTTCTAGCAGTATTATTTACAATAGCCAAATTATGGAAGCAGCCTAAATGTCCATCTATTGATGAATGGATAAAGAAGAGGTGGTTTATATATACAATGGGATATTATTCAGCCATAAAAAGAATGAAATCTTGCCATTTGCAATGACATGGGTGGAACTAGAGAGTATAATGCTAAATGAAATATCAGAGAAGGACAAATACCATATGATTTCAGTCCTATGTAGAATTTAAGAAACAAAACAAATGAGCAAAGGGGGGGAAAAGAGAGAGAGAGAGATAGACAAATCAAGAAACAGACTCTTAACTATAGAGAAATCTGACCATTACTAGAAGGGAGGTAGGTGAGGGGATGGGTGAAATAGGTGATGGGGATTAAGGACTGCACTTGTGATGAGCACCAGGTGATGTATAGAATTGTTGAATCATTATATTGTATACCTGAAACTAGTATAACAGTGTATTTTAACTAACTGGAATTAAAATAAAAGCTTAAAAAGCCAAAAAAAAAAAAACCCCACAATTTAAAAGAAATGTATTTTTCCAAGCAAATAAAAAGAAAAAAAAAGAACAAGAAATGAGGTTCAACAACAGGACATCTGTACCATAATAAATAAACCTTAAATTCACTCACATCGTAAGACTGTTGAATCACAGACCTGTACCTCTGAAACAAATAATACATTATATGTTAAAAAAAGAAGAAGAAGAAGAAGATAGCAGGAGGGGAAGAATGAAGGGGGGAAAATCGGAGGGGGAGACAAACCATGAGAGACTATGGACTCTGAGGAACAAACTGAGGGTTCTAGAGGGGAGGGGAGTGGGGGGATGGGTTAGCCTGGTGATGGGTATTAAAGAGGGCACGTATTGAATGGAACACTAGGTGTTATACGCAAACAATGAACCATGGAACACTACATCAAAAACTAGTGATGTAATGTATGATGATTAACATAACATAATAAAAGAAAAAAATCACGTGAAAAAAAAATTTACTCACATCATACCCGAAAATTATTTTGAAATAAGCCATAGAACTAAATGTAGAAGTTAAAATTATAAAATTTCTAGGTAAAAAAAGATGAGAATTTTTTTTTAAAGATTTTATTTATTTATTTGACAGAGAGAGACAGCAAGAGAGGGAACATAAGCAGGGGGAGTGGAAGAGGGAGAAGCAGGCTTCCCTCTGAGCAGGGAGGCCAATGAGGGGCTGATCCCAGGACCCTGGAATGACGACCAGAGCCGAAGGCAGCCGCTTAACGACTGAGCCACCCAGGTGCCGCAGATGAGAATATTTTTAAAGTAATACATAACCAAAAATTTCTTAGTTGGGATATCAGAAGCATGAAACAAAAAAATAGTAATAAACTGAACTCTATCAAAATAAAAAACTACCCTTCTAAAAATAAGCTTAATGAAGTAAATATGCAAACCACAAATTAGGAGAGAATATATATATATACACACACACATATATGTATAGATACACATATAGATACACTTGTATCTAGAATGTATAAAGAACTTTAGAACCCAATGAGTAATACAATTTTAAAATTTAATAAAAATTAAGAATAATTCTTTAAGTTTTTGTTTAAATTCCAATTATTTAACATACAGTGTAATTTTAGTTTCAAGAATAATTTTTAAGATATAGGAAATGTTAATAAACATCATTAGTTGGAAAAGTAAAGTAAAACTTCAATGAAATGCAATTATACACATACAAATGACTACAATGGAAAATGATGAGAATGAGTGTTGTCAGTTATGTGGAAAAACTACATAGCTGGTGGGGAAATATAATGACCCAACCATTTTGCAAAAACGATTGGGAAGTTCTCATTAAGACAAACATACATTTACATATGACCCAGAAATTTCACTCCTTGAGATTTATCCAAGAGAAATGAAAACTTATGTCCTCACAAAGACATATAAAAATGCTCATAGCATGACTCCTGGGTGCCTCAGTCAGTTAAACGTCCAACTCTTGATTTTGGCTCAGGCCCTGATCTCAGGTTTGTGAGATCAAGCCTCGTGTCAGGCTCTGCACTTAGCATGGAGCTTACTTAAGATTCTCTCTCTCCCTCTGCCCACCACCTCAACCTCGCTCACACAGATGCTTTCTCTCTCTCTCAAAAAGAATGTTCATAGTAACTTTATTTATAATAGTTAAAACTGAAAGCCATTCAAATATTGATTAGCATGGAAATAGATATTATTATATGCAGCATAATGCAATACTACTCAGCTACGAAAAGGAACCAAGGAAACATATAACAGGATTGTGCTGGAAGAAGTCAGAAATGTTATGCTGAAGAAAAGGGACTAGACATCATAGAGTATATACTTCATGACTGAATTTATATGAAATTCTAAGAAGTTCAAAATAATCTGTATTCATACCACTAACAGGTATGAGGGAAATTTTAAAGATGATGCAAATATTTATCTTGATCGGGAGAGTGATTTTACAAGTGTAAACATGTATCATAACTCATTGAACTGCACACTGTAACTGGATACTAATTATTCTAATGTTGATAAAAAGAGACTAAAAATCTGAAACTTCATTTGTTACATTTCACAACTTGAATTAACACTTGGTAATAATAAACTCACTTCTCAGGTAGTGTTATAAATGCTTTACAAGTATGAGTATTTAATAAAGTTGGTATAGAATTTTTTTTGCTTGATATCATACTGCCAAGTGATTTCCTAAGTATTTTTTTCAGGTCGTTATAATCCTTATCACAACACTGCAATGTAGGCTGGGCAAATGTATTGTCCCCCTCATTTTAAAAGTTAAAAAACCTGAAACATGTTGAGGTTAAGGAGTTTACTAAGCAAAGTCTCTCAGCTACTAAGGAGTAGATTTGGGAATTTAATCCTATCATTCTTTCTGCTAATCATTCTAAATAATTCACCAGCAATTTGTTTGAATTGAAAAAATTGTATATTTTTGAGTAATTTTCAAATTTAGAAATTGATGTTATTTGCCCTTGCACTTTTAGAGGAAGAGCCTTGCATAGTTGACTCATCGCTACTTAACTTTGTTCTCATTTTACTGCAGCTATTGTAAACAAGTAGTCCATTTGCAACCCACATATGGCAAGAACACTACTTCCCATGGATTGTGTTTATCTTGGGTAGTTAATGATCCTGAATCCAACATCTACCAAGGTTATAGCTCAAGGAACCTTTACAAATCCCTCATTAAAGAGATTTTTTTCCTTCTCAGAAGCAAGTTCCATATGAATTCTTATTTTCTGACTCATCTGCCAAGTCCAGCACATTGTATTATGCCCCAAAGGCACCAGAGGACTTAGCCAACACGTCAAGTTCCTGAAATAAATTTAGCTTATCTAAAAAAAAAAAAAAAATTTAGCTTAAACTATGAGATTATTTCTCCTGGGAAGGACGTTGCACCCCCCCCCCAAGAAATCCCCTGGACTTTTTAAATATTTTTCTCCTTATATGAGTACTTTTTATTTAAGACCAAGCAAAATATACTTCTGAACTAGATATTTTCTTTATCATTGTGCATTTGCTGTTAGTAATAAGTAGGGATGATTTAGATGTGTGCATATGCATGTGTGGTTGAAAGAGAAACCGGATTGGAGGAGAAGGAAAAAGAGAGAGCTAGAGAGGGAGGGAGAAAAGGGGAGGCGGGGGGAGAGGGAGGAAGAAAAGGAGAGGGACAGGAATATGGAAAAGGAGAAAGAGAGGAAAGACAAGAATGGGGAGAGGGAGGGAGGAAGGAGAGAGAAGAGGCTATTAAAATATATGTGTCTATTATCTAGCTATTCTGTGGAGTGATTTTTGTGTCAATTAAGAATGTTTACAGAATATTTTTTTCTTCTGAGACATTTTTGGGGAGTCTAAAAAGTAATTTACTTCAGGCATAACATATATCCTGGCTATTAATTATATAATTTATAGATAGCTACATTTCCAATATAGAGAGTTTTTATGGAATACATAACTGCAAGAAAAATGTTCCTATAATGTGATAGGCAGAAAATGTCTCCCTATCCAAGATGTCCATGTCCTAATCCTTAGAACCCATGAATAGGTTACTTTACATGGCAGAAAGGACTTTACAATTCTGATTAAACTAAGAATCTTGAGATGGAGAGATAATCCAGGATTATCCAGGAGGGCCTAAAGAAATCTCAGGGGTCCTTACAAATTGAAAGGGAAGTAGGAGGTCAGAGGGAATTGTAAAGATGCTAAGCACTGCTGGCTTTTGGGATTTTGTTTGTTCATTTGCTTTTTACTTTAATTCCAGCATAGTTAACATACAGTATTATAATAGTTTCAAGTGTATGATATAATGATTCGGCTGACTTTTGAATGCAGAAGAGGCTACTAGCCAAGAGTGCAGGCAGCCTGTGGAAAATTCAAGGGAATAGATTCTCCCCTAGAACCTCCAGAAAGAATGCAGCTCTGCCAACACCTTGGTTTTAACCTAGTGAAACCCACTTCAGACTTCGGCACTCCAGAACTGGAAGATAATGTGCTTTTTTTTTTTTTTTAAGCTAAAAAATTTGTAGTAGTTTGTTACAGCCATAATAGGAAACAAATAGATGTAAGAATAGATGGAGAAAGTTTTTTTTTTTTCCAGCAAAATGTAGCCTTTATTTATTTAAACATTTATTTATTTCCAGGAAATAAATGCTTTCTAATTTCAAGCAACTATGAGAGAACCGCTGTGTTCTTCTACACTCACTTGCCAGACGGTAGAACTGGAAGTCACATATATGTCTATGAACAGAAGTTAAAAGGTCATTATAATGACTCAACAGAAGATGAAATTCTGAACTGTGTTTAAATCTTTCTTAGAGAAATAGACCTTGCTGCATAGAAATATTCAGATGTCGCAAAAAACACCTGTGAACACTAGCAAAATACCACTGAACTGCTTTACCAAATATCACTACTGAGGAAATGTCTGAAAAATATCACAAAGTATAAAATCATATATTAATACAAATGCCTGATTTTAAATAAAAACCTTTAGTTTTCCTCATGGTGTAGTTTTATTGTTTCTTCCACAATACTCATATGTGCAAGAAATTTCACAAGAGAACAAATCAGCAAGCTCCTAAAAACGACAGCAAATTCTTCACAAGTCAACCGGCTCTTGAACCCACAAAAAGACGGGAAGCAAGTGTGAGATTATAAAATGTTAAAGGTGAAATTTCATCACAATGTACTTTTTTCAAGCTCTACTGCAAATTTAAAACAACTATCAATGTTAATTGCACTTTGTCATATGATTTGAGCTTGCTTTAAGCTCATGCACTGAAAAGAGGACTCATTTCATGCACAAAATCTGTTGCATGCCTGGCTTCCTTAAAACTACAGTTGAATGTTTCCAGTGCCAAAAAAAATTTGGCAAAGCTAAACTACATAAAATGAAAGTTAGTAAGCTTTTGCTTGATGTTTCTGAGTAATAATGTGAAGTCATCAAACTGATACTTAGAAATGATAGAAAAACATTATCTTGATAATTTCATTTTAGTTTCAACACCAAACATTTCAGAAAGCATCCATGTTTCTGTTACCATTTTCTAATTTAACTTCATCATGATAATCAAAATGTAGGGGTCAAAAGGTAACTGCCCCAATTCTATTTCAAGATTTGCCATGCGTCTTCCATTAGTGTGTCAGTATCTGTGCCATTTACCTTCCCTTTTATAAGATTGTGGCTGAGGGTGCTTATGCTTTCTGCACTTGTTTTCCATGCCTGGAGTTTTCAGTATTTACCATATGTTGCTTTTTATCTGGTCGACTGGGTCCATATGGAGGGGAAAGAGTATGACCAAAGAAGTGTCTATATATATATATCCATCCAACTTCTTAAATACCCCATCAGTATGTACTTGATATTCCTTCATGTCTTTAAGATAATCCTTAACATCAGTCAGTGAAGAGCTTCTGATCATGTGTAAAGACACCATTTAGGAAAAACTTATTGATGAATTGACCGAGTTCTCTCCAATGATGAAAACTATCCAGTTTTTCCAATAAATACATTTCAATTAACTGTTTAAATTCATCTATCCTTACAGGATTCCTGATTTTCTCCATCAAGATTCTTTCTCTGAGTTTCAAAGGACATCTTTTCTTCAGTAAGGGTCCAACATCTTGAAAGATTTCCCTTCAATGACTTATAGTCTATAAAAGATTCTTGTTCCTGTTGACACTGGGAAAGATAATCCTTCATATCATTCAGTTCATCTTCATGTATCTTTCTGACTACTGATGCTTCTGAATCTGAATTGTGCCATAGAAATGTCCCAAATCCCATGCCAATTGCAGTCACCAAAGCAAGTATAACACATTTATTGAGATTTCTGCTGAACTGGCATTTACAGTTTCTTTTTTTTTTTTTTTTAAAGATTTTATTTATTTATTTATTTTGAGAGAGAGAATGAGAGACAGAGAGCATGAGAGGGAGGAGGGTCAGAGGGAGAAGCAGACTCCCTGCCGAGCAGGGAGCCCGATGCGGGACTCGATCTCGGGACTCCAGGATCATGACCTGAGCCGAAGGCAGTCGCTTAACCGACTGAGCCACCCAGGCGCCCGAGATTTGGTTTCTTGTTCGGGGAGTAGCCGTTTCTGAGATTCTGAACTAGAAAGTCTTCTTCCTAGCATGGCATGGTCTAAAGGCAGGACTAGGCTGATGACTGGTTTCATCACTAGTTGATTAATCATTTCTAGTCTGGGATGAAAATACAGTTTCTGACTGACAGAATATGTACTGGCTGCTAGAAGAAAAACCAATGTTTTTTGTTTTGCTTTTTAAAGATTTTATTTATTTATTTATTTATTTATTTATTTATTTATTTATTTATTTATTTATTTTAGAGAGAGAGAGAGAAGGACAGAGAGAGAGAGAGCTTGATCAGGGGGAAGGGCATGGGAGTGAGAAGGAGAGAATTTCCAGCAGACTCCGCACTGAGCGGGGAGTCCCGCACAGGCTCGATCCTAAGACCCTGAGATCATGACCTGAGCAGAAATCAAGAGTTGGTGTCTCAAATGACTGAGACACCCAGGCGCCCCTAGCCCATGTTAAAGTCTTCTGGACTCTGTGCTACTTCAACAAGTATCGCTTCATGATTTCTAATTTCTTCTAACTTAGGTGGCTCAAGGGTAAGAATATCAGAATCATGACTGACAGTTCCAAAATAGACATTGTCTTCAGATGACTTTTCTTCTTTCTCAAGTGCTGATTTTGTTTCCTCCAAAGCTGGATAAGCGGTTTCTTCTATTAACATGTACTATTTTGGCTACTCTATCCCTGCTCCGACTGCAATACTTATAGGCCCTCTTGCTCTAAAGATGTATATTCTGGAGCAAGCTCACAGCTGTCTCTGGCTGTACCATGTTCAGAATTTACCATCTCTTTATCAGACCCCTCATGATTGATGACAGTCCAACCACAAGATGAATCACTGTCACTGGAATTTTCAGACCTTTTTTAGGTCTGAATGACTCCTCCACCTGAGTCTGTTGGCTGTCATGGTGGCTGCAGTCACAGCCCGTAGAAAGTACTCCAACCTTTATATTTCTCATCCTGTTCTAAGCCTTAGCTGTCTCTGTTTTGTGGTCTTCATGGCTTGGAATTCTAATTAGTGGAAAATAGGCTAGGTGGTATTGGTTTTTAAGGTGACAACACTGAGTTGTTTCCAGGAGAGCAGTAACACCAGCATCAGAGAATATTACACCTCCTGAAATGTCTAGAATTTGAGACTATCTTCCAAGAGTGTCCTTCTATAGTATCTGAATCCTCAGGGTTCACAAGTGTTCCTAATATAGAGTAAGTGTTTAGTAAATACATGTTGAATCAATAGTTAAAGAAAATGGTTGTCTATGAATAATTTGTACTAAAGGGACTTGATGAATAAAATTGTCTCCTCTACTAGCGGGTCGGTGTCTGAGTGTCACCTTGTATTCCTGTGGGGTCAGGAAAAGTGCACTTTTGAAGAAATTAGAGTTTTTATAAGAGGCAATTTAGACCCATTTTTTTAAAGATTTTTATTTATTTATTTATTCATTCATTCATTTGAGAGAGAGAGAGAGCAGAGTGAGAGTGAGAGCATGAGTAGGGGGAGGGGCATAAGAAGAGGGAGAAAGGAGCAGGGACCCTGATGCGGGGCTCAATCCCAGGACCCTGGGATCATGACCTGACCCGAAGGCAGACACTTAACTGACTGAGCCACCCAGGCGCCCCAAGACCCATATGTTTTAGAGGTAAAGAGTATAAGTATGAAGGGACATATGAGAGATGCACAGAGTATGGTGATCGAGGGTGCACGGTCTGGTGTCAAACTGCATCGACTCCAATGCTGAATCTCTTATTTATAAGCTGTATGGTTTTTTGTTTGTTTGTTTGTTTCCTAGTTATTTTTTTTATTATGTTATGTTAATCACCATACAGTACATCATAGTTTTTGATGTAGTGTTCCATGATTCACTGTTTGCATATAAGCTATGTGGTTTCTGGGAAATTACTTAACATTTGTGTATTAGTTTCATCTAATGTCAAATGAAAAAATAAGTGTACTTACCAAACAAGCTTACTGTGAGGAATGAATGATTCAGTACAAATAATGTTCATAGAAACATAGCAAATATGTACTGGACACAAAAAAGGAGCTCTAGGTAAGCCCCATAAGGTGAAATGGAGTGTTTGGGACAGCAGTGAAAGCAATGTGATTTTTATTAAAGTGATGTGATTTTATGAGAAAAAGCGTTCATGAGATACTGAAGATAAACTTCCCTATTAAAACATTTCCCTAGAGCAAGTCCTGGGCGTTAAAACAAACTGACATTAACACTTCGCTAGTTTAGGAATATTTTTCTTCTTCACCATCTCTTCATACACACATTGGCTTTTGATGGATTTTCACCCTTTTTTTTAAATATTTATTTATTTATTTATTTGAGAGAGAGAATGAGAGACAGAGAGCACAAGAGGGAAGAGGGTCAGAGGGAGAAGCAGACCCCCTGCCGAGCAGGGAGCCCGATGTGGGACTCGATCCCGGGACTCCAGGATCATGACCTGAGCCGAAGGTAGTCGCTTAACCAACTGAGCCACCCAGGTGCCCCGATTTTCACCCTTTTAAAGTCATAGGCTCATATTACTGACCTCATTAGCAAGGGGCAAAGAAAAGCTACATAATCAGTTGATAATAAAAATTACAGTAGCCTCTAATGATCGATTAATTGAAATAATAGCTGCAAAATGCTTACAACAAAGTAAGCAAGCACAAAATAATGGCTGTTATTAAATGTCTGCTTGTATATTATACCAAGTCAGGATAATGCTGCTCCTGGAATTTGTGTGTAGGTTGCTGTGGCCACTGGACACAGCCAGTTTGTAGATAGTACCACTCCAAGAGGCATACTATTTATTAAATAATTGTTCCCATTATAGCTGTCATTGATAAAAATGCCATTATTCCTTTTAATGTCTTTTTAACTCTATTTTTAAAAAAAAATTATTGATGTACAATGTACATACAACAAAATGTACAGATTTCAAGTGTTCATTTTGATAGGTTTTGACAGTTGTATACCATGTAACCACTGTCCAAAACAAGATATGGAACTTCTCCATCGGGCGCCTGGGTGGCTCAGTTGGTTAAGCGACTGCCTTCGGCTCAGGTCATGATCCTGGGGTCCCAGGATCAAGTCCCGCATCGGGCTCCCTGCTCAGCGGGGAGTCTGCTTCTCCCTCTGACCCTCTCCCCCTCATGCTCTATCTCATTCTCTCTCTCAAATAAATAAATAAAATCTTAAAAAAAAAAAAGAACTTCTCCATCATCTCATAAAGTTCTTCCTTCTCATTATCAGACAGTAAGAACCTACCTTAGCACCACCTTGGTAACAAAGTCAACCACTTTCTGATTTTTATGACCTTAAAATTATTCTGTTTGTTCTTGGATGTCATCATACACAGGGAATCATAGAAATGTATTCTTTTCTGTCTGGGTCCTTTTGTGCAACATAACATTTATGAGATTCATCTGAGTTGTGAGTATATCAGTAGCGCATTCCTTTTCATTGATCAGTAGTACTCCACTGTGAATACAATGGGATTTGTTTGTCCATTTCTTCTTCATAGTAATTTGGTTTCCATCATGGTGTTATTATGAATAAGGTTGCTGTGCATATTCTTGTCAAAGATTTTATGTTGACATATGTTTTCATTTCTTTTCAGTAAATACCTGATTTAAGATGGGTTGTAGGCCTAAATGCAAAAGCTAAAATTATAAATCATCTAAAAGAAGTGATAGAAGAATATCTTCAAGCCATTCAGGGAAGCAAAGATTTCTTAAATAGATGCATAAAGCACTAACCAGAAAAGAACAAAATTGATAAATTGGACTTTGTCAGAAGAAATATTCTCTGTGTCTAAAGATGTCATTTAAAAAAAATGAATGAGCAAGCAAAGGAGTAGGAATAAGATATTTGCAATTTGTAAAACCAACAAAGAATTTTGTACAGAAAATATATAGAACTAATACAAATCAACAGTAAAAAGACAAAGAGCCAATAAAACGGGGACAAAACATTTGATTGGACAATTGGCCACATAGATACCCATTAGAGGACTTGTATTACCTCATTTCAAGACTTATTTTACCCTAGAGTATTCTTACAGTGTGATATTGCCAAATGGATACAAAAAATAAGTGTATGAAACAGAACAGATAGGCTCAGGAAGAAATTGGATATATGTTTAACTAATTCTCCTTTTAAACCATTCTGCTGATACTCGTTGCTCCATTGTCTCTTTAATACCTTAGTGTTCTCATTGTTCTTCTGTTTCTATGACCTCCTCTCATAATATCACAAAATCATTCCCAAATTCCCACTTGCTTCTAACTCTCCTCTCTCTCACTAGAGCATGTTATCAACCATGTAGTAAGAAATACTGTTTTTTCAACAAAACAATATACTATGCCATCATTGACTGGTAATTTATTTAATCTTTTTTTAAAGATTTTATTTATTTATTCATGATACACAGAGAGAGAGAGGGAGGGAGGCAGAGGCAGAGGGAGAAACAGGTCTCTCACGGAGCAGGGAGCTGGATGCGACTTGATCCTAGGACTCTGGGATCATGACCTGAGCTGAAGGCAGACGCTTAACCAACTTCTGACTCTGAGATCATGACCCTGAGATCATGACCTGAGCAGAAACCAAGAATCAGATGCTGGAGTGGTGAGGGTGGGAGGAATGGGGTGGCTGGTGATGGACATTGGGGAGGGTATGTGCTATGGTGAATGCTGTGAATTGTGTAAGACTGTTGAATCACAGACCTGTACCTCTGAAACAAATACTACATTATATGTTAAAAAAAAAAAAGTAGGAAAGGAAAAATGAAGGGAGGCAAATCGGAGGGGGAGATGAACCATGAGAGACTATGGGCTCTGAGAAACAAACTGAGGGTTCTAGAGGGGAGGGGGTTGGGGGATGGGTTAACCTGGTGATGGGTATTAAAGAGGGCACGTTCTGCATGGAGCACTGAGTGTTATAGGCAAACAATGAATCAGGGAACACTACATCAAAAACTAATGATGTAATGTATGGTGACTAACATAAGAAAAGAAAAGAACTCAAAAAAAAAAAAAATCAGATGCTTAACTACTGAGCCCCTAGGCACCTGTAATTTATTTAATCTTATTTGTAGACCAACAACTTATTTGTTGATACAAATATATTTCTCTTGGTTGATTAAGGAAATGTGCTAAAGTGAAACAAACATTGCAAAAATATAAGGTTAACACGAGAAAAGGGTCAGAAATTGTCTCGTGACTCTCCTTATGTCACACTATATAGGAGACCCTGATGTCATATCTGTGTATAAAAAGGCTGTTATTTCTTGACAATTCAAGTCTCAGACATCTCACTGGAAATGATATGAGATACACTACTTTATCTCAAACTAGAACCCATATAGGCCAATCTTTTTTAATGTTAGATTTATTTAAAAGTCCTCAGTTTCTGGTCTCCTCAGCATTGTGGTGTGGTAAGCTGTTAGTGGTATTTTTAATTACATGATCTACACTTGAATATTAAAAATGAGAATAAGCCACAGTAATCAGTAGTAACAAGGAAAGAATGATAATCCAAGACTACAAGGTTCTTAAATCTAATGCTTCACAGTCTTTTTTTCAAAAGTATTATAAATCTTGATTTGGGGAAATATTTTCAGTTCTACAGATTACTTAGAATAATATGAGTCAAAGAGAAAACATCACTACTGGGAGGTTTAAAATGATTTTATTTGTTAAACTAAAGGAATCCCCAACTGGGGGCTCTTTGTGCATTTCTGAAAATCATAAAATGATAGTTCTATAAGAAGTCTGCTTTTATATTTGAAAATTTATTACCATCATCCAGAAGGCTGAAATCAATAAATTAAAAAAAAATTGTACCCAAATGAAAAAAAAAATAAAGAAAAAAGAGAGAAGGAAAGAACTCAACTTGTTAATGTTTCAGACACAGATTACATCCAACAGCATTAATGTTAAGAAGCATGTATAGCAGGGCGCCTGGGTGGCTCAGTTGGTTGAGCGACTGCCTTCGGCTCAGGTCATGATCCTGGAGTCCCTGGATCGAGTCCCACATCGGGCTCCCTGCTCGGCAGGGAGTCTGCTTCTCCCTCTGACCCTCTTTCCTCTCATGCTCTCTGTATCTCATTCTCTCTGTCTCAAATAAATAAATAAAATCTTTGAAAAAAAAAAAAAAAAAGAAGCATGTATAGCAGGCAGGGTACCTGGGTGGCTCAGTTGATTAAGCGTCAGACTTTTGGTTTCCACTCAGGTCATAATCTCAGGAACATGATCTCAGAGTCCTGAGATCAAACCCCACCTCAAGCCCCACCTCGAGCCTTGCCTCGAGCCCCCTCACTCAGCGCAGAGTCTGCTTGAGATTCTCTCCCTCCCCCCTCCCCGCTGCCCCTCCCCTCCCCATGCTCACTCAAGCTCTCTCTCTCTCTTTCTTAAAATACATACATACATACATACATAAAATCTTTAAAATAAAAGAAGCAAGTATACCAGGCAGGAGGATTTCTTCTTAAATATTGCATTTAAAAATTAGCCAAGAAGTAAACACAATGGCAGAGGCAAATCACAAAATTGGAAGTGACACTGCTCAGGCTTCTAGAATAGGGGGAAACAATAGTTTCCACTGAATGCACTAGCCTGACAATCACATCCATTTTGGTGTGTGCCCGGGCCAGGAGTTGGGGAGGACCTCCCAATAGCAGCCCTCTCCCATTCAAATTGCAAAATGGAGAAAATAGCAAGAGAAAGGATTTCTGGTTTATTTTGGTAATTTTCTAACACATGAAGAAAAGTACCACTGATACCCCAAGACATAGCATATTCTGATCAGTATGCTAGGTGCTTTTACACACTACCTTACCTTAAAACACTACATTAGTTTCAAACCTTCTCAGGAGATATTTTTATGGATTGGTTTCATGATTTTCCTTTGCTTACTTATTATTTGCTTATTTATTACAAATGAAGATTTTAAATTTGAGAGAGGTTGAGGAATAGTCTTCAAGCCACAGTCAGCACTGAAATTTGAGCCCAAATTTGAGTTGGGCTAACTCAAAACTTCTATTGTTCCCACTACCAGGGCAGTATTGTTCTCTGGTTAAGGACACGGACTTGGTAGCGGGATTCCTGAGTGAAAATCCTGACCCTGTCATTCATTCATTGTTTAAGTTTGAATAAGTCATTTGATCTTCCTAAAAACTATGTTTCTCGAATATAAAATGGGAATAAGAACCTGTCTCAAAAGACAATGGTGAGGATTAAAGATATTAATATATGTAAGCCCTGGTAAGAGCTCCCTGCACATAATATGAGCTCAATAAATTACCACTGTTATTGACACACTATATAAATTTTATTATTTATGTTAGTGAGTATGTATTCACTTAGCATGTTGTAATAAATTCTGAATATCTTTTAAGGGAATTAAAATGTAATCTGTGAAATGTAATTCCTCTTGAGAGAGCAACTTTATGTACTTATTTACATTATACACTAAGATTGTTTTGGAGAGAAAAATATATATATGCTCATGGTATACTGGATAATATGATCATAATTGTTTTGACTGGACAAGCAATAGAACTGAATCATGCCCATTACCCAATTAACCATGATCTACAATCATCAAAACTATAGTTGTTATCTTGGCATAATTGTTCTTTTTCTTTCTTTTTTTTTTTTTTGATTAGGACATAAGGAGTAACTGTAGATGACACTGTCTGACAATTAAAATCTAAAGGATCACAGTGCCTCAAGATGTCTACCTACTAATTAGAAAGTGGTTGACAAGGTACAATTTGCAAGTTTTTCAGTATTAGGAATTAGTATTCTGCTATTACATATTAAAGTTTAGAGATTAATTTTCTCTCAAAAATTATTAGTGCTTCATCACCAGTTTCATAGGAATGGATTTTAGAACACAAATCCTAAACAATTATTTCTGATTATGGAGAACCTATCCCCAAATCATGGCTTCAGATTTTTCACTCAGAGCAATGTAAACTCTTAGGGAAACATTTCCATCAATGTCAGGACTGCATCACTCATGTTTTTCTGTCTTTCTTTTTTCCATTTCTATAAACTGTCCTTCTTTTCCCCTAACTATTCCAGAGCATTAAAATGGCAGGGACATCTTGGACTTCTTAGATTTTCTTTTACCCATTGCAGTTTCTCATGAGGTTCTGAGTACATAGCAGTTAGGAATGTGCATGTGATAATTTCCTCAAATTACTATACTTTGGTTTTATCTTTGGCTTCACCATTTTTCCCTTTGAAAAAGTCTCACTTTTCTCCATATTCTTTCTGCCTCTAGCTCAATTCTCCTTTGAGTTCCTCAATTCTTTCTCCTACTAGGCCTAAAATAAAAACGTATGATTCTCAATCCTGTCTTTAAAAAGCTCTTTAAAGTGAAACAATATGTTATGCATATTCATTCATTCATTCATTCATTCATTCATTCATTCATTCATTCATCATCCATTCATTCATAAAAAGTGAATGTTAATTATTTGCCAGGCTTTATTTTAGATTCTGAGAACACTTTGGTAAATAAAACAAACTAGGGCTCTGTTCTCATGTTGTAAGGAAGACATGAAGACACATTAACCAACTAAACAATGAACATAGTTGAGACCACTAGATAGGTGAAGAATGGCCAGGATGGCTTCTTTGAAAGGGTGGTGTTAGAGAAGAAGTCTAAAGATGAAAAGTGCCAACTCTGAGTAGATCTGTGTTTGGGGCAGAAGGAACATCAAATGAAGAACCCCAAGGTGGATAAATGGTATTTTTGGAAAGACAAAAAGAAAATCATAATGTCCAGAATGTGGTTAGCAAGTGTGAAAGAATGTGCAAGTTCAGAGTTCTTTGTTGCAGAGTTGAGAATCCATTCTAAGTAACATTAAATACATCATTAAAGGGTATTAGGAAGCTAACACGATCTCTAAGAAGGTTGGAGAGCCAGTCCCAGAAGCTTGGGCCAGCAACCACAACGTGGGGCTTGCTTCTGTGAGAATATCACTGCCATGTCACTGAGCACAAGAATTACAGCTCACACCTTTTAGATTGTGGATGGAGTCCCCAAACTCTAACTTTTGAATGACAGAACCCTGTAGACAATAGGAATGCTGAGAGAGGGCGCTCTAGCTTCTAACTTGAGAACAAGGGACTGATCATGTCACATTGGAAGGGTGTTCAAAAGGTGCCAGTTCATCAAACACATGATAAATGCCCACCATATCACAGAGAAAAGCTTTGAGTTTTAAATGTCAATATAATTTGAAGTGTGTTATATGTGATTTTCATATCCTCCAAATTCTGCATCCTGGAAATAAAGAAATTGAAAAATATGAAATGCGTTTGAGCTCTCCAGCATCACAGAATTCGTGTGAGAGAACAAGAGCTGTGGTGATCAGGGGCACTGATATGTGGCTTAATTTATGGAGCGCCTCTGAAGGGCATTTAATCAGCAGGACCAGTTCTGCCAACATGAACAAGGGCTGCTGGCCACTATGTGGAGTCTCATTAGTATGATCAAATGGAAGTGACACCTGTCCCTTGAGAATGAGCACATCACTTCTGTAGGACTCTGAGGTGGAGATAATTGACCACTGAAAGTGAACATGAATTATGAAGAGTTTGGCAGAAAATGAATGATTCTCACAAATGTCATTCAAATCTTACACTCCTTGAGTTACACTGCCACTCTGCTAACAAAGCCAAAATCATTTTTATAAAGGAACTTGAAGATTGAGACATTTAAAATCCATCAAATATACCAAAAAAAGGTTTTCTCCTTGTAAATTTAAAATGCATTATATTTGCAAATTAACTGGTGTTCAGAAACCATCTTTTCTTTCTGTGATTAGACAAAGGCTTGCAGATACTTGTGACCAGATAATGTAATGAAGTAAAACTCTGAATCTTTTTGGACTTCATTTAATGTCTTAGATTCTAAAATAAAACTTTTTTTTAAGCTACATTTTGCATGTGATTGGAAAATAGTTAAACTCCATTCATCCCACACAAGTGTCTACCTGTTACAAGAAAAACACTTTACTGTTTCAAGACAGTGGGAAGGATATACTGGCTGTGTATCAGAATAACCTGGGGAAATGTGCTAAAATAAAGTCTCTGGGTTCCACTGCAAGATTCTTATTCATTATTATCTCTCAAGGGGTCAGAGAGCCAATACATCTATCTAATGCACTCATCAGGACTTGATTATTATTGCAGTCTGTTCCCAAGCAGATCTCTTAGTGAAATCACATGATTTTCATCTCATCAGAGCTATACATGGGAAGAGTTTTTACAGAAATAAGACCCCAAAATTCTGCAAAATCCATTTAAATAGTTACTAAATAAAGGACGTGATTAAAACATATCTCCCCAGGAAAATCCATTAAAAGTAGTCCCTTTCCTCCCCTAAGGTCTACACTCTTCTGATAACCTCAGCACAGAGTCTGCTTGTCCCTCCCCTTTGCTCCTCCCCCCACTTTCTCTCTCTCTCTCTCTCTCAAAAAAATAAATAAAATATTTTTAAAAAGATGAATACAAAACCAAAACTGATTAAGAAAAAAAAGACAAATTCACAAGTAACATAAGATATGCAAAATATCATGTAATTGTAGAGCATTTTACAGATCATAAGAGATTATTATGAACAACCTCATAGCGATGAATTGGAAACTTTAAAAATGAATGTAAGTTTTACATAAAAATATGAAGGCCAGCTCAAGAAAATATAGACTATATCTAAGATCATTTGAGATTAGATTTTTCAGCCAAAAATAGAACTGATCCCCCAAATAAGGCTCGAGCAAAATCAAACTATGCTGCTCTCTAATGTAAAAGTTCAGGCAGTTCAGGGCTGCTGAGTAATTATGCTCCAGATCACTTCTCTGTCATTTCTATGTTTAGTCCTTATCTCTGTGATCTAACATCATGCCTGGATGTGTGACCATCACAGAAAAACAAAGACAGTTTTAGTAAAGAAAATTACATGCCAATCTTATTCATGAACTTAAAGGGAAATATCTACCCTTATAGAGAATATCCACACTTGGAATATAACAAAAGTGGCACTAAAATCAGTGGATAAAAGAGGCATTATGCCATAAGTGGGCAGAGACAAATGGTTATCTGTTTTTAAAACCGGTAAAACCAGATCATTTTTTCATTACCTTGTACAAAAAAAATACTTTCCATGTAGATTAAAATTTGTAAAGCTAAACTTTAAAATGCTTAGAATAAAAAACATGTCTCTGTGAGTTTAGGACAGAAAATTATTTCCTTATTAAAACACACGATCTACAAATTATAAACTATATTATTTGGCAATAAAAATGTCTGTACTACAGAAGATATCTAAAACTAAGTGTAATGTTAAGCCAAGATTTAGAGGAGATATTTGCAATAAAAATAAAACTAACAAAAGAATAATATCCAGAATACAACGGATTTCTTCAAATCAGTCCAAAAAAAAGAACAATCAAAAAAAAAAAAAAAGGCAAAAGACTTGAGTAAACATTTTACAGAAAAAAACTATGGTCAATAAACATAAAAAGATTATCAATTGCATTGGAGAAATACAAATTAAAACAAAAGTGTGATTGAAAAAAAACCTTCAAATTTTGAACTCTGATACCAAGTACTAAACACACATTGCATGTGAAAGTATAAAGAGACATTGTCACAACCTAGTAATGTTGAAGATGCACATACTTTACAACCTAGCAATTCTACTTGAATGTGTACACCATAGAGAAAAAATCCTGCTTGTGTTGTCTACAACATATGTACAAAAAGTTTATAAAAGAAGCTTTGTTTGTAAAAATAAGAAATGTAAACACCAGTATTGAATAAGAAAGTCTCTTGTTAAATATTCATTATGGAATAACATATAACCATTAAAATGAATGAACAACATCAACGTTCATCAACATAAACATTTATATAAATTGTAGTATACCTAAAGAAGTATGTCTTAAGGATTTGTCTGACCCAATCTTCACCACATACCTCAAAGACTTTAGGTTATCCGCTATCAACCTGTTCGGTCTGCCATACAAAATGCCACAAACTGAATAGCTTATAAACAACAGACATTTAATTTTCACACATTTAATTCTGGAGATTGAGAAGTCTAAGGTCATGGAATCCACAGATTTGGTGTCTGACGAGGACTCACTTCCTAGATGGCCATCTTATCACTGTACTCACATGGGAAAAGGGGCTAAGGAGTTCTGTAGGACCTGTTTTATAAAGAGCACTAATCCCATTCATGAGGGCTCCACCACTGTGACCTACCCAGATCCCAAAGGCCCCACTTCCTAACACCATTACATTGAGCAGTATATTTCAATATATGAATTTTGAGGGAACATATTCATTCAGCATAGGGGGAGATATAGATAATGTAAAGTCGAGATGTAAGTGGTGCAGTTCTCCAGGCAAAGTCAAAAGTCATTTATCCATCTTCAATGCTATCTAAAACCTGAAAGAAGAGCAATAGATCTATAGACAATTTTAAAGAAGTGCACATAACAAAAATCAATATGAATATAGGAAAGCAACTCTTAAGGTATTAGACCTATGAATAGACAAAAATATTTGTGTGTCTGTATACACAACTGTGTGTGTGTGTGTGTATATATATATACACATATATATATATATACACATGTATGTATACATAACTGAATATAAAGGATATAAAGGAAAAACAGTCTCTAATGCATAATACAATGTTCATTGTAACTGAAGAAATATGGAACACTTAAGATAATCATTCATGCTAGTGGCCCCAATGAAACATGATTTCGGTTGATTATAAATTTCTTCAATGAAAGAAGCAGAAAATACAAACAGAATGTAGATATTCAATAGAAATTAATAGTATAGAAAATATGGCTATAAATATAGAAAATTGACAAACTTTGAGAAGTATGAAATCCAAATTTGTTAACTTACAACTGGAAAAGAATTTTAATAGTTTCTCCATTTGAAATATAGTCATCTGCTGGACTGACACACTCAGACAGTAATATGAATGATAGAAAGATACCAACATATTCAGGTCTGGGCAAATGGTATGATGATCTACAAAGAGTTTTATATAAAGCAAGAGAAAAGACAAAGAGAGGAATGGCTTCCCGTCTCCACAAATTCCTAACAACCTACATATCCCTTAGTGATCTGGATCCTACCGAGCAAAAAAACAGTAAAAAATAACCATCGCACATTTCTGGTGTTTACTGTGATATTGCATGAAAAGACTGTCAGTACCCCAGGAGAATCACTTAGCAGGTCCAGACTTCAGGGTTGTATGGTATTAACTGCATTTGAGTGCTTTAACATCTAGTGCTCCCCTTTCTTTTTTTTTTTTTTTCTTATTAACTTAGCAGGTAAAATATTTTATTCAGTCTCTTAGATTCACAATAACTATTTGATGTACCCAATTAAGGGAAGGTGTTTCATCAATTAAAATGAAAGTATTTCAACTTCCCTATTTTTTTTATTTTTTACTACCTGTGATACAGAATGTTATATAAATCTGTTAATATATAAAGCAATGTGTGTCTAATTCATGTTATTTCCACCAAATTTAAAATTCCTCATTTCCTTTTTCAGTTTTATGCCCTTCATGGCATTTTAAAAATGTCTCTAAAGTATTCAGGTTTAGTATAATTTTGTTAGTATTACTTAACTCCTAACTGATTGCGTATAAAAGAAATTCCCAATTGCAAGTATTGGCCAGGATTTTGCTAAATAGGATAGAATCCATTCCAGCTATGTGAAGGAAATAGTAAATGGTTATAGATTCTTCAGAAGTGCTACAGATACAGACTCTAAAATGAGTTGTCAAGAATACCATGCAATGTCAAACTCTGCTGCCAAGAAAGCAGCTACTTGTGACAGTTATTGAATTACTGGGTGTTATACACAAACAATGAAGCATGGAACACTACATCAGAAACTAATGCTGTAATGTATGGTGATTAACATAACATAATAAAATAAAATTTTTAAAAAATCAAAATAACTAAATATATGATACTTACATTAAAACACACACAAAAATGCTATTGGCTTCAGAACTACATGGCTCCTGCCTGGATCCAAAGGCCACTGGATTAGGAAGCCAGCCTAAATTTGGAAGCTGGCTGTGCACCTGCCTCCTCCTGGACAATGATGCCCCACCGTGTCTCACAGCAGCAAAATAGATCTCCACATTCTAGGTCTTTCCTCATATGACTCAGTTCCAAATCCAAACCTATTGAGTATACAACAGAGTAGTAGAATCTAAGTCTCAGAAAGAACTCAAGGGAGCCTAAGAAATGTAGTTTTAAGTTTTCTGGTCTCTGAAGGAAAAGGGTTTGGAGCATAGATAGAAGGGGTTCGGAATGCATATTGAAAAGCCAAATCAACAATAGCCTCACAAGCAAAGAACAGGCAGAACCTCACATGGAGTCACAAATGATTACACAATAAAAATGAAAATGGGAATACTGACAGATGTATTTACTTATAAATAAGGATATTATCATTTTTAATCTTGTACAATAAGCAGCTTAGTATTGAATACCATCTTTTAAAAAGCTTTTGCATGAAACATATGTTTATTATTTTGATAGCTAAGGTATTAAAAGTCCATTAGGTTGTTAAAAAGTGTAACAAAATTCCTGTCAACAATAATCAGATAACTGGTGCAGTACATAGAAAATTCAAAACAATCTACAAATTATTATAACTAACTGAAAATAGTATGACTAAAGGAAAAAAATGTTGTTACAGAAAACCAGTTGAACTTCTCTTTAACCCACAACTAAAAAATAAAATTCAAGTGGTTCCTAGATGGCTCAGTTGGTTAAGTATCTGACTCTTGATTTTGGCTCAGGTCATGATCTCAGGGTCGTGAGATCCAGCCCCATGTCGGGATCTGCACTGGGTGTGGAGCCTGCTTGGGATTCTCTCCCTCCCAATCTCTCTGCCCCTCCCTTGCTCACACATGCTCTCTCTCTCAAAAACAAAAATTTAATTAAATAAATAAATAAAATTCAAAAATCAATTTATTCAGTGTTCTCCAGAGAAACAAAACCAACCGTGTATATATATACACACACACATATACATACACACACATATATGTATATATACACATGTATATATATGTGTGTGTATATATATGTATGTTTATGTATGTATATACGTATCTGTGTGTATGTATGTGTGTATGAGAGAGAGAGATTTATTTTGAGGAACTGACTCACATAATGTGAGGGCTCTCACATCTGGAATCCACAGGGCAAGCGAGCAGGCTAGAAAGTCAGGCAAGATTTCTATGTTGCAATATTAAGGCAAAATTCCTTCTTTGGAAAATCTCAGACTTTACTCTTAAGACCCTCATATAAATTGGATAAGGCCCACTTACATTAAGGAGAGTATTCTGACTTACTTTTAAAGTTAACTGATTTTAAATGTTAATCATACCCACAAATACCTTCTCAGCAGTATCTTGACCAGTGTTTGACCAAATAAGTGGGCAGTGTAGCCTAGCCAAGTTGATACATAAAAATAACTATCACTGATGTCAAATCTTCCCCAAATGATCTACAGATTATTATCAATCTCAATCAAAATCCTAATGAGTGTTTGTTTGTTTTTTTAAGAATTGACAAACATATTCTAAAACATTTTTTTAATGGAAGAAAAGGGCTTTGAACAGCCAAAACAATTTATTTTTTTTAAAGATTTTATTTATTTATTTGACAGAGAGAGAGACAGTGAGAGCAGGAACACAAGCAGGGGGAGTGGGAGAGGAAGAAGCAGGCCTCCTGACGAGCAGGAAGCCCGATGCAGGACTCGATCCCAGGACCCTGGGATCATGACCTGAGCAGAAGGCAGACACTTAACAACTGAGCCACCCAGGCGCCCAGCCAGAACAATTTAAATAACCAAAAGAAGTTTGAAAAGAAAAACAAATTTCAAATTTAAAGGATTTGAAATACCTGCCTTCAAGAATTACTACTATAGATATCGTGAAGACATAAGGCATAAAGATAGATAAATAGATCAACGTAAAGGAATAGAGAGTTCATAAATATACCCTGGACAATTGATTCAAATCCATTCATCGGGTAAAGAATTTTTTAACAGATGTTCTTAGAACAACTGGATATTGAAGGGAGAGGGGAAGATGAACCTTGATTCTCACCTTATTCATGCCCAAAAATTAGATCAAGACGGATCTTGGACCTAAGCATAAAACTGTAAATCTTCTAGAAGAAAACAGGTAATTTTCACAACCTAAGGGAAGATAAAGAGTTCTAAGACTGACGACACAATAACAACAAAACGCAAATTCCAGAAGAAAAGAAAATCGATAGATTACAAATGTTTAAAATTTAAAAATTTCTGCTCTGCTCATGAAAAGAAAATAATATGCAAGCCACAACCTATGAAAAATATTTATAGTATATATATCTAACAAATCACTTATTTCCAGAACATATAAAAAGCACAAATTAATAATTTAAAAATTAATGTGACAAAAGTGAGCAAAATACTTAAACAGTTTTTAAGAGAATATCTATGAATGGACAATAAATAGATAAAAAGGTTTTTAATGTCATTAGTTCCCAGAAAAATATAAATTGTAACCACAATGAGATACAACTACATATCAACTAGAATGACTAAAATCTGAAAGACTGACAAAATAAAATATCAGAATGTCCAGCAACTGGTACTTTCATACATTATTGTTGGGAGTATAAAATGTTCAACCTTTTTTGGAGAACTATTTGATATTTATCTATAAAGTTAATCTTACACCTGGTCTGTGACCCAGACATCCAAGAGAAGGTTTATATATGTACAATAAGATATTATTCAGTAATAAAAAGAATGATAAGCACAATGACTTGCTAGAAACAAAAAAAGCTAGAAAGAATACTTCCTGTGTGATTTTATTTATATAAAATTTCTAAAACAAACAAATTATTCTAACAGGAAAGAAATTGGATAATGGTTGCAGGAGCATTGGAGAATAATTGCCTGGTAAGGCGTATCAAGGAACTGTCTGAAGGGAAAGAAAAGTTCTTAATCTTGCTGTAAGTGGTGGTAATAGGGTATATGCTATTGTAAAACTCCTTGTACTGACCAGTTAAGATTTGTGCATTGTTTTTATTAAATATATTGCAATAAAAATAATCAGAGAATTTTAAGTATTTCATGTGAAGTTTAAATAGCACAATCTATATCGCTCACGATATGTTCACAACTTGCATGGATGACATTAGACCAACTAACAAACCAAACCTGCACTTTTGGATTACAGCAATTTTTACTTGTACTTTTATCACACATGACAGTTAGAAATGCCACCCCCCATCCCAGAAATTTTCAAAGGACTTCTATTGAAAAGACATGAGAGATCTGATTGAGACATAGGGAACACACCAGGAAGGAGAAGGTTGTGTGTTATGATTATAGAAATAACTGATGATGTCTTTCAGATATAAAAAAGAAAACAGCCTCTCGTGAGAAATCTTTGCCATAAAAATAATTATATTTCTCATACATAAGCTTATCTTGAGGTATTTAAAACAACCACAGTAAAGTCTTATTTATGTTTCCAAATAAGAAACAGCACACAACTCATTTTGGCTGTGAGAATTAGCATTCTAAGGTGTATCAGCCAATATCATTTTTGGGGTTAGTTTATTCCAAACCTTTGAGATTAGAAGTTTGCAAAGAAAATGCTGACACAGTCTTGGTTCTGGCAGTCAGTTTGCTTGCATTATAATTAGATAAGAATTTAATGATATTAACTGAAGCTGAGCAGAAAAGCCACACAGATAAATTAGACAAATAGGATTTATGAGCCCTCATTTCTGATGCAAAAACTACACCATCATTCACTAATATTCCCAGTCCTTCAAAATCAGCATAACCACATAGACTTCATATCCATCTGCGGCAAGAACTTGAAAATGAACCCTTAAAATTCTAGCAATAACCACTGCTTTCTAACAGGATACAGATTTAAAATGAGTTTGCTTTTGTATCTGTCTTCACATAAACCACCTTGGGACCGTGCTGAAGATCAGGAAGCTTGTCAAATGAAACACCAGTAAGTCCCTCTCCAGTGGGATAAAAATAGAACGAGACTGACAAAACTCATCTGCAAGAAAATTAGTGCAGCCTTAGGTAGCAGTAAGAAATAAAGTATTAATTGTCAAATATGCAGAAAAGTAATAGAAACGGAAGTAGGAGTAGTTTTATGGATGCAAAATAGCTAAGTTCACTGACATGATGAGAGTGCATATCAGATGAAGAGGGAATTATTCCAGCTTAATATTTTTTTTTACCTTTTAATCAAAATAAATTGTCTATTAGAAAATATGAATGATTAATCCTGAATCAAATATAAAGTGTAGTTAATTCTTTTTGGCTTTAATGAAAGGGAAATTACCTTTTATTTAAAAAATAATGTGTTCAAACAATGAATCATGGAACACGTCATCTAAAACTAATGATGTAATGTATGGGGATTAACATAAGAATAAAAAAAAATAATGTGTTCAGAGCCTCTTAGAATGGTACTAGCAAGAATTGATATTTCATAAACCTTAAGAAAATAACAAAAAACATTACATCAAGTAGATAGAGGAAAAGGAGTTAACATAATTATAAGTGATCTTTTTGTTTGTTTGGACTTTAAGCCTCCTTAACAGTCCCTATAGTGGTAGTATATCATCCACCTTGGTAGAGAAAGAAGGAATGTTCTGGTTAATTTGCCTCCAGGAAAGACTTTCTTTTAATCAACTTTATTTTTCAAACACAAAAACACATGAAAAATAATTTGTGTAGGAATGAATGACCTCCTTTGCAGTATTATTGGCACTTTATCTTCCTCTAAATTGTTTTTGAGATTTTTAAAAGGGGAAGAGTAGCTGAAAGTCAGGTATGTTTATTTTTGGTGGATTCTTCTGTTTTGTTCAGTTATACAAATTTCCTCAAACTTAATCTAATGGAAACTACAGTTTCTGACTTACTGTGGTTCAACTTACAATTTTTGACTTTATGACGGTGCCAAAGCAATATATATTCTTTGAATTTTGAATTTTGATGTTTTCCCAGGCTTGTGATATGCAGTGTAATTGTCTTGTGATGCTGGGCAGTGGCAGCTTCCAGTCAGCCACGTGATCATGAGGGTAAACAATCGATACACTTACAACCATTCTGCACCCACACAACCATTCTGTTTCTCACCTTCAGTACAGTATTTAATCAATTACATAAGATATGCAACCCTTTAACTCTATTCAATAGGTTTGTGGTAGTTGACTTTGCCCAAATAAAACTTACACTGGGGACTAATGTAACTGTTCTGAGCGCATTTAAGGTAGGTTAGGCTAAACTATGATGCTTGGTAGGTTAGGCATATTAAATGCACTTTTGACTCATGATATTTCAATTTACAATGGGTTTATCACATCTCACACCAGTCAGAATGGTTAAAATTAACAAGTCAGGAAATGACATATGTTGGCGAGGATGCAGAGAAAGGGGAACCCTCCTACACTGTTAGTGGGAATGCAAGCTGGTGCAGCCACTCTGGAAAACAGTATGGAGGTTCCTCAAAAAGTTGAAAATAGAGCTACCATATGACCCAGCAATTGCACTACTGGGTATTTACCCTAAAGATACAAATGTAGGGAACCGAAGGGGTACGTGCACCCCGATGTTTATAGCAGCAATGTCCACAATAGCCAAACTGTGGAAAGAGCCAAGATGTCCATCAACAGATGAATGGATAAAGAAGATGTGGTATATATATACAATGGAATATTATGCAGCCATCAAAAGGAATGGAATCTTGCCATTTGCAATGACGTGGATGGAACTGGAGGTATTATGCTGAGCGAAATAAGTCAATCAGAGAAAGACCTGTATCATATGACCTCACTGATATGAGGAATTCTTTTTTTTTTTTAAGATTTTATTTATTTATTTGACAGAGAGAGACACAGCGAGAGAGGGAACACAAGCAGGGGGAGTGGGAGAGGGAGAAGCAGGCTCCCCGTCGAGCAGGGAGTCCAATGCGGGGCTAAATCCCAGAACCCTGGGATCATGACCTGAGCTGAAGGCAGACACTTAACGACTGAGCCACCCAGGCGCCCCTGATATGAGGAATTCTTAATCTCAGGAAACAAACTGAGGGTTGCTGGAGTGGTGAGGGGTGGGAGGGATGGGATGGCTGGGTGATAGACATTGGGAAGGGTATGTGCTATGGTGAGTGTTGTGAATTGTGTAAGACTGTTGAATCACAGATCTGTACCTCTGAAACAAATAATACATTATATGTTAAAAAAAAAGAAGAAGAAGAAGAAGAAGAAGATAGCAGGAAGGGGAAATTGAAGGGAGGAAATCGGAGGGGGAGACGAACCATGAGAGACGATGGACTCTGAGAAACAAACTGAGGGTTCTAGAGGGGAGGGGGGTGGGGGGATGGGTTCGCCTGGTGATGGGTATTAAGGAGAGCACGTACTGCATGGAGCACTGGGTGTTATACGCAAACAGTGAATCATGGAACACTACATCAAAAACTAATGATGTAATGTATGGCGATTAACATAACATAATAAAAAAATAAATAAATACAATGGGTTTATCAGGACCTTATCCCACTGTAAGTCAAGGAACATTTGTACTTAAATAGTATCTATAATATGCCAATATAAAATCCATGTGTACAGCAAACATTTTTCATAAAAATAAAAAAATGCCTTGCAATGACATCTAATTTTTTTTTGTTCTAACATTATCTATGCTTCTGAAAAATCCAGAACTTTGGGCTCTAATCTATTAGTAAGTTGGCAATATTGTTGTCTACAAAGTGGAAGTTTAATAACAACAACAAAAAGAAACCACATTTTTTTCTATGAAAATTACTTGATCAATATACTAACTAGCTGTTTTTATAAGAACCTTGCCCATGGCAAACATTTATTGTTCTTTAAATTATTAATGTAACAGATGTTTATTAACTAACTAGTATATACCCCAAATTGTTGAAGGAACAAAGCCCATGCCATGCAGGAGCTCACAATTTAATCACAGAGTCACAAGACAAGATATAAACTAAACACTAGAGCAACATGAAAAAAAAGTCAAAATATGGGAACAGTGGAAAGAGTTCTGGCATGCTAGATGATGCAAGCAATACAAATGCTATTTTGTTTTCTTTTTTGTCCTTGTTTTCCCTAGAAAAGAAAAGAGTTTGCTGAGGAGATGGGAAAGAGAGGGCTGGGGAAGAGGGATAATCCAAGCAGAAGGAACAGCATGTGATAAACAAGATAGCCAAGAAAGAGACTGATACAAGGCACATATTGGTGACTAATGACTCAAGCAGGATTGTGCCATGGGTACAGTATGGAGGTGAATGTGTCTGCCATGGTGGAGAGGACTAAAAGAGTCTTATGTGTTATATTTAAGACATTGAGTTTTATCTAGAAACACATAGGATGGACCATTGATCAGAGGAGAATGGTGTAGTGGAATCTTTAAGAAGGGGGAGTCCTAAGAAATGGAAGAGTGGTCAACAGACTCAAATCTTACAAAGAGGTCAAGGTCAAGTAAAAATAGGACTAAGAAGGGTTTTTCGTTTTGTTTTGTGTTGTGTTGTGTTATTTTTCATGTGCAATTGGGTAACTGGTAGACTTTTTTTAACTAGAGTGAACTACAAGCTGGCAGCTTCCACTCTGATTCAACCATAGAGATGTCAGAAAAACCATAGGGAAGTAATAAGTCATAGAACTCTTAACCACATACGGAACACACACACACACACACACACACACACACATGCACATGAACTTAGAGGAAAATCTCTTGAGGAGCCAGAAGGTCGTGGTATTCCTCTTGTGGATGGGGCAAGGATGCGATACTGGAAGCAGAAAAAAAGCAGGCATTTTAGAAGAGGAATAGATAGGGAAAGATTTCTAGAATGCCACATTGCTCCTCTCAGATCATTGTCTGTCCTGAGCCAGTGGGCTTAGACTGAACCATCGGAGCTTTCCCCTGGCTCCTTCTCCTTCCCCCAAGGTTTAGATCATTCCAAAGAGGCAAAAACATAGGGAAGGGTGAAATCATCTGGTTTGTGTATCTCTGTGTATAGTGGTTGGGGAGCAGGAAAGAAGACAAGTATATGTTAACAACAGAAGCTCCAGAGGTGTACCCTATCCCCACTCCTTAAGTCATCTGGAGACTCATTTACTGGGGCTCAGGCTTTAAAAGTTTACCACTTCCACAATGTAACTGTGAAAGTTGTTAGCCTCAAGGATATTAGGTTTCCATGTACCTCCTCACAGGCTTTCCCAGACCATCCAAATAATCTAAACTAAATATCTCCCTCAGTCTCTTCTGAACCACCTTGCATTATTTTCCCTCGTAGTTTCTTGACTATCTGAAGATAACCCATTAATCAATTTTCTTGTCTGTTGACCATATGTTCTCTCTCCCATACTTCACTGCCATATAACAGCTGGGCCTTTTATGTGTTGTTTAATAGTTCAACCTCAGAGTCCAGAGCATGAGAGAACTCATCAGTTATTTTACATGACTATATAAATTAATGGAATTCAAAGTCTTTGGAAAATATTGGGGAATGACCCGGAGGGCAACAGATGACAACAATGGAAAATACAAGAAGTGATGTAGTTGGTTATCTTTAACCAAAAGGGCAGAGAATTTTACAGAGGCTTACAAAATCAATGTTTTAGACCTATCTTAATTGCATTAAAATTATTCATAGCAGATTCCAGCTCCTAGATGCATAAGAAGTAGCAATAAGTCAAAAAGGTAGAAGAAATATTTTGAAGGGGTAAAGAGTATAGGGATATTTATTGGAAATGTAAGCTAATGAGGAAGCATTGACAAGGAGGAGTGAGGAGTTAGTACTAGGAGAATGGTGGGTAAGAAAGCTTAAAAATATAATTGAAGTCACTGCAGAGGTATGGAGAAATTTGCATTTTGGTTATAGCTTAAGGATGACAAGAATCATTCAATCAATATAAAAACTTTTATTGAGGGGCGCCTGGGTGGCTCAGTCTTTAAGCATCTGCCTTCAGCTCAGGTCATGATCCCAGGGTCGTGGGATCAAGCCCCGCATTAGGCTCCCTGCTCAGCGGGAGGCCTGCTTCTCCCTCTCCCTTTCCCACTCCCCCTGCTTGTGTTCCTGCTCTCGCTCTCTCTGTCAAATAAATAAATAAAATCTTTAAAAAAAATTTTATTGAGAACCTAGAAACAACAGATTCAGTTATAAGCAAAAGTTGATATATTTTCAACTTTCGTGGGCTTGACAATCCAGTGGTATGGAGAAGTTATTCCAGTGTCACAGTAATCATTGTGTAAGTACAAGCTGAGATTAGCTGCCACACCAAATGAGGAGAAAAAAAAAAAAACACAAAATATATGATTCCATGAAAGCACAGTGAGGAAGATATTTTGACACTCAGAGCTGAAGGGTAAGTAAAAGTTACCTATGGGGGTGAGAAGGAAGAAAAAAGCAACAGCCAGAGAAACAATGTGCTCAGTGATACTGTTAGTATTATAGGAAAATTGTAACATTCCAGGAGTGAAAAGATGGACAAAAATCTGGTATGGTAAGAAAGAGTAGGTAGAATCATATGAGATAAAACCTACATAGTAAGCAAGGACCGGGCCATAAAGAGATATCTGCTTTAATTATATTTAAAATTGTGGATTTTTTACCCTGCCATGAAGAATAAGTAAAGAGTTTTATGATCAAAGATAGTAAAAATGTCTATTTTGAAAATGTACCCTGGCTGAAATATGTAAAAGAATTGGAAGGTGGGCAGGATGGATGCAGGGTTACCTGTCAGGAGGCCAAAATAGTCGTTCAGGAGAAAGAAGATGGAGGCTCAGACTAGGGTGCAGTTGGTAGAAGTATAGAGAATGGCAGATTCAAAAATATATTCAGGAGGGGAAAAACACATAGGATGTGAGACAAAGGGATGCACCAAAAATAACTCCTGTTTCTGGCTTGACTAACTGGATGGCTTGTGAAGTGATTGTCTGAGGTAGAAAACCACAGTCAAGGGCCAGATGTGGGAGGAAAGAGTATGGTTTGGTCACAGACATGCTGAATTTGACATCCCTTTCGAACATCCATGTGGAAATGCTGCACATGTCACTGAAGTCTGAGGTAGGGAGAATACATATGAAGAAAAGTATAGAGAGTGCAGAACACAGCGTTGAGAAATTTCAGTACCTGATTACCAGAAGAGCTTTCACCGTCAAAAGAGACAAGACAGCCAGTTAGATAGGAGAAAGCCAGGGGATATAGTTGGGGAAAGAGAAGAGAGTTTCAATAAGGAATGAGTTACCAACGGGGTCCCATGCCTCTGAGAGGTCGAATAAAATGAGTTCTGGAAAAATTTCCAGTGCATTTAACCACTTAGAAAGGAACTGGTGCTATTAGAAGTCATAATGAAGTGGATTGAGGAGGAGTGGGAAATAGAAAAACAGAAAGTACACACCAAATTGGGGGATTGGGGATATAAGGAGAGAAATAAGAAGTAGCTGAAATGAAAAGATTTAAGATTGTGAGAAACTTAAACAATAAAAAAAATTAAAAAAAAAAAGATGTGAGAAACTTAAGCATGCGCAAAGGTCTGAGAAAAAACCCAAATAAGAGGTAGAAAAGGAAAACTTAGGGAAAGGAGAGGTAATTAGTAGTGAGAGGTAAGAAGGGAAGTTCCAAGCACAGGTTAGTGCGTGGGAGGGGTGCTACGTATGGAAGGGATGGTTTTCCACATCCACATAGAAGTTGTTAGGGTTCATGTAAAGGTTTGCTAGCAGGAAGTTTAGGAAAATTTATGTCGAATAAAAGCCCAAGTGCTAGGAATGAACAAGTAGGTGCTGTATGCAGCTGTAGGAACCTGACCACAGCCTGGTATGCTCTAGGCTGCTCCTTCTGAAACATGGGAAAGACCTTCCCTTAATACTGCTTAGCACAACAGCAAACGGTATTAAGGGAGGGTCTTTCCCATGTTTCAAACAGCAAGCAGGCTGTAGGAGGAATACACTAAACATTTAGCCCAAATTTCACGTACACTTACAAGAAACAAGATCCTGAGAAAAAATAACATCTTACAAACACGGCCATTATAATCCCGATTTAGAAAAAAATCCAATCCCTTAGGTCTCTATTTATCCTAATCTACACACTTCCTGCAGCACAATATCTCAACCTTAAGCAGCTGTATAATTAAATAAGTCTAACAATATTTCCCAGACCCCTGTAGGCCATCTATTCTATTGTACAAAATTACATCGATATTAATTTAATTTAATCGATAAAATTCTATAATAGTTTAGTTTTCAAAATTTGAAGTGATTCAGGCATTTGAGATTAATTTTTTTCCATTTGTTTAACTTAACAAATTGGTCATGTTTTCATCGCATAATATAATGCCAAACCCATTTGTAGCTACATGTGTTTGATGATAAGATGCAACTGGGCATATTTTAAAAACAGGCAGTAAATATCTATCTAAAAAGTATTATTGGCTATTGTCCCTGGTTCAGGTAGGGTATCTCCAGAATGAAACAAAGACACTTTTTTTAAGAAATGTAATGAAATGTTTTAAAAGATTTTTAAAACGATGTGAAGACAGAAAAATTAAAGGACAGATTTCACTGATTTGGGAATAAAATGAATGTTAATGGATGACCAACAGAAGGGAAATATCAAAACTTGTGTTTGCTTCGGTTCTGTTAAGCAAATGTTAAACATTTTTCAAATCAGAAAGGGGGAGTAAACAACATATGGAGGGACTTAAAGCACAGGAAAGACAATGGGATAGTAAGTGAGCACCTGGCTTGTCCAAATGAATTAAAATCTCATCCCAGATGGAAAATACCTGAAGGTAGAAAGGGGAAATATTTTTGGTTTTATTATTTTATCCTCACAACCACTCTCTAAGAAAGATAAGGTAAGAACAGTTTCCCCTTTTCCATTTCTTATTGTCAATCCCCACCTGTCCTTGAATTCACTGTTCCCAGAACTACAGGCTCTCAGTGCTGACAAGGGTCTTTCAGATCATTTTTACGAATTCCTGTTTTACAGACAATGCTGCTGGCATCCTGAGAGATCAGAGAGTTACTCAAGGACACTAGCTGATGTGAATCACAGTCATCAAAGAACCCAGATGGCCTGACATTCAATGAAGAACTTTTCTGTTTTGTTTTGTTTTGTTTTTTAGAGAGGGAGGTGTGGGGAGAGACAGAGCGAGCGAGCGAGAGAGAGAGAGAGAGAGAGAGAGAGAATCTTTCACAGGCTCCACCCTGAGCCTGAGGCAGGACTCGATTTCACTCTCTTGAGATCCTGACCTGAGCTGAATTCAACAGTTGGACGCTTAACCAACTGAGCCACCCAGGTGCCCCAAATGAACACTTAACTGCAACTGGTCATTTATTTATGAAAACTGTTCTGATCATGATAAAACCAAAGTATTCCATTCTCCTTCTTCAATTTCTATAACTATTTGATATAACATAAGGGAAAATATTTTCCCATAAAACTGAAGCCTAGCAAATATTACCCATATTTAATGTTGATCATAAGTAAAAATTTAGTTTAGGTTAGTAAATATGTAACATAAAAATAACAATCAATAAATTTTGATGAGATTAAGTAAAAGCTTAACTTCAAGAAATCACTATTGTCATTTTGCTTACATAAAATCAACTAAACTTCATATCAAAATTATTAAAGATATTAATTATTGTATTGATTTTCTATCGTTGCTACATAGATTACACAAATTGAGTGGTTTTAAACAACACAATTATTTTTTTTTTCCACAGGTCTGAACACCATAGTCTGCTGGCTCAATTTGTTCTTGTGCTTTGGGTTGGATTCCCAGGACAGAATCCAAGTGTTGCCCTGCTGGGTTCTTATCAAGAGGCTCCATAGAAGAATCTATTCCCTAGGTCATTCAGGTTGTTAAAAATCTGATTCCTTTCTGTTGTTGGATGGAGGCCCCTATTTCCCCCACTAGCTGTCAGTTAGGGACCCCCCGTGTTCCCAGAAGTAGCTTCTCCCCTATTCTTGCAAGTGAACTCCTACATCTCAGCCTGAAATGGCATGTCAAAACATTTTAATGCTCAGAATCTCTGATACCCCTTCTGACATATCTATCTTCTGCCTTTTTCCAGCTAAAGATTGTTCTCTGCTTCTACAGGCTCATGTGATTAGAATGAGCCCATTCCAATGATCCAGGATAATTTCCCTACTTTAAGGTACACAACCCAATTGTATCTTCAAAGTTCCTTTTGCTATGTAAGTTAACATATTCACAGTTAACAGAGATTAGTGCACCAACATCTTTGAAGGACCACTATTTGGCTAACCACATTTACCTAATTCTAGGAGGAAATGTACTTGTCCTTCCAAAACTCTATTGTTGTGTAAGATCATATATATTGGAATAAAGCCTGGTTCCCAGTCTCGCCTTATCCCAACTTTATTCTCTGCCTTTTCAGCTCTTGTTTGGGGACTTTGCCAGTTCTAGAGATTAGTCACAAGAAAACTCTGGAAGTGTGTTGTGACTCTTCTAGAACACAGCTTCAATAAAATAGGGAACAATCACACTATGATTAGGTGAAACCGAGCCACATTGTGCGACTGACACCAGTGAAAATTGGTTATTGACACCTGGTCAACATAAAGGGAAATCTAGTAAAGTATCACAGAGCTTGGACTTTTTCTGTGCTATTGCAGTGAAAAAAGAGTGAAGATGTTCAAAATATGCTCCTCATATCTGCAAATGACTGAAAATTGGGCGTGAAAATAACGAGAACAATCCGGATTCAAGCATATCTCAATAGGCCAGGCTACTGAACAGAAACCAAATTAAATTCATGAGGAATGAACATAAGGCCACTCTAATAACACAAGATGGAGAAGATATGATGTGATAGAAAACTTGTGAAAAATTTCAGAGCATTTTAGTCTGCTCCATATCTTAACTTTAAAAACCTTCAAAAATGGTTTCCCATGAAAATCTGCAATGGCTCCTCAACACATTTCTTTTTAAATGAAACCAAAAAAGAGAAAGAACATGTTACTTTATATTTCCGGAGGAGTGGGGGTAATGGACTCAAAGCATTTGCTTTTCTAAGAGGTTTATTATGTATCTTATAATAATTAGAGAGAATTGAGTGGAGAGCTGTTCTTCACACCCTCTCTAATTACCACTACTTGAAGCAAATTAGAATGAATCCAACTGTTTCTTACCTTGTCAAAGGCAATATTGAGGACAAGAATAATTAATTTTCAAATAGAACGGATTTCTACAGCTTTCATGTGGGTTGAATGCAAATTATATCTAAAAATATGTGCTATAACTTTTCTATCACAAATGCTATTTTTCATGACATTGGATACAAGATCAAATATATACAGATATGTAATTTTATATGCTTTTCTGTGTTTCTGTATACTAGAAATGTAAATGACAAATTAGTATGTAAACACATACACAAAACTATAGCTTCTTTTAGTTAACATTTTTCATGGCAGATATGACCTACTTAAAAAATATGTGCTCACTATAGAAAATCCACATTTATAAAAATGTATTAAATGGTGATCATTTAGATTATAAGACTTTTTTGCTTTACAAAACAATGCTTAAGAAAATATTCCTACATCATCAGCTTCTCCAATGAATATAAGATATAATTTGGCTTATTTAAATTTAATTTATTCCATTTTAAGGCAAGAATCTACTTTTTTAAATGATGTATATTTCTTTGGGCTTTCTGTTCAAATACAGATATAACAAAATAACAGAAAATTTGTGACTAATTGCATGTAGGAATGTGTATTCATATTTACCTCCAGAAGTACTTCAAAAATCATTCAAAATTTAGACTTCTTTTCCTAGAGAACTGGTTCAGAATATTGACAAATTATACCTTCACTTATACGTGGTCAAGTCTCTTGCCTAATTCCCCTCAGTGGCTTAGCTGCTTCCCTTAAATCCTGTCACCACCTCCCCAACCTGTTTATTTCTCCTCATTCACACGCATTCATATATAAATTTTCGGTTCCTGGCCCAGATCCACTGAATTACAATGTCTGATGACAAGCTCCTGGAATCTATATTTTAAATGATGTTCAGGTGATTCTGATCATGGCACAGGTGTAAGAACAATTGACAGGTATATCAGTAATTCCCAAAGCCTCCTTTTCATTACTTCTCTCTCTTGAACTCCAAATCTCTATATTCAATTGCCCTTTAGGTTGATATTTATAGTTCATAGAGTTGATAATAAAACATCCCTCAAGACTTGAGAACAGGGAAATAAGACTGCTGTCTAAGAACTACAATAATTGCATCCATTTGTATTGGGACCAGACCTGTTATTTCCTGGAAAAGAAAAGTAGATACTTGAACGATCACCACTACCTAGTTTAATGATATTTAAAAGAAATATGAAGAATGGAAGCTGGAAAATATATGGAAGCATGGTTCAGAGAAGTACAATTGTCATTTTGGCCATGACCAGTGAAAAGAGAAGCAGAATCTTGATACACAAGCATACTAGTTATTGGAATTATTTTTTTCTCTTATAAGATGAAATGTTTGAGTGTACATCACAATGATCTATATGAAATGACACTGAAGATCTTGAACCTCATTTGTTCTAATTCCATGTTCATTAGAAAATGAACCTACATATTGTGGGATATATATATATATGTGAATATATATGTTATATATATATTTGCAGTTATTACATGCTAGGGGAAGGAAAGAGTAAATAAATAAGTAAACAAATGAATATAATAATTTTGTTTTAAGTGCTCTGACATAAGTAAACCAACACACCATTATGTCCCAATGACTAGAGCAAACTAGTCACTCTGTCAGAAAAGGCAAAACTGAGCTGATATTTTCATCATAAGTAGTTACCGATCAAGAAAATAATGAGAAACAAAGCATTCCAAGTAAAGGAATCAGCAAGTGTAAAGACCTTAATGGAACAATGAACTTTGGCTATGTGGAAAAACAGAGAAACCTAAAGACGCTGAGTGAGCTTGTAGATAAAAAGGGAGAATGGTAAATATGCAAAGATTGGAATTCATTCTCAGTGTGTAATGGGAAGCTGAAGGAAGGTTTAGTTCATGTAAAGGTTAATGATTAGATTTGTTTTGACATTACACTTGACTGCTTGCTGAAGAACTGAATGTATAAGGGTGGGAAGAAGTGCTAGAAATCCAGGTAGGAGAATACGATGACAATTCAGTTAAGAACTGATGTTTGCTTGAAATTGGAAAGCATCAGTGAAGATATAGAAAAGTGGGCAGATACTGAATCTGTTTTTAAACAGGGCTGAAATGTCCTTGGATTTTGGATATAGTAGGTTAAGAAACATAAGGAATCAAGGATCAGTTCCAGGTTTTGAGTTTGAGCACCTGGGGGGAATGATGTTGCCTGGAGAAATATGTTGAGGTGGTGGCCATGAAGAACTTCATTTTGCCCATCCAATTAGAATATCAAGGAGACAACCATCATGTGAGTTTGGAAATCAGTGGTGTAATCAAGGTGGAAGTACATATTTAACAGTTATCAGCTTATAAAGCTGGGTGATAGGTAAAATCACAGATTGAAAAGCTTAGGGAGAAGAGTAGTACTGAGTCCTGGGGTCCTCCGTCATTTTTCAGAGCCAGTCAAGAATGTTAAATTAATACCGTAAGAGGTTAACCCTATTCTGAAGTTCAAATCCATTTCAACCCCAATCTACGTAAAATTAAACACACCTTCCTCTGAGCCAAACCTGGGTCATCCTTAATAATGTCCTCTCCCTAACAATTTACATTTAACATATCCCTTAGTCTTATCAGTTTTACCTCCCAAATATCAATTGAATATATTCAGTTCCTTTCTCCTGTCCTCTCCCCAACCTCTGTTTCACTGCCTCTGTTTTAGTTCCTACCCTCATAATGTAGCATGTGCACTCAGCGGTGACTGTCTCCAGTGTTTGGACTTCAATCCGTCCCTCCTCTGCTGTCATAATCGTGTTTTGAAATGTAACTTGGTTTTTACCATTCCCGTAAAAGACTTTAATGGGCCTGTTGCCTTTAGGACTTAAAATTTCAAACTTTCTTGAATAGTTTTATGATCCTCTGTAACTTAAAGAATGGCCCTCTTTTCCTGAAGCATCTTATCACATCATACCTAAATCAATAGAACTCAAACTTACATGCCTCTTTCCATGCACTTTCCTCTTCAAGAGCTTCACGGTCTAGCATGATGATTACTAGCCACATGTGGCTATATAAATTTAACTGAAAGCTTAACATTCAGTTCCTCAGTCACCCTAGCTATAATTAAAGTGCTTATTAGCCACATGTGACTAGTGTATGCTTTATTAAATGGTGCAAATATAGAACATTTTCACCATCACAGACACCGTTCTATGGGATAGTAATGATCTAATGCAACCTTTGGCCATTTTTTCACTAACTCCCTACAAAATAAAGGTAAAATGTCACCGGAAGCAATATTTTATATCTTTTCTACTCTTAACCTCAGAACTACTAAATCAGAGGTCTCTCCTTAATGTTACCATAATGCCATGCACACACTGCTTTTATAGCATTTAAATTACTAGCTTTTTTTTTTTAAGATTTTATTTATTTATTTGACAGAGAGAGAGAGCACAAACAGGGTGAGTGGCAGGCAGAGGCAGAGGGAGAAGCAGGCTCCCCGCAGAGCAGGGGGAGCCCGACGCGGGACTCGATCCCAGGACCCTGGGATCATGACCTGAGCCAAAGGCAGTCGCTTAACCGACTGAGCCACCCAGGCGCCCTTTTTTTTTTTTAAAGATTTTATTTATTTATAAATTACTAGCTTAACTAACATTAAAGAACTTAGCTTACTAACTTATGAGTTATAACTATTTTAATTCATTTTCTGTGTTAACTTCATTAAAATAAACTATGGTATGTGTGAAGTCACCTTGGTATCTATAATGTTTTCACTGGACACTAATACAGTAGGCATTCAATAAATATTTGTTAAATAAAATTAACAAGAAATCAGTGAATACATGAAAGAAGGAATGAATGAATGAATATGGACTTTGGGACTTCTTTATGGTATATTTTTTTATCAGTAAAAAAAGATATTAAAATAATATATCAAAAATTTACATAATATAAGTTAAGAAGGAAAGAAAGATGAAAATAGTTTATTTTTCATTTTTTCAAAATTCATTGAAAATAACTGAGCATGGAGTACATAATGGTACAAAATAATGCAGATAGTAGTTGAAATATTAAGTATTTATTTAAGAGGCCAGAGAAAAGTTCCCAAGAAAAGGCAGTTGAGCATACATACAATCAGAGATCCACCATTTGAGGATCAGTTAAAAAGAGAAAGATATTAGACACACATTATGCCATCGGTCTCTAACAAGTCACATCTTAGTCTAGTTGATTTAAATAACCCGTTTTATTTAGTCTGTTATAAAAATTCTAATATAACATAAAATAATATAACATAATATAAAAGTAGCCAATACAAAAGCCAAAGTTATTCTGAAGATAGTATACTATAAAAGGCATAAACACTAGGAAAGTTTTTGTAACTATTTCAATGAATATATGGCATTGTTTGAAAAAATATTAGTTGGGGTGCCTGGGTGGCTCAGCCAGTTAAGCATCCCAGGTCTCAGGTCATGATCTCAGGGTGCTGGGATTGAGCCCTGCCTGGGGCTCCATGCTCAGTGGGGAGTCTGTTTGTCCCTCTCCCTCTCCCTTTGCCCCTCCCCCTGCTAGTGCTCTCACTGTCTCTCGGATAAATAAATAAAATCTTAAAAAATATATTAGTAAGAATATTTAGTGGATTAGATATTATACATGAAGTATACTATTAAAGTAAAAAAAAATCCCTTATTTTTATTTAACAGCCTTTTCAACTTTGGATGGAATATGAAATATCTAGATACATTGTTTACCTAGGCTCTTCATGTTGACTATACAGCCCAAAATATAACTGGATATCTTGTGGAGCCCTATTAATGTTATTCTTAAATATTAATCTTTAAGTTCTTTGCTGAAAGTAACAGAATTCTCAAGAATTAGTTACTTAAACAAGGAAGCCATTTAATAACCTCATATCACAAAATGTCTGGAGATAGGTCATTTAAAGTCCAGTTCATTCACGAAAGACTCTACAATTTTTTTTTTTTGTTCCACTCAAAAATGTGGCAATGCCTTCACCAATGCCTCATAATGTCTGCTGCAATTCTAAACATGTCATTACACAAGTGCACCCAAGTAGGAATGAAAGACATAGGACAAAAAGGCTTTTTCTATACAGGACTCCCTTATATGTAATGACAAATTTACACAGAAGCAGATTCTTTTTATATTCTATTTGCCAGAAGAGAAACAAAGGCTTGTATCTATTCCAACATTAAAAAAATGGAAATGGATTGCTCTGATTGATAGTCTAATCATGATTTATCCTCTGGGGTGGGCCATATTGCCATCCAAACAAAATTAGGGTTCTGAGAGCACGGAAGACGGGAAATGACTAGTATGAAGTCATACTAGTCATGTCAGCCACACAGTCATAATCATAAAAATCATAAAAGAAAGCCATGGCATACTACTAAAACTGATATACAATTATAAGTATAGGTAGTCTGAGAAACAATTCTGAGCATTAAAATAGCAAAAGAAATAAAATATCCTGTTTTTTTCTCTTGTATTACTAAAGTAGCTTTTCTTCAAAGCACTTATGTCTTCCTGATGAAATTTTACCACTATGAAATGTCACTTTATACCTGGTAAAGCTCTTCTCTTGAAATTGATTTTATCTGATATTAATATAGCTCTCTCAGGTGTCTTATGATGAAGGTGCATGGTATATATATTTTCTACCCTGTTTCATTTCTATTCTATGAGTACCTTTATACATACATATTCTTTTCCAGCTTTATTGAGGTATGACTGACAAATAAAAATTGTATATATTTAACATGGACCACATAATGTTTTAGTATACATATGCAAGGATGTGAAATGACAATCAACCTAATTAACATATCCATCACATCATAAAGTTACCTTTGAATGTATGCATGTGTGGTGAGAACACATGAGATCTATTCACTTAGCAAATTTCCACTAATCAAATTACTGGGCGCCTGGGTGGCTCAGTCGTTCAGCGCCTGCCTTCAGCTCAGGTCATGATCCCAGGATCCTGGGATGGAGCCCCTCATCAAGTTCCCTGCTCGGAGGGAAGCTTGCTTCTCCCTCTCTCGCTGTCTCTTTCTCTCTCTCTGTCAAAAAATTAATAAAATCTTTAAAACAAATAAATAAATAACAAATTATTATTAATTATAGTCATCTTGTTGTACATTAGGTCTTCAGAACTTTATTCATCTTATAACTGAAAGCCTGCACCCTCGTCAAAATCCCCTCCTTTCCCCCATGCCCTAGTCCCTGAAAACCACTGTTCTATTTCCCCTTACTATGAGTTCAACTTTTTTAGATTCCACAAATAAGCAAGATCATGCAGTATTTGTCTTTTCATGTCTGGCTTATTTCACTTAGCACAGTGTCCTCCAGGTTCATCCATGTAGTCATAAATGGCAAGATTTCCTTCTTTTGTGGCTGGATAGTATTCCATTCTATACACATACCACATTTTTTTTATTCACTCATGACAAACACTTCGGTTGTTATCTTATGTGTTGTGATTACTGCAATAAACCTGGGAGTACAGACAGTTCCCTCTGCAATTCTGATTTTGCTTCCTTTGGATATATACCTGGAAGTGAGATTGCTAAACCATATGGAAGTTCCATTTTAATTTTTTGATAAACCTCCATACTGTTTCTCATAATGGCTGCACTAATTTACCAATTTATGCCAATAATGTAAAGGTTGCCTTTTCTCCACACCTTTGACAACACTTTTCATCTATTGACTTTAGAACAAAAGCCATCATTACAGGTATGAGGTAATAACTCATTGTGGTTTTAATTTGCATTTACCTGATGATTAGTGGTATTGAGCACTTTTTCATGTACCTATTGACCATTCGTATGTCTTCTTTAGAAAAAAAAAGTCTATTCAGATCCTTTACCCATTTGTTAATGAAATTATGTGTTTTGCTATAGAGTTGTAGGAGTTCTTTATTTTGGTTATTAACCCCACATCAGATATATGTTTAATAAATATTGTCTCCCATTCAGCAGGTTGCCTTTTCATATTATTGACTTCTTTTGCTGTGCAAAGCTTTTTACTTTGACGTAGTCCCACTTTTGTTGCTTTTGCTGTCACAACCAAAAAATTGTCACTAAGACTGATATCAAGGAGATTTTTACCTATGTTTCCTTCTAGGAATTTTATGGTTTGAGGTGTTACATTTAAGTCTTTAATCCATTTTGAGTTTATTTCTGTGTATGGTGTAAGATAGTGGGTCTAGTTTCATTCTTTCGCATGTGGCTGTCCAGTTTTCCCAACACTGTTTATTGAAGGGACTGTCCTTTCCCCATCGTACATTCTTAGCTCCTTTGTTATAAATTAATTGACTGTAATATGCACGGTTTTATTTCTGGGCTCTCTATTTTGTTCCATTGATCTCTGTGTCTGTTTCTATGCCAATACCATACAGTTTTGATTACTACAGCTTTGTAATATAATTTGAAATCAGAAACCATGCTGCCTCAAGTTCTGTTCTTTCTGTTCAAGATTAATTAAGCTTTTTGTGTCTTTTGTGATTCCATATGAATTTTAAGATTGTTGTTCTATTTCTGTGAAAAATGTCATTAGTGTTTTGATGCGGATTGCACTGAATCTGTAGATTACTTTTAGTAGTACAAACATTTTAATAATATTAATTATGTTAATAATATTAATTGGAAGAATTAATGTTATCTGTGCTGTCTTCAATTTATTTCATCAGTGTTATATAGTTTTCACTGTACAGGTCTTTCACCTCCTTGGTTAAATTTATTCCTAGGTGTTTTATTCTTTTTGATGCAATTCTCTTTACTTTTGATTTCCAACAATTTGGTTATAATGTAACTGAATGTTCTTTATTTTTTTTAATCTTGTCTGGGAGATATTGAGCATATTTTCATTCAAATTTAGAACATTTTGACACTCAGGTCCTCATATAATTTTTGTTTCTCAACTTCTCTTTCATTGTCTTCCCAGACTCCAATTACTTATAGATAGACCACTTAATATTATTCCACACATTACTGAGGTTCCTCCTTTTTATTCTCTCAGTGTTGCAGTTTCAATAATTTCTATTGGTCAGTCAGTCTTCAAGTTACTTTATCTTTTCTTCTTCAGTGTCCAAACTTCTATCGAGCCTATCTAATGATATATATATATTGCTGTTTCATAGTTTTAGAATTTGCATTTGTTTTTTTCTTATTGTGCCTATTTTTTTTTAAGATTTTTATGTATTTATTTGCCAGAGAGAGAGAGCTCAAGCAGGGGGAGCGGCAGGCAGAGGGAGAAGCAGGCTCCCCGCTAAGCAAGGAGCCTGATGTGGGACTCAATCCCAGGACACTGGGATCATGACCTGAGCCAAAGGCAGATGCTTAACCGACTGAACCACCCAGGCATCCCTGTGTCTATTTTTCTAATGGCATCCCCCATTTCTTTGTCCATTATGTCAATCTTTTCCTTTAAAATATTGAATTTTTTATAGTAGCTGATTTAACATTTTTGTCAACTCTAGGTTTGTTTCTATTAACTGCATTTTTAAAGGATTTTTATTTATTTATTTTAGAGAGAGAGATAGAGAGAGCATGAGCAGAGGGAGGAGCAGAGGGAAAAGGAGAGGGAGAATCCTAAGCAGACTCCCTGCTGCCTCAATCTGAGAGTCCTGAGATCATGACCTGAGCCAAAATCAAGAGTCGGCCACTTAACCAACTGAGCCACCTGGGTGCCTCTCTATTAATTGCATTTTTGTCTGAGTTAAAGATTCACATTTTCTTGCTTCTTTGTGTGTCTGTTATTTTTTATTGTGTGATGGACTTGTGGATATTACTGTTTATTTATTTTAATTGTAGTATGGTTAGCACATAATATTACATTAGTTTCAGGTGTACAACATAATGATTTGATGAGCCTATAAGTTATGCTATGCTCATCACAAGCGTAGCTACCATCTGTCACCATATACCACTATTATAGCACCATCGACTGTACTCCCTATGTTCTACCTGATGCTACTCTGTTTAGAACCTGTTTTTTTTCTTCCTTTTACAGAATGTTGAGTTTCGTTCCAGCAGTGAGTGCATTTACTGATGATTTTTTACTGATGTTTATATCAAATCTGAAAAAAGCATATGTATTATTCAATCACACAGAGAAATCAGGATTGAAAAATAATCCTTTGAAGAGCTCAAGAAAAGGTATGGTGATTGATTTCCATTTTTACTAAAATTATTGTCCTTGATAAACTGTTTTTTTAATCTATCAAAATTAAGGTATTTGTTTTGCTTTTTAAAAAAATCATATAAGGGGGTGCCTGGGTGGCTCAGTCGTTAAGCATCTGCCTCCGGCTCAGGTCATGGTCCCAGGGTTATTGGTTCCCTGCTCAGCGGGAAGCCTGCTCCTCCCTCTCCCACTCCCCCTGCTTGTGTTCCCTCTCTCGCTGTCTCTCTCTGTCAAATAAATAAAATCTTTAAAAAAAAAAAATCACATAAGAAGGGACTATATTTGTATATAAGTTAATTAACCATAGAGTGAATTATGCTTTAACTAATAAAAAAAGTATTCAATTAAACCATTTATAAATTTTGTGTGTGTTAAAAATAAAATATACAGATGAGAAAAGAAAAAACAGCTTTAAGTTTTAAATTTTGTAAGGCCAAGTCTAGAGTAGCCCTTACCTTAGGGCTAAAGTAGCCCTCCTCTCTTCTAGGAGCTTCTTTGAATATTTGAAATGTTACCCAAGAGCTCTCCATTCTGACAGGTATTTTCCAGCACTGTTTGACTTCTAAGATCTCTATTCAGTTCAGAGCCTTCTAGAGTGGTTTGTTTGTTTTCTCCTGGGCCTCATGGAGTCTTACCCTGGGTATATACAGCTTAGTATTTTGTCAAACACTCAAGGAAACACCTTTTCAGATTTCTGGGCTCTTTTTCTTACAGAGCTAACTCCTCTTTGCTGCCTTGCCCCACAGATCCAGACACCTCAACAACCCTGACATCTGATCTCTGCTTTCTCTTCCCAGAAATTCTGCTACTCTCTGCTTGGGATCCAGTACCTCGTGCAAGGTCTGAAATGTTTTCTGGGCAAACAACTGAGGTAACTGTGTCGCTCACCTATTACGTCTTCTCTCAGGGATCACATCAGTATGTTTTCTAATGCCTGAAAGGATTGCCTCATATTTTTTATCAAGTTTCACAGCTGCTTACTGGGGACAGGTAAGCATAATACCTTTACTTGTAATACCCAGGCCAATGCACTTTTCTAAGTACTTATAAATAATACAATTCTTTTGTCTCACATTTAGCAGCTTGTCCCAGACCTATCACCCCACTTTAGTGAGAAAAAAAATTCTGCTTTCCAATGTACTTTATCCACTTACATCTAACTCGCTTTTTTTTTTTTAAATAACAGACTAAAAATCAAAAAGAATTTACAAGGTCTATGCTTGAAGATTCTTTCAGGGATTATCTTTTCAAAAAAAAAAAAAAAGGCACATGGAATGAATTCAAGACATAGATTCCAGCCATTATCTTTAGTCCTATCACTTCTAAATACTATCACTTCACCAGTGTTTGAGACTCCCCAGTGATAAGTGTGCTAAATGAAAACTATGGGAGCTTATTTACTGAGGAGCTAGGATTTGTGTTCAGCGCTAATCCCTATGGCCTTTACATCCCCAAGGTGCCCTCCTTTTGCCTCATTTATATTCTGATACTTCTCCTGTTCCATGGAGACAAGGTTCAGCTCAGCACTCTGCAGTTAGTGTTCAGTAGCAAGCAGTGAGCACAATGAAGAACTGCTAACTTATAATTATTCTAAACGAAAACAATTTGCCACTGAGATAATAGAGAGAATTAATGGCATTCAGGAACTTATATAATGGATGACTCCTTATTTTAACCTACAATTCTAGATGGCCTTTGGTTACATATTTATTTGCGACTGTGATGTAGTTGCCCAGCAGAACTAACAGGGAGAACGAAGAGGAAAAATTGCACGGAAAAAGTGGCCGTTATAAAATTGTCCTAAGACCAGTTATTCTGTTACCTTCATATTTCTTTTTTATCACCCAATGGTGCACCACATATTTGTTTTGCTTTTGTACCTATAATTCATCTTCTAGCGGGTGATTGGATGGGTGAAAGTGACTTGGATTTATTTCTTCCCTGATTGCCATATCACTATATATTTATTTGGCTTGCTGTTAAAGTTTTTAGTTACACTTTCAAAAACTCAAACAGAAATTCTGACTGAATGAGAATAGCTTGAAAGATGTTGGAAAATATGACTTAAGTAAATACTTGTAATTAAACGATTGTTCTCACGATATGGATGGAGCTCGAGTGTATTATGCTAAGCAAAACAAGTCAAGGGGCGCCTGGGTGGCTCAGTTGGTTAAGTGTCTGCCTTCAGCTCAGGTCATGATCCCGGGATCCTGGGATCGAGCCCCACATCGGGCTCCCTGCTCTGCAGGAAGCCTGCTTCTCCCTCTCCCACTCCCCCCGCTTGTGCTCCCTCTCTCGCTGTGTCTCTCTGTCAAATAAATAAAAAAATCTTAAAAAAAAAAACCAAACAAGTCAACCAAAGAAAGACAAATACCATATGATTTCACTCATATGTAGAGTTTAAGAAACAAAATGGATTAACATAGGGGAAGGGAAAAAAAAAGAGAGGGAAGCAAACCATAAGAAACTCTTTTTTTTTTTTTTTTGGAGTCTCCACACTCAACATGGGGATTGAACTCACAACCCTGAGATCAAGACCCGAGCTGAGATTAAGAGTTGAACACTTTAACCGACTGAACACCCCAGGTGTCCCTAAGAAACTCTTAAGGTTAGAGAATAAACAGGGTTGCTGAAGGGGAGGTGGGCGGGGAGGATGGGGGTAAATGGGTGATGGGTATTAAAGAGGGCACTTGTTGTGATGAGCACTGGGTGTTCTATGTAAGTGATGAATCACTAAATTCTACTCCTTAAATTAGTATTATATATATGTTAACTAACTAGAACTTAAATAAAAACTTGAAATTAATTTTAAAAATGTATTAAATAAATAAATAAATAAATAAATAATTGTTCTCAATTGTAGGGGCCTAGGAATTAAATCATGAAGACCTGATACATAACAAACTATATTACCGTTAATCTTATATGTCAAAATGTCAATTAAAGAAATAATATATAACCACTATAGTTAACATGCATATCTAAGGTTTTTATTATATGTTATATATAATATAAAGAATATACAATATATAAATTATATATAATATAACATAATATAATACATATTATATATTAATTTATTATAATAGTAATATATTTAATATATATCTGACATTATTACAACATTACTCTCTACATGTTTCCCGGTATGTATTAATATCACACTGGGAATCTTGCAGGAACCAAAACTTGGTCAATACTTTCTTGCTACTACATATAGGGAAGTTATAGTAGTTAACAGAAGTTTAAAAAAAAAGTTAATAATAATTAAAAAGGATCTTGATTCATAATTTTAATTATTTTACTACTCATTTGGGGAGATTTCACCATTGTTTTCATCCTGATAAATTCCCCCCCCTTGAAAGTCTGACTTATCACCTTCCAACATCTTGACTTTACCCTCAATTTGCTTCTCTAAGACTGTGCCCTGAATCTAAGACAAAAAGTAGCATGGGCCATCAAGATTCCCAGTAATCCTTCAATTAAGATTCAAATGTTTATGTTTTTAAAGTATAAGATAGGTTTTTTCCCTTATGTCATTTCTTTTAAAATGTTCTTTTTATTTGTTGATTATTCACTGAGGGAGATCATGTGAATTAAATATCTCCTGGATATATCTGAGAAATATTTACTAATATTTAGGAAAAGAAAGGATTGATCAAACATTATAGTTTTCATATGGCAGATGAAAAAAAGTGCATCCATTTTTTCTTTTGGTACAGAACATATTAAATAATAGTTATATTCCTGAAACGAACCCCTGTCTCAATGTAAGTTTTTCGCTTGAAACAAAAAAGGAATTAAATAGAAATGTCTTCTTAATTAAAATAAATCCAAAAGCAGAAATTTTTATATTTAATGATTCCAACACCTTCACAGTATGCTTGAAGTGACAAGCATCTTGAACATTTTTATTATTATTATTATTTTTGGGGGGTGGCGGTTCGAAGTCTTGTAACATAGCTTAGAATTTCTTCTAATGTTTAAGTAGATCAGATAAAGTAAGATTGTCTAAATAGGCTATTTTAGTAAATGCCATCCAAACACATCAACCTAACTGTTTCTCATTAAGAACATAATCTGCTTTCCTATCTTCATTTAGAAGAAGAAATGTTTCCAATGAAATATTTCGCCAAGTGGCTTAGTTCAAAACGTTATAACTACGCATGTGGAAAATTGGAAACTCAAGTACTGGTGATTCTTTTTACATTAATTTTCAAATAGCCAAATAGACTGCACTTAGTAAAATCAAGGTTTAATTGTTTCATTGGTCCAATTAAAATAATCTTTTTCGAAAGATATACTGGCAGTGATTTGTGCATTAATTACAAATGCTGAGCATCACAAAACAGCATGATCTTTCATTGAAAAAGCACAGCTCTTTGCCCAGTTAAGTAATGCAGCAGCAGGGAAATGTGATTCAGGGACTTAAGCAATGTAGTAGAAACTCTGGGATTTTTTTAAATCTCAATTTACCTACAAAATGACCTTAGACTAGTCACTTGATACTAGTTAATTCCCCAAGTTTCATTATTAGAACATAACTAGAGTGCTCACTTCGGCAGCACATATACTAAAATTAGAACATAACTAGGAAATGGGAAAGCTTTTTTAACTATATGTTGTGGAGAATAAGGTGCTAAGGCTGGCCATTTGGTTGGAAATAAACTCTGAGACTATGCAAAATAAACCATATTATTTTCATCAAAAACAGAAATACCACTATTTTGTAACCAAAAGAACAATGACAATTTTTCTAATGAGATAATGCAACCATAGGTTACTATTTATTTATCCCCCTTGGCCTAATTCTTTATTTTGACCCGTAACATTTAAAAATATTTACAAATAATATAATTACAATATGCTACAAGTTAGAAGAAGAGTATACATAACAGTGTGATGTCATAGAGAAAGTCCAGTATTTGGAGAGGTTAGATCTTCCTTTAAACCCGGCTCTATTACTGATTTGATGATTGAGCATGGGCAGCTAATTGAAGATACTGTTTTCTTATCTTTACAGGTATGATATACAAAACATTCAGCCTCATCTACATCTCATGGCTGAGAGGATCCAATTAGAAAATACCTGTAAATAACAATCCACTCTTGAAATTTAGATCACCACAACCATCCCCGTATATCATTACTTACAGATAGTAACTAAAGGTAACATGGGTCCAGTTATGCGTAAGCCATGGATTTATTCTAACTGTGGAAATTGCTTTTATTATAGGCAACTTATGAAACATGTGCATAAGTGATTGTCGGGCGCCTGGGTGGCTCAGTCGTTAAGCGTCTGCCTTTGGCTCAGGTCATGATCCCAGGGTCCTGGGATCGAGCCCCACATAGGGCTCCCTGCTCTGCGGGAAGCCTGCTTCTCTCTCTCCCATTCCCCCTACTTGTGTTCCTCCTCCCGCTGTGTCTCTCTCTGTCAAATAAATAAATAACATCTTAAAAAAAAAAAAAAGTGGTTGTCGGTCTCATCCATGGTGGACAAATAGGGTTTGAGAAGTGGGCATGGGAGGATAGTAATAGGAAAGAGATAAAAAGATTATAAATATGTATTCATCTGATTGTCTTGGCATAGAAACTAGCCTATTCTTATTTGTTGGTGACTGTAAGAGTTGTGTGTTTGTGTTAATTTTTCAGAAAAGATGTCATTTAATCTCAGTCCACTTTATCTCACTAGAATTTTACTCCATTGCCGATCCCAAGACCATCAGAGTATTTTCCTGGTTTTTGGAACACTTTCTATACTAGCTATCTCTTGTTATCAGAACCAATTTTCTATAGACACAGGAATGAGACCAGAAAAAGTCTGTTACTTTTTGAGTTAAATGGATTCTTGAGAGGAATGTATTATCCTGTGAATAAGTCTTTTTTTTATTTGATTGGCAGACTAAACTACTATTACAGAATAAACATTATTTCAGTTTTACCCTACTCCATTGCTTTTCAAAAAATATATTCATAATCAGTATAAAAGAATACACCTCAGTAACCTAACACCTGTTTCCATTCTCCAAGAACAGTGCAGAGACCATAGCAAGCAGTCGTCAAAACACACTCAGCCAGCCGCTAATTGAAACTCAATCTTCTAATTTTTTTCTGTATTTTTAGGTCATACAGATTTATGGCTCTTTTTCATTGCTACAAATCTATCATTTGCCTCATAGCTTTTTTCCCCCCAAAATTCTCTTTCGTTATTTCCGTGCCAAATAGCCATATTCTAGAAACCTCCTCCAATCTGCAGCTGTTTATGTGTTTACATCTTCTGCTCGTGGACATTTTCATACTTAAGTTATAGATAATATATGCTAGTATATTATATATGCTAGCAGGTTTAAAATCCATGAAAACAAGAAGCTGTATTTTTGCAGCCTCTATAACACAAAGCAGTGTGTCAGTGTTCTGCACATGGCAGATAGCACATTTTTCAGATAGTCAGAATAATGGGATGTACAGATAAAACCAGCCATTTAGTATTTATTTCTAGGTGTAAGAGAGTGTTTCTGAAAGATTTTAGGCACTCGTCAAAATGAATCTTGTGTGTGTGTGCTTTTAAGCATGAAATTTCAAAATATTCTTTTTGAAAAATAAACACCAACAAAAGCATGATTTTAGGTCAAGGACTGATTGCCAAAAAATTTACTTGCACAAAAATATATTGTTCATGAAATAAACATTAATTAAATTGCATATCTATGGGATCATTTAAAGTCAAGATATAGAAATAGTTACATGTTATTATTAATAGCAATATGTTATTATAAAACAAAATGCTTTTTGTAGTAATAAAAATGAGGCAGGTTTTTCTTTTCAATTCTAATATGCAATTTTTAGATTATTTCTAGTTATTGCTATTCATTCTCATACATGATAGAAAGATTAGGCACAATGATTAATATAGCTGCAGAACTCAAGTATCTGTATTCAAGAAAGAGAGTGGGAGAGAGAAGGAGGAGGGGGAGAAGAAAACAGGAAAAAAAAAGGGAGGGAGGAGGGGAGGAAGGAAACAGGGAGAGGATGGAACAAGAAAAGAGGGAGGGAGGCAGGAAGAAGACAGAGAGAGAGAAAAACAAAAAAAAAATTTCCAGGGGTAGTAGCAACATGCCCTAATTTTAACTCCCCATTAGGAAAAAAAGAAACTCTTCCACAAATGAAGTAATTCTCAAACTTGACTCATCTGCATGTTAATGGAAAAATATTTCAATTTTACTGGTGTCTATTACAGACTGGGTATGACCCAACTCCCTGCTATTTCAGAAATAGTCATTAGAATTTAATATTGCTGTCTGTTGCATTCACAGTCTGAATATTTTAATACATAGGAGGAAATGATTCTGTATGAGAAAATGCTTGAAAATGCTGTATTTAATTAATGCCCAAGGGAAGCCATGAAAAAGAAAAAAATTGTACTTGTCACGTACTAATTTTAAACACTGTTTACCAGATTTACTTACATGCTCTGCTCTAGCCTCCCACTCAGCAGTTTGATAATAGCAGAGCAGTTCGGTGCAGCACAGATCCTTGGTTTCTAGAATTCAGTGGGAGGAATAGGATACAAAGAAGACACGAAGAAGCTGCACTTCAATGCAGCTAAATTCTAAGGCTTAGGGCAGACCCTCGGTTATAAACACCTGCTCAGAGACAAGCAGATACAAGGGAGACTATATGCTTAAACTGGCATACCAGCTATTTATATCCTCACAAGGCAGTGAGTTCTTTGGTTTATTTATTACAGATAGATAGATGATAGATAGATGATAGATAGATAGATAGATAGAGATAGATAATAGATAATTCAGGCTTTATCGAACATTTTTAGTCAAATTAATCTAAAATAGTAGTTTATAAGTGTTTCTTTTCTAAACGAAGAGACATTTCTATGGAGAAAAAGAGAATAAAAAGTACAAGAGCTTCTCTTTCAATTTTACTATGTAGCTAGAAGAGGTAAGTCTTATTTCTGACCTGGATGAAATAAATGTAAACCTCTACTACAGGAGGCAGAGATCCCTGGCATTGGACCACACCAATGTATCAATATACCCATATAAAAAGAAGGGGAAAAGAACTAGTATGGGAATTGCTTCACTAGGTGCCACACATTAATGTTATCTCACTTGACGTTCACAGTAATGAAGTGAGGCAGATTTTAACCCTTTGTATTCAGGAAAATTCTTAGAAAAGCAGCTTGTCAACCAGAATACTAAATTAAGTGTCTCTACTTTAAGCATGTATTGCTTCCACTCATCATGTGTTTTGTGAAATAGAATCAAGCTTGTTGGAGTTAACCATTTATTACTGTTTAACTTCCAAGTCTGCTGGCCAGTCCACAATTACACAATCAAATTGTGGTTATATATTTTCATGGCATCCTTCTCCCTCCAGGGCACTCTTTGATGCAATCCTGAGTCATGGCCTTTGACTTGCACTCTGCAATTATCTCTAGCTCTTCCCAATATTTTAGCATGGGGGTTAAGATGTGGGGTAGAGAAAAGAACATCCGATGGCCTGGATTGAACAGTCTCCCCGCAAAACTCATGACCCTGCCAGTAAATGTGATCATTTGGAAATATAGTCATTGGAAATGTAACTAGTTAAGATAAGGTCAGACTGGATTAGGGAGGTTCTAGTCCAATATGACTGGTGTCTTTTTAAGAAAAGGAGCACAGAAACAGACACGGAAGATGAAAACCATGTGAAGACAGAGGCAGAGATTGGAGTGATGCTCCTACAAGCCAAGGGATACCCAGGCTTGACATCCATCACCAGAAGCTAGGAAGAGACAAGGAAAGATCCTCCCATAGAACCTTCAGAGAGAACATGGCCCGGCTGACATCTCAATTTCAGACTTCTAGCCCCTCAGGATGGTGAAACAATATAAATTTCTATTGCCATAAGTCTTGGAGTTTGTAGTAATTTGTTATGCAACCCTAGGCAACTAATACACCAGTTTTACCAACTGAAAGACTTATTCCATACATCTTTCTTTAATATAGCTTGCTCTTTATTTATGCCTACCCAAGTACTATAATTTTCCTTCTATTTCACAGTCTTTCTCTGTTCTAGTTCAAGTCTAAATCTTTTCTTTCCTGTGAGAGAATTTCCAGCACCCTTGATCTTGTCTGCTCTTTGCCTCAAATCTTTTGAAAATATCAATGCATTGATCATTTTTTTCATGAAATTTCAAATAATTTCCCATAATCAGAAGTTGGAAGAGAGGTGAGGAACTGAAAGACTCCTTTAAAGTTAGGGGCTCAGGATCCCAGGAGAATGAAGAATGTGGTCTCAACCTTGTCTGACCTGTCTCTGACTATGGCCAGTCAAAAGAAGGATTTGAATTTCATCTTGATGATCGCTCAGAAGTGATTGTTCGGATTCTTTATTTTCCCTTCAGAACAGGCAACATATAGAAGAGAGAGGGCCATTCTCCGTGTTATTTTAGACCACTATCGGTGAAACAATTCGCAGTACCAAGCCTAATAATAGTTTTAAAATGGAACGATAGAGCAGAGATTTGGCTGTCAATTATTTAGGTTGTTGACAACCCGCCCTTTGCGCCCTTTCCTTGGAAACAAAAAGATGAAAAGGAGTCACCTGCTGTCCTCTGATGCTCCTTGTCACATAGACTGGTGTCATGGGACTTTGCCAGCATGTTTTGTGGTAGCAGAATGACCCTGCTGAGGTGCCATCTGCACTCTAAGACCTGGAATCCTGACTACAACTACCTGCCAGTGGCAAAGTCAGGGGTGGTACAAGTCTCGCATTTCCAGTGACGACATTTTTTACCCCAAAATCAGGACACAGTGTCTGACAGGTATAGCTATACCCGTGGGAACAATGAAACAGGATATTTAAATTCAAGATTGTCCTAGAAAATCTGAGGTATGTTTCAGCCTAAAGTTATCTGATCTGCTGGGTGCAATTAGAATTGTGAGAGAAAAGTACAATATGGATCCATTCATCTTTAAAAAAAAGGTGTTTAAAATAACCTTAAATCACATCAAGTATTTTAACTTTGATCTCAGAGTGCTGCAAAACTATTTTATTATATTACCATGTAATCTATATTATATATTTATATTTTACATACATCTTTATACTATAAAAATAGGATGAAAAAATGAAACAAAATTTATTGTCGAGGAGCTGTATATATGCAATACCAGGAACTTTAAACTTCCTTTTCTGCTAGGATTCAAGTCAGATTCATGATAATGGGAACAATGAGAGCTGCTATTAGCAACTGAGCGCATTCCATGCGTTAGGCATCCGTAGGTGAGATAACACATGTATTAAGCCTCCTTCATGCCTTGTCTCATCTAATTCTCTCAATAATCCGTGGGGTAAGCATATTAACTCCACTTTACGAATGAAAAAAAATTAAGCCCAAAGTCACATGGCTAGAAAAACCACAGATCAGGAGTCAAACGTAGTTCTACCTACATACATCGCCACAGTGGTAAATAGGAAATTAGAGTTCACCAGAGCATCACTTCAGTGAAACTGCCGCCCCCCTTTTTCTACTTGACAGAAAATGGAAACAAGCCGACCACTTCCAATTTCAATTCCCAGACTGTTAGCCATAGTCACACCCTTTCCCTTCCACATTAGAAAGAACCATCAGAAAAGCAAATGACTGGGAATGAAGGGGGTAACCAGGAAACAGATTTGGACCGTGGGACATTTTCATTTTCAGTGATGAAGATTTTATTTAAATTGGTCCGACTATAAGAAATAGGAACATTTTATATTCAGTAGAGCTGTGTTATGGATTGGCACATGTATATATGATAGAGATTTTTATTTCATGAATAAGAAACTATAACTATTAAAAAGGGCTAATCAATTTTGTTTTTATTTTTGTGAGAACCTATTTTACTTTATTTATTTACCATACCCCCAAAATATATGTAATTATATTAGCAGCAATATGTGATTGCTTTTTGACAAAGGACAATTTTACTGATTAAAAACCAGCCTGCTGTACTTAAATGTGTAGCAGTTTCCATGGAAACAATTTTACTTTGACTCAGAGCATATCTTGTTTTAGGGAGAGTAGTCTGTTGTTATGGCAATAGGAACTTGAACATTTTTCCCAAAAGAAGACTAACACAGGATAGATAATAGGGTTGCCAGTTATGAAGCATATAGAAATATGAGTGTATTTATCTTAGCTTATAGAAATCATAGCTGGTAAAGATAGTAGACACCATTTTAGTCTTGTTAGAAAAATCTCTTGTTCCATGTGCCTCCCTTGCTTTGTTTTTAACTATAACAAATAATAATAATGTCATATTATCCTTGAAATTTTGTTCATTGAAGGCAACAAATTCACATTGTCATTAGGAACTATACATGCTGTCTCATTAAAACATTAATGGAAACAAACAAACAAAAAAAGCCCATTAATATGAACTACACTTAAGGTACTAGAAGAATCAGGGGCACCTGGGTGACTCAGTCAGTTAAACGACTGACTCTTGATTTTGGCTCAGGTAATGATCTGGGGTCCTGAGATTGAGATTTAAATCAGGCTCTTAGCTCAAAGGGGAGTCGGTTTGGGATTCTCTCTCTCCCTCTCCCTCTGCCCCTCCCCGTGCTCACTCTCTCTCTCTCTCTCTCTCTCTAAAATAAATAAATAATTCTTTGAAAAAAGATACTAGAAGAATCATAATTTGTCACGTATTTCATGACATTATGGCAATGATGATGATAATAGTCCAAATTTATAGGATCTGTCTGGAATACTCTAAGACAGTTATATTCACACATTAAAATACTCATAATACCTCTCTTTGAGTGAGGTATTATCAATATCTCCATTGTACAGAAAGGAAAACTGAAGCATAGAGGTTAATCAATTTATCCAAGGTCACACATCAAAAAAGTGCCAGAGCCAGGAACCAAACCTGTGAAGTCTATGCTCTTAACTACCTCCTCATGCTAGCATTTCTTAATCCCTTCACATATTAGTTTATTTTATTATATTAATATTAAATCCCAATTTAAATTTAAAATACTTTAAATTTTTATTTAAATAAATACTAAATTATGGTTAGTATCTAAAGTTTTTCCAAGAATGAGTATAAAATTCAGACAATTGACAATATAAAGTTGAATTTAACTGAACAAAATAAAAATATAGTGACTCATCTCAAAAATGACCCTTTGAACTGTTGAATCACAGATCTATACCTCTGAAACAAATAATACAATATATGTTAAAAAAAAAAAAAGAAGAAGAAGAAGAAGATAGCAGGAGGGGAAGAATGAAGGCGGGGAAATCGGAGGGGGAGACAAACCATGAGAGACCATGGACTCTGAGAAACAAACTTGAGAGTTCTAGAGGGGAGGGGGTGGGGGGATAGGTTAGCCTGGTGATGGGTATTAAAGAGGGCACTTCTGCATGGAGCACTGGGTGTTATATGCCAACAATGAACCATGGAACACTACATCAAAAACTAATGATGTAATGTATGGTGATTAACATAACAATAAAAATTAAAAAACTAAAAAAAATGACCCTTTGATATTAGTATATTTAATTTTAGCCTTGATTAATATTTAAGTAATTTAGGGTTGTAAATGTGAATGCCTTATTCGGAGTGAAAAGAGAGGGGTTTCTTGAGGGATTATTCTGAATATATTTGTAAGTCTGAAATATATATGCAAATATATAAATGGCAACTAAAGGATTTACTGTGATAGGTCTCTAATTAGAATTGTAAAATATTTCATTTCAGGGGCTTATGCCTTTCCTCATCAAAAATGTTCAGCCTTTTTAAACCAAAGCCATTTTTCCTACCAGTTTATATGTTGCAGATGAGTCATGAATTCATCTCATTTTAGTCTCTTAGGCAATGATTACATAAGTATTTCAATAACACACAATGTTCATTCCACTTTGTGTTATTGAAAACACTTGCATTATTAAAAAAAGAAAACAACAAACTGCTTTCCCTGCTACCTTGTTTCAGTGTAGACAGGTGAAGTTTTGACAAATAAGTGGTATCTAAAAAGATAATGGTTGACCTGATAAAGGTTATAGACACATAAAAAATCAGGCAATAAATATTTTCTAAATGCAGTGATATCAAAAGTATTCCCTTTTGAATCAGAAGTTGGACAAGAATGTTACTATTATTACCCCTACAGCATTGCACTAAGACCTGAGCCAACCAACTAACACAAGCAAGAGTGGTTTGCAGAGGGTTCTCAGCTGTTCCTTCTATATTAACACTCAAAACACTGAACACTTGATGTTAAGATGTTCTTAAATAAAGAGCACTGCAAACAGTAATTTGCTTAAATAGCAATGTGGGTTAGTAAAAAGCCACTGATCTAGCTAATGGCTTTTCCCATGCCTGTGCTTTGGTGAACTTGCCAATGCACATGTCTTGTGCAGCCCAGACACTCCCACCTCTTTCACAGCCCAAATCCTACACCTTCGTTCCCTGACTCAGCTTGCACCTCAATTATTAATTGTTCACACAATGCTTGTCTTCTACTTTCACTCTAATTTTTGGTCTCACACTCACATATGCTTAGATCTGACTCACAGATAAAATGTATCCAGCTATGACCTTGATGTTTCAAATTGCAGAGGAAAACAGGAGTTTACTTCTAGGCATGCTCATTTCCTGATGATTCTGTAATCATTAGGTAGTTGGTAATATGGACTTGGACCTTAGAGAGAGGACAAAGTTAGAGACACAAATAGATAGGAATCATTCACAAATGTGTATGTATGCTGTGATATAATACAGTATATAACGTTCTAATACCATACTAATTGTAACTGCACATTACACATATACTGCTACATCTAGAAATGAGCTTTGAAAGTAGGAACTATCTTCATTGAGCAGATAATTGAAGTCTAGGGAGGAAAAAAAATAACCTGCCAAAATGAGACAATTCGTCAATTAGTAAGTGATGGAGCTGATATATGAATACAGGTCTCATCAAAAAGTCTTGTTCATTTCTCTATGGCACAATAGATCTCAAAAAGCTTTAAAGCATTTTAGAATATTGTGGAAAGGATGTTTTGCCTACCAAATTGTTTATTATTTTAGAAACTGTGTTTTTATCTTTCTTCATTTTCCACAAGACAATCATTATATTGTAGTTTCAATGGATCCTAAGGCTTTTTCTTCTGCTTCATAATCTTCTTTATCTCCTAAGTCATATTTGTTTATGTACATTAAATCTTCCAAGCTTTTTCTAATGCTATTTCTGCAAAGAAACAACAGCTTTAACATTGAATACATTTGCTATATCTCCATCTTTGTTTCTGTCCTTTTTTTTCCCTGCATGTATCTCTCATCTATCTATCATGTGTCTCATATAACTTGTGAGCATTGAAAATGGATGGAACACACTGTGCATTAGTCATGCACAGTTTCTTTTGCCTGATGCAGAATCTCCTTTTACTTCATTTAAAAGGTATGATCCCTATTGTGTCTAGGTTAACAGATTGGTCATTTTTTCATCAAATATATTTGTTCTACAACAACCATTTCTGTATATTATATTTGATACAAAATCATATGCATCCATCTTGGAATATATTTTTTGTAATCATTCCTTCATTCATTCCACATTTATTTGAGCCTATTATGAGAAAGGCCCTGAGCTAGGGCTTGGGTATAGGAGGCAGTGACACAAGTCTGTGCTGTTAGGGAGCTTACATCCTGGGAAAATAAAGAGCTAAATAACTAGTACTTATAGTGAATTATAAATGTCATTATAGAGACTTCTGTTTTCTGATTCTGCAGAGCTTGGAAGTCCCTACTCCACCATAACAATAAACAAAAAGCTAAATAGACTAAAAAAATCTTCTACAATATATAATAGAGGGGAGGACACAGGACAAACCAAAGCCCCCAAGCTTAGAGAGACAGACAGAAGAATACAGGGAGTCACGGCATACTAGAACAGAGACTCCACAGTAGAAATAGCCACCGAAACCTGTGTCAGGGTAGGAAACCTTAATTGTGGCTGATGAACTGCTGGAGGCTCAGTATGGATAAGTCAGAGAGTTCTCTGATAAAGAATTAGTATCATGTTGCTAGAGGGGAGGTGGGGGGGATGGGCTAAATAGGTGATGGGTATTAAGGAGGGCACTTGTGAAGAGCACTGTCTGTTATATGTAAGTGATGAATCACTAAATTCTACTCCTAAAACCAATATTGCACTATATGTTAACTAACTAGAATTTAAATAAAAACTTTAAACAAAAAAATAATAATTTAAAACATTTAAAAAAAATAGAAACTCCAGGGGGACTCAATCATAGGGAGTCCCAACAATTTTGTGAATTTTACCTCCAGGAGTTTGACCAAGTTTCACAGTAAATATGAGAGAGAAATTCCCTGGTGCTTCTGACAGGGGAAGAGGAAAGGGAACCATTTTGAAATACACCAGACATTCCATTCTTAATAAGGCCTACCCTCAGAAGAAGCTAGTTAGGACATGATCAGAGCATAACTGACCTGGTGGAAGGAAAATCCTGAACTCCAGCCAACTCTAGCCATCCTGTCTCACCTGACACAGAGAGAAAAAAGCCTGAGAGATACCTGTGAAGTCCATAGTCCAGAGGCACAGACTCACTGAGAACTAAATATAGGACCATAGAATGCTTTTCCTCCTCCCACACCCCACCACCACATTACTAGAGGCCTACTTATACAATTCTCTTATCAAGTACCTCAAGAAAAAATTGCAAGGTATACCAGAAGGCAAAAAAACCCCACAATTTATGGAGAAAAAGCAAGCATCAAAGCCAGACTCAGATATAGCAGGGATACTAAATTATCAGAACAGTAATTCAAAATAATAATAATATACTGAAGGCTCTAATGGATAAAGTAGCAAGGTGGAAGAAGAGATGGTCAATGTAACAGAGAGATTGAAATCCTAAGAAAGAACTAAAAAGAAATGCCAGAAATCAAAAACATCGTAATAAAAATGAAGAGTGCCTTTGATGGCCTTGTTAGGACACTGGACTCGGCTGAGTCTGAGGATGTCTCAATAGAAACTGCTGAAACTGAAAAAAGAAGGAGATAAAGGCCTGGGGGAAAAAAATATCCGAGAACTGTAAGACAAATACAAAAGGCATAGCATAAGCATGATGGTAGTTCCAGAAGAAGAGAGAGGAAGGAACAGAAGAAAGTTTGGAAAATTAATGACAGAATTTCTCCAAAATGAAGTCAGATACCAAACCACAGACCCAGGAAACCCAGAGAACACTGAGCAAGGCAACTGTCAAAACTATACCTAGACATATCACTTTCAAACTGCAGAAAATCAAAGATAAAAACATTAATGAAAGAAGTCAGAGATAAAAAAAAAAAAAACTTACTTATGGAGGAGCAAAGACCACAATCACAGCCAGCTTTTCCTCATGGAGGTGCAAACAAGAAAACACTAGAGTGACTTAGAGTGTTGAGAGAAACAAACAAACAAAACACCAACCCAGAATTCTGTATCCAGTGTAATTATCCTTTAACCATGAAGGACAGGGGCGCCTGGGTGGCTCAGTCAGTTGTGTGTCCAGCTCTTGATTTCAACTCAGGTCATGATCTCAGGGTCCTGGGATCAAGCCCCGCATAGGGTTCTGAGCTCAGCATGAAGTCTGCTTGGGATTCTTTCTCCCTCTCCCTTTGTCCCTCCCTCTGCTCTCTCTCTTTTTATTTCTCTCTCTCTAAAATAAACTTAAAAATCTTAAAAAAAAACACACACAAAGGGAAGGACTTGTTGCCAGTAGATCTGCTTTGCAAACAGTGTTAAGTTCTTTAGAGAAGGAAAATGATATCAGTCAAAAACTAGCATCTACGTAAAGAAAGGAAGAGCATCTGAGAAAAAAATGAGTGAAGTTAAAATACAAACTTTTATTCTTTTACCCTTAACTGATCTAACAGAAAACAATTTGTTCAAAATAGTAATAGCAACAATATATTCAATGATGTATGTTTATGTATATATGTATGCATATGTATAAGTGGAAATAAATGACAGTAATGATACAAAATGGACAGAGGAATCAGAATTATTTTGTTATCAGGTATTCACTCTTAGTATAGTGTTATTTACAGTAATATTTGATATAGTGTTACTTGAAAGTGGACTTGGATTCCTTATAAATGTGTATTATAAATTCTAAGGCAACCACTAAAAAGAACTGTAACTGATATGCTAAGAAAGGAAAGAAAATGGAATTGTACAAAATGCTCAATGAAAACCACAAAAAAATCAGGAAAAGAGTGGAAGACAAAAATAGAATCAAAGAACAAAGGCAATAAATAGAAAACAGTAGCAAACACAGTAGATGTTAATCCAACCATATCAATAATTACTTTGAACATCAATGTCCTAATACACCAATTAAAAGACAAGGACTATCACAATGGATCAAAAAGCAAGACCCAGCTATATATCTATTATTAGAAACCCATTTTAAATATAAAGAGGCATATGGACTAAAAGGAAATGGATGGAGAAAAATGTGTCATGCTAACATTAGTCAAAAGAAAGCAGGAGTAGCTATATAAATTTCAGACAGAGGAGACTTCAAAGCAAGAGAAGTTATTAGGTATAAAGTAAGGCATTACATAATGATAAAGAGATCAATTCTCCAAGAAGACATAACAATCCTTAACATGAATGCACCTCACAATGGAGCATCAAACTACGTGAGGCAAGAACTGATAGACATGTAAGTTGAAACAGATGAATCCACTGTCATTATTGAAGCCTTCAACACCCCTCTCTCAGAAAGGGATAGACCCAGCAGGTAGAAAATCAGGAATCGGGCGCCTGGGTGGCTCAGATGGTTAAGCGTCTGCCTTCGGCTCAGGTCATGATCCCAGGGTCCTGGGATCGAGTCCCACATCGGGCTCCCGGCTCAGAGGGGAGCCTGCTTCTCCCTCTGACCCTCTCCCCTCTCATGATGTTTCTCTCTCGCTTGCTCTCTAAAAAATAAATAAAAACTTAAAAAAAAAAAGAAAGAAAATCAGGAAGGACATAGGTGAACTCAACAACACCATTAATTAACTGAATATAATGAGCATGTATAGACTACTTCATCCAATGACAGCAGAATACACATTCTTCTAAAACTCACATGGAACTTTCACCAAGATAGACCACATTCTAGACCATAACACATACTTTAAGAGATTTAAAATAATAGAAATCATAGTCTATCGTCTCTCATGGTTCGTCTACCATAGAGATATCCAGAGAATGCTAAAGGAGCACAAATATAAGCCAGTTACTCAGTTTAGAAAGGAACATAAACCTGGAGATGGAGCTTAAACTCCCTTTTTTTAAAGAATTTTATTTTATTTTGTTATTTTTTTAGTAAAAATCTAGAGCATGAACTCATGACCCCAAGGTCAAGAGTTGTGTGCTCTACTGACTGAGCCAGCCAGGTACCCCTTAGACTGAGTCATTTTTAAAAAAGTAAGGACTTCACAAGATAAAGAAGAGGATGAAGACTTTTCATGGAGAGGGAATTATATGTATAAAAGTACAGAGGCATGACAGCATAGAATATTTGGGAAGCCAGTCATTATTCAAGGAGGCCGTGAAACAATGATAAAAGACAATAAAGAAAAGAAGCAGGGCCTAGATTAAGAAGTAAACTGTGTACCTGGTGGGTAGTGAAACAAGCCAGATGAAGTAGGAATGTGAATTTTAGACTGACCTCTCTTTTAGAAGCTTTCTGCTAAGGGAGCAAGAAAGAGGATGATTAAGTAGGCATGTTAGGTCAATAATTGTGTGTGTGTGTGCATGTGTGTGTGTGCGTGCACGTGTGTGTGTGTGTGTATTTTGCTTATTTTAGATGGGAAATGTTTAAATGTTTCTCTTTATCAAAAGGGAGAGGGGTGCCGTAATTGTTCAGTTGGTTAAGCGGCTGCCTTCAGCTCAGGTCATGATCTCAGGGTCCTGGGATTGAGCCCCACATCGGGCTCCCTGCTCAGTGAAGAATCTGCCTCTCCTCCCACTGGCGCTCTCTCTCTCTCGTGCTCCCTCTCCCTCTCTCTATCAAATAAATAAATAAAATCTTTAAAAAAGAGAGAGAGAGAGGGGGGTGGGTTGAAGAATATTGCTTCTAACCACCAGGAGAGAATGAGATTCAGGTTATGGTGACAGAGAATCTCTTCCACCTCAAAGTAGGAATGGTATGGATGCAAAGGTTGAAGTTGGTGGCTGATATTTCTCTGCAAACAAAAGAGAGTCACTTAGATATTGGATTATCAGTATTAAATTATCTAATATTGCAGGCAGATATTAGATTATCTCTTCTAAAAGCATAATGCAATAAAAAGCAGTACATATACATCTTCATGCAACTCATAGTTTGAAGTTTTAAATTCATTTATATTAGATGATTCACACTTTACTATCATTTATTATGATTTATCAAGAACTAATAAATTTTTGACTTTATGCTGGAGATTACTTTTTCAGATTTTAACCAACAGCAGGAGGTAGGGAACATGATGTCTTGCTCATCACTATATCACTCTGTACCTGAAATATAGTGGTCACTCTGTACACATTGTCAATGAATGAATTCATGACTGATCACATTATTGAGAGGGATTTCTTATTCCCTATTCCCATTTAGCATAAGACCCGTGGTGTCTCTCCTCTCTTTTGCTCTTTCCTTTCTGGAGGAAGAGTGTCTTAATCTTATTAAAGAGGTTTGAAGGACAAACCTAGCATATGATGTCCAGCCCCTTCTTATTCCTTTCCCATAGCAACCAGCTGCGGTACAACTAGGACTACGAAGTGGGCAGGTCCTTCTAGTTCTGGAGTTAAACAAATAAGTCCCTATTCATGAGTTTCAGCTTTATCAAAAAGCTGATAATTTTTTGTCTACATTTGTCAATTCTTTATCCTATTTCTCATTTGATTCAGAACTTGAATGAGGAAGCTGGTATTATTTATTGACCTCTTTAAAAGTCTGCCACACATATAGTTCAGCAAAGCAATTAGAGAGCAGCTTAGTTTCAGTGGGTTCATAGAGAAATATTTATTTCTTAATTAGGATCTAAAGTAAAGTCTTTGACAATCAGGTCTGTCCCTCACTTGTTACCTGACCTTAAAAAAATCACTTATACTTTGCATACCTAAGTTTCCTCATTTCTAATATGAAAATAATCCCTCCCCTACACACTTCACATAAATAATGGAGACATTAACATGAGGTTTGACGTGTGCCCCCTCCCAGTCATTATACCTCCTCCTTCTTCCTAAAGATCACCATTAACCAGACTACCAACACCAGAACTTAGTCTGATGGGTTTGGATTTTATATAAATGGAATAATAGAGAAAGAGAGAGATTTGAATTTAGAAAAAATTTAAACGAGGGACTTGCAAAAAAAATTAAAAACTAAAATCTTAATAAATAATTTTTGAATAGGATGAAGCACTATAAAAGTAGAAGGCATTTTTGTTATGTTAACTGGAATGTGCTGCATCTCAGATGTCATTGTGTCAGGTAGAACCAGAACCTTGATTATGTTTGCCCTCATCCTAGGAACGGCCTCCACAAAAGTCTTGTTGTCCCTCTAGGACTATTCCTGTCCCTTAGTGGTCCTCAAACTCTATGAGAAGTAGCGAGAATCATTAAGGGAGGAAGGTTTATCCTCAGAAGTGGAGGCTGAGACAAAATTTGTGTTCAGGTTGTTTATTTGGGAGGAAATCCCAGAGGGCAGTAGTGAGGGAAGGAGGAAAAGACTAATGCAGAGTCATTATCAAGCTGGTCACTGGCCACAGGGAGCTGGATCCGTCTGGAACTACCACAGAGCCTACAGAATGCTCAGAAATCGACCTCTTCAAGATTGGTGGGAAGACAAGTGGATCCATACACTCCTCTTCTTGAGAATTGCCCTCAGGAATGTTAGCTCCTCCACACAACAGAAAACAAAGGCATGTGAGACTTGACCTGAGACACTGGCAACATGAAGTGACTTGAATCCTTCATTGAACTGCCTGTCGTGAATGGAGCTGAACGCAGAGGTGAAGCCAAGAGGGTGTGAGACAGAGCAGCAGTCAAACTGGGCAGAGGGAGTTTGAATGCTATTTTTATTCTGTGGATATCATGAAACATTTAGAGATTCATTTCAGCACATAAACTGGGGAATTTTTCATAACAGAAAACATAATATTTTATATCATAAAGTATAAAAACACATCCACAGGCAGTATACTTGCAAAAACTACAGTAAAAAAGAAGCATAGATGGTTGTTTCGGTTATTATAGTTATTCATATTTGTCAAATCAATACCACTTATTATATTTGTTTTTGTTATCAGTGGTACTTGTAGGCAAATAAAAGATTTTTTAATGAAAACACAAGAGAAACTCTTACAGTTGAGGAAACTACCAATTTTCCTGCTAATTAAACCACTGTTACTTGTGAGCAGCTTTGACTACACCAATATTCTTCAGGCATATAGATGGAGACTCATTAATCCAGTCTACTTTGCTGCACATTGATTTTTCTAAAACTGTAATCTGAACAAGTGACTTTTCTCCTTAAAATCCTGAGGCCTCATGTCTTACAACTTGCAGTTCCCTAAATGTCCTGTCCTTGTTCCTGCCACTTTGCTTCAGTACATATCAGCCCTTTCCTGCAATGCCCACCACCCCTCCGACTGACGTCTCCATTCACGCCATAAACCCAGCACAAGCCTCTCCTATAAGGCCCTCCGCAGATTCCTTGGAGGTGGGTGTTCCCTCCTGGGGTTTTCATGCATCTTTTGCAAATGCTTCCAGGGGAGCATCTACTTTTCAAAATTGTGGCTGGATAACCACTTTGAATATTAACTGAACTCTAATTCTATCTCCAAATACACACGCACGCTCTGGTCGGAAGTTACTCCCATTCACATAGCAGCAGCTGTCTCTTCTACCAATCTGTCTCCGTTCACCAGCCCAGGGGAAAGTATACGAAATACCAATCTTTCAACTTGTGCCCTAAAATACAATCTTCCTTTAATCCCCTTTGAACTAAAAAATGATTAGGGATTCAGTACCATCTCCTTAAAATATGTCATTCACTGTAGTAAAAACATGATTTTGAATTGAGAACATTGTTGTGGCCATTGATTCTTAAGAGAAAATACCAAAGAGTGAAATTTCAAATTAGCAAACTGGGACTATAACTGTGGCAGATGGTTTGGGGGAGAATGGAATGCAGGCTTGCATGCTGTTTGTAATAAGAGGCAGCCTAAAAGTATTTTGGTTTATAAACTTCTTGTTCTCTTTCTTTATTCACCTATTGCAAGCTTGCTCTTAATGTTCTCTCTCTAAAGCACTACCATTAAATATTCATTGAGAGAGCTGGGGAGACATAAAGGCAAGGAGAAGGGAAGAAAGAAGGGAATGAAAGATAGAAAAATGGAAAAACAATAATAGTTTATAGGCTTTCTGAGGCATAGGAGAAAACTTGAGTATACAGTCAGCAGGAGTGGTACGTGAAAGAAAGAGAAATGTTATCTTACCTGGAGAGGAGGTCATGGCGGCCAACACAAAAGCAAACAATTGTAGTTAGAAACCAAAGCAGCAAGCTAAAATGACTTGAAATTCAAATACAGGTATTTGTATTTGATCTGATCGGTACCAAGTGTCCGATAGCTGAGTGCTATAATACCTTGAATCACTGTAGTAGCTACACACCTTAGGCTGTGGTAAAAATAGAGTTTCAAAGATATAAATCCCGAAAGTGAGGAAGGCATCTAAAACAGTGTAATAATCCAAGCATGAGCTAACAGGAACTCGCACTAAATGATATGAAAGAGAAGTGTATGAGAAAGGCATGCTGAAAAAGTTACAGAATGTGTTATTGGAAAATGAAGTCTTTGCTGTACAATAGGCAAAAATGGATTTGGGAAATCCCAGCAAGGATGGTGTTAAAATTGCACGATCAAGCAAAAGAAGAGGATGTAGATGGAGACCCCGAGATAGCCACCCATTTTATTGATGCCGATTTTCAGAATTTTCATTTTGAGATGATGTGGACACAGAGAAAGATTATGATCCAAACAGGATGAGATACACTAAGGATACATGGGACGCAAAAAAAGGAATTTAATTCATAGCTTCACCCTTCATGGGAATGTTGTAATTGTTTATTTTCCAAGGATAACCATTATTTTTACTCGGGGAAAAGGTAAGTTTTTTAAAATGTATATTCTAACTATAAGATATCATCCACATAATTAGTCAAACTCAGGAAAGATTTATAATGGAAACATTTACAATGATAAACAACAAGCAGTGATTTTTTTCCTCCTAACTATTGCAAAAAATTCTATAACTACTGACATGTTGGTGCAATGTGAGTCAAGCTGGGTCAACGAGGATGTTTGATTTCACAGAAAATTAGTTCTCTTTTTCCCTGTTCATGACATCCAGGACTGTTTGAAGAAAAGGAGGTCCAACAGTGTCAGATGCTCTTCATTCTCTCTTGTATTTGTGGGATATTAGCATATGGTATAGCATTTGGATACCACGCTCAGCAACTGGGGGTAGTAGACAGGCTGAAACCGACAGTGTTTGTAAATGTCAGGTTGGAAGCCTTCTTTTTCCTAAAACCCTAAGGGAGTTATTACCTTGACAGTTAATATGTGGCTATCAGGCTACATTCTTCAGATATCTTTGCTTGTCAACCCCAATCTATGAAATACTGAGTCGGGAGTGTGGGAGGTGTGTTAAAATGGAAAACTATGAAGCACACCTTCCCCCGGCTTCATCCTACACCTTAAAGGCTCAGAGAGCCACTGATGGCTCACTGGAAGGTGGACTCAGGTGGTTGGACTGCCAAGTTGTTGGGCTTATTTCTGGTTAATCTAAAGTAATAAAACAAGTAAAAACAAATAACTCAAAAATTTGAACAACAGTCATACATCTGATTGTCTGACCTTGGGTTCAGTACAAAAGCACCATAGAACTGATGGATTTTTCTCTGCCTACATTTCCTCACTGCTTGCATATTGTTTGAGGCAAACCCCATCCAGGGTCACCCAGAATACTACACATGCAACAAAACACAGACTGCTTCTTCTCAGCAGTCTTGAATGTTTGCTGCAGGAATAACCTTGGCTTGCAAATATTTCTCATGCTGTGCCGCTGACAAGCTAAAGGATCTTGTAATATCTGGTCTAGACCCCCTGCCTCTAGTACATGAAGAACTTCGCCCAGTGCCTCTGCATGCACCTGAATACTAAGCTTTTCCCTCTAAAAGCATTTATGGATTAGTCACCACAGAAAACTGAACCTAATTATTTTCTTCCTAAATTTATCCTTCACAGAACATCACCTCAAGCATTTACAGATGTCCCTTCCAATGCCAGATCAATATCAGGCTTTTGTGTCGAACCATCAGGAAGCAAAACTCAGGCAGAGCATTCTCCTCCAGCCTGTCTCAAACCTCCTCATTAAAGCAGCCTCGCCGCAGAGCTGTGAAGGTCTTCGCACAGCTTCGTCACAATGCCGCTCCATGTGGAGGAACTCCTGAGCAGTGCTTAAGATTGAAAAAGGTAACCCCTCTTCTCTCTTTTCCCAGCTGATATTTATAAATGCCCACACATAGCAAAATAAACCTCAGTTTATGAATTTGGTTTTCAAATGACTACAGAGTGCTTGCTTTAAAAAGGAAGCAATGATCTATCAGCATGAGTCACTCCACAGTACTCATGAGGTTTAGTCATTTGTGAAAAAACTCACATTTATAACATAAGGAACCGGATTTGAACTTTTAAAAAAAGGTAACATTGAGGAAAATCTTTCTGGAAGCTTTACTTGTACCACATAAATTGGATGTGCCTTGTATGGTCCAAAATGTTGCTGTCCTGTTTAAACAAAGCAGTAGACTTCCAGCTTTTATTTTTCGCCTTTTCCTCCAAGCAAGGATGACTGACTTGTGCTGACACAGAAATACTCTTTTGTTCAAACTCCAGATTAATAGAAAGCTCCCATTTTATCTAGGTACATTTGGCTGTTGTTGTATATTCTATCTAAGCTTGGGCTGCTTGTCTACTATGTAAGGTCACTCAGGTGAGAGAGTGAGAGGTGACTGAAATCCAGTTTATGTTCTGCATGGGTCAGCAAGAGTCACCTTTTCAAAACCAAATGGTTACTAATAGGTTAGCAGCTGCCCTAAATCTAAAGCAATGTTTGCAACCTATAATGGTTAAGGACCCAGGCGGTGAATAGGAACAGAAACAAAATGCGTGGGTTGAGGAAGGGGGAGAGGTGGCCCAGAGAGACATCCAAAGGAAGCAGCAGCTTCCCTGCTCCAACCAATTGGTCTCTTGTGGGGCATATGCATATGAGCTCAGACAGAGCTTCTGCTTTTTTTTTTTTTTAAAGTAATCTCTCTACCCAACGTGGGGCTCACTCACAACCCCAAGATCAAGATTTGGATGTTCTATGACTGGACACCACAGAGCTGCTGCTATTTAAAGAAAAAAAATTAGAAATCGAGATTTTTATATTGTGTGTTAGCAATAATAAACATTTAGAAATGAGGTCCTGAGGAGACACATGAGAAATTTCAATCTTATCTTCAGGCCATGAATTAACAAACTGAGTTACAGTTAGGGATACAATTGCACACACAGTTTCTAAGAGTACAACTTTAAAACTCATACAGGGATGGAACTCACAGCCTTGTTTGCCTCCAAAATCACCATGCTCTACACAACTCTCAACTCTACATATTTTATGGCATTCAAATCAATCTTCAAAACAGGAAAAACATTTATGGCTCTTTGGCTTGTCTTTTCTGAGTGTTGGAGATAAAAACAAATTAAAGGTGTCTTCTTCCATTGACCACACTTTACAGATTTGCAGGGAAGCTGTAGTCATTTTTTTTTTAAGATTTTATTTATTTATTTGAGAGAGAGAATGAGAGACAGAGAGCACGAGAGGGAAGAGGGTCAGAGGGAGAAGCAGACCCCCTGTTGAGCAGGGAGCCCGATGCGGGACTCGATCCAGGGACTCCAGGATCATGACCTGAGCCGAAGGCAGTCACCTAACCAACTGAGCCACCCAGGTGCCCGAAGCTGTAGTCATTTTGACAAAATGCAGGAACTAACTCACTCCAGTATAATTTGTAACTGGCTCCGAAGACCAGCAAGGCTCAGGGAGAAGACATCTTTACCTTGGAGCTATAGAATTCCCGAGCCTGGCATGTTTGAAAGGGAGAGGCCAATATAATATTTTGATGTAAGGTGTTTTTATTTAATTCTGAAATGCGTCATTTTTCAACAAGCCTTGAAGTTAATTAACAGAATGAAAAACAGGCATAAACCCATAATTTTACAGGGTTCACGAACTCAAAATGGTTTCCTATCAAATTGTTAGCAGAGAATCATTTATTAAAGAAGTTGTTTTTTTCTCCAGCACTAAAAAAGAGTTCCTGAACAAGCAAACAAAAATACACACATAGGAGATAAAATAAGAACGTTTGTATTCTCTACTTTTGTGCTCTCAATTTTCTCAAAAACTGATTACTATAACAATAAAATTATAGAGCTGTTGAGTTGCTATAGTAGAATAGAGCATAATAGGTGAATTCTGAAAGATATGTATGACATGATATAATATGATACATATCTCTCCAGTATCAGACATAGAATACAACTAAAACACGGTGGATCCCAACTTTATTTTAATATATCTATTTTTACATTTAAATCATAATAAAATAGTAAATCTCTACAAACTCTTACCTGTAATGTTGACTGAGGATTTGCAAAGCCAATAATGAGCATACACTGAAAGAGGAAGCAATCCTTAACTATCTGACTTTCTACATGATTCCATATTTAGATGGCAGTCTTTTTAACACTATAGGCTAACTAAGTATACATGACATGAGCAAACTGACTGTCTATAAGCAACAGTGAATCAGTGCTAGAGGTAGGGGACTTTAGAATGAGAACTAATCTGGCAAGTTTCTTTCCCTCCCTTCCTACCTTCCTCCTTCCTTCAGTGAGATTTGTTCCTAGAAGTTGATTTCCATTTTATCAGAGCTCTACAAAGGAACACCTACTGATCTCTGCACAGTGAATAAGATGCCTAGCCCCTCACAGACAGAATAGTACACACACTGGTATCCACAATGACACAATGGTATAAATGGTAAGCAAGAGTGAACAACCAAATAAAAATGCAGCTGTATTTTAATTAGTATATGAAAATGGAGCAAGCAGCATTTCCTGCTCCAGACTTAGTGCCTCACTTCCATTGTTATAGTACTTCTGACTTGTTAACATTAGTACACACTCTAATTACTCTCCCTCTCTAGTACTCAGTAGCTTCAATTACTGAGTATTTTAGATGCATTTTGTAAATTCAAGGTCATTTTTGTCCACTTCAAAATGGCCATGTCTTCTCAAAGCCCATGGGAGGGAAGAGTAAACATAACACAATCTTAAACCCTTTATGTTCTCAGAGATTTCTAAATAAATATTTGTATATTTCTTAATTTGATAGTAATGACAGTACTGGTGGGGGAGAGTGATTATGAAAATGTCATTCTCACAAAATCATTTCACTGTAGTAAACTATGAATAATTACTCTTCCTCATTACTGTTCCTCATTTTGGAATATGAAGCCTAATGTGCAACTAGAATGAAATCAGAATGGTTTGCTAGTGTACAATAAAAAATAAAAATGCCCCTTATTATAGTAATGAGAAAGATGACTGCATTTCCCTAAACAATAATGCGTTGCTATTTCCTGTGTATACAGTTCTTCAAACATATTTCCAGTGGATATAATATAGCTGTCATCCTATCACTAAAAAGCCCTGCCTCAAAAGTCATTAAAAGTGTTCTTTCAAATTTCAGAGAAGGAAGGGAATAGGAGAAAAAAGAGAAAAATGAAAATGGGAAGTGAGAATTTAAAAATAGAAAGAAAGGAAGTTGTGTAATATTTTGGTTAAATACCTAGGCCTGGGCCAGTTAAAAACCGGAGAGGCTCTGAAAGGTTCAAAAACAAAGAATTTGATCCCAGCTAACAAGAAAAACAGTGATTAGTAAATTTAAGGGCAAAACACAGGCAATGAAAATTCAACACATCAAAGTAGAAGTGTCTCCTTAGGTTCGGCATGGTGAAGGTGACTCCCGGCACAGGGAATTTGGGGAAATCTGAGCAAGCAAGTAGTTGGCAGTCAGAGAGGCTTGTGCACTGGTAGGCTGGCTGGGATTTGATAGTAGGACTCTGGTCCCTAGGAAGGGGACCGGAAAACAAGCCATTTCCCAGAGGTATGCAAGTACCAGGTAGATTACCAGAACAGGTACTGATTTCCCATGCTAATACATAAAGAGGGGAATAGATTTGGGAGAGTTGCATTATTAAGATAATTATAAAGTATTAAAGTATTTATATCAGCTTGTTCCAAAAACATTATTAAATTGATAATAAGGGAATAGGACATCTTAATCTATAAGGACAAAAGAATAGGAAGAGAAACAACAGGAGCTGGTAGAAATCAGCAGACTGTAGAAAGAATGAAAGTACACAGTACATCCAAACATTTCTCTAGCATCTATTATGTGTGTCAGGCACATTTATAAGTGCTTTCATTATTTTAGTAGCTCTTTGGGATAGGTACTATTATTATCCACAATTTACAGATGAGGAAGGCCCTGAAAGGTTGAAGAATTTACTCAGATCATATACTTAATAAGTGGCAGAGTTAGGGTTTGAAGCAAGGCAGTTCATCTCTTGAGTCAGGACACCTAAAAGCTATGTGCTCTATTGCTGTGAGTAGTAAATGACATCGAAGAATATAGAGAGTTCCACCCTATGTGCTTGCCTGGGAAGAAAACTGGAAGAATTAATCTGGTTTGAGTCACAGAATCTCAGACTCAGAAATTAAAGACATGTACTTTTGGAAGGGGTGGGGGGAGGAGCCAGTCCGAGGTGGGGGTGAGCTGAAACCAGAGCATTGCCTCTCTGTAAAGGAAGCAATTAATCTTGCAGACCTGGAAACATAGCTCTAGGAGAGCTGATGTGCTGTACTAAACACTAGGAATTAACAAAAGTCTACAGACTGAATGATGATATTCTTACTCTCCTTCACACACTAGCTTACAGAATGTGACAACCAGGCAGAAGACCAGATAAAGAAAATGGAGAGATCAAGAAGAAAAGACACATGTTCACAGTTGGCTGTGGACTGCCCTCTATAACGCCTTAATGGGTAAGCCCCAGGTGTGCCCCCAAAGCTTCATTTACTCTTTAATATGAATGCACAACCAGGGAAGAACTGAGAAACCTTTATAATATTAAAGATAGAAACCAAATAAGAAAAAAAAAATTTAAGAGAAAAAGAAAAAGGAACAATCTCAAAGGAAAAAGACACAATGTGGGGTAGGGAACAGATGAAATTTGCAGAAAACCTACAATTAATATTTTCAGAAACATTAGAGAAAAATATTGTTTTTGTGACACCAGACCCTAAGAATAGGCTGAGATTTTAAGCAGGAAATAGCTCAGCTGGGAAGAGAGGCAGGCTGTGGAGAAAGGAAATGGGCAGAGCGTTATGATAAATGTCTGGATAAAGGGTGAAGGGCCACTAATGACTGTCAGAAAAGGAATGCAGTACCGATAGGAGAATCTCTACTCCAAAGTCTAGTATATTTTGTGAGAATATTGATCTTCTACTTGTTGACCCCAAAGGGATATAAAATCTATAGGTATTTTTCTAATGCTATTTTTGCAAGGATAAGAAATGGGTAGAACAGAAATGTTATGTATAGGGATGAAGATAGAAATCCTAATTCTAGCAGCATGTATTATTAGAAGGAGTACAGATTACAGACACGGAGATAACAGTTCACAAAACATGGACATATAGAGTTGCTATCAACTAAGATGAGACAGACTGTGATCAGAACAGGTTTGGAAAGGGAGATGAAATGAGGAGTAGTATTTTGGACATGTTAAGTTTGAGTTGCCAATTAGAAATCCAAGTCGAGACAAAGTGAGCAGCTGAATATATGGGTCTGGAGTTCAAAGACATAAATCTGAAGTTCACATCACATACTTTGGGCATGTTGGTTTTACTCTCTAAATTTCAGTATCCTCATTGGTAAAATGGGAAGAATATCACATGCTACATAGAGTAGATTTATATGAAACAATCAGAAAATTCAAAATGTCTTACATGTTCTAGATGTATAAGAAAGATTATCTCTCCCCCATAAAGACCCCATATAGCAACCAGACAAAAAATGACAAATAGCCATTTCCTCGTTTATTCATAAATGCACTCATTGACCCAGCATGTATTACTGAGTGGCGGACCTTTTTCCAGATATTGAGGACACAGCAATGAATGGATCAATCAGAAATCTGCCTTTGTGGAGTTTGCCTTCCACTGGAGGAGGAGAAAACCTGTCAATAAGCAAGATATATAGTATGTCAAACCCTGCTAAATTCTTTGGAGTGAAATATAGTAGGGAGCAGGGATAGGGAGTGCAGGGTAAAAAGGTTACAATTTTAAATAAGGAGGTGAGGGAAGACCTTGCACTGAGAGTAACATTTAAGTAAAAACTTGGAGGATAGAGAACGTAAATATCTTGGGAAAGGAATTTTAAGGCAGAAAAAAAAAAAAGTAAACGCAAATGCCTTGGGGCATAGTCTTGCCTAGCTCATTAAAGGACAGCAAAGAGGTCTGTGAACCAGGAGAACAAGAATGAACAAGGGTGAATACTAAGAGATAAAGTCAGAAATAAGGAAGAGAAGGGGATAGCTCTTGTGGGCCTTATAGAGGATTGTAAAAACATTGGCTTCTATTCTGCATGAGAAGGGACAACAAAGGAGGGTTTTGAGTAGAGGAGTTGATAGTCTGAGCTTTTTGTCATGAGGATCACTCTGGGAAATCTGTTAGAATAGACTGTGGATGAAACAGGGAAACTAGTTAACAATCTACTGCAATAATTCAGGTGAGAAATGAAAGTGGCCTGTTGGCAATGGAGGTAAGAAGGACTGGTTGGATGGTGCATACATTTAAAAGGTAGAGCCAAAAAGACTTGCTAACTTCATATAAGGAGTACAACTAAGAAAGTAGTCAAAGATAGCACCAAGGGTTCTGGACTGAGCAACTGGACATATAGGGTTGCTATCAACTAAGATGAGACAGACTGTGATCAGAACAGGTTTGGAAAGGGAGATGAAATGAGGAGTAGTATTTTGGACATGTTAAGTTTGAGTTGCCAATTAGAAATCCAAGTCAAGACATAAAGTGAGCAGCTGAATATATGGGTCTGGAGTTCAAAGATATAAATCTGAAGTTGTCAGAAAAAATATAGTATTTATAGCTATGAGACCAGATGAGATCACTAAGGGAATGAGTGTAGACAGAGCAAAGAAGAGATGCGGGACTGTGTCTGGAAAATTCAAAGTAACCATCACTAAATCAATGGAGATAGAATCAAGGTAAGACAAAATTATGGAGATTTGATCCCATGAATAAGCAGAGAAAACCTAGAAGAGTGAATGCCTGAGTTATTTGCTTATGTTGAATGAGCAATTAATATTATTGAATAAGCAAATAAAACCAGTCTGCTGAGAGTAAAATAGAGATGAGCAAAATCAGGTTGAGATAGAAAGATGCAATTTGCTTGATAATTTTGCAATTCCTACTTACTCCAGTTGTATTTTATGCCCTACACTGTCATGGTTCTCTTATGTCCTTTCAGCTAAGTCCCTTATTATCTGAGTAAGTTTGAGCGGTCTTCTCCTCCTTACCAACAAATTACAACTGACAACAAATTACTTGCTTGCTGTACCCAAAAACCCTTCTAGTTTAATTTGTCCTGCCTACAGCTTCTAGAAAGGTGTAAGCCTGATACTATACAGCCTAATTTTGTACCCAGGGTACAGTTGGACATCTGACCCAAGAGAAATCATGGAGGTTAGGCCAAATACTCGATCTCTAGAAATTTTAAATTAAGGTCAAGAAATACAAATTAAGGGTCACAATTCATGTGACCTATAAACTCATATAGACCTAAGGTGGGGATAAATCAAAACAAGCCAGAGACATATGCAATTATAAGTTATGGGGAGTAGAGAAGTCCTTAGTGAGCACAGAAACTGAGTGAACATAAAGAAGTTAGGTGCCGCAGATACACAGGAGCACTGAGAAGCCTTCACGATTTCAGCCTATGGAGCTATAAAGGAATACACTTCGACCCTGCCTCCAGCCTCAGCCTCAGAGCGCTGACCGTTCTTTGTGTTTTGTCCTTGGACAGTCATGATCCTGGTTTTTGTTTGTTTGTTTTTCAATAAATCTTTGTAAGTGTTGCTGTTGCTTTTCAGTTATAGCCTTAACTAGGCTGAAGGGTACCGCAGGAGCTGCAAAAGCTTAGACTTGAAGGACAACTTTTTTTTGAAGAATGGATCTTTTGCATTTAGAAAGGGAAGGGAAGGACGAACAATAATAATTGAAGTTACCATCTACTGAGTACTTGCAATGTGTGTCAAGTATTTATAAAAATTCTCTCATTTAATTCTTACCACATCCCCATGGAAGAGGTACAATCATCTTATCCCCGTGGAATAGATCTTCATTTTACAGATGAAAAGTAGGGAAGTTTAAGGCATCCCTAGATCATACAGTTAATAACTGGTGTGGTCCTGGAGTCATTGCTGGTCTGTCATACTCAAAAGTTCTCTTAAACATTCTGCTATAATGTTTCCAATTTGGGAGAGTAACAACAATTTTAAAAAAATAGGAATCAGGACTTCACAATGCTTATGGGATACCCAGTGATATAGTTGGCCTAATCATAACAGTGGTTATCTGTGAGCTGGGAAGCAATGGAAAATAAGGCTGAGTATGAATATGCCAAGCTCAGTCATACTATAGGGTGCCATGAAAGCTCAGCAGGTGAGTTTTCACTTTATATTGCATGCAATTTTGCAGAGCTATTTTAAGTTATTAAGTAAAGAGATAATTGGCACTATTAAAGTAAAATTTTAAGTCTAGAATGGCTGCGATAAACATAATGCCTTATCAGAAAAAAGAGGCTAAAAGCCTATGAAGCTATGTTTATATCTCCACCCTTGATTTTGCCTCTAAGCTTTAGAATTAATTAAACTTAGCATCACCATTTAAATGTCTAAGTCTATCTTAAATATTAAAATGTTACCACCATCCATCTAGGTCCTCAAACCTAGGAATTATACTTGATTCTTCTTTTCCTCTCCATCCCCCATATTCATGCCAAAAGAAACTCTTGTTGACTCTACCTTCAAATAATTAAATTCTGAAGATTTCTTTCCTTATTGCTACCTCACTAGTCCAAGCCAAAATGGTCATTCACCTGGATCACTGCACTAGCCTCTATGGTGAATATTTGTCACTTTATTATCTGTCAAGCATACGAATCCTTTTTTTACATTTAAAGAACGTGCCATGCAAAAACTTGCTTGCTGCTATAGAAGCTGAAATCATAAGACAAACATTTTCCCAGATTTTCTTCTTGCAGAATTTGAGCAAACCAGAGACAATGGCCCAAGGACCTTGAGTCTGAAGCCAGTGACCCACAGAAGTGGTTCAATTAGAACAGCTGCAAGAGTCAACACCCAGAGTCTGGATACTGCAGGGCCTCCAGGTGTTCAGAGCTCAGTGAAGCCTCAACTGCAGACCTATGGGATGGGGTTCTGGTTGTGTTTCTGCCTATTTCTTCAACCATCTGGGTGATTCTCTGTGCTAACCAATATGCTGACCAACAAATCACTTTCTGTTTAAACCAACCAAGGATGTTTTTTTTTTGTTTTGTTTTGTTTTGTTTTGTTTTGTTTTTGCCTCCAACCAAGACTCATTGAATAAGGCACTATAATTTCTATCCATTCTTCACAGAGGAACCCAAATGCCTGTATGAAATCTGATCTCGTCATTCCCTGACTTCAGTCAACCAATGGAATTCCATCTCACTTAGAATCAGTGACAACTCCTCAAATGAAATCATAGAGGGCCTACAAGATCAAATGTGATTTGACCTATAACCTACTTCTTGTCACTTAGCCTTTTATTTCTTATATAACATCCAGAAAAGCCTTCTTTATATGCCTCAGGCACAAAGGATGTATTCCTTCCATAAGGTTCCAGCACTCACCCTTCTTTCTAGATGAATGCTCACCCCACAAATTTTCACACACTCGGCTCTTTCAGATCAGTCAGGTCTTAGCTCAGATAACTCTTCAAACAGGTCTTCCTTGAATATCCAATTCAATTAACCTCCCTCCAACCTAGCCACACCCAGGAAAAATGCCCACATTTCCTTCTTAACACTTAACACTACTGGAAACTACCTTGTTGTTTGATTTGTTGACTTAGTATTGCCTGCCCTTTCCCTGCATACACACATAAGCTTTAAGAGTGAAAGTTTTGTTTACCTCTATATTGCAGGGCCTAGAACAGTGTCTGGAACATAGGTAGGTACTTTATTAATAAAATGTACATCTGAAAGAAGTTTTTAAATCAAAAGCAAAAACAACAAATTTAACATCTATTTTCTTAAAAAATCTTCAATATTTATTACTTGCAAAGGAGTAAGCAAGTAAGTAGAATAAAAGATGTTTCATGTGGCATAACTCAGAAGAACTGATGAAATGGTGCCATCATTTTTGAAGTTGGATATTTTGAAGCCCAAAAACTCTCAAGCATGAGCACAATAGTCTAGAATTTTATCAGAACTCATTGTATCTGTAAAGGTAGTCATAGGAAAACTCTGATGAGGATAAACAATTAGAAATGTGCAGGACATGAGGAATCTCAGATTGTCAATGAGGAGAATAAGAGTCAAATGCATTTTTACAAAGGAGAGGTCTAAATGAAGAACACAGATCACTCAAGAAGCTCACAATGAGTGACATAAAGGAAAGTCATACACTTCCAGGTAGACTTTTCTTGCTTTTCTTGTCACAATGAGTTACATAAAGGAAAGTCATACACTTCCAGGTAAGCTTTTAGCTATTCTTGCTAAATACAATTACTGAATTAAATAGACATATTTGTGCACATATGATTAGTCACCCAATAAAAATGGTCAAAGAAACCTTCTGTGCTCCCTGGAAGAAGATGAAGAGAAAAGGTAGGGTGAGGAGAACTGTAAGACACAATGGGAGAAGGAGGAGGAGAGGGAGAGAGAGACAGAGAAAAGGAGAGAACATTGTTGCTGCTCTGCTAGTAGGTATGTCTTCAATAAACCCAGGGTTACAACACGAATCTCTTCCTCCTTTTTCTCTGTCTCCACTGGAATACTCCTTTCCCTCTATAGTAAGTACCATAATTTCACTGTAAGTATTTCCATCTGAGCTCAAAACTCATGAAAACTTTCTTTCTTTCTTTCTTTCTTTCTTTCTTTCTTTCTTTCTTTCTTTCTTTCTTTCTTTCTTTCTTTCTTTCTTTCTTTCTTTCTTTTTCTTTCTTTCTTTCTTTCTTTTTTCTAACTGGTTCTTTTTTCCCATACAATAGAACATACTGTGCATCTTATATTATAAAAGAGTAAATATTCAGGGCACCTGGGTGGCTCAGTCATTAAGTGTCTGCCTTTGGCTCAGGTCATGATCCCAGGGTCCTGGAATCGAGCCCCGCATCGGGCTCCCTGCTCGGCGGGAAGCCTGCTTCTCCCTCTCCCCCTGCTTGCGTTCCCTCTCTCACTGTCTCTCTCTCTCTCTCTGTCGAAAAATAAAAATTTAAAAAATCTTAAAAAGAGTAAATATTCAACTCAACCTAATGGAATAGAGATAAAACATTATCTTACTTATGTAAGCAATCTACTTGATACATTTGAAATATTGCATGAGTGGCGGATGTTCAATTAGTACTGCAGAGATACCATATGTCAGCTTCCATTCTCGGTTCTTTAGCTAATCAAATATGGAGTAAAAGAAGTAAAATTAGCAGCTAATAAACATAATTAATATTTCATGTCCTAAGACAGACCAATGATATACACTAAAAGCTTAACATTAATAGTGAAAGTGAAGGAAAAAAGTAATTTTCAGGATTTATCACAACAAAATTGTGCAAGCCAGTACCCAGATTTATGAGATGATTTTTTTCTGTCCTTTATTTATGAACCAAATTCAAAATGAATGAAGGAAATTGTTTGGTAGAGGTAGGGTGGAGGTGGATTTGAGCTTCTTTTCTAGTACTATCTGCCCCCAAGCAAGTGCAATGAAATTAGCTTCATACAATTGTGGGATAAACACATCCATCCAGCATATACAACTTACTGACAACAAATCAATATGTTTTTTGGATTCAGGTCTGACAAAACCTAATAGCAAACAAGAGATAATATTTCTCTGAAACAATTCTATACAGCAGTGCAAAAGATCTCTATCAAGCTTTTCTTTCTAAATACAATTCATATCCTACCTCTTTCAAAACTGCTGACACTCTGCAGATGACTGCTGATATAATCTCTATAAGCTCCAAATAGTTTAAATTTACTTATGTATTGTAAAAAAAAAAAAAAAAAAGAGGTGCAATGCAAGCTTCAGAAAGCTCTACATGGAATTGGAGCACCTAACATAGATTTTTAAAGGTTCCTGCATCAGTTTTCATTTATATAATTCTTACTTGAAAGAATAACATTCAAAAATTCATATGCATAATTACATTAAGTGCTGCATTTTTCTAGATTCTATTATATTCAAAAGAAGAAATTTTATGCCAAATATATGCATTTGTAGTTCAATCACACGTAGACTTAGGGTGTCTGGAAATACATGATCGTAACTAACATTCTGTTTTATTTGCTGCCAGTGAATGTGAGGAGAAACTGGGAAAACTCCCCTTGCTAAGTATGAAGGAAATGGATGCTGGAGCCATTTGTTAAGCTTTAGAGTCCTATATTGTACAGTGAAAAATATCATAAAATATGCTATTAATATCAAACTGTCTAGAAGTTCTCAGAAAGACCCATATTTATTTTCAAATGTCCCAGAAGAAAAATAACTTTAAACTTTACTGTGAATTTTTGTACCACCTACATGATGGAGAAGGTCTACCAGCCCCCCAGTCATAAACAAATAAAACACACTTTCCAGGGAGAGGAAGGAAAAAAAAAAAAAAAAACTAAATAGTAACTCTTTAAATTTAATTGAAAACTTCTTTGAAACTAAGCACACATTATGTCATGGCAATCTATTATACTCTATCTACCTTATAAATGTGGTAAAGGAATTTTTTTAGTATTGAAAAGGAAATAGTCTTTTGATCAAAAACATTATAGCTAGATATTGAAATAATACAGTTGTAACAGAAAGTAACATTGATAACTGGGGTTATGGTATGAAAAGAATTATAACACCAATTAAAATGAAGTGAAATGTGCATGAAAACTCAAAATATATACCTTGGGGCAGAGGGAAGGAAGGGTTGTCATAAGATAAGGAATAAATAAACCCAATTTGTCTTTAAGCAAAGAACCTCCAAGGGTAAAGGCATAGGGGAGAGAATATATCTATAGATAAACCTGGATGAAAGAAAGATCTAGTTTTACCTAGCAGATACTGTTTTCCAAAGTACTCTAAGATAGGTAAAGCGCCCTTGGATCCTCTCCTTATAAATGCACAGACCGTAAGAGGCAACCTGAGAAAAACTTGTATGTTCCTGAATTCATGTTTTATCTTTCCCTCTCCTTCACACCTGCTCCATTAGCCCCAGCTCTTCTTGGCCACAAATTCTCACTGCCATACTTCTGTCTGTGACATCTTCCTGTGGCCCAATTTAATTTGATGACTTTCTGAACTCCCTTCTTGCATCCCTTTGCCTTTCCTGCATAGATTTTAGTCTCTCAACACTTTGAATTCTGGCACTCCTCAGATAAGAACCTTCTGCTCCATCTCTTAGCACCAAGAAACTCTATCTGCATTTTGTCAAAATTCAGGTCTCAAAAGTCTGTTGTACACTTACGAACATGTTGTACTCTTAAGATGTGAACAACGTCTTAACCAACTGAGCCACCCAGGTGCCCCCAAGATGTGAACAACGTCTTATATCAGGTACGACTCTCAGTAAGCACAAGATGCTATTCTGGCTAATTTATACAAAAGGAAATTTATGGGAAGCATATTGGGATCCCGCAGAACAGTAGAGTAAACTAAAGCTTCAGACAGAAATGCATAGAAACCAAAACCCACGTCCCAGGACTAGAAAGCAAAAACTACAGGAATGCTTTTATAGCAGGAAGAATCTATTGAGCATGTGACCTTTGATATGGATGAACACTAATGTTTTTCAGTCTACATATTATCTTGTTTAAGATTAATATTCCATAGAGGGGAAAGTCTCATTTTCTAGCTTAAGGGATATGACTTTGGTTTACAGTGCCACCTAAATAGGCCCAAAGGGGGGGAAAAATCCACAAAATGAAACTTAATGCTACTTAGAAAGGACAAAAGGAAAGATCAGCCAATATACCCCTGCTACTATGACTATAAGTACTACTGCTCCTCCTCCTACTACTACTAGTCCATTTGGTTTCCCAAAAGAACAGTGGCATGACCAGAGGCTGTATTTAGCAAATATAATATAATCTTAAATTCATGTCAGTGAACTATTTCTTCTGTGTTAGAAATGCAATTCTATTAGGATTTCAAAACCCATTTAACTCCCCAAACTCATATAGTTTCTAGCTAATCAAAGTCCAAAAATCTCTAGAAAAAGATTCTTATTACAGATATAAAGACTTAAAAAATCAAAATGATAATGTGTATAATTGAATTAATCTTTTAATATGAACAAAAGTCTATTATTTGGGTTAGATAGTTCTATATACTTACCAAATGTAATGCTCACAAAATCTAATGGGTATTACTAGGCATCTTAGAAGGTGAGAAAACTGAGCTTAGAGATCAAAAATACTTTTAAATTCCTGATGGCAGCTGTACTAGAGCCCGGATACGTCTGCCTATAAAGGTAATATTATGCCTTGTGTAGTGAAATCAAGAAAGGCCGGGACAATGTTAGTCATGGCTGTGGAAATGACCCAAAGGAAGCTAGATTATACACTGATAAGGACACTGTTAAGAAGTTTTAAGGAAAAAAATCTCTTTCTTGGAAACATGAATTGAGAAATATGGAGTAGGCACCTGGTATCTATGCCTCCAATGGCCTATTTGACCTGGCCCCTTGCATGTCAGATTGGTATTTCAGAATTAATGTGACAAAAATAAAACTCTTCATCTCCTCAAACTTCTTGCTCCAATAATCTTGGCTGGTTCAGCAAATGGATACCATCATCAAAATCATTGCCATTAAATATGTGTACCTTGTTTTTATTTTGGAATTATCCTTTCAAAAAATTAACTTCTAAGAAGCTTGACATGTTTTCTATCTTATTAATAATCATTTTACCTCAGCTCCTAATGCCTGATACAAAGTACATGGTAAATAAATAACTCTCAAATTAACTAGAGGCCATGACCAATCTTATGAATAAGTAATCAGAAACTAGACAATAGAGAAAGTAGACTAGAAAAAGTGATCATGAGGATTTCTAGTTTCTCATCCATCACTATTGGAAGAAGTCACTATTCTGTCCTAATAATTAAAAGGTTAAACAAACTGAAAAGTCAACAACTCTTCTTAGATTCATCAAAGTGAGGTTGCAGGCAATTTGCTGCCTGTAAAATTGGAGATATCAACAAGAGAATAGAGAGTATTGCAACTTACCAGAGCAGAAAACCTTAGCAGAAATATCCATGGGAACCAGTGCTAAAGTAGGGAAACCTGAACTGTAATTGATATAAAATACTGGAAGGCTCAGTATGGACAAGTCTGCTCAGGGGTACCCAGTCATGGTAGGGGGAAGGGGTCCCCATATGTTAATGAATTTTACCTTCAGGAGCTCAACCAGATTCTCACAGTATATATTAGAGAAAAATCTCCTTGGGCTTCCTGAGGGAGGAAGAGAAAAGGAACCATTTTGAAGTATGCCAGAGCACTCTGTTCCTCTTAAAATCAGCCCTCCAAAGAAACTAACCAGATCCTAACCTACTGGGGCTTTATCAGAGCCTAACTGACCTAGGGAAAGAAAAATGCCCAACTCAAGCTGGCTTTAGCTATCCTGTCTGATCTAAGGGGGAGCAGGGAATACTATGTGTAAAGTTCACAGCCCAGAGGTGCAGACCCACAAAAAGACTGAGACTTAATCATAGAACTATAGAGCACTTTCCTCCCTTATATCTTACAACCACATTACTAAAGGACTGTTTACACCAGTTCCTTTTACCCAGTATATCAAGTCTGACAATCAAAGATATAGCAAAAGGGAAAAAAATACAGTTTAAAAAGACAAAGCAACCATCAAAACCAACTTGAATAGGGCAGGAATGTTGGTATTATCAGGCCAGGAATTAAAGCAACTATTTTTAAGATGCATAAAGCAGACAACATGAAAACAAAACAAAACAAACAAAATAACAAACAAACAAAAACCAGCAATGTAAGAAGAGGGATGGAAATCCTAAGAAAGAATCAGGAACAAATTTTAGAGACCAAAACCACTATAACAGGAATGAAGAATGCCTTTAATGAGCTCATTAGAACACTGGACACAACTGAGAAAAGAATCTCTGAGCTTGAAAATATCTCAGTAGAAACTGACAAAACTAAGACAAAAAAGACTGAAAAAAAAAAAAAAAACCCTGGAATATCCAAGATTGGTGGGACAACTACAAAAGGTGTAATATATGCATAATGGAAATTCCAGAAGAATAAATAAAGAAAAGTAGAGAATAAATATTTGAAACAATAATTACTGAGAATTTCTCCAAAATAAAATCAGACACCAAACCACAGATCTAGAAAACTCAGAGAATAGCAAGCGGGAAAATGCCTATATATATATAGATAGATATCTATATATATCTATATCTATATCTATATATATATATATACATATATACATCATTTTAAACTACAAAAAAATCAAAGATAAAGAAAAGTACTAAAAGATGCCAGAGGGGAAAAAACACCTTATTTGTAGAGGAGCAAAGATACCTATTACATCCAACTTTTTATCAGGAATCATGCAAGCAAAGCAAAAGTGGAGTGAAATATTTAAAGTGTTGGGAGAAAAAAACCAAGCAACACAGAATTCCATATCCAATGTAATTGCCCTTTAAAATTGAAGGAGAAATAAAGACTTTCTCAGACAAACAAAAATTGAAAGGATTTGTTGCCAGTAGACCTGCCTTGTAAGCAATGTTAAAAGAAAGTCTTTAGAGAGAAAGAAAACAACATAGGTCAGAAACTCATATCCACAAAAAGAAGAAAGAGCATCTGAGAAGGAATAAGTGAAGGTAAAATAAAAACTTATTTTTTATTCTTAATTGATCTAATAGATAATGTGTTCAAAATAATTATAAGAACAATACATTATATATTCAATTACATATGTTTATGTACATATGCACATTTATATATAAGTGAAATGGATTACAGCATTGCTATAAGGGATGGGAGGGAAGAATTAGCATTATTTTGTTATTAGATGCTCACATAACCCATGAAGCGGTATAGTGTTATTTGAAAGTGGACTTGGATTAGTTGTAAGTGTATATTGAAAACTCTAGGGCAGCTACTAAAAAGGTTTAAAAAAAATAACTGTAACTAATACTCTAAGGAAGGAGAGAAAATGGAATCATATAAAATGTTCAATTAAAACTTCCAAAAAAGCAGAGAAAGTGAGAGACAATAGAATCAAAGAGACAACAAATAGAAAAGAGTAATAAATCTGGCTGGTATCAATCTAATTTATCAATAATCATTATGAACTCAATAGTCTAAATGCATCCATTAAAAGATTGTCAGAGTGGAAAAAATAAAACCCAACTATCTGTTGTCTGCAAGAAACCCATTTTATTTATTTATTTATTTATTTATTTATTTATTTATTTATTTGAGCGAGAGACAGAGAGAGTGAGAGAGAACATGAGTGGGGTGAGGGGCAGAGGGAGAAACAGACTCCCTACTGATCAGGGAGTCCAATAAGGGGCTCAAACCTGGGACTCCAGGACCCGGGATTGTGACCTGAGCTGAATGCAGACACTTAACTGACTGAGCCACCCAAGTGCCCAAGAAACCCATTTTAAATATATATTTAATATATATTTAATATTTAATACAAATATTAAAACTCAGTGGGTGGAGAAAGATAAATCATGTTAATGTCAATCAAAAGAAAGCTGAAGTAGCTATATTAATTTCAGACATAGCCAACTTCAGACCAAGGAAAATTACTGGGGATAAAAAGTGGCATTGCATAATGATAAAGGGGTTAATTCTCTAAGAAGACATAATAAGCTTTAACATGTATTTGCTTAACAACAGAGGATAAAAAGATGAGACAAAACTGATAGAATTGCAAGTTGAAATCAATAAATCCACTATTATAGTTGGAGACTTCAACACTCCTTTACCAGAAGTGGATATATCCAGCAAGGAGAAATCAGTAAGGATATAGTTGAACCCAATAACACAATCAGTCAACTGATATAATGGACAAGTATAAACTACCTCATCCAACAATAGCACAAAACACATTTTTCTCTAGCTCACCTGGAACATTCACCAAGGTAGACCACTTTCTGGGCCATAAACTAACTTAGAAAGATAACAATCATACAGTGTTTACTGTTAGTCCACAATGAAATTAAAATAGAAATCAGTAACAGAACAATAGCTGGAAAATCCCAAAATAGTCAAAGATTAAGCAGTATGCTTCTAAATAACACATGAGTAAAAGATACACTCAAGAGAAACTTTTAAACACTTGTGCTAAATGGAAAGGAAAACACAACTTCAAAATTTGTGTGATGCAGTGAAGCAGTGCTGGTACTCCTAGCTAATACAATAAAACAAGAAAAGGAAATAAAGGCACATAGATTGAAGAGGAAGAAATAAAACTGTCTTTGCAAATGGCATGATCATCCATCTATGTAGGAAACTGAAAAGAATAGACAAAAAATCTTCTGGAACTAAAAGGTGATTATAGCAGGATTGCAGGATCCAATGCTAATATACAAAAGTCAATTACTTTCCTATATACTGGAAATACACATGGATATTGAAATTAAAAAACAGCATTATTTACACCAGTACCCCCCAAAATGAAATATTTAAGTATAAATCTAACAAAATATGTACAAGATCTATATAAGGAAAACTACAAAACTCTGATGAACAAAAACAAACAAACAAACAACAACAACAACTAACCCACAAATTACATGGAGAGATATTCAGTGTTCTTGGATAGGAAGACTCAGTGCTATTAAGATACCAGTTCTTCCCAAATCGATCTATAGATTCAGTGCAATCCCAATCAAAATTCCAGCAAGTTATTTTGTAGATATTGACAAACTGATTCTAAAATTTATATGGAAAGGCAAAGTTCCAGAAGAGATAAAAATATTGAAGGAGAAGAACAAAGTTGGAAGACTGACACTACTGGATTTCATGACTTACTATAAAGCCACAGTAAACAAGATAGTATGGTACTGGTGAAAGAATAGACTAATAAATGAATAGAACAGAATAGAGCCCAGAAATACACTTATATAAATAAAGTTAACTAATCTTTGACAAAGGAGCGAAGACAATACAATGGAGCAAAGGCAGTCTTTTTAACAAATGGTGCTGGAACATTTGAATAGACAGATGCAAAAAAGAAAGAAAGAGAGAAAAAGAAAGGAAGAGAGAGAAAGAAAGAAGGAAAGGAAAGGAAAGGAAAAGAAAGGAAAGAAAAGAAGAAAGAAAGAAAGAAAGAAAGAAAGAAAGAAAGAAAGAAAGAAAGAAAGAAAGAAAGAAAGAAAGAAAGAAAGAGTGAGTCTGGGCACAAACCATTCACAAACATTAACTCAAAATAAATTGCAGATATAAATGTAAAATACAAAACTATAAAACTCCTAAAAGGTAACAGAGAAGAAAACCTAGATGGCCTTACATTTGGGATGACTTTTTAGACATAATAGCAAAGGCACAATTCATAAAAGAAAGAATTGATAAGCTGGACTTCATTAAAATTAAAATTTTCTGCTCTACAAAAGGCACAATATTATGCTATACTGGTGGATACATGTCATTATACATTTGTCCAAACCCATAGAATGTAGAACACCAATAGTGAAACTTAATGTCAACTATAGTGTCTAGGTAATAATAATGTATCTATATAGGCTCATCATTTGCAACAAATGTACCACCATGGTGTGATCTGTTGATAATGGGGGAGGCTATGCATATGTGGAGGCAGGAGGTAAATAGGAAGTCTGTATTTTCAGCTCAATTTTTCTATCTAAAACTGCTCTAAAAAATAAATTCTATTAAAAAATTGGTGATGAGAGAAGTTAGAAGATATACCAAAAGAACCAGAGACTGGGAGTATCTGCTTTGTAAATAGAAGAACTTAAAATAAAGATTCACAAATTTCTACTTCTGAGGTTCTAGATTGTTTAGTTTCAGTGTCCATTAAACCTGGAGTTCCTACATTTGCTGCTCAAGGATTTCTATGATTTCCTATCTCTCTTATTGCCTCCTATATATTTAAAGCATACTCTGCCCCTAGTATTTGAATTACTGTGAGTGAGTCTCTGGTCCTTGCAACAATAAAAATTTTAAGGAAGATAAACTAAAAAATAAGGAGTGGTGAGAGAGGAAAAGAAAAAATAAAAGTGTCATCAAATATGAAAAAAAATTAAAGTGTGTGTGTGTGTGGTGAATGTGTATATATGTGCATATGCATACCTAGCTATGGTGCTGGTACTGAGGACAGAAATAGTGTAGGAGGGGACAAGGTAGAAGCTGATGACAGATTGCAGCAAGTTTAAATGCAATTTTCAACGCTTACAAATGAATAGAACACAAATGAATTATTTTTTTAAAGTTTTACCATACCTTTAGGAATATAAAACTTTATTCATAAGGCCACCACTTTCAATAGCAGAGCCATAACTGACTTTATGAACACATAGAAACAAATACGCAGAGCTGGACAAAATGAGGAGATAGAGGAAAATGTCCCAGATGGAAGAACAAGACAAAATCACAGTAAGAGAACTAAATGAAATGGAGATAAGTAATAAGTCTGATGGAGAATTTTAAGCAATGTCCATAAAGATACTCACTAGACTTTAGAAAAGAGTGGAGGACCTCAGTGAAATCCTCAAAAAAGAGATAGAAAACACAATAAAAGAACCAATCGGAGATGAAGAGCTCAATAAGTGAAATTAAAAATATACTAGATGGAATAAATAGTAGACTAGAGGAAACAGAAGAATGGATCAGCATCCTAGAGAACAGAATAATGGAAAGCAATCGAACAGAAGAACAGAAGAGAGAAAAAATAATAATAATAAATGAAAGTAGACTTAGGGAACTCAATGACACTATCAAGTGAAATAACATTTGCATTATAGGGATCCCAGAAGGAGAAGTGAGAGAAAGGAGGCAGAAGATTTATTTGAAGAAATAATAGCTGAAAAATTCCTGAATCTGGGGATGGAAATAGAAATCCAGGTCCAGGAGGGACAAAAAGCTCCCCAAAAGTCAACCTAAGGAGAGCTATACCAAGACACATAGTAATTAACATGGCAAAAAGTAGTGATAAATTCAGAATTTTAAAAACAGCATGAGAAAAGAAAGCAGTTACATACAAGGGAAATCCCATAAGGCTATCAGCTGAGCTTTCAGCAGAAACCCTACAGGTCAGAAGAGAGTGGCATGATATATTCAAAGTGCTGAAAGGAAAAAAAAAAAAAAAAAAAAGCCTGCAGCCAAGACTACTCTATAGAGCAAGGCTATCATTCAGAAGACAAGGAGAGAAAAAAAGAGGTTCCCAGACAAACAATAGTTAAAAGAATTCAAGACAACTAAACCAGTTCTACAAGAAATGTTAAAGGGGACTCTTTAAGTGGAAAGCAAAACCATAAGTAGGAGTAAGAAAAGTAAGAAGCACAAAAGCAGTAAAATTAAGTATATCTATAAAAATCAGTCAAGAGATTCACAAAATAAAGAATGCAAAGTAAAGTATGACACCATATACCTAAAACATAGGGTTGGTGGGAGAAAAGGAAAGAATGGGTTCAAATGTAAGCAACTCTTAACTTACTATAGAGTGCTAAATGCATTAGATGTTATATACAAACTGAACGGTAACCACGAATCAAAAACCAGTAATAGATATGCGAAAAATAAAGAAAAAAGGAATCTAAATAGATCACTAAAGAAAATCAGCAAACCATGAAAGAAAAGAGCAAGAGAAGAAAGAAACAGAGAACTACAAAAACAACAATAAAGTAACAAAATGACAGTAAGTACATATCAGTAATTACTTTGAATATAAATTGACTTAATGCTCCAATCAAGAGACACAGGGTGACAAATGGATACAAAAGCAAGACCCATCTATATGCTGCTTACAAAAGACTCATTTCAGACCTAAAGACACATGCAGATTGAAAGTGAAGGGATGGAAAAGCATTTATCATGCAAATGGAAATAAAAAGGAAATGGGGGTAGCAATACTTATATCAGGCAAAATAGACTTTAAAACAAAGACTGTAACAAGAGACCAAAAAGGACACTATATAATCATAAAGGGAACAATTCAATAAAAAGATATAACAATAGTAAATATTAATGCAGCCAACACAGGAGCATTCAAATAAATAAAGCTGCTATATAACAAACAATAGAGAAGCAATCAATAGTAATACAATAATAGTAGGGGAATTTAACACCCCACTTACATCAATGGATAGAATCACTTAAACAGAAAATCAACAGGGAAACAGTGGCTTTGAATGACACATTGGATCAGATGAATCTAACAGATATATTCAGAATATTCAATTCTAAAACAGCAGAATACCCATTCTTTTCAAGTGCAAAAGGAACATTTTCCAGAATAGATCACATATTAGGCCACAAATCAAGTCTCAACAAATTCAAAATATCAAAGTCATACTATACATCTTTTCCAACCACAATGCTATGAAATTAGAAATCAACCACACAAAAAAAAAATCTAGAAAGAACACAAATATATGGAGTTCAAATAACATGCTACAAAACAATGAATAAGTCAACAAATCAAAGAGGAAATCAAAAAATTCATGGAGACAAATGAAAATGAAATAAAATGGTCCAAAACCTTTGGGATGCAGCAAAAGCTGTCTTAAGAGGGAAGTTTAATGCAAAAGAGGCCTACCTCAAGAAGCAAGAAAACTATCAAATAAAAAACCTAACTCTATACCACAGTGAGCTAGAAAAAGAACAAACAAAACCCGAAACCAGTAGAAGGAAGGAAATAATAAAGATTAGAACAGAGGGGCATCTGGGTGGCTCAGTCAGTTAAGCAGCCAACTCTTGGTTTCAGCTGAGGTCATGATCTCAGGATCCTGGGATCAAGTACAGCATGGGACTCCACGATCAGAAGGGAATCTGCTTGTGGATTCTCTCTCCCTGTGCCTCTGCCCCTCCCCCTGCTTGTGCTCTTTCTCCTGCTCTCAAATAAATAAATACATACATAAATCTTTTTTAAAAAATGATTAGAACAGAAGTAAACAAAATAGAAACTAAAAAATAATAGAACAGATCAGTGAAACCAGGAGCTGGTTCTTTGAAAAGATCAACAAAATTGGTAAACCTTTAGCCAGACTCATCTAAAAGAGAAACAAAAAACCCACAAGAGGAGTCAAATAAACAAAATCAGAAATGAAGGAAGAGAAATAACAAACAACACCCTAGAAATATAAAGGATTACAAGAGAATATGAAAAAACATATGCAAACATATTAGACAACCTACAAGGAATGGATAAATTCCTAGAAACATAACCTCCCAAAGCTGAATCAGGAAGAAATAGAAAAATTGAACAGACTGATTACCAGCAATGAAATTGAGTTAGTAATAAAAAAAAAAAACTCCCCAAAAACAAAAACCCAGGGCCAGAAGTCTTCATAAGTGTATTTTATCAAATTTTTAAAGAACAATTAATACCTACCTATCCTGCTCAAACTCTTCCAAAAAATAGAAGAGGAAGGAAAACTTCCAAATTCATTCTATGAGACCAGCATTACCCTGAAACCAAAACCAGACAATGATACTACAAAAAAGGAGAACTACAGGCCAATATTTCTAATGAACATAGATGCAAAATCCTTAACAGAATATTAGAAACTGAATCCAACAATACCTTAAGAAAAATTATTCACCATGATCAAGATGGATTTATTCTTAGGATGCAAGGGGAGATTCAATATTCATAAATCAATCAACATGATACAACACATCAATAAAAGAAAGTATAAAAACCATATGATCATTTCAATAGACACAGAAAAAGCATTTGGCAAAGTACAACATCCATTCATGATAAAAACCCTCAACAAAGTAGGTTTAGAGGAAACATAGCTCAACATAATAAAGGTCATGTATAAAAAACCCACAGCTAACATCATACTCAATGGTGAAAACCTAAGAGCTTTCCCTCTAAGATCAGGAACAAGACAAGGATGTCCATTTTCACCACTTTTATTTAACATAGTACTGGAAGTTCTAGCCACAGCAATCAGGAATAAAAGCCATCCAAATTGGTAAGGAAGAAGTAAAATTTTCACTATTTGCAGATGACATGATACTGTATATAGAAAGCCCAAAAGACTCCACCAAAAAACTACTAGAACTGATAAATCAATTCAGTAAGGTCACAGGATACAAAATCAATATACAGAAATCCATTGCATTTCTCTATACTATTAATAAAGTAGCAGAAAGAGAAAGTAAGAAAAAAAAATCCCATTTACAATTGTACCCAAAACAATAAAATACCTGAAAATAAACATAACCAAAGAGGCAAAAAAGTTGTACTCCAACACTATAAAACATTAGTGAAAGGAATTGAAGATGACACAAAGAAATGGAGAGATATTCCATGCCCATTGATTGAATGAATATATATTGTTAAAATGTCTATATTACCCAAAGCAATCTACAGATTTAATACAATCTTTATCAAGATACCAACAGCATTTTTCACAGAACTAGAACACATAATCTTAAAATTTGTATGGAACCATAAAAGACTGAATAACCTAAGCAATCTTGAAAAGGTAGAATAAAATTGGAGACAACAATCCCAGGTTTCAAGATATACTACAAAGTTGTAGTAATCAAAACTGTATGGTACTCGCACAACAATAGACACCCAGATAAATGGAACAGAATAGAGAGCCCAGAAATAAACCCACAATTATATGGGGAATTAATCCTCAACAAAGGGAGCAAGAATATGCAATGGGAAAGACAGTCTCTTCGACAAATGGTGTTGGGAAAATTGGACAGCTACATCAAAAGAATGAAACTGGACCACTTTTTTACACTATACACAAAATAAATTCAAAATGGATTAAAGAACTAAATTGTGAGACCTGAAACCATAAAAATCCTAGAAGAGAGCACAGGCAGTAATTTCTCTAACATTGGCCATAACAACATTTTTCTAGATATGTGTCTCCTGGGCCAAGGGAAACCCAAGCAAAAATAAACTATTGAGACTACATCAAAATAAAAAGCTTCTTCACAACAAAGGAAACAATCTACAAAATTCAAGACAACCTACTGAATGAGAGAAGAGATTTGCAAATGACATAACTGATAAAGGGGTAGTATCCAAAATATATAAAAAATTTATACAACCCAACACACACATAAAAACAAATAATCTCATTAAAACACGGGCAGAAGGCATGTACAGACATCTTTCCAAAGAAGACATGCAGATGGCCAACACACACATTAAAAGATGCTCAATATCACTCATCATCAGGGCAATGCAAATCAGAACCGCAATGAGATACCACCTCACATCTGTCAGAGTGGCTAAAATCAAAAACACAAGAAACAAGAAGTGTTGGCAAGGATGTGGAGAAAAAGGAACACTTGTACACTGTTGGTGGGAATGCAAACTGGTGCAGCCACTGTGGAAAACAGTATGGAGTTTCCTCAAAAAATTAAAAATAAAATTACCATGTGATCCGGTAATCCCACCATTAGGTATTTACCCCCAAAATACAAAAACATGAATTCAAAAAGATATATGCACCCGTATGTTTATTGCAGCATTATTTACAACATTCAAATTATGGAAGTAGCTCAAGTGTCCATTGATAGATGAATGGATAAAGAAGATGGAATTTTACTCAGTCATAAAAAAGAATGAAATCTTGCCATTTGCAACACCATGGATAGATCTACAGAGTATAATGCTAAGCAAAATAAGTTGTCAGAGAAAGATTAATGCCATATGATTTTAGTCATATGTGGAATTTAAGAAACAAAACAAATGAACAAAGAAAAAAAGAAACAATCCAAGAAACAGACTCTTAACTATAGAGAACAAACTGATGGTTACCAGAAGGGAAGTGGGTGGGAGAAGGAGTGAAATAGGTGGAGTGGATTAAGAGTACACGTATCATGATGGGCATTGAATAATGTATAGAACTGTTGAATCGCTATATTATACACCTGAAACTAATATAACACTGTATGTTAACTATACTGGAATTATTTTTTTAAATGAATATAAAACTTTAAATGATATGTCTACCATCACCTCAGATCTGTTTACACTTTGTCTGAACATCACTAACAAAATCATTTCTGCAGATTCCTATAAGCTTACTTACTCATTGTATTTGCTTTCTATTTCTGTGACAATTTAGCACAGATTTAGTGGTTTCAATCCACACAAAATGTCTTATCTTAGAGTTCTACCAGTCAAAAGCCTACCACAAGTCCCATTGGGCTAAAATTAAGGTGCTACTTTCTGGAGTCTCTAAGGGAGAATCCATCTGCTTGCCTTTTTCCTGCTTCTATGAGCTACCCACATTCCTTAAATGCTCTCCCCTTCCTCCATCTGCAAGACAAGTAAAGGTGCACTGAGTCTCTTATCACATTACTCTGCACCTTCTTACCTCGTTCTTCCACTTTAAAGATCTTTGTGATTACTTTGGGCCCACCAATTAATCCAGAATAATTTCTATATTTTAAAATAAACTAATTAGCAACCATAACTCCATATGCAACTTTATCCCCCTTTGCCATATAACAAAACACATCTCGGGTCCTGGGGATTAGGATGTGGACATCTTTGGGAGACCATTATTCTGCCTACTTTACTCTTGTACCTCTCTCCACCTTCTAGAGAATTGCACCAAGTCCCTTAATTTTAATCCATTCAGTAGAATATCTAATATTAATTGAGTGCAACCTATATACAAATCAATGTGCCAAACATGCTATGTACTTATATAAACAAATATATCTAGGTAGGTGGAGTAGGGAAGGGGACAGTCACTTTAACTTTATATACCTGAAACCTCCTACTCCTGCTTCATCTCAGGCATGCAGTTCACTTAGTCTCCTTCCCCACACTATGGACTTTTAGCCAAAAGAAAATAGTTTTCTTCTGGAAAAAAGAACACATAGGAACACAGTTTTGTTTCCCCAGAACATCCGTACCCCTATTGTGTACATTGCCTCTTGTCACCGTTGCTATGCTTGCTGATGCTATAATCCAATTTTTATTTTTAATTTTTTTTAAGATTTTATTTATTTACTTGAGAGAAAGTCAGAGAGAGAGAAAGAACGAGAGCACAGAGGGAGAGGAAAAACAGACTCCCCCTGAGCAGAGCCTGACATGGGGCTCGATCCCAGGACCCTGAGATCATGACCTGAACCAAAAAGGCAGACACTTAACCGACTGAGCCACCGAGGCACCACCCATAATCCAATTTTTAAACAATAATTATTGTATTTTATAATTAGAAAAAGTTTTAACATGCTGCAATTTCCTATGAATATTTTCTTAGGGATGAACTGTGTTAAAGCAGGACCATGCTTTTTTTAAGGGTGTTTCGTATTTTTGTTTCTAGGTAAAACTTTACTATTATTGCTGTTGTTTTGGAAGAAGTTGGAAGACGTGGCAAGACATAGATATTAAACATGCTTTTCACGGCTCCCGCAACCCCAGAACTCCTATTTCTTTGGTTTCCTTTCTGTTTCATCCTGTTTTTCTCCCTTCCCTTCTTTCCTTCTTCCCATCATCAAGCCCCTCATATATTCAGAGCTGTTTTTTTTTTTTTTACCTAGTTTTCTTTGCTAGTTATACTGTGAAAATAATAAGTATATTTTGTTATAAAAGCTCTCAAGGAAATAGTCACTAAGCAAAATAAAGCGGCCTACAAATATTTTTCTATAACTTCAGATTGTGGTCAAGATGGTGTTTTAAATATAAAAGCACATAAACAAATAGTGTTCCAATTTAAAAGACACAGGAAATAAATATTTTATGCAGAAAAAGATTAAATTTTAAAAATGTATATTTATGGCCTATTACTTGAAATTTGGATTTAATGAAAGAATTGGAAACAAGGACTAAATCAGGATAAAAATTGTTACCATTCTTCCTGGCAATGGAATGTCCTTGTCATAAAGTAACCGTAGTTGGAATTCTTTTCTATTTTGTGAGATCAAGCATTCTATTTAAAGTAGACTTCTTTCTCCTAAGAATGTTAATTATTACTAAGGATGTAGAAGTTATCTACAAATCATAGATGCACACTGGCCCGGAGGATAAAATTCAATCAATTATTTAGGGACCAAGTAAGTAACAACTATTAAATATTTATTTATTTTTCAGAACAGAAATGGAATTGGTATTATAAGACAAAAATTCAGTCTTTTATAACAGCCAATATAGGACAAGACAAGATTTTATTTGATAGCCTGGTGTTCTTTCATTCTGTGGTACAACCAGTTACTATGATATATCTATTTCTGGAGTTACGCTGTACTTATCTTCCCATCATAATGCAGGGACTCTCAGTGTTTGGCTAACCACTCAAGACTGCTGAAGTTGACTTTCACTGATGATTTTGTGCTGTCTTTTTCAAATACCCCATTTTCTCTGACTTTTCTCCATCCCATCATCTTTCCGCAAGCATTTATTGCTTACTTGTTCTACATCAGAAGCTAAGTTCTGAGGATTCAAATGTAAAACATTTTATAAAATGATCTGGTTCCTTCCTCACAGAGTTCAGTCAAATGAAGCAAAGATACATAAGCAAGGTGATGAGTGGTCTAGTACAATGTCTTTCAAACTTTTTAAAACATTGTCCATAATAAAAGAAATAACCATTATGTTTCAATCTAGTTGATACATATGTTGGGATGGGAGGGATGATTCACAAAGCAATACTTACTATTGTTGTACATGATACATTCTGATAGTTTCTATTTTATTTTTTTTCTATTTCTTATTTTTCATGCTGATCAAGACCTATTTTTTTAATGAACTACTATGTCACAACTCAAAGTTTAAAAAATGCAGTTCTAGACAATGTATATAGATTTTAAAAATCCAAAAGATGGGGACTTAGTACCTTGTATTTACTGTGGCATTCCCAAATGATTAGCAAACTCTCCAGCATAAGTTAGCTAACATAACCAGCATAAGCCTTTTAGGTTGATGGATAGATGGATGAATATATGCATGGGTGGGTAGGTGGATGGATGGATAAAATAAATGTTTTCATCAGTCCCTAATTCTTCATAAGTAATCAGGAAAAGTTTTACTGAAGAGGGAAGTCTTGAGATAAGATACGTAAGATTAGATGTATTTTTCAGAGAAAATTATTACCTACCTACCTGCAAAGATCCAAAGGCATGACAGAGCATGGAATGTTTGGGATATCACAAATAAATCAGAGTGAAGACTGTGTTTTCTTTCAAGGCGATAAACTCATTTGGCCTCTTAGCTTAACATGTTATCCATATACTAATGATACCCAAATTTATATCTTCAGTTCCAACCTTCATCTGAGCACCAGATACTTATTTACAACTCTCTACTTCAAGTCTCCACTTGGATATCTAATAGGTATGCCACACTTAACATTTCCAAAGCAAAAATCCTCTATTTCCTATTCTTTCCAACTTACTTCCCTCTCCTCTGATGTTAATGGGCTCACCATCTACACATTCAATGAGCAAAAATTAAAAGTCTCCCCTGATAGTCTTATTTCATAGTTTCTAGTTCTCATCAATCGGCAAATCTTTTATCTCTACCTTCAAGATACATTGGAATTTGATGAATTCTCATGAGCTCTCTTGCTACCAATTAGTCCAAAAACTGGTCATCTGTTGGCTGAATGACTGACTGCATTTGTTCTTTAACTGATCCTTTTTGCTTCCATTTTTGCAAGTACCCCCTCTTAAACAAACACACACATAGCCAGAGGAAACTTTTTAAAGGATAACTCTTACCTTCCTTGCTTAATACTTCTCATTAGCTTCTCATTGCACTTAAAAGCAATTAAAATACTTATTTGGTCTGACAAATGCCTACATATGTTATAGAATGGTGATTAAATTTTAAAGCTTGACTGCTTATGTTAGTAACAGATTCCACCACATACTCGCTATGACTTTTTCTATGTTATCTGGGGCACGCCATTTGTTTACTTTATGCTCAGTTTCCTCGTTTGCAAAATAGTGATTAATAACAGTACTTTTCCAATGAGATATTGTTAGGATTAAAGGAGTTAATGTTTCTTTGAAATAATATTTGGCATATTACATAGGTTATATGGTATTATTATTGTTACTGTTCTTCTTGTTAACCAGATAATTATTAGACACAATTTGGACCTGCTGATTTTTTTCAATTTAACTTTAAAATGCTCCTCTCCATCCCTTTTCAACTATATTCCACCTACCCTGGCCTTTGCAGTTCGGGGGGTCTTTACACTTGTTCTTTGACTTTTCTTACTCCATATATTTGTATAAATGGATTACTTCAAGTCTTAGCTCAGGCATCACTTCCTCTGGTGGCCCTCCCCTCACCATTCTGAAGTAGCCATCATTCCCTGTCCCCACTCCAGTCACTCTATTTCATGCCCTCTTTTATTTTTCTCAGCGCATATAGCTGTCTTTATTAATCTTGAAAATCTTTTAGGGGAGGGTTTGTTTATTATTCATCTCTGCCTATGGAACTATAGAAATGTAAACTCCCTTAATGAAAAATGCAAACAGTGGGCGCTCAGAAAATATTTGAAAAATGACAACTGGGGAGAGGGAAAGATGGCGGAGGAGTAGGGGACCCTATTTCGGCTGGTCCCCGGAATTGAGCTGGATATCTACCAGACCACTCTGAGCACCCACGAAACCAGCCTGAGATGTAAGAAGATCTGGATCTCGACAAACAGAATATCGCAGGTGGTTGGTTTTGAGGTACGAAGCAGAGAGCCGTGAACCTGCGGGCAGATATCGGAGGATAAACAGCAGCGGGAGGGTGCCTGGCCATGGGGATCCTACACCGCCTGTGAGTGACAGCCTCGTGTGCTGCAGACAGGGCACAGACTCACAGACCGGTAGCTTCGGGGAAAGGACTTTAGGGCAGCCCCCAGGGTGGAAACGCAGAGCTGCGGGGTCATGCCTGCGAACTGCACCCCCCAGGATGGAAACCCGGAGTGGAGGGGTCGCCCCTGTGAACTGCAGCCCCCGGGGTGGAAACCCCTAGCGGCAGAGTCGTTCGCACGTGAACTGGGAGCGGCTGGCGGTTTTAGAAGCACAAAGGGCAGAGATGTGCCCCGACCTGGAGGCAGGACTGGGAGCGCTGCGGAGGGGCGCACAACCCAGGGCGCTGCAGTTTATAGCAGCACGGACAGAAACGGAGATGGTATGGCCTGGAGAGCTCACTGAAAAACAGACAGGTCTCTCTGCTCTGAGGCAGAGGATTGGAAATGGTCTCTTCTGCTCTGACGCGCGGAAGAGATGCGGAAAGCCGCCACAGAACAAAAGCCCCCAAAACTGATTCCCACTGAGCCCATCCCCGCCACAGGGGTGCAGGGCAACTCCACCCAAACAGGGTTGCCTGAGTCACAGCATGGCAGGCACCTCTTGCAGAAGACAGGCTGGGAAAACAAGAGGCCAGCAACCCTAAGGTCCCAAGAAAACAGGTGCATCTTGCTTGGGTTCTGGTCAATAATTTGGACTCTATACATTCCCTCAAACACCAAACAACAGAATGACTAGTTAAAACAGAAAAGACTCAGAGATTATGACTTATGCTGCAGATTTACAAATGGATGCAGATATAACCAAGATGTCGGAGATGGAATTCAGGCTAGCAATTGTGAAGACAATGGCTAGAATGGAGAAATCAATTAATGGCAACACAGAGTCTCTAAGGGCAGAAATAAAAGATGAATTTGCAGAACTTAAAAATACTATCAGTGAGATCCAATCCAATCTAGATAATCTAACAGCTAGGGAAACTGAGACAGAAGAGAGAATAAGTGCCCTGGAAGACAATATAATAGATAAAAAGGGAAAAGAGGAGACCAGGGAAAAAGAACTCAGAATCCATGAAAATAGAATCAGAGAAATAAGTGACACCATGAAGCATTCCAATGTCAGAATAATTGGAATCCCAAAGGGAGTGGAGAGAGAGAGAGAGGACTAGAAGATGTATTTGAGCAAATCATAGCTGAGAACTTCCCTAATCTGGGGAATGAAACAAACATTGGTGTCCTAGAGGCAGAGAGGACCCCTCCCAAGATCAAGGAAAACAGGCCAACACCCCAGCATGTAATAGTAAAACTTGCAAATCTTAGAACCAAGGAAACCATCTTAAGGGCAGTTAGGGGGAAGAGATTCCTTATGTACAGAGGGAGGAACATCAGAATAACGTCAGACCTATCCACAGAGACCTGGCAAGCCAGAGAGGCCTGGCAAGACATATTCAGGGTACAAAATGAGAAGAACATGCAGCCAAGAATGCTTTATCTGGCAAGGCTTTCATTTAGAATGGATGGAGAGATGCAGAGCTTCCATGACCGGCAGAAGCTGAAAGAATATGTGACCACTAAGCTGACCCTGCAAGAAATATTAAGGGGGGTTCTATAAAAGGAGAAAGACCCAAGAGTGATCTACAACAGAAATTTACAGGGACAATCTATAAAAACAACGTCTTCACAGGCAACATGATGACAATTAATTCATATCTTTCAATAATCACTCTCAACGTGAATGGCCTAAACACTCCCATAAAACGACACAGGATTGCAGATTGGATAAAAAGACAGGACCCATCCATATGCTGTCTACAAGAGACTCATTTTGAACCTAAAGATACATCCAGACTGATAGTGAAGGGATGGAGATCCATCTTCCATGCCAGTGGACCTCAAAAGAAAGCTGGGATAGCAATTCTTATATCAGACAAATTAGACTTTAAACTAAAGTCTGTAATGAGAGACAGAGAAGGACACTATATCATTCTTAAAGGGTCTATCCAACAAGAAGATCTAACAATTGTAAATATCTATGCCCCCAACATGGAAGCAGCCATCTACATAAGCCAGCTGTTAACTAAAATAGTCATATTGATAACAATACGTTAATTGTAGGAGACCTCAATACTCCACTCTCAGCAATGGACAGATCATCTAAGCAGAAAATCAACAAGGAAACAAGAGCTTTGAATGATACATTGGACCAGATGGACCTCACAGATATTTACAGAACATTCCACCCTAAAACAACAGAATACTCATTCTTCTCGAGCACACATGGAACTTTCTCCAGAATAGACCACATACTGGGTCACAAATCAGGTCTCAACCGATACCAAAAGATTGAGATTATTCCCTGCATATTCTCAGACCACAATGCTCTAAAACTGGAACTCAATCACAAGAAAAAATTTGGCAGAAATTCAAACACTTGGAAGCTAAAGACCACTCTGCTCAAGAATGTTTGGGTCAACCAGGAAATCAAAGAAGAACTTAAACAATTCATGGAAATCAATGAGAACAGAAACATATTTGTCCAAAACCTATGGGATACTGCAAAGGCGGTCCTAAGGGGGACATACATAGCCATCCAAGCCTCACTCAAAAAAATAGAAAAATCCCAAATTCACCAACTAACTCTACACCTTAAAGAACTAGAGAAAAAGCAACAAACGACACCTAAGCCATGCATTAGAAGAGAAATAATTAAAATTAGAGCAGAAATCAATGAATTAGAAACCAGAAACACAGTAGTTCAGACCAATGAAACTAGAAGTTGGTTCTTTGAAAGAATTAATAAGATTGATAAACCACCGGCCAGACTTATCCAAAAAAAAAAGAAAAAGGACCCAAATTAATAAAATTACGAATGAAAGGGGAGAGATCATGACTAACACCAAGGAAATAGAAACAATTATTAGAAATTATTATCAACAACAACAACAAAAAATTATTATCAACAACTATATGCCAATAAACTGAGCAATCTGGATGAAATGGAGGCCTTCCTGGGAACTTATAAGCTGCCAAGACTGAAACAGGAAGAAATTGACAACCTGAATAGGCCAATAACCAGTAACGAGATTGAAGCAGTGATCAAAAACCTCCCAAAAAACAAGAGTCCAGGGCCTGACGGTTTCCCTGGGGAATTCTACCAAACATTCAAAGAAGAAATAATACCTATTCTACTGAAGCTGTTTCAAAAAATAGAAACAGAAGGAAAACATCAAACTCATTCTATGAGGCCAGCATTAGCTTAATCCCCAAACCAGGCAAAGACCCCATCAAAAAGGAGAATTTCAGACTGATATCCCTGATGAATATGGATTCCAAAATCCTCAACAAAATCCTAGCTAATAGGATCCAACAATACATTAAAAAGATCATCCACCACGACCAAGTGGGATTTATCCCCGGGATGCAAGGGTGGTTCAACATTCGCAAATCAATCAATGTGATAGAACACATTAATAAGAAGAGGGAGAAGAACCATATGGTCCTCTCAATTGATGCAGAAAAAGCATTTTTCAAAATACAACATCCTTTCCTGATTAAAACTCTCCAGAGTATAGGGAGAGAGGGAACATTCCTCAAGTTCATAAAATCCATCTATGAAAAACCCATAGCAAATATCATCCTCAATGGGGAAAAGCTGAGAGCCTTTCCCTTAAGATCAGGAACCGTCAAGGGTGCCCTCTCTCACCACTGTTGTTCAACATAGTACTAGAAGTCCTAGCAATAGCAATCAGACTACAAAAAGAAATAAAAGGTATTCAAATTGGCAAAGAAGAGGTCAAACTCTCTCTTTTCACAGACGACATGATACTTTATGTGGAAAACCCAAAAGACTCTACCCCCAAATTACTAGAACTCATCCAGCAATTCAGTAATGTGTCAGGATACAAAATCAATGCACAGAAATCAGTGCACAGAAATCTTATACACTAACAACACAACTGTAGAAAGAGAAATTAGAGAAACGATTCCATTTACAATAGCACCAAAAACCATAAGATACCTTGGAATAAACCTAACCAAAGAGGTAAAGGATCTATACTCTAGGAACTACAGAACACTCATGAAAGAAATTGAAGAAAACACAAAAAGATGGAAAAACATTCCATGCTCATGGATCGGAAGAATAAACATTGTTAAAATGTCTATGCTACCCAGAGCAATCTATACCTTCAATGCCATCGCAATCAAAATTCCAATGACATTTTTCAAAGTGCTGGAACAAACAATCCTAAAATCTGTATGGAATCAGAAAAGACCCCGAATTGCCAAGGAAATGATGAAAAAGAAAAACAAAGCTGGGGGTATCATGTTGCCTGATTTCAAGCTATATTACAAAGCTGTGATCACCAAGACAGCATGGTACTGGCACAAAAACAGATATACAGACCAATAGAACAGAATAGAGAACCCAGATATGGACCCTCAACTCTATGGTCAAATAATCTTTGACAAAGCAGGAAAGAACATGCAATGGAAAAAAAACAGTCTCTTCAATAAATGGTGCTGGGAAAATTGGACAGCCACATGCAGAAGAATGAAACTCAACCATTCTCTAACACCATTCACAAAGATAAACTCAAAGTGGATGAAAGACCTTAATGTGAGAGAGGAATCCATCAAAATCCTAGAGGAGAACATAGGCAGTAACCTCTTTGACCTCAGCCGCAGCAACTTCTTTCAAGATACATCTCCAACAGCTAGGGAAACAAAAGCAAAAATGAACTTTTGGGACTTCATCAAGATAAAAAGCTTCTGCACAGCAAAGGAAACAGTCAACAAAACAAAGAGGCAACCCCCAGAATGGGAGAAGATATTCGCAAATGACACTACAGATAAAGGGCTGGTATCCAAAATCTATAAAGAACTTCTCAAACTCAACACCCAAAAAACAAATAATCAAGTCAAAAAGTGGGCAGAAGATATGAAAAGACACTTCTCTGAAGAAGACATACAAATGGCTAACAGACACATGAAAAAATGTTCATCATCATTAGCCATCAGGGAAATCCAAATCAAAACCACACTGAGATACCACCTTACACCAGTTAGAATGGCAAAAATGGACAGGGAAAGAAACAACAAATGTTGGAGAGGTTGTGGAGAAAGGGGAACCCTCTTCCACTGTTGGTGGGAATGCAAGTTGGTACAGCCACTTTGGAAAACAGTGTGGAGTGCCTCAAAAAATTAAAAATAGAGCTACCCTATGACCCAGCAATTGCACTACTGGGTATTTACCCCAAAGACACAGATGTAGTGAAAAGAAGGGCCATATGCACCCCAATGTTCATAGCAGCAACGTCCGCGATAGCCAAACTGTGGAAAGAGCCGAGATGCCCTTCAACAGATGAATGGTTAAAGAAGATATGGTCCATATATACAATGGAATATTACTCAGCCATCAGAAAAGATGAATACCCAACTTTTACATCAACATGGATGGGACTGGAGGAGATTATACTAAGTGAAATAAGTCAAGCAGAGAAAATCAATTATCATATGGTTTCACTTATTTGTAGAACATAAGGAATAACATGGAGGACATTAAGAGAAGGAAGGGAAAAATGGGGGGGGGGATTGGAGGGAGAGATGAACCATGAGAGACTATGGACCTGAGAAACAAACAGGGTTTTAGAGGGGAGGAGGGAGGGGGGATTGGTTAGCCCAATGATGGGTATTAAGGAGGGCACGCACTGCATGGAGCACTGGGTGTTTTACGAAAACAATGGATCGTGGATCACTACATCAAAAACTAATGATGTATTTATTGTATGGTGACTAACATAACATAATAAAATTTAAAAAAAAAAAGAAAAGAAAAATGACAACTGTATGTATATATGCAGGTGTGTATATACACTAAATACACCCACGTATATATGTTACACGTTCAATTTATGAGAGAAAATTGCAGAAGTCATGGCTAGACACATTTTTATGGCTTTTGAAAAGGGATTTCATTTTATTTTATAAGTCTGGCACCACCATTGAAGTAATTAAAGCACTAAAGCAACCTGATCAGATTTTTAAGTTATAAAGATTACTCTGGAATCAGAGTAGAGAATGGCTTGGAATGGACAAGACTGGAGAACATTCTATCAGTTGTAAGTCTTGAGAAGAATCCATTTGAGATAAGTGTCTAAACTATAGCAATACCGGTAGAGATAAAGAATGAGAGCAAGTATTCAAGAGATACTTAAATGCAATTGCTGTATCCTACTTCTCCCTAGCCAGTAAGTCCCAATGTGTGAGATTCTTTTGGCTCACCTGAAGTAGTGTTCCCAAATAGACTATACTCAAATCCAAAGGTTTATGAGGAGTGCACATGGTGATTAAATATGTAAATTAAATGTAACTGTTAATTTTAGAGTCTTAGGTAGAAGCTACTTTTCCTGTTGAGACTTAAAGATAAGAGAATCTCAATTAAACCAAAGTTTGTCTTTTTTTATCACTTCCTTCAGCATAATCAAACATGTTATTAAACCCAGTTTATATTCTGGCTCCTGTAAGGAGTGAGAAGGCTGAGTGAGCAGGAAATATATTAAGTATATTTCACATCATACCTGAGACTACCTTTCTTTGCAATATTCTGGTTGTACCTCTTACTATAACAGACATTACCAAGGTTTTAGCTTATTCAAGTTTTTTTGTTTTTTTGTTTTTTGTTTTTTAAGAGATCTTGTTTCTCCCTTCAATTCAGCTTCCATTAGAATCCTATCTATCAAACGGGTCTGAAATCCAAAGCATACCATGTTCAAATTATTTTTCATTAGGCTCTGAGTCCCAAATACATTAATAAATAGACTCAGTTTATGTTTTACTTTTCATGTCATGTAAGTTAATAAGCTACAAAATTTGAAAGACTAGTTGGTCCAGAATAGCTTGAGAACCTCTTAAAAAGGCAATGTTTTCTAACTTCACATGCTGGCCTACCAAACTACGTTGGCCTGTCAAAATACTATTAACATGGATTTAAAAATGGGATTTTGAAAATACTATTAAGTTTACTTCCATTAAAACCAAGAAAGTAAAATCTTAGTAAATTCTGTTTTGGGATAAAAGTAAGATATTTAAATTTAAAAAATTAAAAATAAATAAAAAGTGGGTAAGAATTGAGTAGGATTCCCATATTTTTGGCTTGGGTGATTAGGTGGATGGTCAATCATCAAAAAAGGCAATAAAGGCATAGATCTGACAAGGTTTTAAAAAATATTTGCTTTTAGAAACCCTTGAGATTTCTCTTATATTAGTTATATGTACCTCCCATCTCCTCGAGACAGATTTAAAGACATGGGTTTTGTCATTTACAAACCCTTTTGATACAGGCTTCAAAGCTGTATCATCCTTATCTTTTGGGGATAGAAGTCAACCCAAATCAAATGTCAACGAGCTAGTTAGTGTACACTTAAAATTAGAAACCAGATATTTTCCCTTCTACCATTGGTATTTTGCTTCTATTAACTTTCAAAGTAATTTATTTCACACATTTTTCTCATTTGCTTCTTCTATAATAGAACTTCTAATTGTCCTCTCTCATGTCCTCTTCTTTTTGAGAAGACCTAATGTGTGTAAAATTAAGAGAAGAAATGGATAAAGTGCAGGAAGAACACACATTAAAGATATTCAACCCCACAGACTGCATGAACTCTTTAAGTTCTGTCTGTTGGTCACAGGAAATGCTGTGAAATATCCATTATTTTGAATCTCATACTATAAATTGTACTTTACTTGTCTCTATACTCACAATTTCTTTGTATAATAATTTTCTTGTAATATTGAATTAATGCAATTTGTTAAGAGTTCCATATTTATTTTTAGATTTATTGATACTCTGACAAAATCCTAATTATGGGCCATCTGAGAGAATAAAAGAGGTTCACGAACTTCATTTTACTAGACATATATTTAGAAAGGCAGACTTTTTCTATGTAATTTCCTAATATAGAATTGGAAATAATAACTGTCAGGCCACCATCTGTCTCTCACCTTCCTCTGGCAGTTGCTGTTCCAGGCATGATCTCACTCTTGGAAAGTAGTTCCTGGAAACCATCACATGCAAAAAACTGGCAAAAAAGAGACAGTGCACTCACACCTGATAGAACAGAGGAGCCAGTTTTTAAGAAGAGTCTATGTATATATTTTATCTCAGTGTCTAGACTAATAAAATTAGGTGAGGGCTAGCAAAAATTGTGGTTATTTGAAAGCTATCGCCAAGACATCTGGAAATTTAATAGACGTTCCAGAGGTCTTTGACCAAATACTACCTTTTTTAACTATAGAAAGACTATCATGACCTTTCCTAAATGATGTATTAGGCTGGCCTTTGGCAATAAAATATTAGGGCTGTTGTGCAGGGACCTCACTCATTTCTATAGAGACGCACAATACCTGGCTGCTGCTTCCTCCCTCAAGCTTCAGATAATGAAAAGCACATTGCACACCGCTTGAACAAATTTAAAACAGAACAAAGCAGTAGAGATGGCATCACATGTGCCTTTGATTGCATTTTACATTTTTTCAACTAGGGCCTGATGTTCGCTCTTTTTACTTTAACACCTCTGAACATGATGTTTATGTCTTTTTTTTTTAATGATTAGCAATTCTTAACTTGCATTATATAATAAAAGAGAAAAGAAATACTCAGGTGTAAGGTTAAACATTCTCTTTCTGCTAAATCCATTGTAAATCACTGCAACATCTAAATGTTAGAGTTCAAACGAATACATCGACTGACCTTAAAGTCCATGTTTCTGATCCTCAAAACGGACATTTGAATTTTATAAATCTCATATTTCACAAGTTTGTCTGTATAGTAAAATTGGTTTTGGAGGATGCCAATAAATATAGGGAAATCAAATTTGTTGTTTCTCTGATAGGATGCATTCTTGACTCAGTTGTAAGAGTGGTTTTGGGGCCGGGAAAATGAGAGAAGAAATAGTTTTTAAAACTATATTTTCACAAGATTTACAATTTAAATTACTCAGATAATGCCTATTAATTAATCCTATGTGCAGGGCAAGAAAGTTCTTATTACCCGCATTCTATTGACAAGGAACCTGAGGTTTAGTCAAGAAATTTCCCAAGGTGGGTGCCTGGGTGGCTCAGTTGGTTAAGCGTCTGCCTTCGGCTCAGGTCATGATCCCGGAGTCCTGGGATTGAGTCCCGCATCGGGCTCCCTGCTCCAGAGAGCCTGCTTCTCCCTCTCCCACTCCCCCTGCTTGTGTTCCCTCTCTCGCTGTGTCTCTCTCTGTCAAATAAATAAAATCTTTAAAAAAAAAAAAAAGAAAAAGAAATTTCCCAAGGTTATTCTTAGTGTTAAGTGGCAACACAAAAAGTATCACAAAAGCCTTCTGACTCCTCACCTAGGTTTTCTTTCTTTTTAATATAAAATGTATTTATGTATACAGTAGTTCCCCCTTATCCACGGGGAATATGTTCCAGGACCCCCAGGGGCTGCCTGAAACTGCAGATGCAGATAGTTCCAAACCCTACGTATACTGTGTTTTTTCCTATCCATACATACATATGATGAAGTTTGATTTATATATTAGGCACAGTAAACGAAGAATAATAACTAATAATAAAATAGAACAATTACAACAATATACTATAATAAAAGCCCTATAAACGTGGCCTCTGTCTCTTTCAAAATTTCTCATCATACTGTACCCACCCTTCTTCTTGTGATAATGTGAGATGATAAAATGCTCATGTGATGAGATAAAATGAGAATGACATAGACATTGTGACACAAAGTTAGGCTACTATTGACTTTTTGACCATACATCACAAGGAGGATTATCTTCTTTCATTTGGGCCCATGGTTGATCTTGGGTAACTTGAGACCACGTGAAGCGAAACCACAGAGAAGGGGCAACTGCTGTTATTTACACATGTGAAATAAACCTATTTTTAGGGTATGGTATGGTAAATTTTGACAACTGGCTATGTGGTTGAACCACCATAGCCATCAAGATTATAGAATATTATATTACCTCAGAGTTTTGTTGTTGCTCCTTCCTAGACCACACTCTCCACTCCAGGCTCTAGGCAGCCACTGAACTATTTTCTATTTTTTTTTATAACTATAATCTTTTATAAGGTTACATTTTTTTTCTAGAGCTTTATATTTGCTATGTGCTCTTTTACGACTGGTTTCTTTCACTCAGGATAATGTTTTTATAGCATGTATCAGTAGTTTATTCCATTTTAACACTGAGCAGTATTCCACAGGATATGCCATAGTTCGCTTACCCATCATTCAACTGTCAATGGATGTTTGGATGTGTACAAACTTTGTGTGGATATTCCTCTTTCATTTCCTTTGAGAAAAGACTAAAAGTAGAATGTTTCCCAGGTTGTATCATTTTATATCCTCACAAATAATGTATGAGAGCTCCAGCTGAGTGTGAACATGATCTGTCACTTGCTTCTAGGTCCCAGGTTTGTATTAATTACCAATTCTGTGTAACAATATGACTACAGATTTAAAACATCTTAAAACACACCTTTATTTTCTTCCTTTCCTTCTGTGAGTCAGGAGTCCAGGCATGGTTTAGACTGGTCTTTGGGCTCTACAATCTTATATAATATATCACATAATCCTGTAAAGGTAACCCCATACATTCCACCATCTTTGATGTATTCTCAAGTCAGTATTTTTAAATTTAGCTATAACGGTGAGTGTGAAACAGTATTACAATGTGATTTTAGCTTACATTTTATGTTATTTTAGTTATGAATTTTACTTTCATGTACATTATAACTTCAAAATTCATGGTTACTATTTTTGCTTTTGACATTCAACTGTCTTTATAAGCATATAAAAATAGTAAAAATGCATTTGATATTCTTCTGTATCTTAACTATTTTTGGAACTCTACATTTCTCTGTGTGGATCCAAATTTCTACCTGGTATCATATTCTTTATGACAGAAGAACTTGCCTTAGCATTTCTTGTAGTGAGGATGTGCTAATAAAGAATACTTTTTACCTTTTATTTCTCTGAAAATCTTCTCTGAAAACATCTTTATTCCTTTTTAATTTTCTGGAAGATATTTTTGCTGTATATATCTAAAATTATGGGGGGGTTGAGTACTTTAAAAACCCACCTCCCTTGTTTTCTGGGTTACATGTTTCCTGGTGGGAATTCTGCTGTGTTTATATTTACACTGCTATAGTAATATAACATTTTTTCTCTCACTACTTTTAAGATTTTTCTTTATCATTTGTATTTAGCAAGTTGATTTTGATGTTTTTTGGTATTGTTTTATTTGTATTTATCCTGCTCATAATTCACTGAGCTTTTGTATCAGTAAGTTTATAATTTTCACAACATTTGGGAGTCATTTGTTTACTATTTCTTCAAGTAATTTTTCCTACCTCTTTTCTTTCTGGGATTCACATTATATTTACATTACTTTTTTTTTATGTTTTCCCAGAAAACGCTATGACTCTATCAATTTACTATCAGTCTTTATTTTTCTCTGATCTCTTCATTTTGGATGGTTTCTACTCCTATGCCTTCAAGTTCAAGAATCATTTCTTCTGCAGTATTTCAATTAGCTATTAATTTCATCCAGTCAAATTTTTATTTCAGATTTTTAACTCAAAAATTCTATTTGTTTCTTTTTAATTTTTTCTTCTTTTTACTGCTTTTTACTGTTTGTTTTTTTCTTTGAGCATATTAAGTATATCTAAAACATTAGTTTTTTTAAAGATTTTATTTATTTATTTGACAGAGAGAGCACAAGCAGGGGGAGGAGCAGAAGGAGAGGGAGAAGCAGGCCCTCCACTGAGCAGAGGGCTGGCCCTGGGGCTGGGATCATGACCTGAGCTGAAGGCAGACACCTAACAAACTGAGCCACCCAGGTGCCCCTAAAACATTAGTTTTAATGTTCTTATTTACAAATACATCATCTCTGTCATTTCTGTGTCTGTTTCTACAGACTGAATATTTTCTTACAATTCTGGGTCACATTTCTTCCTTCTTTACATGTCTGGTAATTTTTAGATTACATACTTGACCTCATAAATTTTATGCTACTGAGTGCTAGATCTTGTTTATTCTTTTAAAAAGTTTTGGATTTTGCTCTGGCAGGCAATAAAGTGGCTTGCAGATCTGTTTTTATCTTTTAGAGGTTTGCTTTTTCGTCATTCCCCCCCCCCATTTATTGGAGTATTTATTCAGATTTAATGTAAGATCTGCTATCATTGGGCTTATATTCATTATGTTACTCTTCATTTCCTCTTTGAACCAATTTTTTAAGGTTTTAAAAGGGCAGATCTTTAGTCTTCTTTTTGGTTTAAGCCCCACTAAGGCAGGTCCTCTTGGAGGTCTGTGCTGAAAGCCCCTTGTCACCAACAGTATCTCTCACTCTGGCTGGTGAAAACAGGAATGATTCTTGTTCCTGTGTGAGCTCTGGATAATTTTCTCTTCAGTGGGCCCTGGTAATTGTTCTTTCCCTGGAACTACTTTTTGAAGTTGCACTCTACACTCATGTAGAATGGTATTCAAAGACTCAACAGCAATTTCTATGGAGATTTTTGGAACTCTTTCTGTCGAAAGATTTCTCTTCTTGGTACTCTGTCCCCACAAATTCTAGCTGTTTCAGCCTCCTTGAACTCTAATCTATGTCTCATACAATTCATGAGAAAAGTGGGCTCTATCTGGGTTCCTTTCTCTGTGTCAGAGTACAAAAAGTTACTCCAGCCAGTAAGCTAATAAGATTTAATAATTCAACTGTTGCTCCATGTTGGGCTCCCTGCTCAGTGGAGAGTCTGCTTCTCCCTTTCCCTCTGCACTCCCCTCACTTGTGCTCACTTTCTTTCTCTTTGTCTCAAATAAATAAATAAAATTAAAAAAGAAAAATCTCAATTGTTTTCCTTCTCTTAGGAATCACAAGTATGCACTGCCTATTGTCCCATGTTTGAAAACCATTATTCCACATTTCTCCAGTTTTCTATTTGTTGACAACCTGAGGATCGTTCCAGGCTTTACTACTCCTTTGTGACTGGAATTCGTCCTGAATTGTTTCAGTCAGAGGCAGTGGGGTATCCTGGTAAAGCACACAGCCTCTAGAAGGAAGTGGCACACAGTTCAATATCAGCTATTAATTATGTGAGTTTGAACAATTAATTGTTTTCTGTACCTCAATTTGTTCATCTGTAAAATAAGTATGGTAATAATGGTGCCTACTTCATGGTTCATTGCTATGATTAAGTGAGTCCATATGTGCCAAGCTCTTAGAAAAGCCAGCGCATGTAATAAGCACTTATGTAATCACTTTTATTACACAAGCTACTCCATACATCCTTTGACCTAGATTCCCAAAGTGATTGTGTCTTTCAAAGAGAATTGAATCTACAAGAATTGACAATAAACTTCATACTGCAGTTATGCCTGAGGGAGGGCTAGAAGAAATTGTGGTAATGATCAAAGAGAACTTCAACATTTATCTGTAATGTTTTGATCATTCATAAGGAGACTACATTTTATGTTAAATGTATAGCTAAAAGTGCTTTTAAAAAAGCAACAATATTTCTTTATGGTAGATACTGCTAACTGACTACCAAACTCTATATTCTTATCTTCTTTTCTGTTCAAACATTAAAATTTTATTCCCTAGCTTCTCCTATTATTAGAATAACCATATGACTAAGTTCTAACCAATGAACTTTAACTGAGAGTTTCACACCTTAATTTTGGGCATGGCCAGTAAAAATGTCCTACACATGCTCTTTTATGACCATGATTTTCTCAACTTATGGCTCGCAGGAAGAATGATGACCCTCAGATTGGCGTTAGATATGTCATGTGGGAAAGATGATTAATTCTCCTCAGTCCAGATTCCTTGAAGGAGGACCATTTGGACAATTTGTTTCTACAAATATTAATTTTAATTTTCTGCAAGTAGTTTCCAAGTTAGGAGGGGAGTCCATGGCCATCTGACCCAAAGTTTTGTTCTTTAAATTACTTATTTAATTGATTTACCTAAAAACAACAGGGAAAATGTATAAGAAAGCAGAATTGGCTCCAGGTATAGAAATTATTTTCTAAAATGAGACCAGAAAAAACTACTGAATATGGTCAACATTTCTGGAAGTTTCTAAAAAAAACCAGAATAATCAAGGAAGTTATAGAGGGTACTGTGATACTAAATAAAAGGTACCAGAAGAGGATTAATCTTTAGGATTCTGTAACTATATATTCAAGTCACTCAGACTTGAAGCACCAATATCCCGTCAAAGTACCAATATAACTTGAGAGCAGATGATCTATATTTTTACAAGGAATCAAATTAAAAGAAATTTTTATTTGGCATCATAGGTGGAAAAGAGAGTATTGATCCCTATGCTCCCTGAACTATGTTCCAGGTAGTAAAACATGTAGCTTCACCTTAAAGAGGCAGATTATGGGGCGCCTGGGTGGCTCAGTCATTAAGCATCTGCCTTCGGCTCAGGTCATGATCCCAGGGTCCTGGGATCGAGCTCCGTGGGGAGCCTGCTTCTCCCTCTCCCGCTCCCCCTGCTTGTGTTCCTGCTCTCGCTATCTCTCTCTCTCTGTCAAATGAATAAATAAAATCTTTAAAAAAATAAATAAATAAAGAGGCAGATTAGGACCTGGGTTTTAGGTAGACTCATCTAAAGATCTATCACCAACCACTAAGCTTTCACAATTTACCAAGACATCCTTAATTCTCTCATTTGAAAAACAGAGGCTAATGAGGGCTTTATCATTTAGAAGATAAATGTAAAAACAAACAAACAAAAAGAGTGTACCTATACCTTCAACACCCTTTTTAAGCTGGCACCACATAGGATTCTAGAAGGCCAAGTATCCTCACATGAAGAAAAATCTGGGTTGATATTATATGCATATTTCAAATGATCTACAATTTTGCAAAAGCCTGATGTCTCTTCACAGAGCACAGTGAAAGTGATGTTTCATACGGTTTCTCAATATATTTCCTTTACTGTATTTGATCCAAAAAAATGGTACTTTAGGGGCGCCTGGGTGGCTCAGTTGTTAAGCATCTGCCTTCGGCTCAGGTCATCCCAGGGTCCTGGGATCAAGCCCCATATCGGGCTCCTGGCTCAGCAAGGAGCCTGCTTCTCCCTCTCCCTCTCCCTCTGCCTCTCCCCCTGCTGATGCTCTCTCTCTCTCTCTCTGTATCTCTGTGTCTCAAATGAATAAATAAAATCTTTAATAAAAAATAGTACTTTAATTCAAGGGCATATATTTTTTGTAGGTCTTAAGAGAACTAAGGTAGTGTTTGGTGACTTCACACTGAGGGGTACTTCTCACAAAAATCATGGCCCTATCTGGTAGATCCTGTTAATGAAGAGTTTATTTGAAAAAAAAAAAAAATCTGTAGTCTCAACTACAGAGTCACTCTGTTGTTTCGATTATATTGTTAAACTCCAAAAACAAGAACCGCATTTGTTCTAATGTTCTTGATCCTCTTGGTATTTGGCAAAATGTCAAGGGCATCAAAAACATTCATATAACTTTCATGTTGTTGCTCTTTATTTCCTCACATACAGATTTCACTGAGAGCAAAATATTTTGAGGATTATTCTGTTGTCATCCCTCTTTATGTATAAATTTAAGGTCCTTAAATTCAGCAGTGCTCAAAGGATAGCCTGCTACAAATCCCCAACTGCTTTAAAATCTCAGTTGCATATATTTTTCAGTTTACTGTTTGACACAAGTTCAATAATCACAATATAAGCATGTCTTTTACTAGAACAACAAAATATCTCTGCTGGACAAAAATTCTTCTATTATTAGAGATGGACAGGAAGATTAGCATATTAATAAGGGAGATTTAAAACTTTGTTAAAAAACAACATTGCTTTTCATTTCTCATATACAAATAATGCGTTTCCCTATTGGATTCTTGCAATCAATTGATTGACACTATAGAAGATAAGAAGTTGAATATCTGAAGACAGAATATTATCATAAAATTTATAAGAACACAAAGTAGAATTCAATAATTGATTTAAAGCCCTTAAAGCAGAAGGATCATAGGGAGAAAAAAGAAGTGTGTTCTTATCTGTGTTTTAGAGTTTTAAAATGGATGTGCTTGTTCCAAAAACAACTTTTCAATTTCCACAGCATTTCAAAATACCATCAAGGCCAGAAAAATTGAAATGTTAAGAAGACATACCTTTTGTGGGTTTGAAAAGAGCTATTCCTTAAAGAAGAAATATGTGGAGTAATAAAATCAAAATTTTATTCACACAAAAATTGCCAAAAATTAACCCATGGTGTTTTTTAATGCAATATTGTAAAATTTGTTAAAATCATGATAATCACAGTGTTATTTGCCCATGAAAATCAGCATCAATAGAAACTGACAAACAGGGGTGCCTGGGTGGCTTAGGTGTTAAGCATCTGCCTTCAGCTCAGGTCATGATCCCAGGGTCCTGGGATCGAGCCCCACATTGGGCTCTCTGCTCAGCCTGCTTCTCCCTCTCCCACTCCCCCTGCTTATGTTCCCTCCCTTTCTGTCTCTCTCTCTCTCTGTCAAATAAATTAATAAAATTTAAAAAAAAGAAAGAAATTGACAAACATTGAATATTTCCACCTTTAGGGTCTCCTTGACATCTATTTAAAAAGCTTATTTTTATAAAATGAATCTAAAGTTTGATTCTGGTTTTAGATCCATATACTCAGCCACCCACAGAATAAAACCAAAGTTGTTTATATATCAAATCAATTAGGAAATGGCTCCATTTTCTTTCTGTCATTTATTTATCAGTTTGACTGTGAACCTCTGTGTTTTTGCTACATAAAAGTTATGAGGAAACATTATGCATTAATAAATGAAAACAATTATTCTGTAGATCAGTAATTTATTATGAACTTACAGTAGAAAGTTATGTCATATACATGGAAGTCATTCTTATTGTTAACGTTTATTTTTACCTGAGAATTGGATAACATAATTTAAAGGACGACTATACAGGAAATTTTGGTCTAATATTGTTGACTATAGTTAATTTGTAGCTGTCTACTACCACTGATGCTTCCCTTCTGTTGTACAGAAGTTTAAGCATCTGACTCTTGGTTTCAGCTCAGGTCATGATGTTAGGTTCTAAGATAGAGCCCCGCATCCAGCTCCATGCTCAGCAGAGAGTCTGCTTGAGATTCTCCCTCTCCCTGCCCCACTGTCCATCCCCCTGCTTGCACTCACTCGCATGTGCTCTCTCTAGCTCTCTCTCTCAAATAAATAAATGAATAAAATCTTTTAAAAAACAAAAAGAAGTTTTGCTTGGAAATTAGCTGTCAAGCTAGGAACTACACTTCCCAGGACCCTTGCGTTTGTGTGCTCTCACAGGTGACTTATTTTTGCCAATTGAATATGAATGGAAGTGATGCGTTTCACTTCCTTTCCCAAGCTTGAAAGAAACAGGTGTTCTTTCTCCATGCTCTTTTTTTTTCCCCCCCTCTGGAGGCAAATGACGTCAAGAGTGTATGGAAAAGTGAAGCCATCAGAAGAAAGAAGCATCTCTACAAATCACTAAATGGAGAAAGTCGCCTGCTAACCAGGAATCTCTGTTTGAGACAGCTGAATGAGCAATAAATAAATTCCTTTTTTTGTTCAGGCCAGGAAGCACTATTCTTATTTCAGTCTCCAGCTATTTGTTACGGCAGCTAGAGTTACCATAAATAATACAGTCCTGTTACAATAGTTGAAAACCCTGACGTATTATGTTAATTTTCTATCTATCTGGTAAAAGAGGTCATCTGCAGGAAGATTTTCAATGGAATAAGAGATCAACTTGGCTCTAACACTTGTCACTAGCTAATTTCCAGAATTCAACCAATTTCCAGAGATCAACCTGGATCTAGCACTTATCACTAGAATTGATTTGCCTCCTCTACCTACCGAGGTAGACATTTCTCCTTGCATACTGACTACTCCAAACATCCTTCTATATACCTTCTTTGTTGAGGATGTTTCCTCATAAGGGAAAACACTTAATTGGTGAAGAATTAAGAATTAAGATCCCCTGTTAGAACTTCCAAGGCTACAAAGCCTTGTATGGAATGGGAGAAAGCAGTCCTGTTACCTGGAACTTCATTTGACTATGTGTAATAGCCTAAAAATCATACCATAAACAAAAATGGTTATTATGATCTCATGTATAAGGACATTCAGAGTTATATGTCAAAATAACATGGCTTCTCAAGGAAGTCATCAAAGGCCAAAGAACCTCTCTCCATGTGCTCAGCCAGCTTTGTCTTGCGATTGTTATATGATTGCCCCACAGACAGATACAAGGGCATTCCAAAGAAAAAGGAAGAAAAAAGTGAGAGCCAAAAGATATATCCCCTACTGACTTTATGCCTTTATTAGGATGACAACAATAACTTTTCTGGAAACTTACCTGCTAAACTTCTGCTTAAATCCTATTAGCTAGGACTGAGTCACATGGCTACTTCTAGCTGCAAAAGAGACTAAAGAAGCAGCTACAGGGACGATCTAGAGAATATCAGCTTTGCTAGCACTTTCACATGTATCACCTCCATTCCAAAGCTCATAAAAAGAAGGACTTTAATATGCAAGCTTATTGGATATATGCATATCTCAATATATTCTTTAAGCTAAAGTATATACTTTTTAAGATGTATATACCAAAATACATATATATGTGTATACACACACACACACACACACACACACACACACACATATATATATATGGTAATGTATAAATGTGGAGGTAATTTTGAATTAGAATCCAAACACAACTTGGGAACTATGGAAATCACGTGTAGACATTTTAATAAGCACACTGAAAATTAATAAAGGGAATCCATAATTTAAAAGATGTATCTCACATATTGTTGATCCTAAAGATCCTGTGTTAACACATCTTTAAAAGCTGTTTCTTAATAACACTTTTAAATAGGATGTGATATTCCAAACATTTTAGATCCTAACATAGTAGTGTGTTATGTGTACTTACACACTCATATATACATGTGCATATATAGGCATTTTACTGTGTCTTAATTACCGTTAAGATACTGGTTGGGTTTTAAAATGCAGTACATTTTATGCAGAACATTTTGTTTTAGCAACAGATTACTGATATTTAGTGGAACTGGCTTTCTTACCTTTTTAAACTCCGTATATTACCACACTGAGTAAAATCTGGTTTCTATTAAAAAGTAGGGGCAAAGGGATATTGAGTATGTAACTAGTAGTGTAGACTACACAAACCACATGAAGTCTTAATATTTCAAAAGAAATTTCATATGGGACATTTAAAATTGCATAAGAAAGATAATTCCAATCAACAACCCAGAAATCATTGATTTTCTCAGTTTTGTAATGACATTGAGATAAAATGTTGTGGATTATTTAATCATAAATATGTTTTAAAATTGTGGAACCCAATCAGTGCAGTGGCATAAAAGTCTAAACTGCTCATAAGCAACAGTGTCTCATTTATATTGACCCAGATGGCTGGTCATAGGTATTGTGTACTTGAAATGATTTCAAGTTGATGTGCCTCTGAGTTACTCTAATGAGAATTGAAGACAAGGAAGAATACAGCTTCACATATTCACAGCATTTTAGATGCCAGCCCAGTATTAATTCATTCTATCTTTGACAGCACTTACCATGTGAGTCACATAAGTAATAATAGCCAACATTAATGCCAAACATTATACGTTTTCTTTGATCCTCACAGCAGTTGTACAATCCACTTATTCTTATCCATGTCATATACTTCAAAAGGTTACATTCCTTGCCCCGGTTCACAGAGCAGAGGGTACAGCTCTTATGTCATAAATACAGGTATCAAACCCTGTCCTTCTGTATGACTAAAAAATTATAAAAAATGATAGAATCTGTCTCCACTAAATTCACAGCCTGGGAGAGGTGGTAAGATGTAGTGAGGGCAAAGAAAGTGATACATGGCAGAAAACCTACTTCTGTATAAAGTTTGCTTTGAAAGCACTTAGAAATTTAGTTTTAGAAATCTTGAGTCCTTGGTTGCTTTTTTATTTCAGAGTTATGAAAGGAATCTGGCATGGAGTTTGATTTGTGGAAATATTAAATAGTTTTTTTTTAATTTCAAAACATATGTGAACAAAAAATTTAAATAAATAAGCATTAGTTGATATAGGGCCTTTTTTGATAACTCATATGGATATAATAAATATTATTTCTGAAAATAAGTTTTTAAAAGCAGATTTTTTCTGAAAATAAGTAACTTCTTGGGGTGGTTTTCCTCAGTGATCAGATCTGCATGACCAATCTTTTAAGAAGTAGAAGGAAAAATATAGGTCTAAAAACGAGAAAATAAATAAAGAAAAAAAGGTCTACCAATGAAAGTTAAAAACCAAAACTGAACAAGACATGTTTAAATGAGGACTTCTTGATTTTTACTCAAGACACATAAATACATCTGGGCATGGAATCTGACCCTATAATCCCTCAAGGTGTCTTCAAGCTCCATGTTCTATGTGCAAGTTCCCCAGTCTCCCAATTGATTCCATTTTCGTTTACAATAAGGATTGGCCAACAATTATTAAAGCTATTAATTATATGCATTTTCCTTGTGGTGTTATTAATCATTTGCCTTTGAAACACAAATAATTGAGGACCCAGGAGTGCCCATTAAAAACTAGTAAAAGAGGCGAGGGTTCTGGGATACAGGCAGCCTGAAGATAGTTCCCTTCTCCTGACCTCCAACGCCAAGCTGTCACTCCTGATTAAAGCTGAAACTGGGATGTATGAGCAGCTGAGTGCAGGAAAAGGATGGCCTTTAGTGGATTCCAGTAGAGAGGCCTGGAGTAGTTTTTTCCTGATGGGTGGGTTAAATTTCTACAGAACCAGTTGGACACCTCAGAAAAATATAAAAAAATAATTCTCAAAAAAAGTCAAAATAGTGAATCACATATCAATTTAAAATAAGCATGTGTTGGGGTGCCTGGGAGGCTTAGTCAATAAAGGGTCTGACTCAGTTTCCACTCAGGTCATGATCTCAGAGTCCTGAGATCGAGCCCTACTTCAGCTAATAGTCTCTCTCTCCCTCTCCCTCTGCCCCTCCCTCCCTCCCCGCCCAAATAAATAAATAAATAAATAAGCATGTGTTAAAAGTTTTATTTAATTAATCATTATTACTTTTTAGCTAGTAACAAAAACAGAAAAATGTCATGTGGTTAAAAATAGAACTCAAAGTAGCACGCATTTATAGTCAAATAAGGAATGCTGAAATGAATTTAACAAAGAAATGAAAAACTGGCAAAACTAGTCAATATTCTCAGGGCAATAATTAAATACATTCCATCAGATGCAATTTGCATTTCTATGAATAGAATTTTTTTTTGCATTATTTCCAGTTTTCTATAAATTAACATCTATCTCTGTAGAGTTACAGAACAGCCCTCTCAAAGACAAACCAGAGATGACCCAGATGGAAAATGCTTGTCAGGGTACCTTCTACATTTCAAAGTCTTTCACAATTTTTACTTATGAGGAGTAAATACAAACAAACCTGAAAGGGACAAAAATAAAGTATTTTGGAATGGACCAACACAAATTTAAATAAAATCCTTAAAAGAGGTGAAATATAATAAAGTGGAAATTCTAATAATATTTTAAAACTGACAGTATGGAACCACTCATGGAGATAAAGGACTGGGGTGTATGGGGGCAGATTTAGTAACTCTCCAAAGTTCTCCTTGGGAGAAAGGGCAGGCAGGGTAGGAGATGTAAGAAGTGAACATATTCTTAGGGCATCTGGGTGGCTCAGTTGGTTAAGCGACTGCCTTCGGCTCAGGTCATGATCCTGGAGTCCTGGGATCAAGTCCCGCATCAGGCTCCCTGCTCGACAGGGAGTCTGCTTCTCCCTCTGACCCTCCTCCCTCTCATGCTCTCTGTCTCTCATTCTCTCTGTCTCAAATAAATAAATAAAATCTTTAAAAAAAATTAAAAAAATTAAAAAAATTTAAAAAAAAGAAGTGAACATATTCTAAAAATCTCATCCTATAGAATTGGGAGCAAATTAGGAAGAATGGGACATCTTGAGAAAATACAAATATCTCAGTGGAGTAGTTGCTATTTTCTGAGTCATAGTAGAAACATGTATTTTGGATACCGAGAATAAGGACAAAGAAAAAATTCAAAGCTGCACACATTGATAGTCATTCTAATCTTTCCCTATGACTTTACTCAGACCCCCATGTAGTCATCTATTGTCATCGGTAGCCTGAGCTCTAACTTACTGATAAAGAATCTTTAGACTAAAGGCGGAATGTAGAGCTTGATTTCTTTTATGAGAAACATCTGTCCTTAAGTGCCTTATCATGAGGCTAGGGGTTTTTGGTTTTGGAGTTTTTGTTTGGTTTGTTTGGGTTTTGGCTGAGATTTTACAAATTGTTCTGACATGAAGAAAATGAATAAAGTATGGTTGTCATATCAGATCTTGATGTTGTGTACCTTCTGCTTACAACTCACACCAACTGGTCTCCAGGTAATTTTAGGAGTTAGGTCTCAGGAAGTGAAACTAATCAGGGAATCAGAGAGATAGTCTCACGAAAGAGACAAAGTGAGTTTGCTGGATATACATGTGAGATTCGGGAAACAAGCTAAGAAAAACTCAAGGAATATAAATGATGGCTTTAAGTTTGCAGCTAATGCAAACTGCTATAATTTGAATATAGCTTCTGCCAGTTAAAAGATGCCAATATTGAGTGCTATGGCATTTAACATCAGGGAAATGAGACTCAGGCACAGATGGGTTTTCAGGCTTCAAGGGAACAAATCCTTAAATTTAAATAACTGTGAGAATAATTACATAGTTTTGTTGCAAGTTACAAGGAACACATTACATTCTTTCAAATAGAGCTCTTTGTCTGCTATAATTACACCTTCTAGAAGAGTGTTGCAAAAAATACTGAAGCATATCTTGCTCAATCAGCATTATCATCATCAACATTGAAGTTTATTTATTAATGTTCTCATGCATGCTTCTGTGAGAGAAACTATTCCAAGCAACCCAAATAAGAGCTCTTAGTGTTTAAAAATTATCATGTAATTATAAAACTTAATATATAAATTTTTAAACAATGAGAATGACCACAATTGATATAAATTATTTAACATACTTATGTAATGTATGTTATATATTATTTATATGACAATGCTAGCAATCAACACATATTGGCCCTGATATTTTTCTGTCTTTATTTCACAAGGACTGGGTCAGTCTAGGTGTTTACTTTCTCTGGGAAAACGTTGAGCATGCAGAGGCATCTGGAACCCAGATGTGTGGTCAAGCACTGAATTTCATTCAGTTCCTGAGTAAGGGGAGGGGAAATGTCCTCTGAAACTGAAAAATTGGAATAGGATCCTCCACAACATTTTCATATAAAGAGATTCCCTCTCCTCTCAACTGGAAGTCAAGTAAAATATCTCCTTAAGTATTTTTGTTTTGTTTTGTTTTGAACAATTCTATTTTAAAGAAAATACCTGATCTTTAATCTTCTCAAAGGACAAAGAAGAAGAATAAAGACTAGGCAGACAGATCCAGTGAAGGAACCCCCAAAGTGTATGGAAATGTGCTCAGAGCTGTTTGGGTAAGAAATTCCAAGATCCCAGAACCTGTGGTGGATGTCTAGGAGACAGGAAAAGGTGATATCCCTGTGGGTATTCCCCAGGGCCATGCAGACTCCTCAGCCTCTAAAGTAGTTTATAGCCAGTGAACCTCCAAAATGTGGGGCTCAGAGAAGGGACCCTCTTACAGAGTCTATGGTTGGTAGTGTTTAACTACAGTTCCTATTGGATTCAATAGGCTCTTTGCAAAAAAAAAAAAAAAAAAAATATATATATATATATATATATATATATATATATATATATATATATATATATATATATATATATAAATGCAACTCCTGATCCTGATACACGAAGAAACGGTGTAGCCAGAACAGCTCCCAGAACTGGGTTCTGCCAAACCTATGAAGGTGTAAGGTCATGCAGACCCAGTAGCAGTTAGTCCCAACATAGCAGCTGTACGTGTGGGGTCATGTACACATGGGATCATGTACACGTGGGGTCATGCACAAACCATAAAGCACAAGAAAGCTGCATAAGCAAATGCCCCAAACCCTTTCTAACCACTATTCACTACACCAGTGAAAAGACAGTACCTCCCCTCAGTTCACATTTATGGCCATATGGGATGTCCTTAAAAAGCAAATAATGAGGGCCTACCAGTCTGAGCTGGATTAAGGAATGAGTTGGCTTGGTATGTGATTACAAATCTAGAACGGACTGTGGGTGCACTATGGCCTCCTGCCTCCAGGGTGACTCTGAAAGGCAACAGTGAAGAGAAATCCTCCCAATGGGAGGGGCTTTTATCATTTCACCTGGTCATCCACTTTGTAGAAAGACAAGTAGCCTCGAGGAAAAATATATTTTGATTCAAAGGTAGGCCTTAATGGCCTGGCTAGTTGGACAGGGGCCTGGTAGAAGATCAGAATATCGAGGCAAGAAAATTGTGGAAGACACATGAGGATGGACATATGTCTGTGGACATGGAATGCAAAGACTTTGGATCACTGACCAGAGGGCAGCCACGACTGAAGAGGTGTAAACCACCAAGTAAATAGAAGGACCGGCCCAGTTAACATCGCCCTGCTTATATCATAGCAGCTCCGGTGTTGGCACAAGGGGCATATCATGGAGTAGCCAGGGTGGCAGGAATGGAAGCTATGCACTGAGTTCAACCTCTATCTCTCCCCAGTCTTGCTCCCCTCACTCCTTCACCACTGTTGCTGGCAGCATTCCTCAGTGAACTCCCTGCAACCAAATCTCCATCACAGAGACAGTCTCTTGGGTAACCTGGACCAACAGAATGCTCTTCTGTTCTCTTTTCCTCCATCTCTCCGTTTCTCCCTCCCTCACTTTCCTTTCTTTCTTCTTTTTGTGTATGGGACAACATCTCTAGACTTTGAGGAGTGGAAGCCTACTGGGAAATGTTTAGTCTGTATCTAGCGATTTAATGACCTCTATTGCTTGGTGACGCCATGCCGTGGAGAAAAATTTTATTCTGTTAGGGCAGGACTGGGCAAAATTTTTCTGTAAAGGCCCAGGTTGTAATATTTTAGACTTTGCGGACCACACAGTCTCTATTATAACTACTCAATTCTGCCATTTTAGTGCAAAAGTAGCCATGGATAATATGCAAACAGATAAGCCTGGCTGTGTTAAAATAAAGGCTTGTCTATAAAAAGAGGTAGTAGGACGGATTAGGCTGATTAACCACAGACTCATTTTAAAGCACTAGAGATAGAGGGGGAGTGTAAGTGCCTAGTGGAGGCTGGTGGCAGGAGTGGATCCAGCATTTAAGATCCAGATTCTGGATATTTCTGTACATATCAGTAGGAAAAACTTTCTTGGTTCCCTCCTCTCTCTCAAGAACTCAAAATCATCAAACAAAAAGCAAACAAAGCAAAAAAGTCATGCTCTCTTGACTTCTTATTTTTATTGCCCTGATTTGAGGTTGCTGTGTCTCAATAGCCAACATCTCTTCCTGTTGTAGGGAATTTCAACACTCTTCTAATATGGTGGAGACTGACTTAGAACTACCCAATTCCACCATTGATCAACATGCAGAGACTAAGAACCCAGTATCGTCAAAATAATGAATATGCCAATAGAAAGAACAGCAGTTGAGGAAAGAAAAGGTCATGTCCCGTCAGATAGTCTGGCTTTGCTTTATTTCTTTTAAATTTTTTGAATGGCTAGTACATTTATATGGTTCCAAGTCCAGAAAACGTAATCAGGTACATTGTAAAAAAAATCCCTCTACCACCTTTTTCCCTTTCTGTCTGATTATCTTCCCCACACCCTACTAGGCAACCACTGAATGTGTCCCTTGTATGTTTCTTTATTTTGATCATGTTTTAATTAGTTTGGCTATTGTACTTTGTATTCGCTATTTCTAAGGTAATGAGATTTTCATTCTTCTCATTGCTATTCATTTTAAATTTACAATTTGGAAGTTTCTTTTTCACTTACTCTAACAAGGGATTCTAATGTGAAATGAAAACTAAATAAACTAAATAAACACCTGTTCAACCAAAACACACATGTTAGAAGTAAAATTTTAACTTTTTATATTCATAAGTCATATCTACATGAAGATAGAAAGATCACTTGATTGTCTCTGATTTGGGGGGAAAAATGACTTAGCTCCGATATACAGAGAGCCTAGCTGAGAAAACCCTATGTGACTGAATAATTACAGATAGCTGTAGAGTTATGCGTTCAAGAGACAAGTTTACACACTAAGGTGAAATGAATCAAGGCAAACAATGGGAAAGAAGAAAGGGAGTGGGTCAAAGTGACTTTCCAGATGGTGGGAGAACACAGAAGGTGTGGGTCTCCCTGAGCACTGAACTCAAGTCTAGGCAGCAGTCAAGAAAGTAATTGCCATGTACAATGTCTTTAGTTAAAGAAATCTTTGAAAGGGAAGAAAATCATGCCAGTTACCATCATTGTAGTGTGAGATCAACCCAAGATCTACAGACTTTAGGATAGCTATGTAATGGAGTGTAGAATGGTTTTGTTTATACTACATTTTCTAAAAGCAGTTAATTTATTTACTGCATGGAAAACAATCCAAGTTAAATAAATGATAGTTGATAAATATTATTTGTATCTCTCTTGGGTTTTAAAGTTATCTGATCCAAATCGCTATTTTAAATACCCCCAAATTATACTCTAGTTCTGAGAAAATAAAATAAGAATAAATTGAACGGACTAAAAAAATGGCAGTTTTCAAGAAAGCCTATAATGGGGCTTACCTTTTCCAGGACCCAACTCTTAGATCTTAACATCAATCAGGATTTGCCCTGGTGAGTTGATGATAGAGGTGATTAGCTTGATTGGGAAATCCAGGCAGGCATTGACCAAGACTAGAAGAGAAAAATGTGTGCACCATATTATAGTCAAGAAAATATGAAGCAGTCTGATGATGGAATGAACTAAATTAAGGTGGTCAGGGTTTTTTGGTTTTGTTCTTTCAAGCATAAATGAGTTAGTTACAGGGATATCTACAATGTGTCCTCTCTCCATGCAGGTTTGGCTAGGAGTAGGTTAGGGGACTCACTTAGCAGTCAATCAATAAGAAAAGAGCATATCAATGATAAAATTCTATATGTGAAAATTGTATTATATATTATTATAAATACATATAGATTTGACTATGAGATTTTAAAAAAATATATCTGATTTCTCTTTCATGCTCTATACATTTCCTACATTAAAAATAGAAAAGAATGATAAATTATTTCAAGATTAAAGCATACCATCTGAATTTGCTTTCATTCTTATTCCTTGAATCAAGTTGATTCATTGTCCTATCCTCAGAAATACCAATTGATTGGCACTTGCAGAGGGTAAAGAATTTTGAAAATAATCTTAAGAGTTTCACTTCGTTCATATGTGACAATTCAGGAAAAAGTTACACAGCATCTCTACACCATTCATGTAATTCCACGGACCTGATAACACAAAAATTTCACACTAAGTCCTATTATCAAAAAAGATGAGTTGGCTTTCTGAAACTGATTAATAGATCTTTCTTTTCTGGAAGGTACTGTGTATTTGGAGATTAGATAATAAATCAAACCTTCTTTAATTTCTGGTCTTGATGACACACAATTGGATTTGAAGGGAATTTCCACAGATTTTAAATATGTTGGGGGAAAAAGAAATCCTGACTCAACTTTTTCTTTATCACATCATCTCATGTTCTTCTACACTTTTCCTGAAGATAAACTGTTTGGGGCCAGGTTGAATTACTGTAAATGCCTCCCCAAAATGCAATTTTAGTGAAACATATTCCCTTCCCAGCTAGCACTGACACATTCTGGGCCCGCTTGTTTCCCTGCCAGCTTTCTCTTTCCTTCCTTCCCTCTAATGGGGTTGCTGTGGGTGCCATAAATTCTTAGCTTTACTAGTAAAACTGTCTCCGTATTAAGCTGTGCAATAAACTAGTCAATTAACTTCCTTTAAATATAATTGATATAAATGGCAATTCAAACAACAAACACGAGGATACATGGTCCATCTAATATATAATATTGTGCTCCAAATATTTCTATAGATTTGCACTAACACTAATAAAATTATGTAGCCAAAGTCATATATGCCATATTAACAGTATGTCCTTTCTTAATAGAGAAATGTATAGTCTAATGCACCTTCTATAAAAGGCTATGAGGTGAGTTCAAAATATAAGAAAACGAGATAATTTAATGTATTATGACATCCTCAGGTTTTGTTTTGTTTTGTTTTTTATGAGGTGAGTAAGGCTAAAAACAAAATAAGTAAATAACTGGTATGAAAATATTTCAAGTCAAACTCTTTAAGGCTAGGATATTCACTTAATTCTAGAAAATGTTCTCTAGTCACACAAATTTGAAAATGTTTATGAACTCTCTTTTCAGCTCGCTATACTAAATTAACATTGGTTTGATGTTTTTGAACTGTTCCTGGCGAAATTCATGATTTGGATGAAGACACTGCAGTAGATGTCTCAAGGCAAGTGGAATTTGCATCTGTATCTCTGTAACATTGTTAAAATTTTCTACACATTAATATTTCATTATAAAAATTGATCCATACATTTCAAAAGAACTCTAAATATCAGGAAATAGTCTACTATCTCAAATAAATATTATTTTTGAATATGCTTATAGGTGAAAATTAAAATTAATCTTCTATAGTGTATATTGAGCTGGTCATCCTTTCTAATTACCCAAACACCCATCCTAATGGAACTCTATTCTCCAACGTAATCTTTTTTTTTTTTTTTTTGAGAGAGAGAGCACGCACACATGCAAGCGGAGGTGAGGGGCAGAGAGAGAGGGTGAGAATCTCAAGCAGATTCTCCGAGGAGTGCAGAGCCCTTCTCTGGGCTCAACTCAGGGCTCAATCTCACCATCCTGATATCATGACCTGAGCCACAATCAAGTGTCAGACGTTTAACTGATTGAGCCACCCAGAGGCCTCTCCAACTTAACCTTTTTTTTTTTTCTCAGCTCTTAATTTTTTATTTTATTTTTTTAATTTTATTTTATTATGTTATGTTAATCACCACACATTTCATCATTAGTTTTTGATGTAGTGTTCCATGATTCATTGTTTGCATATAACACCCATTGCTGCATTCAATACGTGCCCTCTTTAATACCCATCACCAGGCTAACCCATCCCCCCACCCCCCCCCCTAGAACCCTCAGTTTGTTTTTCAGAGTCCATCCTCTCTCATGGTTCATCTCCCCCTCCAATATCTCCCCCTTCATTCTTCCCTTCCTGCTATCTTCTTCTTTTTTTCTTTTAACATATAATGTATTATTTGTTTCAGAGGTACAGGTCTGTGATTCAACAGTCTTACACAATTCACAGTGCTCACCATAGCACATACCTTCTCCAATATCCATCACCCAGCCACCCCCCCATCACTCCAGCAACCCTCAGTTTGTTTCCTAAGATTAAGAATTCCTCATATCAGTGAGATCATATGATACATGTCTTTCTCTGATTGACTTATTTCGCCTAGCATAATACCCTCTAGTTCCATCCACGTCTTTACAAATGGCAAGATTCCATTTTTTTATGGCTACTTAATATTCCATTATATATATATACCACATCTTCTTTATCCATTCATCTGTCGATGGACATCTTGGCTCTTTCCACAGTTTGGCTATTGTGGACATTGCTGCTATAAACAATGGTGTGCACGTACCCCTTCGGATCACTACATTTGTATCTTTGGGGTAAATACCAGGTATTGCAATTGCTGGGTCATAGGGTAGCTCTATTTTCAACTTTTTGAGGAACCTCCATACTGTTTTCCAGAGTGGCTGCACCAGCTTGCATTCCCACCAACAGGAATAAATCTAACCAAAGAGACAAAGAATCTGTACTCAGAAACTATAAAATACTCATGAAAGAAATTGAGGAAGACACAAAGAAATGGAAAAACTCCATGCTCATGGATTGGAAGAACAAATATTGTGAAGATGTCAATGCTACCTAGAGCAATCTACACATTTAATGCAATCCCCATCAAAATACCCTCCACTTTTTTCAAAGAAATGGAACAAATAATCCTAAAATTTGTATGGAACCAGAAAAGACCCCGAATAGCCAGGGGAATGTTGAAAAAGAAAAGCAAAGCTGGTGGCATCACAATTCCAGGTTTCAAGCTCTATTACAAAGCTGTAATCATCAAGAAAGTATGGTACTGGCACAAAAAACAGACACATAGATCAATGGAACAGAATAGAGAGCCCGGAAATGGACTCTCAACTCTATGGTTAACTAACCTTCAACAAAGCAAGAAAGAATGTCCAATGGAAAAAAGACAGTCTCTTCAATAAATGGTGTTGGGAAAATTGGACAGCCACATGCAGAAGAATGAAACTGGACCATTTTCTTACACCGCACACAAAATGGACTCAAAATGGTTGAAAGACCTAAATGTGAGACAGGAGTCCATCAAAATCCTAGAGGAGAACATAGGCAGCAACCTCTTTGACCTCAGCCACAGCACCTTCTTCCTAGAAACATCTCCAAAGGCAAGGGAAGCAAGGGCAAAAATGAACTATTGGGACTTCATCAAGATAAAAAGCTTTTGTACAGCAAAAGAAACAGTCAACAAAACCAAAAGACAACCGACAGAATGGGAGAAGATATTTGCAAATGACATATCAGATAAAGGGCTAGTATCCAAAATCTATAAAGAACTTCTTAAACTCAACACCCAAAGAACAAATGATCCAATCAAGAAATGGGCAGAAGACATGAACAGATATTTTTCCAAAGAAGACATCCAAATGGCCAACAGACACATGAAAAAGTGCTCAACATCGCTTGAGATAGGGAAATCCAAATCAAAACCTCAATGAGATACCACCTCATCCCAGTCAGAATGGCTAAAATTAACAAGTCAGGAAACGACAGGTGTTGGCGAGGATGTGGAGAAAGGGGAACTCTCCAACTTAATCTTAACGGCAGTTTCTCAACTATAAATAAGGATTTTTGTGAGGATTAAATGAGTTAACAAATATAGTGTGTATATTGGTATTTGATATCTAGTCTGAATTAAATAAATGTTTTGAAATCAATCTTAATTTTCTTTTTCCAACTTATTTGAGCTACTGCTCCCTTCATTTGTTTTTTCAAAGACATCTTTTATCTTCCAAACCACCTAAGCTTGAAACATTCAAGTTATTCCTAAATTGAAAAGACACCTTAACTCTTCCTGCTTCTTTGTAACCATAATAAGCTATTATATCTTGCATTTTTCCATAGGATACTGTCTACGATATGTATGTAGCTGGGAAGTGCAGGCATGGTCTTACTAAAGAATTGGACTTTCCACACTTGGGAATTTGTCAAGTGAGTATGTCAGTGGTGGAGAAAGCTTTAGTTGCTCTCTATGGTTAACATGCTACTAAAAATATTTAGCAGACCTCTATATTTAGGTGTTTTCTTTTCCAAAGACACTAAAATTCAGGTATAATTTTGTAGAAAACAGTAATATACAAAATCCTAGTAAAAAGATATTATAATATCAAGTTCTGTATAACTTCATATTCAAATAGTCTAAGACCACACATACTATTAATTTCTTACTAACACAGAAACAAATTTCTTTTTTTTTTTAAAGATTTTATTTATTTATTTGAGACAGAGAGAATGAAAGAGAGAGAGCACATGAGAGGGGGGAGGGTCAGAGGGAGAAGCAGGCTCCCTGCCGAGCAGGGAGCCCGATGCGGGACTCGATCCAGGGACTCCAGGATCATGACCTGAGCCGAAAGCAGTCGCTTAACCAACTGAGCTACCCAGGCGCCCCACAGAAACAAATTTCTTAAGGAATCCTTGTAGTGATGTCATTCACAGAACTCAAGACACCTTTCATGTTGGTAACTTGCCAGTTCATGTACAATTAGTTAAAAATAGCCTCTTATATTCTAGTGACTCCCACAGGGAAACTCCCACTCTCTTTCATGTTCTCTATTTTTTTTAAAGATTTTATTCAGAGAGAGAGAAGGAGGGAGAGGGAGAGAGAATCTGAAGTACATTTGCACTGAGCACAGAGCCCGATGTGGGGCTTGAGCCCACAACTGTGAGATCATGACCTGAGCCAAAACCAAGAGTCAGACCCTTAACAGACTGAGCCACCCAGGTTCTCCTGTATTTTTTTTTAAAGATTTTATTTATTTATTTGAGAGAGAGAAAGTTCACAAGCAGGGGAGGGGCAGAGGGATAGGGAGAAGTAGAACCCCCAGCTGAGCAGGGAGCCTGACTTGGAGCTTGATCTCAGGACCCTGGGATCATGACCTGAGCCAAAGGCAGACACTTAACCAACTGAGCCACCCAGGTACCCCTTCATGTTCTGTATTTCAGGACTTTTCACTTCTTGACACCTATTAACTACTAAGACCTACTACTACTAAGACCGTCTTGAAGCAGTATGTTTTTCCATTTCTTTCATTTTATGTCACATTTACCTCAGAGTAGTTTGAATTGTCTTATTTTCCTAATTGATAGTCTGGAGTGTGATCCCTACTGACAAAAGGGAAAGAAGGGCAAGGATAAGTCTGTGTTCCCCCTTAGCCCCCAACTCCTGCCCATTCATCAGTTTCCCATCTTCTTCATCTCTTTCCAGAAGATAATCCATGGCTCCATTTTAAAGTCTAAAGACAAAATGCCCAACTGATTATTTAAATCACAATTTACTATTGAAATACAAATGAGTCTTATTATAGGTATCTATGTCTATAAAGAATATTAATATCAACTTAGTGCATCTTTGCCTTTTCGCTAATGCTTATGAGGAAAGGAAATGGTATGTATTAGGAAGAAAAAGGATAAACATCAAAAGGCAAGAATAGAGGATGGAAACATTTAATTAATTAATTATTTTTTATTAATTGCAAAAGAGTAAATATTCCCAAACCTATATATTCTTATACACTTGCTTTAGAAACTAGAGAAGTTTAGACATATGGAGATTTCATTTTGTCCCACCTTGGGCCAAGAAATCAATGGAATTTATGAATGTCAATCATAAATAACTAGGATAACCACATAATTTGAATCCAAAACAGGACATTTTTGAAGGGAGGGGGGGCTGTGGTATAAGTCTTAAAATTAAGGCTCCAAATTACATGCTGCCTTGACATTCAGTGAAATCAGAAAACCTTGGGGTGTCTACCCATGTCTCTTCCCACTCTGCTCCTGTGGATTAGGTCCCTTGGCCATATCTCCCTCCTTCTTCGGGGGAACAGGCACAGTTTCTGCTTATGCCTGGTTTCGGTTCCCTGCCAGCCCACAGAATTTTTCAGTCAATCATATCCTTCCACTGGAACCAGTGAGCACCCACATTCCAGATACTACAAAGACTGCTTCCCACAGTCCCTGATTGTTTACTCAGTTCCCAAGTTCAGAACAGAGTGGTCTTATGCTGCATGTAATATTCTGTTGTGCTGGACTGTGAGTATATGTGACCAACAAATTGCTGTCACTCTTGTCTGTCCAGTGTCAAGTGTCATGTGTTTGGCCATCCCCAGAAGCACAGGGCAGGAATCATCTCTCACCAGTGGTTGAATAGGAACTACTTATAATGACAATAGAAAAATAAGTGTACAATAGAAACCTCCTAAGCGAACTGGGACATATGATCAACCTCGTCAGAACATTTGTCCCTGGGAACTTACACTGACAGGCAGAATAAGGAGGAGCTGGTGGAGAACAAGTTCCCAATCTGTAGTACCAGTCAGAAAGATTGAATCATTTAGACTGCACCAAAAATCACATTTTTGCCTGACTGTTCATTCGTGTATTTATTCACCCATTTAATAATTTCTCTATTCCCTAAAATTATTTTTGATTATATATCATATATTAGATACTTTACTGGAAACTGAAAGTGCAGAAATGAACACATAGATCTTGCCTTTGAAGACTGTTCGATTGAACAAAGAAAGGAAAAGAAAAGTTCTTGCCATGGGAATCTGAAATCCTAAATAGATTTTCCTTAGCACTTTTTAATTGTGATAGTTAGGAGTCTAGAATAGTTCTGTCCAATAGAAATCTGTGTAAGCCACGGAGGTAATTTTACATTTCTTGATAGCCACTTTTTAAAAAGAGGGAAACAAGGAGAAATTATTTTTAATAATACATATTAGTTAACCCAATATATCTGGAATACTATCATTTCAATATTTAATCAATATAAAATTATTAATGAGATATTTTACATTCCACAATTCATATGAAATCTTCAAAGTCTGATACGCATTTTACGTTTATAGCATATCTCAATTCAGGTGCTAAATTTCTGCTGAACTACTTGATCTGCATTTAGATTTTCTTTTGATTGTATTTATTTATTTTTGAGAGAGAGAGGTGGGGGAGGGGCAGAGGGCTAGGGAGAGAGAGAATCTTAAGCAGGCTCCACACCCAGTGCAGAACCTGACATGGGGCTCGATCTCACAACCTTGAGATCACGACCTGAGCAGAAATAGAGTCAGTTAACCAAATGAGCCACCAAGGCACCTCTGCATTTAGATTTTCTAACATTCCCTGTCGAAAAATAGATTCAGATACCCAACACATTCCAAACCTGTGTAAAAGTAACATGATATTTTAACAGTTTTTCTAATAGTTTTGATATTTCTAATAGTTTTATTATTTTTTCTAATACTGAATTGAGTACAATTCATTTTCATTTAATATTGTCCTTCATATTAACAAAATGGTTTGTCTTTTTTAGAATCGATTTAAGCAAAGTGAAAGCACTTCAGCTTCAAAATAAGTCTGTCCAAGTATATTAAATAATTCTTGTGTCAACTCAGTATTATTAACATAGAACCCAAATGGGAATTGCAAACCTGAAAAGCAACTCAAAATTTATTAATATCAATTAAATTTTCCTCAAATGTTTCTTCTAGTGTTTAGAAATTTATATAACACTATTAATTACAATGAAATTTTTTTTGCATTCATGTTAGAAAAATGTGTAATATAATTATTACTGATTTGTATTTATGGAAAATTTCAATTTCAACTGAAGTTTCATACCTGTCCATCAAAGTCACAAATAAGCTTTTCTTTTCCTTAAGGGTTTCAAACTGATCTCATTATAATGCAGTATATATTGGTGAAAAAATGAAAATCACACTCTCAGTTTGTCTTTGATTACTGAATATTTGGCAAACATTCTTTTTGTTTAGGAAAATCCTGAACTGGAGTGATGATACAGTGTATCTTTGTAAAACTCTTTCATAATCAAACCAACAAACATTAGCAACAATACAAGATCATTATACCCATTGTCTTCTATTTCTTTCAACATTTTGTATGTAATGAATGATTCTAACAACTCTATCCATGACAGTGTTTACAGAATCTGCTTCAGGAAACTGGGAATAATTTTTTCACAAATATTTTCAATTTATATCATACCATCGAACCAAACAATAGAGGGAAAATCAATTGTTTACTTTAAAATTTGATTTTTTTACCTCACATAGCCAGACCCTCGTCTACCATGATTGAAAGCAAGTTTTTCATACTAGCAGAACATTTTTCTGTGATGAATATATAGGATTTTTAAATATCTATGCCACTGTTGAATGTTTTAGGCCACAAACTGATAGATTTCTTCATAAATGTGGAAGTCTTTTGAAACAAAATGTGTCCAAAGTATTAATCACGCAATGTCTCATGTCACAAAAATCATCTAAAAATAAAGAAAAATACTTAAAAACTGTATAATGATTGAAAGAAATGATATTTGATATTAATAGAAAATTTCATATTCTAAAGGCAAATGTTCGGTGGCTTAAAGATCTTTAATTTTTTGTAAAATTCTATGTAGTCATTTCTCATAATTTTCTACCAGAATTTCTATAATTGAAAAAATAATTTATTTAACATCTTTGTACCTAAAAGTGGGTTTCTTTTTTTAAAGCAAGTAATCAAACCATATTATAGCTTAACAAAGTATAGCTTGACTCTTATTGAAAACAATTTTTAAATGTTTTGCTAGACATTTAATTCTGATCTTAAGTGACTAATTTTGTTGATTCTTTCTGGCTGTTACCAAATCCATTAGGTATTTGTTGAAATCTATTGTACATTTTATGCTAATTTTTTTACACAACAAACACCTTTTTAATTTTACTCTGTCATGACAAATTGCAATTATTATTCATTGTAAACTTTGCAACATAACTTTTTCTAGTTTCTTTTTCCCTATACGTCTGGCACTAGTACTAGCTTCTGTATTTCTACTCAGTTCTGCACCAATAGTGTACCTGCATTTTTTTAAAAGATTTTATTTATTTGAGAGAGAGTGAGTGTGAGAGAAAGCACAAACGGGGGAAGGGCCAAAGCAGAGGGAGAAGCAGACTCCATGCTGAGCAGAGAGCCAGCTGCCTATTCTGTGTCTTGATTCCGGTACCCTGAGATCATGGTCTGAGCTGAAGGCAGATGCTTAACCAACTGAGCCACCCAGGTGCCCCAAGGTACCTGCATTTTTAATTTAAAACTTTGCCCATGCTTATTCTTTTTAACTAGCAGCATAATTTAATCACATTATAATCAAAATTGTAATTGATTACATTTATAACAGAAAAAAATCATTCAAACTCATTTAATCCATTGACTAAAACCAGACTGGAGATGTGTTTATGTGTAAAAGAGAAATAATGCACACACCTAACACATGCATATTACAATAAAATAATATCTCAGATAATGCAAAAGTAAAGGTAAAATGTAGTCCCATCAGAACAAAGTTTTGTTTAGTGAAAGAATATTTTGTAGTACTAAAGTTTTTATATTTAAATTTTAATTTCAAATAATTAAAATTAAAAATTTAATTCCTCAGTTGCAATAGACACATTTTATTGGACAACATGGATATAAGGACATTTGCATCATTGCAGAATGTTATTTTGGACAGCACTGGTCTAGAGTATAAATAATATATAAATTATAGGTTACCTAGGCTTTTATGGAAGTCCTGGAAACAGAACACCATTAATAATATTATTTCAATGGGAAAATGTACTCCAGTTCCCACACATGTTGTCCATGACTTGAGGATTACCTGGATAATCCATATTTAATAATTTGTATTGGTAAGACTGCTGAATAGAACAGTAATATATATTCAGTCTAGAAAACCTGAATATAAAAATAACTGCACATCCTTTTGGACCATGTTTCATTTAATGATACAATATCATTTTCTCCTGACATCAAACATTAGCAATAATTTTTGAAACACTATCTCATCAGTTAACTTGGATTTGGATTATCTAAAATAAGCCATTAAAATAATTTAATACTCTGGTTTCTCTTCAGATCGTATAAATCTTTCACCTTTTAAAATAACTTGATTTTACAATATTTTCACTCAGAAAACCTGGACAGATTTTGATCATTTCTTCCCTTCCAAACCAACTGTTTCTTCTTTTCTTTTCTTTTTTTTTAAGATTTATTTATTTATTTCAAAGAGAGAAAGAGACAAAGAGAGCAAGAGTGGGAGGGGCAGAGAAAGAGGCAGAGAGAATCTCAAGCAGACTCTGAGCTGGGCACCAAGCCCAATGTGGGCTGCAATCTCAGGACCCTGAGATCATGACCTGAGCCCAAATCAAGAGTAGGATGCTCAACCAACTGTGCCACCTAGGTGCCCCCATAGCAACTTTTTCTAAAAAACAAACAAAAATTAGTTTTTTATTTGTTTGTTTTACTCAGATTCACATTGATTCTTGGGAAGGTCTGGCTTCAATTTGGTTGTGTGTTGACATTTTATAAAACAGATCATCACATTAAGAAGGGTCAGACCTAACAGTTTAGAGTTCTCTCACAAGACAACATTTATTTCCCCTAAATTAGCCTATGCCTTTCAGACCACCAAGCTCCTTGCAATTTCTTAGCAAGATGCTAGACAAACCATGCATTATTTTTCACCACGACATCTCTGCAGGCAAGAGGCAGCCTTTACCTACATGGTTAACCTTTGTCATATTTGAGCAGTTTTGCAAAAGAAAGGGCTTATGGGAAGGGATTAGTTACCACCTCTTGACCTTGGAGAAGGCAGGATGGAGGGGGAATAGAGAGCAGGGTAGGGATGCAAACAGCGGTAACTTCAGCAGCAAAGTGAAATGTAGTGATCTTAAGCCTCTGTTCTCAAGGTTCACCAAATGGTTGTTGTTTTTGCTAGGCAGAGGAGAACCCCAATTTAGGAGCCCTTCTTCAGAGCTGCTTCACCTGCTTACAGTACAAGCCATCATGCACCTTAATATTCTTATGTTCCCACTCTGGCCTTTACTCTTTCAAACACTTCCTCAATTACATCTTGAAATCAACATTTACATGCCCAGGTAAACAAACTACCTTCATCAGAATTTTACCTTCTAGAGTGGCAGATCCAATCTTTTCATTTTTACAGATTTTGTTGTTAGAAGGATAAAACCTTCGGCGCCTTATTATCAATTAGAAAAAAAATTAATTTTTTCTGTTGTTGACAAAACAGTCTAATTCCTTAACAGGTATGTAGTTATGTCCCTTAGCTTTGTCTAAGTGGAATGAGAAAAAGTTGTTTTCCAGGTCACCTTACTTGTATTTTGACACTGAGCAGTAGGTATTTGTCAAAATTAATGATGACCTGAACCTAGAACTATAAATGAAAAGAGGTGGGAGGGCTAACATCATTTTTTAAAATGTAAGGTGTTCAAAAGTTCTGAAAAGCATTGTGGGATTGTACCTTCTCTTGGAATAAAAGGGAATTCATATCTATTTACGTACTCTTGTTTTTCAAAATTGGCATAGTTAGAAATAAGTACAGGGCTATTTTTTTAATGGAAAGAAAGTATATTTAAAGTTTTGACAACTATTAGAACCATGAGACAGTGAAAGACGTTTTGAATGTATAACTGTTCAGTTGCCGCGTACATACCCTGTAACTAGGTGAGTAAAGGTACTTGATAGAGGGACCCATTTTGAGTTAGTCAATCTTATTAGCCTAAACTACAGACAGACATGAAATGGGAATAAATAAGAACTCTCAGGGTCCTGCAATTCCTTTTCCTGAATCATGTTGAAATTTGTAATTAAATCTGTTTCTTACCTGTAAAATCTGAAAGACATGACATATTAGTCCGTTCAGGCTGCCCTAACAAGACCCCATAGATCAGGCGGCTTAAGCACAGAAATTTATTTTCTTCATAGTTCTAGAGGTTGGGAAGTCCAAGACCAGAGGACAAGTATAGTCTGTCTCTGGTGAGAGCCCTCTTCCTGGCTTGCAGATGACCACCTACTTGCTGTGTCCTCGCATGGCAGAGAGAGAGACACAGCAATCTCTCTGGTGTCTCTCTTTATAAAGACATTAATCTCACCATGAGGGGTTTGCCCTCATGACATCATCTAAAATCTAATTATCTCCTAAAGGCCGCATCTCCAAATCCCGTAACACTGAGAATTAAAGCTTTTACACATAAAGGTGAAAGACAAACAATTCAGTCCATAACAGATGACCAAGCTGAACCTGGTATGGTTTCATTCATTTGTTCCATGCACATAAACTCTCACATGTGTGAGTATGTGTCTAAGTCTAAGGAGGTTTTAATGATAGAGGATAATCTGGATCAACAATTTGTTCACTAAATGAAAGAATGCATTGCTACCCATCACTTTCAGCCATCCACACAAATATTTTATCTGTTTGAGTCATTTGGCACTAAAAACTATGAGATTTTAATTTCTAGAATTATACTAAAATAATCTAAAGTAATGTGCAGCGTAAATTGTGTACAATTTACGACTTTGTGCAAGACCAAATGCCTGAATAGATTTTTCACCAGGTGAAAATCTATAGAAACTGCTGGATGTCCCAGGTTTGTAACCTTTTCAGATTACATTCCATCTGAATTATATTCATCTTGTTTGGAGGGCTCTCCTCCCGCACTAAGTTATGTGGCTGAAAAAAGAAGAAATACGGTAGCTCCCCTCATATATGGTTTCCCTTCCTGCAGTTTCAGTTACCTGCCGACCCCGGGGTCTGGAAGCACATGTTTCTCCTCCCGAGTCATCAGAAGATCAGTAGTACCTAAAACTACAGCATAATGCCTACGTCATTCCCCTCACTTCATCTCATCTCATAGGCATTTTATCAACTCATATTATCACAAGAAGGGTGAGTGCAGTACAATAACATATTCTGAAAAGAGAGAGAGCGAGAGACAACATGCACATAACTTTTATTACAATATATTGTTATCATTATTCTTTTTTATTATTAGTTATTGTCATTAATCTCTTAGGTATGTATAGGAAAAAAACATTAGTATAAAGTTTAGTATTATTTATGGTTTCAGGAATCCACCGGGGGTCTTGGAACATATTTCCCATGAATAAGGAAAAACTACCATAAACTAAGTAAATACTAGTATTTTACCCACAGAAACTTCTATTTGGAATATTAAATTTCCTAATAATATTGGTGAATTATTTTCTGCAGTAGCACCTGAAAGTCTTAATTTTTATTTCCAATAGATGCGTTTACTTTTTCTTTTATTTTAGCCATATGTTGTGATACAGATTTCATCATTAGAAACTCTTGGTCTCACTTCTTATTTAAACATTTTTAAAATGTGGAAAATTAATTTTCAAATAATTTAATTACAATTTATGTTGGTTTCTTTACCAGGGTAAATCAACTTCCTTTTTTTCTTAAATTGCTGTGTAATGCTGACCTTTTAATATCTATTCCCTGATTTGCATGTCTTACTACTCTCTTCAAAAATAAAACTTCCATACATGACAGTGGTTCCAAATCAACCAGTGCCTAACCTAATTAAAAAAAAAAAAAAATAGGGGGCGCCTGGGTGGCTCAGTCGGTTAAGCGCTGCCTTCAGCTCAGGTCATGATCCCAGGGTCCTGGGATCGAGCCCTGCATCGGGCTCCCTGCTCCACGGGAAGCCTGCTTCTCCCTCTCCCACTCCCCCTACTTGTGTTCCCTCTCTCGCTGTGTCTCTCTATGTCAAATAAATAAATAAAATCTTAAAAAAAAAAAAATAGTGCTATGAAAAAAGAACACTATTGGAAATATGAATAATCCTTTTAAAGTGAGAAATCTGGTAAGATACTTTGTGAAACTTTCATATTACATGACTTTTGTAGTGTATGATGGCCTGTTTTTGAATATGATATGAAATCAATCATGTGGTTTTGAAAAAAATTAAAAGAATAACAAATTTCTACAGAGTTTATTACTGGGAGAAAGAAATGATAAAAATTACCATATAGTTTAAATCAGGAGTCAACAAACTATGGCTCATGGGTCAAATCCACCTACTGTCTGTTTTTGTATGGCTCATGAGCTAAAAATGGACTTTACATTTTTAAATAGTTGGAAAAAAATCAAAATAATGTATTTTGTGATATGTGAAAATTATACAAAACTCAAGTTTCAGTATCCAAAAGCAAAGTTTTATTGGAACGTAGCAACACTAATTCATTTGAGTATTGTCTATGGCTGCTTTTAAACTACAAGGATAGAATTGAATAGTTGTGAGAGAGACGGCATGGTCCATGAAGTCAAAAATATTTGCTACCTGGTCCTTACCAAAAAGAGTTTGTTGATCCCTGAGTTAAATAAAGACTATGACACATCAGTGTTTTTATTTATAAAAATATGATTCAATAATATATTTTATGATATGAAGTTTAATATACCTATGTTTAGAAACTTATTTGCTCCTACATTTAGAAAAAATGGTTGTTTAAATATGAAAAAAAGAACCATACTTTGCAATATTTCATGTGCATTTTTCTTTCTAGTCTAGTTAACCATGATTATTTTTCCTGGTTATCTGCCAAATTTTCAATTAACATTATTGTCAGTGGATCCAACCAAATTAACTATGGCAAAATGTATTTAGAAACTTTTGCCATGGATGATGTTACAGTATATTGAACAAACTATTTACTAACTCAAATTGGCCATTTAAATAACTAGCAATCAACCATAACAAAACCAATGTTTCTTTAAGTTATTTATATGTAGATTTGTGTCTGAGAAATGTAAAGTAAATGTAATCTTAAATATTGATTGTTAATTTGTTTGATTTCTCCAAAGCATAAAAATAAACACTGGAAAATGCCCCCTTTTACCTTTATTTGAATCTAACTTCTTAGTTTACCGTAAATTATACTTTAAGACATCAGGGCATTCGAATCATAATATTTGCTTGGAAAATGAGAAGATTCTATATATAAATGGAATTAGATTGTTGGTAATATTTTTAAGGACTAGAAACATATTTTCAACTATATCCTACCATAAAGATGTATAATAAGCTGTGAAAATTATGGTCATATTTGCAAAGATTCAAACTTAATGAGGATGTCACAATTAACATGAAAATGGTGGAGAGATAGGAAAAGTAATCTAGGCTGTCTCAACACACCCCATTTTTTCCCTCCAAACTCCTTTATCTGAAAAGAAAGTTCATCTAGGATATTTTATAAAAATGCTTCCTACTTTGCTAACATAGATATAACCACAAAGGGGCTTTGATGTTATCCCTTAGATAGATTTTTACGTGGATTTTGATGTGCATTGAGTCCAGATCAAATGTCAGTCATTTGTGTAGTTCAATAGAATCACTCAGGACTTAACACATGGATCTAAAAAATGAAGTTACTCATTCACTGGATGTACAGATAAAAAGGAAAAAAATTAAAATGAAAAAAACACTGAATAAGCCAGGGTACAAAAATTTCATGTGTCTAAGCATTCTTCCCATTAAGACAGAGCTACTAAAAAGACAGTGTTTAGGTTCCCCCTGGACAATCACACTCCTACCCAAGTCATCTTTCCTGTTCTAAGGTGAACAGAGGAGCAGTGTTGGGTCTCCAGGCACCATCCTAACCAGGATGTGTATAACACGTTAAGAAGACCAACCCCAATCTGACTTAAGACTCAGGTCTTTTACTAACATGGAGCATCTGTCCAGAGTAGAGCCAACTTCTCCCTTCCTGGTCGCTCTTCTTCTAAGGTCGTACTTTCTAGGCTGCAAGCTTACCTTTACTTTGATTACAGCCTCCTTAGATCCAAATAGAGGAGGTATATGTGGGATATGAGTGTGTGTGTGTGTGTGTGTGTGTGTGTGTGTGTGTGTGTGACAGAGAGTTATATCTAATTATTTTTTGTTCAACTTTGCTTCCACTAAGGAAAAGAAGCTTAGTGACTTGGCTGTGTCAGGTTGACCAGTGTGAAGTTATCATCCGACTCATGATATGTCGTGACTAAAAGTAAAAACAGATTATTTGAAGCTTATATAAACTGTATATTTATAAAACCAAATATAAACTTGGTTTTATTTTCAAGAGCAGAAAATCATATTCAAAAGAAAAGTCCCAATTTTTGTTTCCTTCTATTTATCTTTCATAACAAACTACAAGACTAGCTAATCACAAATAATGCAAAATGTCTTCCAAAAAGGAAAGCTGTATATTTGAAAACTATTAGAAAGTACATCCATGTAAAATCAAATAACCAGAACTTTTAGAAATAATTTTAAATAACAGAAATAATACTAAATTTAGAAATAATACTAAATTCAGGCATTCATTTAAACACAATTAATTTAACATGAGAATATTTTAATGTAAAAGATGATTAACTTGAATCTACAAAGAATTTAAAGTTTCTTTTGTAAGATATTCCAAAAATGTTAATCCAGTTCCATTTGTTTTCAAGACTCGTAAACACACATATCAGGCCATTCTCACATTAAAAGAGCTGGGTCCAAGAGCTGCTGAAAATTGTAAAAGTCCTACTTAGGAGCGCATGTGATAGTTTGTCAAATGTCAAAAAACATTTTATCAAAAAGAAAGTAGACAAGGAAACTGACGTTTTAACTTGCCTGCTCTAAATATACTCTGAAATTCATGTAAAATGCAACACAGTCATTTTTGGTTGGTTTGTTTAGCTGACTTAAGAGTTGTCAAAAATCACAGCAGGGTAACATGACTCCTGTATTATGCTATCTTTTAAAAATTGAATTCATGCCTAACACAATATAGTCAGTGAAGCATGTGCAAGTTTAAATAGTACATCTCATTAACAACATCTTGATATTGTGGCCAAAAATAAAAATACTCGTGGGACACTGACTGAATTCTCTTTGTCATCATCCACTCATCTAACATGACCCTCTGGTGGTTTGTTACCATTTGAAAAACAAGTCTGCAAAATGTCAATGTCACCAAATTGTAACAATGGTCTATAATTTTGAAAACTAAGATTGGCATAATCAGCTTATTTTTAAATATTAACTACATATTAAGGTATAAATATATTCCAGGTAAAATGGTCCAATGAATAAAACATCATAATTAAGTAATATTAGGAACATGATCCCTTATGATATCTTCACCTTTCTCTCCTGGTTGACATTTAATTGGAGTTTTTAGGTCACAGCCATAAAAGCTTATTAAAAATGCAAAGCATTCTCATGCATTTTTACAGAGTTTTTAAATGAAGACTATTTTCAAGGACGTGGGAGCTACATTTGCTTTTTTATTGATTTCTAGAGGGTACTCCAAAGTTAAGGGAAGAGTTGGAGGGAGGAAGCAGACCACAGCAAACATATCCCGGGAAGGCTGGAGAGGACTGGCTGAAGAATTACAGTCACCTTGGGTGCCTAAGGCAGACATGCCTAAAGTTATGGGGGAATGAACTTAGAAGAATTTTTAGAGAAATGCATTACAGTACACAGTAATTCAGATATCACAGAAAAGCCAATGTCTGAGAAGGTCATCTAAAACAAGGGTACTTGACAATGGTACTGCATATAACCCAATTATTGCCTGTAAAACACCTGACTGTGGAAAGAAAAATTTAGCAAGTGGTGTAGATGACAATATGCCAGAAAGTCATGGCAGACCAAAGACAAGCTTCCCACTGACATGACTCATCATTCTCATTATCGTGTAATGGCCATATGGGTTATTATTAAATAACCCACTGTCTCAGTCAGCTCAGGCTGCCACAACAAAATACCATAAACTGGATGCCTTAAGCAACAGACATTTATTTTCTGACAGTTTTAGAGGAAGGAAGTCTGAAATGAGGGTGCCAACATGCCCCCTGGTTGGCTTCTGGTGAGATCTCTCTGCTGGTTTGTAGATGTTCACCTTCTTGCTATGTCCTCACATGGTCTTTCCCTGGTGTGTGTGTGTGTGTGTATGTGCGTGTGTGTGAAAACAGGGAGCTCTCTCTTCCTCTTCTTATAAGGCCACCGATCTCATCATGAAGACCCTATACTCACACCTACTCTAACTCTAAATATCCCTCAAAGGACCCATCTCAAAATACCATCATATTGGGGATTAGAGCTTCAACATATGAATTTTAGGGGGACACAAATATTCAGTTCATATAACCCGTGTTTCCTGAAAATGATGCTTATTGATTAAAATTAAATTAGTGAAACCAACATACTAAAATATATTTTTTTTCCAGTTTGTATTTCATGCAAGATATTTACAACTTTCATTTGGCCACTACTAATATAAACGCTGCTATCTATATCAGAGATTTTTAGGATTCTAAATAAAAAACCCTACCTTCAGTAAAAATGTTTAATTGAATTAAATAGTATTATTTAAATTCTTATTGCTAGAGATTTGGTAGAGTATTTTATGATTGTCAGGCATTGTATGATTGCATTAAACTACTACACATATTTGTGTCATATTTAAACAAATCTGCTTTTAAAAATATATGCATTTCGGGGAGCCTGGGTGGCTCAGTCGTTAAGCGTCTGCCTTCGGCTCCGGTCATGATCCCAGGGTCCTGGGATCGAGCCCCGCATCGGGCTCCCTGCTCGGCGGGAAGCCTGCTTCTCCCTCTCCCACTCCCCCTGCCTGTGTTCCCTCTCTAGCTATCTCTCTCTCTGTCAAATAAATAAATAAAATCTTAAAAAAAAAAAAAAAGACCTCAGACATTCAGACTCCCTAAAACTTTCTCTTTGCTCTTTTCTAGGTGTGACCTTCATAGTCATAGCCCAAGATAGAACTTCAGCCATCATATCCGTGTTCCTGTTAGGCAGAAAAAAATTTCCCTTCTTCCCTTCTAGGTTCTTTGGCTGATCTAATAAGTAAATTGACATAATACCTATTTACAGGAGAAAAGACAAATTTAATTACATATGTCCTAGAGCCCCACAAAGACATGAGACTCCCAGGCACTTAGGCAACTGAGGCTTATATGTATTCTGAACTAAGGAAAATTGGGGTAGGCGTCTGTGACTTCAAAGAGGAGGAAGGCGACTGAGTAAGAGCAAATGCCTGCGAAATAAGTGTTTGCCATGCCATGCAGATAAGTCTTTTTGATATAAAAAGTTATCTCTGGGGGCCAATTGGTTAAGCATCCGACTTGGTTGCATTGGTTAAGCATCTGACTTGGTTTCAGCTCAGGTCATGATCTCAGAGTGGTGAAATCAGGCCCCACCTTGGGCTCCATGCTTAGCGTGGCGTCTGCTTGAGATTCTTTCCCCTCCCTCTCCTTTCCCTTCTGCCCCTCCTCCCCTCAAATAAATAAATAAATAAAATCTTAAAAAAAAAAAAGTTATTTTGGTAATAGATCTCTTCCTGGTATAGATCCTCAATCTACATTATTTTAGGCAGTTAAGGGGGAGATAAAAAGCTCTTCCTGAGTCTACTGGGCCCCAACAGTCTTCAGCTTAAAATAATCCACATGCCAAAGTGGCATATTTTGGGCCACCCTACCCAAAAACCCACTTTCCAAATCACAGAATAGAAAAAGAGGAGACAAGAAGCAAAAAGTGACCTCCAAGTATTTCTTTTTATTTTTTAATATTTTATTTATTTACCTGAGAGAGAGCAAGAGTAAGGGAAAGAGAGGGAGAGAGAGAAGCAGGGAGCCTGACGCGGGGCTCGATCCCAGGGCCCTGAAATCATGACCCGAGCCGATGGCAGATGCTTCACCAACTGAGCTACCCAGGAGCGCCCCTCAGGTGTTTTTGAGGGGATGCTCCTAGAAACTACCTCAGATCACTTCCATTATAACCCCAGTGGCTAGAACCCAGTCATCAAGCCTCATCTAAGTAGCAAGACAGGTTGGAAAAATCTACGAAGTCCAGCTCAGCAATCTCATGCTCCTAATTCTGCATAAGACTGCAATTTAGAGTGAGGAAATGATGGTCTTATCAAAAGGACAAAACATTCATTTGTAAATACGGGAAAAGTCATTCTAATCTAGCTGTTCTCCAATATCTCTTGTTTACTTCCAAAGAAAAGAAAACTTTAGCAGAACATTTGGCTTTCAAGAATGAAGACATTTGAATTTAAAAATATTAAACTCCACTTCCTAAATATATCCAAAGAAAGCCTGATAGGAAAAAGAAGTGTCATAGGCTAGTAAGAGCAGTCAACACAGGATCTGATTTAAAAGCTAAATGGGGGGGGCGCCTGGGTGGCTCAGATGGTTGGGCGTCTGCCTTCAGCTCAGGTCATGATCCTGGAGTCCTGGGATCGAGTCCCGCATCGGGCTCCCTGCTCAGCGGGGAGTCTGCTTCTCCCCCTGCTCATGTGCTCTCTCTCTCTCTCCCTTTCTCTCTCTCATTCTCAAATAAGTAAATAAAATCTTTAAAAAAGGATCACCTGGGTGGCTTAGTCAGTTAAGCATCTGCCTTCAGCTCAGGTCATGATCCCGGGGTCCTGGGATCGAGTCCTGCATCGGGCTCCCTGCTCTGCGGGAAGCCTGCTTCTCCCTCTGCTTCTCTCTCTCTCTCTCTGTCTCTCATGAATAAATAAATAAAATCTTTAAAAAAAATTAAAAAAATAAAAAAATAAAAGCTAAATGGGTTTTAACCATGAATAAGCAAATTAAGTATTTTCTTGAATGACTGAAAACTCTATCTATGACAGTCTCACAAATTAATTGGCAACATGGAAGAGTTTTGCTTACTCAAAAACAGAACATAAATTGAGACAGAGGGGGAAAAGTCTCCCCTAAAACAGAAAAGACACAATAGAAAAATCATTCAGAATTCCTAGAAACAGTATATAATTTCACCTGTACTAATAAACAACTGGGATCAAGAAGGGTGAGATTTGTTAGAAAGATGGTACAACTTACTGCTTGTGGATATTGTACTTCACCCCACATGAAATATTTATTCTCCTTAAAGTCACACATGCTACCCATAATTCTGTGAATCTGTTGAATTATTTAGTGAGCATTCAAAATATTCCAGCATGAATCTGACAGGCCTCAGTCTTCTGTTTCTTTACTTTCTTCCCACTTCCATCACACATACCTTTTTACAATAATTGCAAATAATCATCATTTCTCTCTTCATCTACAAGGTAAAGAGATTCACGCCGCCTATTAAGTTGAATAAAATATGTTTTGCTTTTAATTGTTGCTTTAACCAGGTTTTACATTTTATTTTATTTTTTATTTTATTTTATTTTTTTTGTTTTTTTAAAGATTTTATTTATTTATTCATGAGAGACAGAGAGAGAGAAGCAGAGGGAGAAGCAGGCTCCCAAGGAGCAGGGAGCCCGATGTGGGACTCGATCCCAGGACCCTCGGATCATGACCTGAGCCGAAGGCAGATGCTTAACCATCTGAGCCACCCAGGTGCCCCAGGTTTTACATTTTAAATGATTTTGCTATTTTCTCATAGATCAGTCATTTTCATCTCTTTCTGACATCAACAGCAGTGTTCGATTTATTAAAAAATAATGAAGCAATCTTAAAATTTTATACTTTGGAACTATTTCTATGAGAAACTAACATGAGCTCCTGAATCATGTTTTGCAAGGACCTGAGGTTTTAATAGTAGTGACTGCATGAAAACACAATACCAGGTAATAATGCTCTGGGCTTTTTCCTGAGGCAATTTAAAATGAGTACTTTTTTTTTTTTTTTTTTATTCTGCCTGTTGGGTCCAGAATGGCAGTGGGTAAACAGCTGGAACGTTTTATTCTCTCTTATTCTGACAGGGGGCTGACAGTGGCTGCTTACCTCCAAGCAAACTTTTCACTGGGAAACTAAATGAGGTGATGAAGACTTGCTCATCAACACCTTTCAGTCAAGTAGAAAGAGCCTGGCATGCCCTGATGAGCCAAAAGTTGAGTGGGAAAGAGAAGTGTACCTTGGGGAACAACCAAGCAAACAATAATTTCTAACCATCACAACCACCCTGAAATAACAAAAGTAAGCAGATTTCCTTCTAGAAATAAAGGAGATAAAGCAAAACCTATAAATTTTCTAAAAGAAGAAAAGCATTTGCAATTAACTCATTCAACTTTTGCTTTCATTACTTATTTATTAAAGATGATCAAAGAAAGCACACCTACTTTAGAGGATTCTTGTGACAATCAAGTAAGATAAAATGTTAAATTTACTTATGGTAAAGTACTATGCAAATATTAAATTCATGTTATTAAGTTAAGAATATGAGAATAGAAACCTTTTTGCCAACACGATGAACCCAGTAAGAAGTTGAGATTATAGATAGATAGATAGATAGATAGATAGATAGATAGATAGATAAGATTTTATTTATTTATTTGGCACAGAGAGAGACACAGTTAAAGAGGGAACACAATCAGGGGGAGTGGGAGAGGGAGAAGCAGGCTTCCCACGGAGCAGGAACCCCGATGCTGGGCTCGATCCCAGGACCCTGGAATCACGACTTGAGCCACCAGGTGCCCCAGCAGTTGATATATTTTTAAATGATTTCATAGCAAAGAGCCCAATTTGGATGCTTTCCTGAAAATTATGGAAACAGGAAAATTATGTTCCTGTTCCTTGCCTTTGAAAAATCAACCATGCCCTTGTGATATTCATTATAACCTGCTAGAAATACTCCCACTTGACTATCCCTGTAAGTGTGTTTATGTCTCCCTCTGTTTTGTATTTGGGTTCCCAGGCCATACAAAAACTTCTCAAAATCGAGAAATATTGACCCCTGTATCATTTGACTGAAAAGTAGGCATGAAATCAATTCACGTTCTGTCAGTAAAAGCTGTTGCTCTGCAGGCTTCTTTAAACATATATCTTTATTCCAAAATCCAAACACTGTAGCAAAAATATAACTAAGCTATAAATGATGGTCCCCTTCTTCAAGCCTGATGCACTATGGGTTCCAATTAGTGCAGTCTTGATTCAAAGCCAAAGAGAACATCTCTTGTTTCTACAGCAGGAGTATGTTTCTCTTTACCAAAAGACAGTTTTAGTATTAGAAGTGGCTCTTAGTATCTTGCCATTTGCAACGACGTGGATGGAACTGGAGGGTATTATGTTGAGTGAGATAAGTCAAACAGAGAAAGACATGTATCATATGATCTCACTGATATGAGGAATTCTTAATTGCAGGAAACAAACTGAGGGTTGCTGGAGTGGTAGGGGGTGGGAGGGATGGGGTGACTGGGTGATAGACACTGGGGAGGGTATGTGCTCTGGTAAGCGCTGTGAATTGTGCAAGACTGTTGAATCTCAGATCTGTACCTCTGAAACAAATAATGCAATATATGTTAAGAAAAAAAAAAAAGAAGAAGAAGGTAGCGGGAGGGGAAGAATGAAGTGGGAGAAATCGGAGGGGTAGACGAACAATGAGAGACGATGGACTCTGAAAAACAAACAGGATTCTAGAGGGGAGGGGGGTGGGAGGATGGGTTAGCCTGGTGGTGGGTATTGAGGAGGGCACATTCTGCATGGAGCACTGGGTGTTATGCACAAACAATGAATCATGGAACACTTCATCTAAAATTAATGATGTAATGTATGGGGATTAACAGAAGAATTAAAAAATAAATAAATAAATAAATAAATAAATAAATAAATAAATAAATAAAAATAAAAAAAAGAAGTGGCTCTTAGTGATGCGAAGACCACTTTTAAAGCACATCATATTATGCCATTCAGGTAACTAAAGCTCTCACTCCAATGATATTCCATAATTTTTGGCTATAGATAACAGGTATAGGGAAACAGGATTTATGGACTCTCTTTTCTTCCTCTCTTCCTTTTTTCCATGTGATTTTAATGGCCTGTTTATGGTATGCATTGTGTCTAGATAACTTTTCAGAGAACCAATGAGACCCTGGCCCCTTCGGTCCACAGTGACTTTACCCCCATCCATTCTCATCAATCACATTTGACAGCATTTATATCATAACTCATTTGACATTTATTACTTACTAATATATATTATGCTTATATATTAAATATATAAGAAATATGTAAAGTATATTAATAGCCTGACTGTCTAACTAGAATTCTGTTTGTTGAACTAATAATTGATTCAGGGACCTGTTGTAGTTATCTTCACATAGGAGACACTCAGCAAACATTTGTTGGTAAAATCCATGATGCTGATATGTTCAAAAACAAAAAGAAATATATGAATTCCACCAATCAATTAATAAATAAACTAGTATAGTCCATCCATTTTCTACTTAAATTTAAAATAAATATAAAAATACTACATGCACATTTAAGCCTCCTTGAAAATCCAGTTACTAATTTTATTTTCCCCTTAATTAATAACAAAAAAAGACACATAATGTCATTCTATCTACAACTCTTTTAGAAGACTACATAGTTTCGATCTTTCTGCCTTAAGTACATATTAACCAAAAGAATCTAAATCAAAGACAAAGTACTTCTCTTTATATTGAAATGCATTTCAGTGTTGAGATGCAGGCTCAAATATTAACTGCTATATAATAATCTTTCACCTGTACCATTACTAACAATATTTTTAGTGTCTAAGAAGCAAATATTGCTTTATTTCTTTTTCTGTTCCCTCCCTTTCCCCTATAGCCACAAATATAATAGATTAGAAAGTAGCTGATTCTGTCAATTGTCCTTGAGCAAAAAAATTTTGTGAGCAGACAATCCTTCATGAAAAGGCTTTATGGCTTGAAAAGCACCTGATTACTCATCTCTTCACAAAATAACAGATCCCCGTCATGTGTTATCATACCTAAAGCATTACCACTATGGATTAATTGATTTAGTGTATCCATTGCTTTTTCCAGGAATCTCCTATTAGGGAAAACAAATAAAGGTATACTTTTATTCCTTCTATGTTCTCAAAGAAGGTCAACTTTGCCACCTTCATGTGATCCTTAAAACAAATGAATTCACCCTTAACTGTCACACTAGACACCTGCACACCAAGCCTAAGTTAAAAGAGCGAAACATCCAACTGTCCACCGCTGAAATATTCTCCAAACCCAGCTAACAAAAATAATATGTGTTGGAGCTTTTTAGAAGAATTAGAATCTACATAGACACAATTATTTTCAGGGCTCAAATTGAGCCATGAGAAACTGGACCCTATTATATTGGCCCCTCTGGAATTACTCCCTAGTAAGGTGTGTATTTAAAGTAGGCTCTGGATTTCATCAGGAAAAAAAAAAAAAAAAATATATATATATATATATATATATATATATAGCCTATCAGAATTGGTGTCTTCATTTGTTGAAAAAATTTAGAGGACTTCTCTAGGTTTACTTCACATAATTCCATTAAAAACCTAACCAAACAAAAACACATTATTTTAGAATAAATACTAGGAAAGACTTTGTTTCCCCTGAAAAATGATACATGTTTTCCTAAAGGACATGGAGAACTATGTAAACAGTCATTTTTTTCTTACTGCTTTAAAGCTTCCTACATAATCAAAGCCAAATTCTCAGGGCAACAATAACACCTGTATGAAACCTTATGTATTGAATAAAAATGCATTTCGTTTTTCTTTTATGTCACCTTGACAATCTACTCCACTTCATATTTTCTGTAGTGTTGTTCACTGAATGTACCATCAGTAGCCACATATTTTTCTGTAGAATGAAGCATTAAACATTTTTAAAAAGAGACAAAATAGAATTATTCATTTTTTTTTAAGATTTTATTTATTTATTTTTTAGAGAGCGAGCGAGAGAGAAACAGCATGAGAGGGGAGAGGGTCAGAGGGAGAAGCAGGCTCCCCGCTGAGCCGGGAGCCCGATGTGGGACTCGATCCCAGGACTCCGGGACCATGACCTGAGCTGAAGGCAGTCGCTTAACTGTCTGAGCCACCCAGGCGCCCTAGAATTATTCATTTCTTAATAGAAATTATGTGGCCAGTTTTTTGGGGTTTTTTTGGTCTTTTCTCATAAGGATCCAGCATGTAAAGAAATCAGAAAGCAGAGAATGGTGAACGTAGGAAAGGCACTTGGTGAATATAGCTTCCAAGATGGATTCCAATGATGTCCTTTACCTCCTGGTTATTTATGTCCTTGTGCGATATCCTCCGTTCGAGTGTCAGTGGGACCTGTTACCAACTGAATATGGCAAAGATAGCAGGATATCATGTCTGTGATTAAGTTACATAAGATAGTGACTTCTGCCTGGCTAGCAGGCTTTCTCTCTCTTACTGATTACTTATAAGTTGCTGTGTTGGAAAGGCCCATTTAGCCAAGGAACTGAAGGTAGTCTCCAGCTAACAGGCAGCAGGAATTCAAGCCCTCAGCTTCACTACCCTCCAGAAACTGAATCCTATCAACAACCATAAAAGTAAAGTCTGCAGCAGTTCTTTCCTCAGTCAGTTCTTCATGTGAGACCTCTCTACTGGACAATTTTTTTTTTTTTCCTTTCAATCAGATGGGTATTTTAAGCTATCATTTTATCCGTTTTTATGAAATTAATAGTAAGATTATTATTTCATTTTTTAATCATTTGTAAGACTGTAGTTTAGTAGATTGCCATTTTATTATTTTTTTATTTTACTATGTTATGTTAATCACCATACATTACATCATTAGTCTTTTTTGTTTGTTTTTCCTTTTTTTTTTATTTTATTATGTTATGTTAATCACCATACATTCATCATTAGTTTTTGATGTAGTTCATTGTTTGCATATAACACCCAGTGCTCCACTCAGTATGTGCCCTCTTTAATACCCATCACCAGGCTAACCCATCCCCCACTCGCCTCCCCTCCCCTCTAGAACCCTTAGTTTGTTTCTCAGAGTCCATTATCTTTCATGTTCGTCTCCCTCTCCAATTCCCCTCTTTCATTTTTCCCTTCCTGCTATCTTTTTTTTTTTTAACATATAATGTATTATTGTTTCAGAGGTACAGGTCTGTGATTCAACAGTCTTACACAATTCAAAGCACTCACCATAGCACATACCCTCCCCAATGTCTATCACCCAGCCACCCCATCCCTCCCACCCCCTACCACTCCAGCCACCCTCAGTTTGTTTCCTGAGATTAAGAATTCCTCATATCAGTGAGGTCATATGATACATGTCTTTCTCTGATTGACTTATTTCGCTCAGCATAACACCCTCCAGTTCTATCTATGTCATTGCAAATGACAAGATTTCATTCCTTTTGATGGCTGCATAATACTCCATTGTATATATGTACCACATCTTCTTCATCCATTCATCTGTCGATGGACATCTTGGCTCTTTCCACAGTTTGGCTATTGTGGACATTGCTGCTATAAACATCAGCGTGCATGTACCCCTTCTGATCCCTACATTTGTATCTTTGGGGTAAATACCCAGTAGTGCAATTGCTGGGTTGTACGGTAGCTCTATTTTCAACTTTCTGAGGAACCTCCATACTGTTTTCCAGAGTGGCTGCACCAGCTCGCATTCCCACCAACAGTGTAGGAGGGTTCCCCTTCCTCCGCATCCCCGCCAACATCTGTCATTTCCTGACTTGTTAATTTTAGCCATTCTGACTGGTGTGAGGTGGTATCTCATTGAGGTTTTGATTTGGATTTCCCTGATACCAAGCGATGGTGAGCACTTTTTCATGTGTCTGTTGGCCATTTGGTTGTCTTCTTTGGAAAAATGTCTGCTCATGTCTTCTGCCCATTTCTTGATTGGATCATTTGTTCTTTGGGTGTTGAGTTGGATTGCCATTTTAAAAATCATGTTTGTAAATAGGTTATTTTCCATATATCAGCAGGACCTTTGAACACACAGGTAAAAAGGAGATAAAAGCCATTATCTAGTGGTCAGAGAACTGAAGGACAAATGTAAATGAATATGAAATGGATTGATGGTATGCTTTTTTTCTCTCTATTTTTATAGAATTTCCATAAAGCAAATCAAAAAGTTTTTTTTTCTTTTGAATGAAGATACTATCCTATATAAATAATTATATTTTCTTAATGATTAATAAAGTCTTTGAGTCCTAATTCCATCATTGGAAATTATTTCTTTTTTACATTGCAACATAATTGAGGTATGCATCTTGTTAAATCCCTAGGAGGTTAGTTATTTTATTATCCAGTATCATTCATCATATATAACACTGCCAAAAAATGTTTCTGTCCTTTGTTCCCAGAAGCAGCCAAGATTTATTAAACTCTATTCATCCCAGTTAGCCCACTGTGTATCACAGAAATCCTACTTTCTAACTAGTTCATACTTTTTTACTGCTTCTCTCTGACTTCTTCAGTCTTTTTATAACAGACCTCAGATTGCAACGCAGTTAAAATTAATGACTTAGCCAAACATGGCAGACATTTGACTGTGGTGTTCTTTGCTCTCCTTTTCAGCCTCTGTGGGAGATCCGATAACTTCTGTGCTCTAGAAACTTCTAATTGAGCATAAAGAAGGCTAGTAAGTCACTCTAGTGTAGCAAAAGTGATCCAATGTTTTTTTTTTTTTTTCTGCCTAATGATCCTAAAGCACATTCAATATATGTTTTTCATCTGAAATCTTAGCATTGTTCCAGGCATATTTATTGGTATTTGGAATGAACTTGCACAGATCTCCTTTGCTCCATTTCATAGTTTACTTCAATTCCTTTCTCTTTATATAGATCAGTGAAACGCTAGAAGATTTACTATGAGTAAATACTTTAGATGTAGGATTTGTTGGATTTCAATAGCAGGCACCTGCTGATCATATAATTGGGATTATCTACAGTGAAGTTTACAAATTATGTCTCTTTATATAGTCTCAAACCTCATACTCATTTATATCTATATTACCAGTTTGATAGCTGGCAGTTTTCTCTATTTTTATTTATATCCTGCTACTTTCCTAGAAGTGTTTAATTTACTGAATACTCTTATGCAGCCAAATAATAATGAAATAGAAATACACACATTAGACAGATCTTGAGGTTGGGTATACTTACTAAACCCTCCTAGAGGCCTTCCCGGGTTACTTATCCAGCCTCAGTCCTCCAGTTCTTCTCTATCACAGCACCTGTGAGTTTCTTTCCTATCCCTTTTAAATACTGATAATTAAATTAGGGGGAAGTGGGAGAAGAGAAGACTATTACTTAGGTAGATGTTGGTGCCATGAAGACGGTCCCATGGCAGCTGACTCCATTGGAGGGGATTCCATTGAATCAAGCTATTTCCAAGCACCTGGAAAAGAAGTCAGGTAAGCAGGACACAGTGGTGGTGTACGTGGTTTGAGAGATGTCACTGCAGAGCTTGCAAACCACGAACACCACACACCAGCACTGAGACCTCAGTGACACACGCCGCCTGGTGCTCAGATTCAATGCAAGAGCATGGGTGACAATAAAAGACCTTCCGAAGATCACACCCAGAGTCTCCAAGGTTAGTAGTGGAAGGCGAGTCACAACATGGGAGTTAAGATTTTATTTTTTCAAATAGACACTTTGAGACTCACTTGTTCCTACTCTTTCCATTGCAAATATTAAAATATCTTAGGAGGGGCGCCTGGGTGGCTCAGTCGGTTAAGTGACTGCCTTCGGCTCAGGTCATGATCCTGGAGTCCCGGGATCGAGTCCCGCATCGGGCTCCCTGCTCGGCAGGGAGTCTGCTTCTCCCTCTGACCCTCTTCCCTCTCGTGCTCTCTGTCTCTCATTCTCTCTCTCAGATAAATAAATAAAAATCTTTAAAAAAATAATAAAATATCTTAGGAAATAATTAGATTTCATAACTGTGACTTCATGATCAAATTATTTAAGAAGTAATCAGATTTTATAACTGTGACTCCATCATGGCATAAGAAATTAAGAGGCTCGGGCGCCTGGGTGGCTCCGTTGGTTAAGTGACTGCCTTCGGCTCAGGTCATGATCCCGGAGTCCCAGGTTCAAGTCCCACATCGGGCTCCCTGCTCGGCAGGGAGTCTGCTTCTCCCTCTAACCCTAGCCCCTCTTGGGCTCTCTCTCTCACTCTCTCTCTCTCTCAAATAAATAAAATCTTAAAAAAAAAAAGAAATCAAGAGGCTCTAAGGGATAAAGAAAATATACAAATTATGTTTTTGTATCACCTCAAGGCTTTTATCTTCCCTAATCTTTAAGCCCCAAGGAGAGAGCTTAAATTAGAGCTTTAAATTAGAGCATTAAAAAAATCAGGGAGTGGGATAAGTATTATACTTATCATTGTTTGTACACTGACTATATGTCCAAAGCCTGGAAAATACACCTGTCGGGAAAAAAAGGAAAAAAAAAAAAAAAGCTCAACACGTGCTAAGTAAGATCCAGAAGGTCAGGACAGAGAGCAGGGGTGGGAAGCAGCTTGCCGTGCTATATCGTGTCTATGGTTGCAATGCACATATGTCTCTAGACTTCCTATCAGGAAAAAGAAAAAAAAAGACCTAGATTTTTGAGAAATAAAAATAATTGGTAAGAAACAAAAATGCCTTCCAAATAGTTAATTTTATGTAAAATATTCATGGCACAGAATGAGAAAAAATAAATCTTACCCACAGCTTTATTTATTGACCCACAACTGCTTCCATTATTCCTATTTTTCATCCAATTAATCAACATAAAACTAAAGTAAATTGACAATTACTGCACAAGTTTGACTTACATAAAAACAATGTAGGCTAACAAGTAACTATACCAAACTTTTCTTTCATGTAACTATACTAAATAACTATACCAAACAATGATACCAAACCATACTTTGTACTGTTCAAAGAAGTTTTTGAATGAGTGATTTCATCATGTTGACCTCTGAGATCCACAAAATTCAATTAAGCAATGAAAAAGTCCACTATCATGTTATCATAAGACAGTCAGTGACTTAAATAATCCAAAGAGGTCTGGCTTTACCTTTCTTTTTGATTAATGGTTGCACAGAAATAAAGACATTTTTCTTCAAGATTTTTTAGTCAATAAACGCTAAAAAGCTTCCCTTCGTTTTTATAACTATAATGAAAAGTGTGTTTGTAATCGATCTAGTTAAAATGCCAGGCAGTATCGGGTTCTTCTCAAAATGGATAGATGTGAGAACCCTCAGAATTTTTTAATTAGAGTCAATGAAAAAGAAACACAAACACTAAACTATTAATTTAATTTAATACCAATTAAAATATAGGCAGGAGGTTAGCATGAAAGGAAGACAATATGAATCATTCACCCAAATACCAAAGCAATCGTTAACCATTCTGATAATGAATATTACCACTACCACTCTGAGGTGAGACCATGGACTTGCGTGTCAATATCACCCCTTCCGGTCTTGAATAAGGTAAGAGGAGTCAGTGTGGTATTGTGATGAGGAGCGTAAGCTCTGGGGCCACAGGGTCTAGTTTTGACCTCTAGCTCAATCAGCTGTGTTACCTTGGATAATTTAATTGATCTCTCTGTCCCTCGGTTAGCTGTGTTACCTTGGATAATTTAGTTGATCTCTCTGTCCCTCAGTTTTCTTATTTGTACAATAAGGGTAATGGCAGTACATATAAAGCTGTTAAAGGAGTCAACACTTAAAAAGAACAAATCCTACTTCAATAGAGGTAATGATTATTTCTACTGACTTGCCCTTTCTCTTAGCTTGTATATATTGCATGTTCCCAATGAACATGTACCCCCTCTGCACAAAGAAGAAGCATAATTAAAACTCCTTGAATTGTATAAATACAATACTGTAACTCATTGTTGATAGGATTTTCTCTTGTAGAAATAATATTAACATGGTAGTAAAATACCTAACTGATGACTTATCACATGAATAAATACAGTATTACTTACTTTTCTTTAAGTTAATTTTGTAGAGAACCACACCTGCAACACACACACACACACATACACACACCCACCCATTCCCTCTTTGCGGCCACCTATGTAAAGGGAGCGAGAAGGCTTCTGAATCATAATCGGGTCAGCTTTAATACTACAGTGACTTTATTCAATACTTGATAGCTTTGCTTTGAATATTGTATACATGAGCTACGATGCTAGAATTTTAAATTCATAAAATTTTAGTTTCATTTTTCAAAAAAAATATTAGAGTGACATTTGAAAATTATAGAAGCTATAAATTTGAGGGAATTTTATCTAAATATATATGTGACTGAAGTATTAAATTTCTTTTGTCTATTCCAATTAATTTGTCATATCAAGTGTTTACATATGCCAGGGGCGCCTGGGTGGCTCAGTCGTTAAGCGTCTGCCTTCGGCTCAGGTCATGGTCCCAGGGTCCTGGGATCGAGCCCTGCATCAGGCTCCCTGCTCGGCGGCAAGCCTGCTTCTCCCTCTCCTGCTCCCCCTGCTTATGTTCCCTCTTTTGCTGTGTCTCCCTCTGTCAAGTAAATAAATAAAATCTTAAAAAAAAAATTTTTTTTAAGTGTTTACATATTCCAAATTCTTTGGAAAGACAACCTCAGCAAATAACTGTATGTCAAACACTCCTGTTTTGTCCAATAGACTTGAAATTCTTCCTTTTCTTTTTCAGGAAAAGTTGCCGCTTTAGAAGTTTAAAACAAATCACTGACAAATAATAGAGATAAGGATCTCTGAAATTTTTATGAGTCAATGAAAAATATGATTCCATTTAAAAAAATCAATTGACAGACATCTTTTGAAGAATATAGCTACTGCTTAAAACAGGGAATACATACAGTTAAATTCCCTTCTATTCTTATTTCTTCCTGAATTTGAAACAGACTGAAAAATCTATTAACACTTTTTTTTTTAAGAGTGCCCAGCAGCATCTTAATTTTTAAGTAATGGTTGAATAAAAAGTGCAAACATATAAACAATTTAAATCCTAAAGATGGGAACTGCAATTTCTCCCTAACAGTGCAAGTCTTTTCACCAGATTCCTTTCTAAACCTTAACAAAATGCCATCTTTATAATTCTCTCAAACATATGTCGTACTAAAAAACAGATGTCTTGATACTAAAAATACATTTAGAAACTGAGAAATTTCTGAATCTTAAGGATGATACAGTAGAACATATCAGTTACAAAAATGACTTGTACCTTAAAAACAAAAAAAAGGGAAATTAACCATTTTTGTTAAGATATATAATCCCATTTTATTTTATGCAATGAATTTAAATCACTTAAAACAGTAGAAACTCAGTTGCTATTGGTGACCTGCTCAATCTAGAGTAAAACTAGGTTTTTGAACTATTCATCGGGGGGAAGGCAAAAAATATATTTAAAAAATGTTTCAACTATGTAAGACCCATATCTAGACTTTTATTATTAACAAAAAGCACCAGAGGAAAAGAGTTCAAAATACAGGAGCTATGTGGTTGCACATCTGCGATTGCAACCCATTTCATTATATTTTTCCAACATTTTTCTTAGACTTTCAAAAATACATTTTGTATAATTGGGCTTTGCTCAAAAAATGAAAAAAAAGACCCTTATCATTCTCAACTTAAATAAATTCTTCCAGTCCCTATAATTCATTCTCTAAAAATGTGAGAATATTTGTTTCAATTCTTTTCAGGATATGTTGAAATAATCTTTCCTTTTTTCCCTCCCTTCAGCACTAAAATGAAATGTCTTTGCATTATAACATATTTTCTTCTATCAGATTCTCCCTATGCTTTCTATCTTTCCTTCCTTATTCTAATGGTGTGTGACTTATTTGGGTGGGGGGAGTGGGTGAGAGAATGTTCTTTGTTTAGGACTGTTTTCTACCCAGTACTCTACTGCCCTCTAGTGGTTCAGAACTAAACATTTGGAGGCTCCCTCCATCCGGAAAGCAAGACACCATTTTATGCTTCACTAAGAGACAAGGAATATTCCTGCTGAGTTATCATAGTGATTTTGTCTCACCGTGAGAAAACATGGTCTTTGTGTTTAGCTAAATTTTGTATGCTTTTTGTCTGAATTATTTAAAAGTACTTGGATTCTTTTATTACATGCCTTATTCTTCACTACTTTCCATTTTTCTTCCTTCTTTCCTCCCTCTCCTCATCCCTCTCTGTCAACATAATTTTACTTAGTGAAGGAGGACTTGTGAACTGTGGGTAATTAAAATCATAATTATTTATAAAGCTGCTTGTAGTAATTTCAAATTCTTCCTCACAAAAATTTCAATTGGCATATTAAATCTAGACATTACGTTGGACAAAATCTGAGAATGCAGTGCCCTGAGTAAAATTTTGAAGACCATGAGTCACCCCTCTATAAGAAACTCATATTTGTGTTCTGATTATTTCCATAAAAGTAACCAGAAGACCAAAGAGTAAAAATACACCCCATTTTACCAAAGAGAAACTCATATTAAGCTTCTTGTATGGTGTGATTTTTAATAACACTCCCTTTTGTTCTCAAAGTGAAATGATTTGTGTAAAAAATTATATGATCACCCTGATTAGCAACTCTCAAATCCTACTACTTAAATCCCCTAAGAGCAAACATAGTGCTTTCCCTTTTTTACCCTCTGAGCATTAATGACAAGTAGTAAAAATACTAAGACAAAGAGAAAAGCAAATTAGCAAACTGTCACCAACCATGGTCATTTAATTTATGTTTCATTGTTCTGTATTTAAATGTTTGTCCCCAAAACGTTTCTCTAGACTAAGATAAAGGACCCTGGAATTCACACTTTAACAGTATGTAACACAAATCATTACCCTATTATAAGCATTATAAACTTTCATCTATAAAAATCAGTGCTCTATAATAAGCTATATAGATTTTCATCTCCATGCCCTTATTTGTAGTAGGCACGTTTGAGAAGCTGCATGTGAGAAGGATAGGCAGGGGCTAGCACAATGACTTTATATGTTATTATATTTCTGTAATTGCACTGATCTTTCTAAATTCAGGTGACTTGAATTTTACATGAGAGAGCAGGACTATCTCTCACTCAGTACCATGTCATTTGCTCCCAGAAATTGAGTGTCCCCAAATGACTAAGAGTTTAGAACCTCATTTAAAAAACAGAACCTAAGGATTTTGTTTCTTAGGGACACATACCAATTGTGACGTTCTCAATACCATCACCATTTCAGAGTTTATGATGTGTTTACAGAGAAGCCACCCTTACAGGAACCGGAGATCCACAGTTTTCAAGCCTATCTGGTCTCTGCTGCAGAGTAGCATATATGATCTAAAACTGTGACTTCTGAAGGTTTGGGTCCTTTCTTGCTTGAGAGTGACCTGGTGGCACCTATTGTTAGAGCCCATGGATCTAGCTACTTCCTTCTGATCCCAAAAGTCCCATACATCACCTGGTCCTCATTCCCACTCAGGTCTCTGCCTTTTCATGGACTCTCTCGTACATCAAATCCTTCTATTATTTACTGGAAACTTCCAGAGTCCCTTCACCGTTCACTTAAGCCATAAAGAGCTGGGGGTGGGCTTCATCAGTTTAGGCCACCAAATCAAATATTATCCCTTCTCTTCAGAGAATATAAGTATATATATACATATATATATGTATCTTTAACTACAGAGAGGAAGTAAACCACCAATTAGTAAACTGGCATTTGCCTTGCAGATTTTTGTTAGCATGTATGTGGAGCAATGACATTTGTTATTGTAAGCAAATTTAATAGAAAACAAAAAGAAGAAAATGCAAATCGGAGGCCTAAATACAGTTCACAATCCAAATCCACATGGAGACCTTGCCGTTTGGAACAATTAATCAGTTAGAATGTAGAGATGTTGGAATATGAGTTCAGAATCCCTTGGAAGTACATTAACCCTTCATTACCTTTCAGTTACTGACATTTGCATGAGAAGGGAAAACAGGGATTTACGTTCTTACCCAATCAAACCTGACCAAGTTTGATGTCTTTAGATGGACAAACATAAACTATGACAGCCACAAAGTTGAATGTGATTTATTGACTTTGTAGAGGAGAAAGTTCTTCATAAATCCAGTAAATAAATTAATGGAAAGGATGGTGAGTGTGTCAGAACAGGTTTTTGTTTGTGTTTTTTTAACCAAAAGGAACATAAATTTAAGATGTCTCTCAAGTTTTTTGTCTTATCCGGTGTCAGTTTGTCATTAGAACAAACTGTTCTTAGGCTAATCATACTCTTACCCCTTGCAAGGAATTTTTAAGATCAATTTTCTGCTGGTTTCAAAAATCCAGATTCAGAGACTACATTAAAACAACAGCTATCTAACCTGTAAATGAGAGCACATTTTATAGCTTTATATTAAAGAAATAATACATTTATATGCAAGCAGCTATCTAATAAAACTTTGATTTAATGTACACCCATCCACTTGTATTTAAACATTTTAGGGGCGCCTGGGTGGCTCAGTCGGTTAAGCGACTGCCTTCGGCTCAGGTCATGATCCTGGAGTCCCGGGATCGAGTCCCGCATCGGGCTCCCTGCTTGGCGGGGAGTCTGCTTCTCCCTCTGACCCTCCTCCCTCTCATGCTCTCTGTCTCTCATTCTCTCTCTCACAAATAAAAAAAAAAAAAAAATTAAACATTTCATAATTAGCTTTTCAAACTATAAAGTAATACAGACAACAGGGGGCAACCAAGTAAAGCAATAATTATTTGCAAACACCAAAGTCTGTCTTTCTGCCTTTGATAATTTCAGAGCTGAGGTGGCCATTTTGCAACTCTGATGGAAAGGCCCAGAAATGCTGGCTCTGACACATTGAGTCCTGAAGCAGAATTAGGCCCTGCCCATCTCCAGGATTCTTGTTATTTGTGGGAAAAACATAAAATGATTTCTATTTAATCTGCTGTTAGGAGATTTTTCAGTGACTTGCAGCCAAGCCCATTCTTAAATGATACCCAGCTTCAGGGTAACTTAGCAAGATGAAACAGAATTTCCCAACTAGTTGTTATTATCATAAGAACTGGAAATCCATCCAGGTATAGGCTGTAATCCAAAGCCCAGCGGAGAGAGAGCAGTTTGACATCAGGGAAGTATGTCCAGCAGAACCGGGGCTTTGGGCTGAGCAGCCTTCACATCCTCCACAAGGAAAAAAGAAAATAGAAGCAAAAGAAGCCAGAGGTGGGCAGGGTCTCCTCTGGCTCTAGAAGAAAATGCAAAAGTAATTTAGTTATCAGATCTAAAATAAAGGTCAGAGTCAGAGGAAGGAAAGAGTGCTTCATGTGTTTGACCCCAGAAGCTCCTCAAAGCCTTCAAGGACCAGGAGAATGAGGCAATGAGATATAAACCATGGAAACTAGAAATCCTGAACCAGTTTATATACTATGGAATAATCAGTAATATAAAGCATAAGTCCTACTAATTTGAGGTGCAAATAACTAAAAATTGTAGTATTAGCATTAACTTGGTTTAGATTATCAATAGTTTTATTGGTGATCAATGACCAATAATCCATTTTGTCTGTTAGATAAGAGTCATAATTTGAATTTTTTTAAAGATTTTATTTATTCATTTGAGAGAGAGAGAGACAGAGAGATACAGAGAGGAGGAGCAGGGGGAGGGGCAGAGGGAGAGGTTGAGGGGAAGCAGCCTCCCCGCTGAAGCAGGGAGCCTGACACAGGGCTCAATCCCAGGACCCAGAGATCATGACCTGAGCTGAAGTCAGCTGCTTACCCGACTGAGCCATCCAGGCATGCCATCATTTTGAATTTTTGTTTTGTTTGTATTATCTGTGGGGCGGATGGAAGACTTAGACTAACATATAATGCTGTAACACATTCCTTCAGTAATTTTAAATCTTCATATCTTTCCTCACACTGTTGCTTTCTTAGAGATTGGTTTCCTGCTCTACCTTCCACAATATACCCCAATGCTATTTATCTGACATAAATAGATTTCATTCTATTCATTCTTTGAATAATTGTAAATGGACCCCCTAGTTTGTGGTAGAACATGTGGATGGACTTGTGATGACTTTGATATTGCCTCAGCCCTCCCAGAGGGCCCTTTTGCTTTTTCACATGGGGTTCCAGTTGTTCTTCCTAAGGCTTCAGAAAAGAACCTACTACTGTTAACACCTTTAACACCTCTAGCCACCTAACAGCAAAGTAATGGAGATGCTGAGAGGTTTTGTTTTGTTCTGTTTTGTTTTGTTTTGTTTCCAGTGGTATGTTGTGCCACAAACTGAAATTGCAGTGCAAAGTATATAAAACAGCTTACATTCTAGTCTGCCTGGCAGAAGACAAAACAAAACAAGACAGGGAATCATGTGATGGAGAGGCAAGTGCTACAATGTGGGAGCACACAATGGCTCTCTGGGAGTTCATAACTACAGGACCCAACCCAGGTCTGAGGGTTCAGTAATGACTTATGGAAAATATAACATCTAGGCTGATAAAGTACATGTTCATAGATGTCAATCACATCAAAGGGGCTTAAGGGCAGTGAGCTGGGTGGAGGAATCTGTTCATGCAAAGGCTCCTTGGTCGAGAAAGTAGAGTGTTGGGAAAAGTTAAAGATGCAGGAAAGAGGAGCATACTCAAGCTTTCCTCAATCACCGGAAATTTATTATAAATGTAAATGGAGGTGGCGCCTGGGTGGCTCAGTCATTAAGCGTCTGCCTTCAGCTCAGGTCATGATCCCAGGGTCCTGGGATCGAGCCCCGCATCGGGCTCCCTGCTCTGCAGGAGGCCTGCTTCTCCCTCTGCTGCTCCCCTTACTTGTGCTCCCTCTTTCCCTGCCTTTCTCTCTGTCAAATAAATAAATAAAATCTTTTTTAAAAATAAATAAATAAATAAATGTAAGTGGAAAGTGAAAAAGTCAACAAATATTCTTAAGTGTCACAGAGCTAGGTCTCATGAAAAATATATAATGTGGTTTAGAGAGAAGTTCTATTGTAATGTTATAGGTGGAAAATTATTGTGGTTTACAAGAGTGATAGTGGGAAAGAAGAGAAGGGCTTGATTTGAGACTTGTGCAGGGTGACCTCTGGTGGGTTGGATGGGCTAGGAGAAAAGGAACAAAGAGTAAGTCCATAAGTTTAGATTTAAGGAACTGGTGGTTGGTGGTGCCTTTACCTGGGATGGGCAGAATGATGGAGGAGCCCAGTGTGAGATGGAGAATGAGAGACCGTGTACACAGCTTTGGCTGTGTGGTTTTCTTGAGCTGCAGTGTGTTTAACTTGAGCCTCTATTAGCCAGCTATGAGGTGTCTGTGCAGCTATAAATCCATGGTCACTTTGGAAATATAGCTGTAGAGTCTCATGTTTCCTGATTTTGATGATCCAGCAACTCTGCATCTTCTGTTGTTACTTCCTTTAAGGGAGCAGATTTCAACATCTCTCTGCTCTGCTTTATGATACCTGGTTGCTCATGGCTTATTTTGTCCCACGGCTTCTCCTCAACCAATACCTTTTGGTCTCATTCCTTCTTCTCTCCATACTGTCTGTTGACTCATTCTGAAGGTCCTTATTTTAATGCTTTGAATGTAGTTTGATTGGTGATGGAATCCCATAAAAAAGAGCCTGTATTGGACAGAGAACTCACAAATGTCAGCCTCATCAGTAGCCGCCTTTATTTCAAGACTTGATCTCTGGTTCAGTCACAGATACCCATGGGGGTGCAGTTAGATGGTGGAGTACATGGTAACCCATGAGAAACCATTAGCTGCTGTTTATTCAGAGCTGTAAGACACGTGAGTGCCAACTGCTATGCATATCAGTACAGTTAAATCCTATCACCCATCTCAAAGAGTCTTCCTTTTGCCCTCATGTTCCTAAGGAAAAATCACCTTTCCTCACTTTCTCCTCTAAACACAATAACATTTGATTGGAACTCGTTTAGTCTCAGCTTTATCTGAAGACACAAGACAACTGATTTCCAGTTTTCTTATGAGATTCCAGTAGTTAGCCAGAGAGAATGCATCACACACATCAGAGAGCTACAAGTTCCCTAAGAGAAGTAAAGTAAGCTGCAAATACCTCACAGGCCCACACTACAAATGCCAGCTTATGATAATGTTAACTAAATAAGAACTTCCCTGCTCTTTCTTCTGTCTTCCATCCTATCCCTACCCAGTGTCAAACACTGAAAGGGTTAGAAATGGCACTGTGGGGATGGGGGATCATAGGGGAAGGATTAAAAATAGAAAAGAAGCCCAATGTGGCATCTTTCTCACCAAAGGAAGCCAACCTATAATAGGCCTGAACTGGTAAAGTGGAATTATTTTATCTCTAAACAAAATTTAAAGTTTTGATTATTAATTAATAATAATGGGCATAATAACTACTCACTGAGGGATTCTTATTAATGAAAATGAGTTGGAAACTATGTCTTAATTTTCACCCAGTTGAAAGACAGGCCCCCTTAAATAAATATAAAGGAAGACAAAAATAAAGTTTTATGATAACATCCCATGAGTCCTGTTTGTTCAACACAACAGATACATCTGTTTTAGCCCTGATCATAGTCAGCCTTGATTTAGTATGCTCTTGTCTCTCTCTCTCTCTCTCTCTCTCTCTCTCTCTCTCTCTCTATATATATATATATATATATTTCTTTTTCTCCCTGTATTATATTTTACTTATTTATTTATTTATTTATTTGAGAGAGAGCAAGTGAGCAAGTGGGGTGGGGAGTGGGGAGGAGAGGGGGCGGTGCAGAGGGAGAGAAAATCTCAAGCAGATTCCCCGCTGAACATGGAGCCCAATGCAGGGCTCAATCCTGCAACCCTGAGATCATGACCTGAGCCAAAACCAAGAGTTGGATGTTTAACTAAGGGATCCAGGCATCCCTTCCTTCCTATATTTTAAACTCCTTGAGAGCACAAAGCTGCTACCATGTTTCCTATTTTACTAAGAAAACAGAAGCAGCTAAAAGAGTATCCACATATTCCCATCTCCCCATCTTTTCATTGAATTTCAGCTAGGTATGTCTAACCCTTCATGTCACCTATTTTGAGAGAAGAATTGTACATGCTCCTTGTGAATGCTAAATCCTGACGTTGTGCTCAAGATGTTGTCACCTCTCTCTGACTGAAGGATGTGACTTCAGCAATTCTTTTCTCCCCTGCTTTATCATTCTGTCTCCTTCTGCTGGATCACTTTCATCAGCATAAAAACACGCATTTGCTTCCTCCTTAATTCTTCCCCTCTTATTCTTGCATGAACCCATGCCAATAAGACTCTTACCCTCTCTGTTAAAATTATCCTTGAAAATGTTACCAAAGAGCTTCCCATTGCTAAATGCAGAGGTCAATACTCAGTCTGCATCTCATATAAGCTGTCAAAAACATTTGTCAGGGCTGATGACTGCCCCTCATGGAAACTCCTCCAGGATGACACACTGGTTTTCCTCCTTCCACACTCACTTCTCCATCTCAGTCTCTTTGGCTACTTTCTCCAGCTCCCCCAAACCTTTCTCTCCTAAGTATACTCCTCCCTGTGGTGATATCATGCAGTCTTAACTATTATGTAAATATGCAATTCCCAAATATTGTATTTCCAGAATAACTCTAGCTCAGACTCTCTCCTCAACTTCAGGTTCATATAACCAACTGCCTACTCTACATTCCCCTTGGAAGTCTAATCATCCTCTCAACATGTTCAAAATCAACTTCCTAATCTTTCCTAAAGCTTGATACACTCATTCCTTCTTCATTACTGTTAATGGCAACATCATCTTTACAGTTGCTCAGGCTCTAAAGCTTGGACTTATTTTTAATTTCCCTCTTGCACATGCCACACTCTTTCAGTAGACAATTTTATAAGAGGCACCCTCATCTATTACAAAGTCTGACCATATCTTACCACTTTCACCCCTACCAAGCGTCAATATCAACTCTTGACTAAATTATGAATAGCTGCACAAGCAATCACCTCCTGCTTCTACGTTTTCTTCTTCTTGGTCTTTTTAAAAATTTTAGGTGAGTCAATTAGAAGAAAGCATTCACAAACTCTTACTTCATTTTTCTTGTTAAAAATTAGCCATGTCATGTCACTCCTCTGCTTAAAACTTTTAATGATTTTCCATATCATCCAGAATGAAAGTTTAAGTTCTTTTAAGTGGTCTGCATGATCTACTTTCCCCTCTTTGATATCATACTGCTAATCTCCTTCTCTCCTACTCTGCTTTAGTTGCCTTAACCATTTTGCTGGACCCTGAATCTGAGGCACCCTCTGGCCTCAGGGCCTTTGCACTTGCTATCTACTTTGCCACAAATGATCTTCCTTCAGATATCCTCATAGCTGGCTCCTTTACCTCCCAGGTTTTTAATCCTATGCACTTTCTCAGAGAAGCCTTCCTTGTTTACTCTATTTGGAATTGACTGGACTGCCTATCCCCTTGCTTGCTCTATTTTTCTCCATAGCACTCCTCCATCTAGCATGCTATACTTACTATTCTTCCATATTGTTTGTCTCTCCACTATAACATGAGCTGCATCAGAGCAGAGATTTTATTAAATGGTCACCTGGGTACTCAGTAGAAGGTCAAACACATGGGTGCACTCAAAAAAAAAAAAAAATATATATATATATATACTCAGATATATATATATATCTGAAAGAGAAATCTATTCATGCCCTTACTCCTACCCCCTTCCCATGCACATATATACAGTTACACGAATGATTCCTAGAAGAGTGTTTTGCATTTAACAGGTGCCCAATGAATGATAGTTGACTTATATATTAAAAGTAACAACATACTGGAAGATATATATTATGTACTTCCTTAATTGAATTAATACTGACATCGTCAGCAAGGTAGCAGGTCAGAATCCAAGAATGACTATGATTTGATTCCTTAGGTTTCTAACTCTCAGAAAGTATTGAAAATTGTGGGAGTTTTATATATCTTTCAAAAATAATAAATCACATAGCATAAATAATAAACTACATAGAATAATGCATTGTATTCATGTCTATCTGGATTTTGTCTATTTTGGTAACCTTTCTGTTTGATTCACTAAGAGGCAATTTAATCATTATTGCACATCACTATGTGGCAAAACCAGGAAAATATCTACCACAAATGTTTTCTTCCGAAGGCTTGCTTGCCAAGGATTTGTAGGCAGTAGATAACTATTCTTACCACATTTTCAAAGAACTCTTAACTCCTTTGTATAGATCTACAGCAGTCAGCTCAACAAAAATATGGAGAGAGAGAGAGAAATGCCTCGTTATTCCTTAAAATTGAAGTTGGGAAGGAAACAAGGCAAAATAATGAGTAAGAGCAATCCATGTGTTCACAACTCCATTTTCTGCTTATCCCCAGAATGATAGCATTTTTACTCCAGATAATCATAGGTCTTTTTACTTTCATATCTTTCTTAGGACTTTTTTTCTTTAAGTTCTACTCTCTACTGATGTATTCATCTGTACAAATACCTAAATGGATGTTCATGCATTATTAAGTCACCTCTCCTATGCTGCTTTTTTTTTTTTTTTTTTTTTTTTTTTTTTATGGTAACAGGTGCTTCTTAAAGACTCAAATATCTAGTACAAAAAAATTGAAAATAAGAGTGTTTGGGGCATATTGTCAGGGAGATGATTGGAAATTTTCTGGGAAGGATCATCTTTCAACCGTCCTTTAATCATTACCTCATATGACATTATCATTAATAAAGCAGGAAAGTGTCTTGTGTATAGCTGCAGGAGAAGAAATAACTCGTAAGAGTCAACCAGAGGGCATTCATTCATTTGTTCGTTTCAGTTAATACCTGAAAGCTCTGTGGTTAAAGTGCTTTAGTGATCAAAAGCATTTTTATATACTTCTTATTTAATCCTCAGAATCATCTAATTTTTGAGGAAAACTATCTTGCATTAACAAATAAGAAAATTGAGACCCCAGGAGTTTACAGAGTTGACTAAAGTCACACAGTTATAGGCAGAATTGTTGATACACAAGTTTGTATATTCTGATGCTGAAAGTATTATCCTTCCCATTATATATACTTCAGCTTAGCATTTCCAATACACTAATGTGGTGAAATATCAAAGATGAGTAACCATGGTCCCTACATTCCAACAATTTATTAAGTTTTTTATTCATAAAAGAGTATGATTTTTTCAAAATCATAGTCAGAATAAATGAAGCAAGACTATTGTGATTAGACATAGAAGAACTTCTTTACCACATAAATTTAACTGAAAAGCTAACAAATAGCAAAGTAACCTTCTTAAGTACATGGAATCTGTCCTTGAAAATCATGAAGAGAAGAATATAGAATTCTTCCTGGAATGAGAATGACATTCACATCCTGGAGTCAAAAAGCTCCCTGTGACGTTTAGAGAGACCTAGTCTTCAACAGTTCTAAGTGTTTTATTAACTTACAATAGCCCCTTTCTGCAAATGCCAGAGCACTTGGCATGCAGGCTCAATAACTCTTTAAGCTGCGGACCAACCCTGTCTAAGATAAAGAGATGTGAAGACTCCATTAAGTAACTCAAGTGAATTCTATAACAAGTCATCTTGCTTTTAGTTCTGTGCTGACCTCTTGTCCTTTGACTAACAAGGAGACAATGTCCTTATTCTTCATCCACTTATGGATACCAACCATAGAAATGGGTCCTTGTCTCATTTTCATTTCCTATAAGGCTGGAGAGGAGGCTTGTTTTTGTCCATCCTCTCAGAAATTGGAGTCTCCTTTCTCAACTCCAGCTGACCACTGGGATCCTATTGTCAGTTTTCACTCTTTCTGGAAACTACTGCCTCCCTGCCTTTGTCTTTACCTAAGGAAAGCCTGAAGGACTTTTAGCACAGGACTTGGCACAGTAGGTATTATAGGTTTTGAAAAGGGGTATACAACAATAAATATGTCAAGATTAATATGTCTTCAGTGGTAGTTAGAGTGTAGTAGAGATAAATAAACATTAAAAAAAAAAACTAAGTGTTGCAGATGTTATAATGAAAGGAATAGGGTGTAAACTGGCTTAAAGATTTTTTTTTTTTTTTTGGCAGAACCAGAGAATACTTCTTGGAGAAAATGAGAAGAATAAGTAAGATTAAATGAATAGGATTTTCCTAAAACATGGGAAGACATGGACATTTTCTGAAGACAATGAGTAAAGTTATTTTTTTGAGGAAAGTATTTATATTGAAACATGGTAGAAGATAAGAAGAAATTTGGGTATATGATGGATGGGGTTGGAAATTTGCTTTTTTGGACATTTGAAAATATCTGGAGTTTTTTGAGCAGGAGAGAGATAAAATCAGAGTGATATCTTAGAGATGTTTCTTTGGTGGCAGTTATCAGGATTTATTAGATGAAAAAAAAAAACTTGAGAGAGGGAAATCAGTTAGTTGGGAACCAATCTAATTATCCCCATAATAAGTGTAAGGGGTGATCTGAGGCAAAGGAAATGAGATTTTTAAAAGAAGAGAGTTATTTAATTCTAGTGAATCATGTAGAATCATCTTACAATGCTACAAAAAAATCAGTAGTTTTTTTTTTAATGCATAAAATTACAAAAGAAAACCCAGAAATGGGACAACAAAATTGAGATGCAAAGAAAAAATTGAAAGATATAAAGCAGAAAATGAAGACAAGAGGAAGAAGAAAGATTGTGTCTGCCAGATGCAAGAGTGGGAGTCAAGATACTAGTGAATTCATGCTCCGGAATCCAGGAAAGACCCAGGAGTTAGAAGCATCAGGTTCCTGTAAAGGATGCCACGTACAACAGACAGACAACATGAAGAGTTGTTAAAATTCTCCTTTAGAAGCCTTTAAACCTTAGTAGCCCCTCAAATTCTATATGAGAATAAATCAGATCCTGAAATTGTCCCCACCCAACAGAAAACTGCGGATAATTCTCTAAAGAGACTTCGAACCCAGAGACACCAGACAAAGTTAAGGGTGGGAGGCCATACTGAAATCAAGGGAATTCCATGAAGGTCCATGCACTGAACAATGAAACCCATGTAATAATTGCCTCACTTTTCCACAGTTTTACCTACCAGGCTTCCCTTACAGGTGGAGGGCAAGGGGGCACATCTCTTTGGAATCTCAGAGGCTCAAGGAAAGACACTTCACAGTTGGGAAGAGAGTGTCCTTGATAAAACTACTGGATTCCTGTCTAATTACCCTACAGGAAAGCTCACTGGTCAATAAGTCTTGAAATTGTACACAAAGCTTCTAATCTATTTTTAGGGCTCTACTCTTAACCATCAAATATCAGCCAAGGATTAGGAAAGCCATGCCACTTACTAGAAATAAAGAGGACAAAGAGAATAAGCAAGGTAGAAGAGAAAAAGCAATGCAGGAAATAGGAGAAAACATTCAAGAAACCCTATAATCAATAGCCTTAATATATATTAAATATATATATATATATATATATATATATATATATATATATATATAGTTTTACACTTGTGGTGGAGGTGACAGTGACCTGTATGCAGGAGACTGCTAGAAATGCAGAATGGGAATGAGAAAAGCAGTCAGAGAGATAATTCTTAAGGCTTGAGAGAGTAAGAACTTAGAGATAGAAATGGAAAGACAGAACAAAACCTTAAGAGATGGCCACTTTCAGGGAGAAAGAGAAGGAGGTAACAGTGAATCATAGACGAATATTTCAAAGAGGAAAACCTAGAATCAATGGAGGTTAAAGTTTCAAAAAATAGAACAGAAGGGTAATGTCAGCTATTCATCCATTTGGCTTTGAAATAGTATGAAGAGTTTGGTGGTGTTACAAATTCAACAATGACCTCTGAAATTAAACTAGTAGGAAAATTTTAATAGTAGACCAAATTGAAAGTTCTAGAATTCACCAGAGATAAGCTTTGTTTCCCTTTTTCATTAGGTCCTTTTAGGCATCACATTATAGATGTTACCATTTGGGGCATCTGCGTGAATAAAGGTGGGCTTTTTATTTATCACCTTTAGAGATGTGGCAGTGATTGAAGTCTTGCCTGACACCATGAATTTTTCATAATAGCCATGTGGCTATTCCGCCTAGCATTCTAAATCTATAAACCTCAGCTGTGATCCAAGCAAGGTTAAATGGAAATAATACTGGACAATATTTCACCAAGCCTTATCATGTGTGCACATGCCACTTCCTTTCATTTCTTTTTCATGCATGATTCTTCATCCATACAGTAAAAGCAAATCAGTTACATTAAAATACAAATTCACTTTCACATACAAGTGGTGAATTTTACTGTCTTCATTTGTACATACTATTTTATTTTATACTTTAAATTCTATATTTTATATGGCTGAGAATATCATATGATTATCATTTGAAATCTGTATATTTTTTGTTTTTAATGGCAACATGACACAAAATTTTATATGTATACAGATATATACACACATTTTTATAAAGACTTCTCAATTTCAGCCATATTATACATCCTTGATTTATAATTTTGTTTGGTTACTTATATTAAAGTTACTAACATCCTTGTAAAAATACTTGGACTTCATTTATATTTTTTGGTTACTTTCTTAGGTTATTATCGTAACTAACATGGCATTACTTGGTATAAAATGTAAAAATTTTGTACTCCATTAAGTATTTTTATATTGCCTCCATCCCTTGAGATAGTATATCAAATTATATTTTTGTTATTTTAATAAATTGGAATATTATTTCTCTTTTCAACAATTTTGTCAGTTATAGTGAGTAATCCACCCAATTTATTCCTTAGACCAGTGGGGTTAAACTTAAGGCAAGATAGATGCTTTGTCTACACGTTGGAAATCTTTAAAGATTGGCTTCCCATAAATACTTAATTCAACACAACAATTACATTAATTGGATATAGATTAAGTAGATTCAAGCAGAAAAAAAAAGTGCAGTATGAGTCAGCAGAGGGCAGCAAAGATCAGAGAAAAAGACATGAATTCAAATGCTGATTCTTAATCCAGAGTAATAAAAAGTGAAAGTTCTAGAGATAGCAAAGGACCAGTGCTTTCCCCAAATGTTTTTGTGAACCTTAAAGTCTTGGTCTTGCATCATCTTGGAATAAAACACTGCACTACCCTGTCATCTTTTGGAAAGTTGACTGCCACTTTAATTTGGTTATCAGTGGACAATGAACATCCTCAGGCATTCTCAAGAAATGAAACTCTATACTTTTATGGGTATTCTCCCAACAAATATAGTTGTTCCAATTTTTTAATGAAATAGTTATGAAATAGGCCAATTGAAAATTTCTGTGGGATTTCTGCTTCTTCAGAGATACTAGGTATTTCCTAACGATTTTTGTTTCCCCATCTAGAGCAGTAAAAATGAGACAGATTTACATCTCTTTAAATATGGAGTTATTTTCTGGGTCTTTAAGGAACACGAATGTTTATAAAGGCAAAAATTAGGGGCGCCTGGGAGGCACAGTGAGTTGAGCATCCAACTTTTAAGTTTCAGCTCAGCTAGTGATTTTAGGGTCCTGAGATCTAGCCCCACCCCAGGCTGTGCACTCAGCTTGGATTCTGCTTGAGATTCTCTCTCCCTCTGCCCTTCTACTGCCCCCTCTCTAAAATAAATAAATAAATCTTTAAAAAATAATAATGCAAAAAATAACATGTAATTTTAGTGTCTATTACTACTAATAGAAAATATTTTAAAGTATTTTTTATCTTTTAAATATATTAATAGGAAAGTTCAATAATAATCTATGTTTTCCTTTTTTAATTCTCAATTTGCTGCATATACATATTCACAGATTTATTGAATGAACATCTACTCTTTCAACATCAGAAGGGGATTCTGAAATTATAACAAATTTTGCTTGTGAGTAATAAACCCTACTCTCATTCTACATTTTGACATCCAGAATTAAAATGCATTGGAAGTCCTAATTCTTTAGTATTATATCAGTATTTATTCTAGTGGGTTTTAAGATCCCAGAAAACATCAAATTTCAGAGGTGTTTCTTTGGAAAATAAAACACAAAGAGTAACCGAACCCTAGAGTCATCAATTAATAAAATAAAATCATGTTTGTTTTATAATGTCACCCTTCTAATATTGACTTTGGCTGTGTAATATTGACTTTGTTTATTGCCTATTGAACATCCTGGCAATGTCATAGCTTCTTTCCTTGGAATTTAGACATTAAAGGAGAAACAAAAAGTACTTCTCATACAAAGAGATATGTTTAAGGCCTAAAACTGGCAGGTCCATTTGGAAATTGAGAAACACATAAAAAATTAAAAATAAAAACCTCTGGATATCATTACAGGCTTTCCATTTATGCACGAGAGGATAGAAATAATATTAGTTTGAAGACTTCTTTTTTTTAAGATTTATTTATTTATTTGAGAGACAGAAAGAGAGAGAGCACACATGAGTGGTGCGGTGGAAGGGGAGGCAGAGGAAAAGAAAGAGATTCCTCAAGCAGACTGCCCACTGAGCATGGAGCCTCATGCTGGACTCAACCCCAAGAACCTAAGATCTGAGCTGAGATCAAGAGTTGGAAGCTTAACCGACTGAGCCACTCAGGCGCCCCATGAAGACTTCTTAACCAAGACATAACCTAGAATACCCAGACTGTTTCTTCCCCTCGTGTTCCCAAATGACCAATCACCAAGCCCTGCTACTTTTATCTTATAAACGTTTCTTGAATCTTTCCTCACTTTAAAGAGCTCTGATTATGTCACCTATAGTAACTATGGCCACCTGTAGTGACTTCCTGGCAGTCCTCTTGAAAATGTTATCTAGGGCTCCTGGGTGGCTCAGTTGGTTAAGCGACTGCCTTCGGCTCAGGTCATGATCCTGGAGTCCCGGGATCGAGTCCCGCATCGGGCTCCCTGCTCGGCAGGGAGTCTGCTTCTCCCTCTGACCCTCCCCCCTCTCATGTGCTCTCTCTCATTCTCTCTCAAATAAATAAATAAAATCTTTAAAAAAAAAAAAGAAAATGTTATCTATATTGTTATTGGAATGCTAACACAGATACCATGATTTTACCCCACTACTTAAATACCTGTAACATACCTCCCTTCATCTACAGAATACAGTCCTAATGGCTTAATACGGCATATAAGATCACCATTATTTTTGCATTTGAAGTGTATTCCCATTTATTGACCAAAAAGAACTCAATACCCAGTATTTCTGTGTCTAGACAGTGTCAACACAAAGCCAGAATTATTATTGGGAGTTATATCAAAGAATTTAAATTCAGGAAATTTTAAAAATACATATGTCAGTTTAATATATGTCATAGCATCAGAGGAAAACCTAGTAAAAAAAAAACAAAGCAGAGTAGACAGTGGTCATGACGAAAACTGATGAGGAAAATATTGTCCAAATTTTTACCAGAAGCAATATAAAGAAGGGAACTGTATTGGAGATTTGTAGATTTAAATACAACAATACAGGTCCAAAATGGTATTTCTGTCTCTTAGCTACATTCCTTTTTTCTCACATTTCCTTTTCAAAAAACAGTCATCAGCTCTGAAAAAAACTAATTCCTTGAGACTTTTATAAACAATGAACAGTCATGGTTGGGCATTTCCTCTGAAGAAAAGATGGGAACCAAAACAAAGACGCTTTCATCTTCTGTTTGCGCTTGGTAAACTAGCAGTATTAGTTAGAAAAGATCTATCATTTGTTTATTCATCTCCTCATGTGTCCAAGCACCCACAGAAAGTGTTTACAGAACAAAACAGCTCATTTCGTTCTCTAGAAAATCAAGCTATTGCAACTGGTAGGATTAATTAAAACAGCATGAGTGTGGAAGAAAAAGCAGCTTGTTAGCCAAGAAAGAGACAAGGCCAAATAAGCCAATCTTTCATTAAATCTTAAAAATGATAAAGGTACCTTCCTCTCAGTGAATCCTGGACTTCTGAATACATTTTTTTTCAACCTTGCTTGATTTTCTCTTTGCATGAAACAATATTCTTAATGATAGAATGGCCTTTAGTTGGTACAACTGCAAAGAACATTTCCTTTCTGCTATTTTATGCATTTTAAATATTTAACTGAACAAGATTAGTTCTCTCTTTCAGTTTGATCATTTGGTATCATATGTATTTATTTGACCCATGACACATGCATTAATTTTGAATAAATTTAACGTAATTCTAAAAGATATTAAAATGAATCAGTAAATAACATTAAAATGAACCAATGTCAAAAAAATCCCTGTACTAAAGTATAAAACATGATAAAGAAGATATATGATGAGGTACTGGCCTTCAATAATTTAAATATAGTTAGTACGAAAATAAAGGAGCATGTGAAAATCAAATAACACTACAAAACCCCAATACAAAAATGCCATAAAGGTGATAGAAATCCTATTCCTATTGAAAATGACTACTGAAATCTTGAGTTGAGACCCATGCCATGCACTGATTTTGTCTTTCCTTGATATTTAATATATTCATTCAGTAGAATGATCTCAGCACTTTGTTATGCTTATTTCCATTGAAAACGCTATTATTTTCCCTCTCTTCTGTTAAACATGAGATGACTGCACCCACTTTCCTTAATAAGTAAGTACATAGTTATAAACTCCTTATGGTTTCATCATTTTTATTAAGAATTCTTAACTCCTTATGGTTCCCTAGTTTATTAATTTTAAATTTTTATCACTAAAATTCACAGTTAATGAATTTGAGTCCATGTGAGATCATTTTCGGGAGGATTTGAGGAAATGGGTCTTTGCTGTGGATTAGATGCTAACAGGAAGTAAGAATAATTCTAAGATTATTTATTTGTTTGTTTGTTTGTTTATTTATTTATTTATTTATTGAGATATGATTGTTTATCCTCAGACATTTATCTGGAATGAAAACTAGACTGAAACTGAATCTATAAGTGGAGAAGCAGCAGCAGGTACTCCTTTTAAGGACCAGGGAATGGTTTGCTCTTTTGTGGCTTAGGTAGCATTTACGTTTTTTCAATGCTCAGGTGTAATGACTAATGATCTTGCTTTTGTCTTGATTTATCCCGGTCACAGAGGGTTTTGTCTGATGCACCAGCCTAGCTGATAGTACCAGGCCAGTCCCAGATGTCGGGGGCTGCTTTCTCTTCCTCCATTTAGGCTAAGTGAGGTTTTTCTGATCAGGGGTTTTTTTCTGGGAAATTTAGTAGTCATAGTTGGACTAAGATTAGTCAGTTGCTCTCTGTTGCAAGATGAGTTGTTGAACACTCTTAGGTGACAGTTGCTACATAGTAGCATTTGAAACGGGTCAGAATACACCTGCGGACTGCAGTATAGGCAATTATTAGGTACAGAATGATCACCAATCCTTGACAGAAATCTTGAAGCCAGGGTTCTAGCTTATAAAATCCAGGGAAGAGGGCTCCTGGGTGGCTCAGTTGGTTAAGCGACTGCCTTCGGCTCAGGTCATGATCCCGGAGTCCTGGGATCGAGTCCCGCATCGGGCTCCCTGCTCAGCGGGGAGCCTGCTTCTCCCTCTGACCCTATCCCCTCTCATGCTGTTTCTCTCTCTCTCTGTCAAATAAATAAATAAACAAAATCTTTAAAAATAAATAAATTAATTAATTAATTAAATAAATAAATAAATAAAATCCAGGGAAGAGAGCCATCCGTGCCTGTTTTAGAAAGTGAGGTAACTTTTTTTTTCTTAGCTTAGTCATGGGTTCATGTGTTTTTCTTGTAGTATAGACATGCAGCAAGAGCTTTTCCTATAGTACAAATCTTGGTTAATTAAGAGAAAAGTGAGGATGATATAAATTGTCCATGACCCTTGCTAGTGATTTTAGACTAGCTTGGAGGGCTTTCAGAGTAGAAGTTGTAGTATTTATGGTTTTTGCTACAAAGTCAAGTTTTGCACCATTTTGCCAGTTGTATTATCTCAAATGTGAACATTGCAGCTCATATATGTCTGAAGAGTTAGTTACCCTTCTGAGAGTTTCTTAAAGAAGCATGTATATACCTTCTTTTGGAGGTTTATGGGCATTTTTTTCCCAGGGAAACATAATCTGATAGATGATAGTCTTCAATATTTGAAGTCTCTAACAATGATTCTGAAATACAATATATAAGAGAGCATGTGGAAGGCCCAGTGAAGTCACTTAGGGGAGAATGTAGCTAGAGAGGAGAAAAGGACCCAAGGACACTACAACATTTGAAAGTCAGGTAAAGAGGAAGGAACAGCAAAGTACATAGAAAGTTCTGGTGAGTCAAATTTTTAAAAATCTGGAAAATATGATGTCTAAGAGGCCATAAGAAGGAAGATTTTCAAGGAGGATAGATAAGGTATATGGTCAAATGCTGTTGGAAATCAAAATAAAGAAAGAGAGAATGGCCACTGGGTTGTACAAAAGAGAGGCCAGGGTTATCTTGACAAGAAATATTTCAGTGACTCGGAAGGACAAAAACCATTTGAGTGAAACAGTGATTGGAACAATAATTAGCTGAAAAGTATAATTCTTAAAAATTCCAGGTAGCATCAAATTATGAATCTAACAAAAACACCACAAAATCTATATTAATAAAATATTAAGTAAAACTACCCAAATTATAAAAGAGAAATTAAACAAGCTAAAATTTCTATTGTGTTTGTTCTTTGATGAAATGACTCATCATAAATATACCAATTTTCCCTAAGATAATTTATTCATTTAATTTGGTCCTAATAAATTTATTCCAGAATTGTTCATGAAATTTTGTAAGTTGATTCTAATGTCTATATAGAAAAAAATTAGCTCAGTTGGTTAAGCATCTGCCTTCGGCTCAGGTCATGATCCCAGGGTCCTGGATTGAGTCCCAGGTTGGGCTCCCTGCTCAGCGGGGAGTCTGCTTCTCCTCTCCCTCTCCCTCTGCCCCTCCACTCACTTGTGCTCTCTCTCTCTCAAATAAATAAAATCTTAAAAAAAAGAAAAAAAGAAAAACTTAACTTGCAACAATATCCAGGAAAATCTGAGGCAGAAGGATAATGAGCATAGATTAGTCATACAAGATAATAAAATACATTATAAAACAATAGGAAATATTGGTACTGGCCACAGATAGTCGATACAACAGAGAAACCATACATAGTCTTAAACATATATGAATTGTTGGTTACTGATGAAAGTAGCATTCTAAATCAGTGAGGTAGGGGAGCAGAGTAGGTGTTGATTAAATGGTGCTAGGATTGGGGTGCCTAGTTGGCACAATCAGTTAAGCAACTGACTCTTGGTTTTGGCTCAGGTCATGATCTCGGGGTCATGAGATCAAGCCTCATGTCAGGTTGGGGTCTGCTTGGGACTCACGCTTTCTCTCTGCTCCTCTCTCATGCTTGTCCACGCCCACGGTCCCTCTCTCTCTCTCTGTCTCTCGTTCACTCAAATAAATAAATAGATCTTTAAAAAAAAATGGTGCTAGGATAATTGGATAGAATCTGGAAAAAATAAATGAGCTAGATTCCTTCTTTCAATCTTTATACTAATAAATTTCAGAAAAACCAATTTTTTATAAGTAAAATCTTTAAACCACAAAACATGGAAGAAAAACACTGAAATTTTCTCTTTTATTCTTGATTTTAAAATGTCTTTCTAAGCATGGCGCAAAACCTTTCTAGACATGGTGCAGAATCTATCAAAGAAAGTATTGATAAATTTGAGTTCATCAAAATTAAAAAGTTCTCCATAGCAAGAAAAAATTAAAAACAATACATTATAAACTCAGTAACTTAGATTTTTAAGTAACACATATGCTAATAAGCTACTTCTCTTCATGTATGTCCTGTCCATACAAATCTTTTGGAAAATTATCAGCAACCCATTTTTAAAAATGTGTACACATGAATTCACAGAAAAAAAGAAATAAAATTTTGAAGATCTCAACTTCAATTATAACAAAATGAATGTACATTAGAATTTACACTCTGACAGCATAACTGAAATTTTATACCCACTGAACAACTCCTATCTGCTGTATAAACATGGTACCTATAGTTAACACTACAGTATTGTGGGGCGCCTGGGTGGCTCAGTTGGTTAAGCGGCTGCCTTTGGCTCAGGTCATGATCCCAGGGTCATGGGATCAAGCCCCGCATCGGGCTCCTTGCTCAGCGGAGAGTCTGCTTCTCCCTCTCCCTCTGCCTGCTGCTCCCCCTGCTTGTGCTCTCTATGTCTCTCTCTGTGTCAAATAAATAAAATCTTTAAAAAAAAAAAAAGTACAGTATTGTGAGCTTCAAAATTTGTTAAGGGGGTACATCTGATGTCATGTGTCATTACCACAGAAAAGAGGGGGATAAATACAAGGAAACTTTGGGAGATGTTGGATATGTCTGTTACCTTGATTGTGGTGTTGGACTCCAGGTGTTTGTATATATCCAAACTCACCAAATTATACACATTAAATGTGAGCAGTTCTTTGCATATCAGTTATACCTCAATAAAACTGTTTTTAAAAATTACATTTGGCTACCAAGTTTTCAATTAATGCTCTTGGCGAAAAGCAAAATTTTCTAATACACTGAGTTAGGGAAGGCCTGGGAAAAAAGTCTCTCTCATACAGCCCTGGTATGAACATGCATTGGTACAACCCCCGGGAAGGCAATTTCACAACATCTATCAAAACTGTAAATAAACATATCCTTTATTTGACAATTCCACTTTTAAGAGTTTATCCTATAAACATATGCCATAAAATATAATTACAAAGTTTTTCAGAGTGGCATTTATGGGATAGCAAGCCATGAATTTGTTAAAAGGAATGAGGCATACCTACATAACATTGACACAAAAGACTTCCTTGATAAATCATTAAGTGAAAAAGCAAAGTGTATACTTTGTGCAAAATAACAAAAATAAAATCACTTCAAGGAAGAGAAACCTGAGCATTGGATATCAATGATAGAACAATTGCTTACTTTGTACTGCTTAACGTTTAGTACAATTTGAATCTTTACCATAGTCATGTGTTGCTTTCTCAAAAAGTACATTAAAAACATTTTTGAGGAGGACAAAAAATCAATGGGAGGTAGTAATTTGATGGCAAAGAACAGGAAAAATTAACTGTAGTTTGTTGAGGTGGATACAGAAAAACTAGATTAATATGGGTCAAAGTTTTGTTTTTGTTGTGATCGTCGTTGCTCTTTAAAAACAAATAGTTTTTTAAAGGGTCTATTATATACCCATTAGAATAAACCTAAAGGTCTGATTGTATACCCATGAGAATGAACCACTTGGGTGGGAAGAAAGGGTGCTCACAGAGAGGCAGGAAACAAGCCATTGAGAAGACCCAAGGGATTCAATTCAGGTAAACAGAAGAGTCCACCTGCGGTCAGAGCAGGGGTCCTTCCATTTTAACAAGTAGAATGAAGAAAGTTGTTAGATTTGTATGTGTCAAAGTGACAAAACTCTGGTGGAGATGTTGGCCTGGTTGGAGCAAGAAGACCTCTCCCATTTTAACAGGTAGAAGGCAGAATTTGGGATACAAATCCCAGCTCAGCTTTTATATTTTTAGGTGAGCAGACGAGCCTGTGTCTAATCAATCCATGAGCTGAAAACTAAGTCATCTTCTGACAGTAAGTCTTGCTGGAGGTGGTGGGAGAATTTTGTGGAAACAAGATCGAGGGTCACGTACTCGTCTCCGATTATGGGAAATTGAGTAGTACTATCGGACGGGTTGAGAGCGTTTTGAGGATTGTGGTTAACTTAGAGTGAAAAGACAGTTATTACAAGGGATGAAGAGGATAACAATGGAGATTAATCTGTTGACAAGGGAGTCTGATGATTCACCTTGCAATCTAAACTAGGCTAAATGTAAATGAAGATGGGGGTGAGGAGGACAAAATGATGTAGTGGTAAGGTAAGCGGATTTAAGATCTGAATTAATTCAAATAGCTGTCCTGGGGAATAGTAGAGAAATGGAACCAGAAGGCTGAAAAGTCAGGCTAGAGTAGGATATTTGAAATAGAGATCTTAGTGACTGCAGAGTACAGAGTAGGACCACAAAAGTGGGCGGCTGCTGTGGATCAGGGGAAAAGACTGGAAACAAAGAAGGATTGTTCTATTCCTCATTTTCTAAGAGATTCAACAAGTGGTAGGTATTGAATCTTATCAAATACATTTTTAGCCTCTTTTGAAATAAGCTCTTTTTTATTGATTTTATATATATATATAAATATGTTGCTACTTTTTAACTATCTTCTTGTGGAAAAAAGGTACTTGAAAATAGTGATTACTGGGGCGCCTGGGTGGCTCAGTGGGTTAAGCATCTGCCTTTGGCTCAGGTCATGATCTCAGGGTCCTGGGATCGAGCCCCACATCGGGCTCCCTGCTCAGCGGGGAGTCTGCTTCTCCCTCTGCCTCTGCCTCTCCCCCAATTCATGCTTGCACTCTCTCTCTCAAATAAATAAATAAAATCTTAAAAAAAAAAAGAAAATAGTGATTACTTTCTTAGTCTGTTTTATACAATTTGCTAGGATTTTATTTTGAATTTTCACATTTACAATCATAAAAAAGATTAAACCTTCAGAACAATATTACCTTCAAAGCCTGAATTGGATAATTTTCTATCCTTTTCTATACTCCTGACCACATGATTTGGCATGGAAATGTTAAATCTGTTCCTTGTAAATTTGTGATAAATCATCTGTTTTTATTTAGAGTTTTATGTGGAATTATTTCAATATGCATTTTTTTCATTTTACTTCCTATTTCTTGACATACTTTAGAAGTTTATTATTGCTTTATGATAAGATTATTTATTCCATAGAAATTTTTAAATCCATTAGCATTGGGGAGTATACACTATTATAATTTTAATATCCTACTTATATATGTTTCCTTGTGAAAAATTTGTATTTCATGATTACAGTTTCCAGAAATTTAACATTTCATTTTCCCCAAAGAATTAACTCATGTTTCCTTTGCAGTTCCACTGTTTTTTCTTTTTTTAATATGCTTATTTTAACTTCTTTCTTCCTTTTTTTTTTTCCTTTTCTTCCTCCATTCTTCTTTTTTTCTCTTTCTTTTCTTTTTAAGTGTGATTTATAATTTTTTTCTGGATTATCCTATGTTAAAGACTTGGTTGATTTTAGTGTTATTGTTTAATCATGGAATCACATCTGACTTTGAACCAATTATATCAGTTTTGTAATGTAAGGTTCTCATTTTTATTATTTTTCCAATGGCTTATCATCCTCTATAATGATAATTTTATTTTACTTTTAAAGATTTATTTATTTATTTGGGGGGTTGTGAGGGGCAGAGGAAGAGGGAGATAGAAATTTAAGCAGACTCTCCACTGAGCACCAGGTCTTGATCCTACAACCCCGAGATCACAACCTGAGTTGAACCCAAGAGTCAGATGCTCAACCAACTGCACCACCCAGGTGCCCCTATAATGATAATTTTAGAGGTTTTATTTTTTTTTTAATCTCAAATGTCAGATTGATAAGAGTTTAAGTTTTTCTTTGCTTCTTTTGCTTTGCAAATGGTTCGCTTTTTGAATTTTGTGTTACATAGTATCAGATTTTTATTTTTATGTGTGTGTTAAAAGAACTGACCTGAAAATTTTATGTGAAGGAAGGCCTGCAAGTCACTGAAATTCTTTTGATGTGCTTGGCACTGAAATATCTCACTAACATGATCCTAGTTCATGGATAGTCTCTAAGTAGCAGTTTACCTTTTCTTTGAATTGTGCTTTATTATGGTGGAGGGTTTTTGGGGTTTCTTTGTGTTTTTTTTTTTTTTTTAATTTTGTTTTGTTTCTGTTGTTGTTGTTGTTGTTGGTATGTTGCTGGACTTTTTTTTTTTTTTTTAACAAAAACTTCCAGGAAAAAAAAACAACAACACTCTGGGAGCTGGTAATTTTTAATACCTTGGGCAGAAAGAACAAAGGATAGATAAAATATTACTATCACTGAAGCAGGCATTATCTTACTAAAGGGATTTTAGAAATATGCAGCATGGCAATAATTGTTGTGCATAATTGCTGATGTTCCGAGAACAAAACAATACTGTTAATATCTATATAATGCTTTGAATTTTATAATTGATACTTGACAATTTTATGGTTGAAATTCCTGGATCAGTCATGACATGATTTGCTTTTAAAGTCTGTAATTATAGAGTCAAGCCATGAGAAAAATAGATTACTATATCCATAAGTGATAAATTTATAAGACAATACAAAGATACTACATATCTTCATGCTGTCTTCCTGAGAAGCTATAATACAAACCACAAACCCTAAATTTCCCTAAGGTTCTCTGTCTAGGTGGTGGCTCTGGTTAAATGAATTCTTAGGAACTGATTTAAAAAGATGAATTCTAAAGGTCAGAAGTAACTGTGAAAGAATTGGAGATTTATGTATGATATGTGTGTTTCGTATTAGGAGACATTTTAATGTGTTACTCATAAATAATAAAATTAGAGTGTCCCAAAATGTTACAGTACTTAGTGAAAATTGGACTCATATGGACATCCTATGATAAACTTGGATAAACTCTCAAATCTTCATATAACTTTTTTTTCCCCTAAGAACAGACATGTTTTATTCAGTTCCTGCCTTTAAAGTTGTTTTTATTTGGTTATTAATTCAAACTTACTTCCTTCCTATAAAAAATCCATTTCTCATTTATTTGTTCAGAGCTGTGCACTACCATGAATGCATTCAAAAATCCCTTAAGCATATACACATTCAATTTCCCTGAGTGTTAGTCCATGTACTAGTCTAAGGAAGTCACAAAAAAACTTACCCAAATTTTCTTTATACATTTTTACTGTTTCTCATTCTCCTTTATCATCACTTTTTCCTTTACCCTTAAACATTGGTATATCCCAGAATTCCAGCCTAGTGTCCTTCTCTTTCCATCTGGATCTATTATCCAGGCAAGTCCATAATTCTGGCTCAATTACTTCCCACTTATCTATACTCCACATAGTATCTGACCATCTTTCGAAAACATAGGTCATATTATTCAACAATCTGATGATTTTTGAGCAACCACTATGTTATAGGCACAATGCTAGAGTGGAGAAAACAAAACCAAATGAAATATTGATCTCAACATTGAGGAGTTAGAAGTCTATTGGATTATGTAAGTCCCCTACTTTTAGAAATTCTCAGTGACTCTCCATTACTATAAAATATATCCAGACGTTTAAGGCCACCACAGATTATAGTCCACCCCGTAATGAACATTTTGTGTTTCCTCTCTTTCTGGTAGCAACATCTTGAAGTCTCTTGGAAATTAACCCCTCTTCATTCAGTGCACCCACTTTTTTAGAAAAGGAGCATGTGACTCAGAATTAGCCAATCAATACACTGAATTCCCTAGACCATAGTGATTAATTTAAGGCTTAGCCAATAAGCACAGTTTTCTTTTCCTGGTCACAGACATTGATAGAAAATTAATGATGACCCAAGGTGATCCAATAAGAATCCTTGGACTTAAAAAAGACACAAGCCTTGGGGTGCCTGGGTGGCTCAGTTGGTTAAGCGACTGCCTTCGGCTCAGGTCATGATCCTGGAGTCCCTGGATCGAGTCCCGCATCGGGCTTCCTGCTCGGCAGGGAGTCTGCTTCTCCCTCTGACCCTCCTCCCTCGCATGCTCTCTGTTTCTCATTCTCTCTCTCTCAAATAAATAAATAAAATCTTTAAAAAAAAAAAAAAGACACAAGCCTTTTCCACTGGATTTGAACTTGGGAAGATACCAGCTCAAGTTACTTTTGTCATATTTTGAATACAAAAAGAGAACCTATTTGTATTGTTATGGTTTGACCAGGGAATGGTCAATATGGAATAAGGGATTTATTACTAAAATAAGACATGACACAATTGAGAGGGGCTGCTGAAAAAATCCATGGTAAGGATATTGCCTCTATGTCTGGTAATAGGCCTGAAATCGGAGGGAGAGACAAACCATGAGAGACTATTGACTCTGAAAAACAGAGGGTTCTAGAGGGGAGGGGGGTGGGAGGATGGGTTAGCATAGTGATGGGTATTAAAGAGGGCACGTTCTGTGTGGAGCACTGGGTGTTATGCACAAACAATGAATCATGGAACACTACATCAAAAACTAATGATGTAATGTATGGTGATTAACATAACAATAAAATTTTTTTTTAAAAGGAAGTAAAACTTGGCATGAAATGAGGGGAGAGAATGAGAGAAAATTGGGACCCATGAATTCTTGTTGGAAACCACAAAGATAAACTGGAATGCACAAGGGCAAACTGGAACCCGAGCCTATCTCTCATTTCCTCCAACCTTGCCATTATAGGCTCCTGATGAAGAAGCTGATGCATTTCTTAATGATGTTGCACATATGCTCTACCTGGACCCAGAGAAGCTGACAGATGAGGTGCGGCAGGTGATAAAGGAGTTACAGGCCACATGGCTGTCCCATATCAAGGTAAAACAACAAATCCACATGTGCAGTCAACATCTCTTCGCATCCTACTCTGACCTTCAGAGCTTAATGCCTACAGCTTCACCTCTGCTTTCTAAATTTTGTTGCATTTCACTTGTAGTAAACCCTAATCCAGAATCATAGAAAAAAAAAAAAAAGAACTGTGCTTCCAGTTTAGCAAAAATGGCACAAAACCAGCACACTACCTAAAAAAGGAATCACGGGGCACCTGGGTAGCTCAGTTGGTTAAGTGTCTGCCTTTGGCTCAGGTCATGATCCCAGGGTCCTGGGATCGAGCCCTGTGTTGGGCTCCCTGCTCAGCAGGGAGTCTGCTTCTCCATCTCCCGCTGCTGCTCCCCCTGATCTCTCTCTCTCAAATAAAATCTTTAAATAAATAAATAAATAAATAATAAACACAGAAAACATGAATCTAAAACATGAACAAAAGAAAACTTTATCCTGTTAACATCCCCAAGATCAAGCAAGCCCTGGTCTTTTCAGTTATGAGTTAATACACTTTCTTTGTGATAAAGTACTCTGGATTGTATTTTCTCTCACTTGTCAAAAGATATGAGAGCTGGCACTAAGAATTGAACATTGCCAGTGGCTGAGAGCAAATTCAAAATTGAAAGAATCAAGGAGAGGGGAGAACTCTCACACTTCTGTTGGGGGGCAGATAACAGTATTTGTAATTTGGTTGTAGGGGGTAGAAATAGTAAAATATACACCCTTTTTAGCTTGGTGCTCAGAACTTATCCTTGCTGGGGCAACAGCATTCCTGGTCTCGATATGAAAAATGTGAGATTTTGGAATGTGGTTCTTATTCCTATGGTTCTCTAAAAGTCCTATAAGAAAAAGACAAGCTTACATTGAAATTGGAAAAAAATGTGGCTTTACTGAGAAATACCTTTCTCGCTTGAGACCTATTCAAGGTCACTGAGAAATTTAAAAGATTAGAAAGCTGAATTCTCTCTTCCAAACTAAAGTTACTGCCAGCAAAAGTGGGGAAGTAGGAACAATAGGAGGAAATAACATTAAAACCTGTGAGAAGCCATTTTCATCAGGTTTCTCCAAAGAAGTTCCTATTTTAAACTACTTAGAAAAGAGGACAGTTACCCCACCTGAAAGATGCCACATAACATGTACTTGGGAGCAAGAGTCAGAGTGGTTCTATCTCCCTCCCCAGTCAATGTGGTAAATTGTCCCAAATCAGAAGCAAGGTTTAGACAATTAGATGAAAGGGATGGGCAGAGCAATGTGTCTAGAGGGTATTAAGAGAAAAATATGGGACCTGGTTCTAATACAAAGACTTGCTTGAAGGGGCACATGTGTAGCTCAGTGGGTTAAGCATCTGACTCTTCGTTCCGGCTCAGGTCATGATCTCAGGGTTGTGGGATAGAGCTCCGCATCCTGTCAGGCTCCCACACTCAATGCGGACTCTGCTGGAGATTCTCTCTCTCCCTCTCTCTCCCCCCGACTCTAAATAAATAAATAAAATCTTAAAAAAAAAAAAAAGAAAGACTCACTTGAAGAGATTTCTGGCCTTTGGTAGTAGCCCATGGAATTGTTTGGAACACATAGATTGAAAGCACACTTAAATTTTTTTTGGGGGGGGGGTTATTTTATTTATTTTTATTTTTTATTTTTTTAATTTTATTTTATTATGTTATGTTAATCACCATACATTACATCATTAGTTTTTGATGTAGTGGTCCATGATTCATTGTTTGCGTATAACACCCAGTGCTCCATTCAATACATGCCCTCTTTAATACCCATAACCAGGCTAACCCATCCTCTGCGCCCCCCAGAACCCTCAGTTTGTTTCTCAGAGTCCATAGTCTCTTAGGGTTCGTCTCCCTCTCTGATTTCCATCCCTTCATTTTTCCCTTCTGTGAATTGTGTAAGACTGATGAATCACAGACCTGTACCTCTGAAACAAATAATACATTATATGTTAAAAAAAAAAAAAAAGAAGATAGTAGGAAGGGAAAGCCCACTTAAATTTTAAGAGAGTTGTCCCATCAGCACTGGAAAACAATAGGCTGTAATTAAAATCTCTAAGGCATATCCCAAATTCCTAATCCTATCACAGTGGAAAGAGGTGGGGCATACCCCACATGTACATTTCCCATTTGACCACTGGAATAAAAAAAAAAACAAGGAAAACATAAATAAATAAATACATAAATACATAAATACATAAATACATAAATACATAAATAAATAATAAATAAGGAAAACCACCCACAAGAGAAGAATCAGGCCAACTGATTCAGAGCTACTGATAAAACCAATTCCTTCTAGCACCAGAGCAAACAGGGCAAAGAACCCTTGCTATTTTTTATATTATATATGGTATGGACCCTTGGCCACTTCATTTCTCATTTGCCCCACCCAATAGAAGTTTTATTGCAAATATTTCTTGTCTCTGTCATTTTGTTTTGCAAATGATAGGTTATTGTATGGAGGTAAATTTCCTGTTAGTTTGCTAGACCATGAGGAACTATATTCAGACCTAATGAATAAGAACTGAAATTAACCAGAGGCATAGACCTGGACCTGGATACAGTAACTGGAAACAAGGAATCTAATAATAAGGCTGTTTTGTGATAGATGGCCAAAGGGACAGACTAGTATGGACATTTGTTGTTTTTCAACTGCCATAACCCGTGACCTCTGTTATTCAAGTGGGTCTCTATCTTCAGCTCCAAGAGTAGATAGAGTATCACCACACACTTGGTCAGTAGTACACTGCAATGTTGGATCAGAAGTGGGAACCCAATGAAATGGATCCAATCAGAATGAATTATAGGTCAAGCATGGGAGTGATCAAAAAAAGGTTTGCTCTCTTTCCCTCCAGATTTGAACCAGGAAGGAATATAGGGCAGAAAATGTGCACCATGGTAAGGAGTGTGTCTAGCAAAATATGAACCCAACATACAAGAAGTAGAACTGAGCAATGCAGAGGAAGAAACCAAATCCTGCTAATTGAGAAAGGCCCTGAATTGAGAAGAGACTGAAAGCTTATACTTATCTAACCCTAGATTTGTCAAGAACATAAGCTAATTATCTTTTCAGCTAAAGGTACTTGAGATTGAATTTGCTTTCACTTTTAACAGAAAAATAAATCCCAACAAACCTTTTCAATTTACTTGTCCCTCCCCAATCCACAATTTAATGCCATCGTCACCCAAAGTGTAACTAAATCTCACATTTTGAAGACTTGGCTCTTGGAAGGCTTTTGACTGGAATGTCCATTTTCCTTTCCTGCCCGGAAAACTTCTATTTACCCATTAAGGCTAATGTACATGTTGCCTCCTTTGTGAAAGCCCTCGCAAACATCCTGAATGGATGAATGCCCTTCCAAAGCCATTACCATTTCTAAGTTGACACCTAAAATGATGGCTGTATCTGTTGTGTGTGTCACTCAGATACAATAACAAGATTCTGTTAATTAGCTGGTAGGTTTCTGTTTTGTATACCCTATTAGTAGCTTTGGTTTTTTACAGAAAACACACCGCAACACACACACCCCGTTTTCAAAAGTTAGCATTATGTTACTTTACTTTTACAAAAGACCTATATTTAGTACCTGTTTTTGCTAACTGAAAGAAATCCAAAGAGGATTTTGGCTTTTAGGGAAAAAGGTGAAAGGCAAAAATAGCTTTCAGCATTTGTATTGCTGTCAGCCTTTATGGAGGCAGCGTGCATCCCAAGCAGCAAGAGTGGCCCCGCCAAGCTCCTTCCTTGGAAACTGCACTCAGCATCTCAGCACAAAGCTCTGCAGCTTTGAACTGTATCTATGAGCATCTGTGCTTCATTTTTGATTTATTTTGTGCATCCATTAGCAAGATGTGTCCTATGCTACCAGAAAAGCCTAAAAGAGTTTATTTTTTAGGTCTGGGAATGCTCAAATTTTTTCCATATAAATTAATGATAACTTCTTCTTTGCCTTATGCTTGGAAGATTTCCTAGGAACACTCTATTTGGGGATAGCACAAGGGAAACCCACATGTAGGATTTAAAATAATGTGTAACAAAATACTGGCAGTTGCAGTTACATTGTCATTTCCAAAAAGTGTATTCCTTTTGTAAAATCATTTTTTAATTAAGTGTATCAATTCTTTTCTGAGTAGGAAAGTTATAATTCTTAAATAACACTATGCTTATTTGTAATATTTTTGCATGGAGACTCAATGAGTGTTGACTCCTAATGATATTTAAACGTTACATGCTTTTCTGTGCTAAGCCTCTTCAGAATTTTTTCTTTTATTTTTCTTTACTCCCATGTCAATAATTACTTAAGTTGGCTGAAAATAATAATTTCCCAAAGGCCCATAAACAAGAGTATTTTAAAGCTGACAACACTGTATGGTTAAGATTATGTTTTAAATGCCTTGCATTATAGGTTGGGTCAACCTCCACAAATCAATCAATGTGATATGATACATTAATAAAAGAAAGAAGAAGAACCATATGATCCTGTCAAAATATGCAGAAAAAGCATTTGACAAAGTACAGCATCTTTTCTTGATCAAAACTCTTCAGAGTGTAGGCATAGAGGGTACATACCTCAATATCATAAAAGCCATCTATGAAAAATGCACAGTGAAAATCCTTCTCAATGGAGAAAAACTGAGAGCTTTCCCCCTAAGGTCAGGAACGCGGCAGGGATGTCCACTATCACCACTGCTATTCAACATAATATTGGAAGTCCTAGCCACAGCAATCAGACAACAAAAAGAAATAAAAGACATCCAAATCGGCAAAGAAGAAGTCTAATTCTCACTCTTTGCAGATGATATGATACTTTATGTGGAAAACCCAAAAGACTCAACCCCAAAATTGCTAGAACTCATACAGGAATTCAGTAAAGTGGCAGGGTAGAAAATCAATGCACAGAAATCAGTGGCATTCCTATACACCAACAACAAGGCAGAAGAAAGAGAAATTAAAGAGTCAATCCCATTTACAATTGCACCCCAAACCATAAGATACCTAGGAATAAATCTAACCAAAGAGGCAAAGCATCCATACTCAGAAAACTATAAAATACTCATGAAAGAAATTGAGGAAGACACAAAGAAATGGAAAACTCATGGATTGGAAGAACAAATATTGTGAAGATGTCAATGCTACCTAGAGCAATCTACACATTCAATGCAATCCCCATCAAAATACCATCCACTTTTTTCAAAGAAATGGAACAAATAATCCTAAAATTTGTATGGAACCAGAAAAGACCTCGAATAGCCAGAGGAATGTTGAAAAAGAAAAACAAAGCTGGCAGCATGACAATTCCGGACTTCCAGCTCTATTACAAGGCTGTCGTCATCAAGACGGTATGGTACTGGCACAAAAACAGACACATGGATCAATGGAACAGAATACAGAGCCCAGAAATGGACCCTCAACTCTATGGTCAACTAATCTTCCACAAAGCAGGGAAGAATCTCCAATGGAAAAAAGACAGTCTCTTCAACAACTGGTGTTGGGAAAATTGGACAGCCACATGCAGAATGAAACTGGACCATTTCCTTACACCACACACAAAAATAGACTCCAAATGGTTGAAAGACCTCAATGTGAGAAAGGAGTCCATCCAAATCCTAAAGGAGAACACAGGCAGCAACCTCTTCGACCTCAGCCGCAGCAACTTCTTCCGAGAAACATTGCCAAAGGCAAGGGAAGCAAGGGCAAAAATGAACTATTGGGACTTCATCAAGATAAAAAGCTTTTGCACAGCAAAAGAAACAGTCAACAAAACCAAAAGACAACAGACAGAACGGGAGAAGATATTTGCAAATGACCTATCAGATAAAGGGCTAGTATCCAAAATCTATAAACAACTTATGAAACTCAACACCCAAAGAACAAATGATCCAATCAAGAAATGGGCAGAAGACATGAACAGACATTTTTCCAAAGAAGACATCCAAATGGCCAACAGACACATGAAAAAGTGCTGAACATCGCTTGACATCAGGGAAATCCAAATCAAAACCTCAATGAGATACCACCTCACACCAGTCAGAATGGCTAAAATTAACAAGTCAGAAAATGACAGATGTTGGCAAGGATGCGGAGAAAGGTGAACCCTCCTACACTGTTGGTGGGAATGCAAGCTGGTGCAGCCACTCTGGAAAACAGTATGGAGGTTCCTCAAAAAGTTGAAAATAGAGCTACCGTACAACCCAGCAATTGCACTACTGGGTATTTACCCCAAAGATACAAATGTAGTGATCCAAAGGGGTACATGCACCCCAATGTTTATAGCAGCAATGTCCACAATAGCCAAACTATGGAAAGAGCCAAGATGTCCATCAACAGATGAATGGATAAGGGTGTGGTATACACACACACACACACACAGAGACACACACACACACACTGGAATATTATGCAGTCATCAAAAAAATGAAATCTTGCTATTTGCAATGACATGGATGGAACTAGAGGGTATTATGCTGAGCGAAATAAGTCAATCAGAGAAAGACATGTATCATATGACCTCACTGATATGAGGCATTCTTAATCTCAGGAAACAAACTGAGGGTTGCTGGAGTGGTGGGGAGTGGGAGGGATGGGGTGGCTGGGTGATAGACATTGGGGAGGTTATGTGCTACGGTGAGTGCTGTGAATTGTGTAAGACTGTTGAATCACAGACCCCTACCTCTGAAACAAATAATACACTATATGTTAAAAAAAAAAAAAAGAAAGTAGGAAGGGAAAAATGAAGGGGGGAAATCGGAGGGGAAGATGAACCATGAGAGACTATGGACTCTGAGAAACAAACTGAGGGTTCTAGAGGGGAGGGGAGTGGGGGATGGGTTAGCCTGGTGATGGGTATTAAAGAGGGCATGTACTGAATGGAGCACTGGGTGTTAAGCACAAACAATGAATCATGGAACACTACGTCAAAAACTAATGATGTAATGTATGGTGATTAACATAACATAATAAAATAAAGTTTAAAAAAATAAAAAATAATAAAATAAATGCCTTGCGTTATGTAGCTATCATATCTGATGCTCAAGGGGAAAAGTGACATAAATAGAGACGGTGATTATCAAAACTATTTTAGGTATTATCTCGGTGACCAAAACAAAGAACGTTTATTTTTAAACGAGGATGTTACAATAAATATCATATCCTCTGTTTGTCATTGTTCAGTGAGGTCTAGCGTGGTGTTTTATAAGCTGTTTTTCATATGTTTATGGCACAATGCTGACTGTTTTTACTAGGAAATGGCCTGCTGGCTAAGTGCCCATTCATTGTACCCCAGCATTTTCCCTCAGCTGTATCAGAGCAATAAACTAAGAAGTTCACTACTTCCTCATTAATTCTGGGAAACTCATACCATGAATAACATATCATGAACCCAGGAACCTTTTTATGTCTTGACAATTGCTGGAAGTGTTTTATTTTATAACAGAATTCAAGAATATCCAATTTAAATAGCAAACGTTGGGTATTGTGGAAACCGAGGCTGTAAGTCTCATAATTTTCTTAGAGGATAATAATTGTGACTCAAACCCTGTGAGTTAGGTACTAATAACTTGTAAGCCTATTTCCCTTCTCAATGGTTTCTCATTTATTGGTTATATTACCATAATTTTTATTGTGAAAGATAACATAAGGGATCATTTTTGAAGTTTGATGTTTCCTATAATTTATAAGGACACTTCAAATCGCTCAAGTCCTAAAGGTAAAACTGGAAGGCTTGTGAATATTTAGGATAGAAATAATACCAAGAGAAGGAAAAGTGTGGATTAACAGAAAAATGAAGTTTTAGCCTATTTATGCTTTAGTTCCCATCCATTCACTCCTCCATTTTCTGCCTTTGTATCAATTACAATCCCACTCTTCTAGTAAATACAATGCAAAGTAAGAGAATGACCTGGGGCCTTGGACACAGACAATCTAAGCCTGATTTCTAATCTCCTGCCTATGCAACTTAGTTCGATTAATTTAATTTTTCTAAACCTTAATTCCATTTGCTAAAAGATGAGAAATTGACTTTGCGTACAAGTCTGTTATGACTATAGTAGAGAAAATAAATAGAAAGTACTTTATAAAAAACGCCCAGTGAGACGCAATAAATAGGAGGTGTTCATAATAGGCCCTCAACTAACAACATCAACAACAGCAGTATTTATCAACCATGAGTTCTATTTAGGGTCAGACAGCTTTACAAATTCAGCTATTTCAGCTATCATGTAAAGTCTAGTAGTTACTACTGCCTTGTTGTTATTACTGCTCTCTTGTTATTTTGCTATTGTTGCCCCAAGTTTAGAAATAATGTACTTCACTAAATTAAATTCTTAGATTGGGAGAAAACCCACTGTTATTCTGGAAAGGGAAAAAACAAAACAAAACTTAAGAGGACCACACACGTTCGTCTCTTCCCCTCAAAAACAAACTGCCCAGCTCCTAAGTAGCTGTCCTCGTACAGGCCTCCCCCCCACTGTCCAGAAGAAAAGCATTCCATTGAAACCTTCCATAAACCAAAATAGCATAAGGCTAAGAAGCCATTACCATTAATTTACATAGAAAAAATTTTGAGCATTCCCAGACCCCCCAAATAACCTCTCTTAGGCTTTTCTGATACTGTAGGACACATCTTGCTAATGGATACACAAAATAAATCAAGCTAAAGCACAGATGCTTAGACACACAATTCAGAACTATGGCGCTTGTTGCTGACTCAGGACGCTGAGTGTGGTTCCTAGGGAAGGAGCTTGGTGGGGGGCACGGAACACAACTTTGGCTTTCTGCCGTTCTTTGATGAAAGTGATTTCTTTTGGTTTAGCGCAAACAGGGACTAAGTAGGTCTTTCCTAAAAGTGAAGTGGCATAGTGCAAACTCTCAAAATGTAGGGGATACTGTATCTACCTCTGGCTCTGTTACTGCTGGCTCCCTGCAAGGTACACATCATCTCTTGGTCTTCACTATTCCCCTACATTGTCCCTTTCAAATCTCATGCAGCTCCTCCTGCCTAATATGTCTCCCAGATGAAAATCAAGATGAGGTTTTCTAGACATATATTTATTTGTTTTGGTAGAAAAAGATTCAGATTGGCCATTAACCAAAGATTACAGAGAGATTCATTGGCTCTCCCAGGTCATGCCACTGTGGGCTTTGGGGGAGGCCTGTCCAGTCGGCTTGCTATTTTCATCCATCAACTCCATCTATTTACTGCTGACCTTCAGGGGCTGTAACCATGTCAGAGGTGCCACAAGAAAAATTTATCCTGGGAGACCAAAAAAAAAAAAAAAAAAAAGCAGAGAACCCTTTTCTTTGGAAATTGATGAGTCCCGTTCTTGGTTCATCAGTTTTGAACTTGACACAGCAAAGAAACAGAACGGTGGCTCAGTTTGTCAGCTGCAGCCCCACCACTTGACAACGCAGAGGGCAAGTTCATCCACCTCCACTACAAGGGCTTGTGCTCAGATCCCTCCATCCTGATGAAGGATTTGGAAAGGTCTCGGAGAATTCTTGGTACCACAGGCACCAGTCCTCATGTGTTTCACAATGTGACCTTAAATATATGCCGATGACGTTGTCTGAGGGAAATACAAAACACACATGTCCATACATGTAAGTACACATCATACCAAATTAAATAAATAACCATTCTAGTGTATAAAGTTGGAAGAGTATATTTTGTCCAAATTTGCCAGGGGGATAGGTTTCTACTGTTGTTAAGAACAGATTGGTAATGGGGCACCTGGCTCAGTCATTGGGCATATGCCTTCGGCTTAGGTCATGGTCCCAGGGTCCTGAGATCAAGCCCCGCATTGGGCTCCCCGCTTAGCGGGAAGCCTGCTTCTCCCTCTCCCACACCCCCTGCTGTGTTCCCTCTCTTGCTGTGTCTCTCTCTGTCAAATAAATGAATGAATAAATAAATCTTTTTAAAAAAGAACAGATTTGTAAGGTTTAGCCCAGGCTCTACAGCTTACTCTCTTTGAGACCTTGGGCAAGTTACTTAACTTCTTTGTGCCTCATGATATAAGATAGTTATACTCAGAAGTTGGTTTTGAGAATTTACTGGTATGAGTTTAGAACATTTTTGTAAAACCTTCAATAATTGTTAGACAATATTACTTTAAAAATATCCAGGAAATTACTATTATTCTTCACCAACTTACATTGTTCAGATTCAGAAATTTTAAAAATAGTATTTTTTTTTAATTTTTAATAGACAACAGCATTTGGTCATAGAAAATATAAGCTAAATATTGGGATAAATGCAGATATCTCTTTTGGGTTTGCATCTGAATATGTTCAAATAGGATAATGCTTTCAGTCTTCCAATAATTCATTCAAATAAACATTTATCTAGCTGCACACATACTGAACCTCTTTCTATTTTTTGTATATGCAAAGTTTGTTTCCAGTTCAGATTTTCTATAGCTGGTTCTTTTCATAATTCTGGTATGAACTCAGATTTCACCTCCTCAGAATGGCCTTGTTTGATTACCCAATCTATTTTTGCTACCCCAAAATTCTCTATAACATTGCCTTGTTTCACTGTCCTTACAATCTCAATTGCAATTAAAATATATCTAAATTATCTGCTACTTATTTAATCTGTCTCCCTCCACTCCTGCTATTTTTTTTACTGCTTTATCACCAGGGCCCAGAATAGTTCTAGACTAGCAGTAGTAATAACAATAGCTTACATTTATGCCTTTTGTGCACAACTTACTTTATGCACATTCATTGACAATTTGATCCTGATAACATCCTTGCAGGATATATGCTATACTACACTCATTTTACAAATGAGGAAAAGGAGGCAAAGATTGGTAAAGCAAGCGCCCATAATCACACAACTAATGAGTTCTTAACCTCTACTCTAGTCTACCTCTGAATAGGCATTTAACACATAGTTGTTAAATAAATGCCTGGATGTGCTAGGTGTGGGGCAAAGAGCTGAATATGCAAAAGTCAGGTCATGGGGCACATGAGTCTACATGAGGGAAATAGATATGGGAAGTTAATTAGTAAGATAACACTTTAAACTTATACAGTGATATATGTCAATTATATCTCAATAAAGTGAAAAAATAAGCAAGATGAATAGATTGATTCAGTGAAACACTGGATGCTCCAAAAGAAGCTTTTACAGAGCACATGGAGAGTATAAATGAGGGCATGGCATTTCCTTCGGTGGTTAAGTCCAGTTTTCTTAAGGAAGCTGATGGCTAATGTCTATTTTGAGGGAGAACAGTGAATATGGGGATCTTAAGTTGTGCAGCATTAGGAATCTCTAAATGAAACAGTATATAATATAATATAAAATGCCTGAAACCATAGAAGCTATCTTGACAACCCTCCAGAAACACCGCATGAGATTTGTTCATATTGCAGTACCTCTATGGCTCTAGCTGAATATGGTTCAGGTGAAAACCAAACTGTTGCCATGGATATGTGAACAAATGACGGTGTGGAGATGGTCTGGAACCATCCCTAAACACTTAGAGAATAAATGCCAGTGAGCATCCCTCCATTATAAGTGATGCAATCCTTGTAAAAATTAAGCATAGGAAATTGGATCATTTATTTCAAGAAAAGTAACAAATTTAGCATTTATAATCACTGGTCATAGCTGTCACCAGATAGTATTAAAATATTTGCTCACTGTTATTAAAGCCTACATAGTCACTATAATCTATGGTTTAAATATTGTTCTTTTAAAATTTAGGGGTTTGGTTTCGATAATATCAAATAGCATTAATAAATTGTCAAATTTTACCAGGTACTTTATAATGAAAAATATGTATTTAGCTTGAGAATACTAATATGACATGTATCAACCATTTAAAGAAGAAACAAGAAGAAATAGCAGCCTGATAATTGCCAAATTTTTATCCTCTATAATCACTAACTTCTAATGAAGTGGCCTTAGCTGGCATCTTATAACATATTTCTGTATATAAGGTAATTTTGTAGATAATTTAAATTTTATTTTCAAATTTCACTTTTACTTTTCAATTTTTTAATTAATTATCAAGTTTTGGATCATGTACTTTAAGAATATTATTCTTAATCATTACAGAGGACTTAATGTAGTTATTTGGAGAGGACTCTGCTTACAGATTTACGATCTTTCTCAATTCCTTTGAGAGACTAAAAAACTGGAAAGCTCCTGTGCAGACTGTGAACTAAATATGTTATGTTATGTTATGTTAGATATGTTTAATTAGTTAGAATATGTTGAAGATGAGAAACTTTTTTCATGTATTACAGTTTATTAGATATAAAGGTAGAATTTAAACTGTCCAACCACATATATATATATATATATGTGTGTGTGTGAATATGAATTTAAGTGTGACTTTCTTGTGTTATCCTTGAGAAGCAATCTTGAATTAAATTGACTTGAATCTTAGAACACCTGGGTAGCTCAATTGGTTAAGCATCTGACTCTTGATATTAGCTCAGGTCATAATCTCAGGGTCATGAGATCGAGCCCCCCCCCCCCCCACCCCGCTCTCCTACATGCACGCGCACTCTCTCAAAAAAAAATTGAATTGAATCTTGAATTGAAGCAGCCCTTAATAGATGATTTTTAATCACTTCAGGAGGAGAACTATTTTCCCATATGAATGTCATTTGTCTTCCTGTCATTAGTAATTAGTGTTACAGCTTCGTAATTTGTTTCTTTCGTCTAATATAGCCCTAGAAACTTTTCATCTTATAACCAATCAGAAAAAAAACTTTTAAAGTTGAAGGATTTTTTTTTTTTTTTTTGACAAACCAAAGTGGCACAGCATGTTAGATTATCATGCTGAGCTTGGCAAGGTTTAAGTAAGATTTCTTGCTCTTAGTAGACAAAAAAATACGCTTTTTCTGCTGGAAATTTTCTGGGTTAACATTAGGATGACCTTTAGAACGTACTTCCAATTAATCCAAAAGTTTATATTATATTAAAGTTAAAATTCCCTGAAAAAAAGATACAATTATTTTAAAAACGTATAGTATCCTGAAAAATATGCTGATAAGTTTCATTTTCATTTTCTAACTAGCTCATTTTTGCTACTTAATAGTATTTGAAGGAACAGTAGTATGAGAACAAAGAACACATGAAATAGGAGCAGAGACAGGAAATTAAAGGACCTATGGTATCTATTCTGAAAATGGGAAAACCAAATTGTAAGGATATTTAATACTAAAATTAAGAAAAGATATGAAAAGAAACATAATGTTCTCAATCGATAGTGATCAAAAAGAAAAAAAATGGTTCGATTTGGTTTTTGTAAGAAAATGAATTAAATTTCCATTCAAATTCCTCAAATTTGCTCACTCATATATTTTCATTTTATTCTTTAATTGAAGCTACATTTTTAAAAATATTCTAATTGAAGCTATGATTTTTCTGTCAAATATATTTTATTTATCTTGCCTTTTCATAAACACAAACAGGATTCTTCTGCTGTTATTTTTTCTTTTGCAAATTGGGCTTTTTTTTTTTTTTAATTTAATACATGGAGAAGGTTTTAAAATTCCACATACAATCACTGCCCACTTGACTCACTGATACCACTTTTCAGAGATTTTTCTGAGCCCTTATTATTTTTCTTTAGTTACACTGGTGGTTGCCATAGATGGCATTTTTGATAGTTATATAAGTCATGAAAAATCATTGGCCACAACACTTTAGGGAATTATTAGGGAGATACTCTTTGAGTCATATCTAAACTACTGGCCTTAAGACATTTTTAACACTGTGTTTCATTCATCTGACAGATACGCATTTTATGTGACTCTGCTAAGTATAGTTACAGGTACTTTGCTTCCTGAACATTGTCTGAGTAATAAACAGTGACCATACTCTATCTTTAGTACCTATAATTTTTATTTATTATTATTCTTGTTTATTACTATGTCCTCAGTAATGAGGAAAACTTTAAAAATGTAATTAATAAATGCTCTATCGTCTACCTTATAATAGTTCTAAATTGTGAATTATTTATTTTGATAGGTGAATTTTTTTTTAGTTAAAACATAAAATTTATAACAAGACATAATATATTTGTATTGTTTTCCAGTTGTTTATGTAATTTTTTCCCCTATCACTAGACTAATTTTTTTTTAAGTAGGTTCCACACCCAGCATGGAGTCCAAAGCAGGGCTTGAATTCACCAACCTGTGATCAAGACCTGAGCTGAAATCAAGAGTCAGACGCTTAAACCACTGAGTCACCCAGGTGCCCCCACTAGACTAATTTTTTTTTAATTCTTGGGAATTACCTTTGCAGAGCATTAAATAAACAACCTAATATATATTCATTTTCAATTATTGAATTTAATTATAATCCCAAAATATTAACATTAGAAAGCATGAAACCATCAAGCCTTAAAGTAATCTCAATGTCCAAGCCTTTATTTTCATTTGATCTTAAAAGAAGTTGAAGCTTTTCCTAAGTCACTCAGCACTTGACAGAAATAAAATAAAAATTCAGGTCTCGTACTTTCAGAGCATATCCTTTTTATTGAAACTTTTTTTTTCTATCAAAACTTTTGGTTAAAAAAATTTCCACAGTATCCACAATATAAAATAAAATTGTCACTGTATTTTAAATTTAAAGCAATGAACATGAAATGGGGTTGACTCCTGAACAAATTCAATAATTCTAGTACCTTTTTAACTTATTTTCTTGTAATATAACTTTTCTTGTGAAATATTAGTGCTAGCAAGAGATGGTTAGTTGTTTGCCACAGATTCTGCATAAGGTTGGGTACTTCTTGTAAGGAGGAATAAAGTGGTTCCAGGAACTGGCTGACCTGACCACCTTACATGGAAGGGTATCATATGGCCAAGAGAGAATCTGAGTAGAAATGGTATTAACTAGTCCTTCTCAAACTTTAGTTTGCATAAAAATCACCTGAGAAGCTGGCTAAAACATGTATTTCTGGGCTCCACCTACAGAGTTTCTAATTTAGTAGACCTAGAATGAGGTCCATGAATTTACATTTTTAACCACATAGTAGGTAATGGTGATCGTTGCCTGCCCCATGACCCACACATCACTACTACTTTGCCCATGTCCAGAAAAAAAGTTTTTTTTTTTTAAATGAAGTCATTAGTTTTTAGTTATAAACAAACAAAAAGTAATTGCCATTGATTTACAGTATGACGCATGAATAAATTCTCTACTACCACCAATTTTAGTTATAAAAGTTGTGGACATTTACAAATTCAGTTTTTAGCATGGATATTTCAAAAGAAGAAAATCCTGTTCCACCAGGGGATAGTTTTATGGAAAGCGATGTAGGAAGGAGATACAGAATAAGAGCTATGAATTTAAGGCATGATTTATCATCTGCAAGTTAGCCCTAAGAAAGCATAACCAGAAGAACAAAATGATGCAAATAAAGTGAAAAAATATATATTTTATGGACCTTGGAAGATCTCTATTGACCACCCTGATGATGTTAATTACTTTCTGATGTAAACTACAACAGTAAAGCCTTTCCTAGTACACTTATTATGAGCTTCAGAAAATCACAAGCATATGAACCCAACTAAACAACTTTAATATAGATTTCCATTTTCAATATAAAAACAATAAGATGTTCTACTGGTATTCCAGTAATAATACTTTGGCTTAGGAAACTTTCCTTCCAGGCCATATTATGTACTCAGTCCACTTTCTAGTTTATGTGTGACCTGCTCAGGGCTCAATGGCCTTATTCCTCACCTTCAGGCTTTCACCCCTGGCACACTGTGTAAACAGCTTAGCCAACGCATCGCTCCGTCTCCATGGTTTCATCCCATACTTCAACATCCTTAGGAAAATAAGTACTCCTAGAGCAAAATTTGATTTCACAATATGCCTGCTATTCCTAATCTTCTTTATCTGCTTAAACCTGCAAACTTTCAAATTAGTCCCGTTCAGCTACCTCCCCCTTATTAACTTGAGATCATGGATTAGGTTCTCCTATGTAGTAATTATTCAAGGTGGACAAAGGCAGTTTGTCTTTGTCTTCCTTGACCTACCAAAGAGCTGAGAATTCTACCAAAAACTTAGGTCATCATTTTCTCCTGAATCTGTGGTAGGTATTATCATCATTTTGTAGATGAGATATTTGATGTAAAAAAGTAGTTGCAACTTGCCTAATAACACAGTCAACATTTTTAGCAAGGCTAAGGTTAGAATAAAAGCCTCATAAATCCAGTGTATATATTTTAAGGTATTTCTCCTTATGGAAATGCTTACATTGCAAAAATTAAAATGGACCTAGAGCACCCAAACCTGTGTTTACAATGCATACAAAATCATCTCTCTACACATTTCATGTGGCAGATACGCACGTGAACACAACTTTAATGCAGACTCTCATATTGTTTTTCTAAGATTTATTTATTTTGAGAGAGAGAGCAGGGGCAGAGGTACAGGGAGAGAAAGAATCTCAAGCAGACTCCCCACTGAGCGCAAAGCCCTATGTGGGGCTCGAATCTCATGACCCTGAGATTATGACCTGAGCTGAAATCAAGAGTTGGATGCTTAACCGACTGAGCTACCCAGGTGCCCCATGCCGACTCTCATTTTCAACTTAAAAACAATAAGATATTCTACTGGTATGCTAGGAAAAACTCTTTGTCTTAGGAAACTCTCCTTCCAGAGGCATATCATGCACTTACTTTCAATCCACTTTTTAGTTTATGTGTGACCTGCTCACAGTTCAATAACTACATTTGTGTATTAGTCACCATGATAACAGCAGTACAATACAGTACCTTGAACCTAGAAGGCATTTGATAAATATGAGTTGAATGAATGTTGGAAATACTAGTAAAATCATAAGGTATATTTAAAGAAATCCAATTTATTCCGGGCTTGTTTTTCTTTTACTTAGTACGGATATAAAGATGATAGCTTCTGGAATCAGACTGTGCACCACTATTAAGCTACCTCTTTTTTGCTCAGTTTTCCCAGCTGAAAAATGGTATAGTAACACCACCTAACTCACAGAATTTTCATAACAATTAAATGAAAAAAATTCACATTAGTCTTTTAGATCAGCATTGGACACAATGTAATCACTCAGTAACTATACATCATTATAGGACTTTCCATTTGATACTGGTAAATAGCTAGGGTTTTTTTTAAACTCATGATAAGGGGTGCCTGGGTGGCTCAGTTGGTTAAGCGGCTGCCTTCGGCTCAGGTCATGATCCCGGGGTCCTGGGATCGAGCCCCGCATTGGTCTCCCTGCTCAGCGGGGAGCCTGCTTCTGCCTGCCTCTCTGCCTACTTGTTCTCTCTCTCTCTCTCTCTCTCTGTCAAATAAATAAATAAAATCTTTAAACTCATGATAAATGTACTAACCATAAAACAACATAAAGGACAAATTAGATCGGAGGATATCACAAAAAGATATATTCATCATAAAACTAGTAAAGGGCCTCATTATTATTTTAAAATAATCCTCATAACATTGTCTAAGATACATTTCATCCTGATGAAGACCTTAATAGGCAAATGGAGATTTTTTATTATCCTGTTCTTTTGTTCCAAGACAGAAAATAAAGATATGCCCTATTTCAAAGTTGCACAATCTCTAATGAAACACCGGACACTCAACTTTCAGTACTCCGAAACACGTAGCCAACCAGGCTGGATAATTTATTCAGTTAATACCACTGAGTAGAATTGCATATTTCCCACCATTTTGCTTCCTTTTCTCTTCCTTTGCTCTCTCCCTTCAACTTCGTCTGCTCCTCTATTATCATTGGAATTGGGGGTTTCATTTTTGTCATTGTTGGTGGTGGTGGTGGTAGTGGGCTTTGGAGCAATTGCGTGTTCTTTCCTCACTGTCTTTTGACTTTTCTCTTTCCTTGACCTAAGAAAGAAAAGTGCCCACTAACCCACAAGAGCTTTGCTTTGCTAGCAGAATTTACGATTCAAACTATATGACCTCTCTGTTTGTTCTACTTTTTCTTTAAAGTTTTCTTTAAAGAATCATTTAGAAACAAGCCACTACTTTCAGACATTCTCTGGTGACCAGCAGCATTTTCCATCCATCTTTCAATGAGTAATTTCCCTGTCAAAGGCCTAATCTCCCAGATAATTATATACAGTGCAGCATTATTTATTTCCTCCAACAATACACTGGAATCATACCAAATAAATCATGTGCTATGGTAAAATGCTGGTGAGCTACATGAACATGAGTCTTCAGGGTGGCATGCCCTAGGAATCAAAACTACTTGTGATTTGACACATTTATCTCTCTCACTTGCTCAGGAGCTGACACAGGGTCAGAAAATGGAGAGTAGCATCATAACACTACAAAGGATGCATATGCACTTCCTTCCTTTGAGATTTCCTCTTCTGGAAGGTGGTCTCTTATTTAGAGAGATTTGGACTGCTCTCTGGATACAAGTCATTTATATAGTTGTTAAGCAATAATTTAGTTTTTTTGTTTGTTTGTTTTCCCAGGTGATCCTTCTGGACATGTTAAAGCTAAAAAGGATACATAAGTCTCCAGCCACCAGGCTGGCTCAGTTAAATATCATGTTCTGCATAACACTGGTATCAAGGGATCATGTGAAAGAGAATTCTCTTCTCCTCAGAAGATGGGATGGCGAGCTGCTTTCAAAAAATAAGTTTTAGAAATAGCTTTCTTATGCCATGAGATATGTTCATGTTATAGTAATAGACGCAAGAAGTAGTATATGAGCCTGATTTGTAATTATATACGATTGTCTTAATTATGTATGTAAATCATATATACACAAAAAAGACTAAAAGGAAATAAAATGTGCTTTTTGGATAATGAGATTGATTATTGATGACTTTTTTTCCTTTTTCCTTTTCTATATTTCCAAATTTTCTACAATGAATTTTAATTATTTGTGTATTCGAAAAAATAAAACTAATGTTTCTAAAAATATTTTAAATGTTAAAGCATAGCATATAAAGGTATTTTCTTCCTACTTTGTTAATTTCCAATCAAGTTTCTTACCATTCTTTTCTTTTTAACTTGTACTATTGCTGCAAATAACGAACACCAAGGTCTTACTATATTAAAATTACTTGAATTAATATGCTTTCTTCTAAAAAACTTAATGAGTGATAATTGCAACACTAATATACAATATGGTTCAAAATATAAAACAGGAGCCAGACCATCTGGAATGAAGAGAAGCTCAACTCCAATACTTGCTAGCTGGGTTGACCCTAAGCAATATACTTAGCCTCTCTGTGTTTTATTTTCCTCACACATTAAAGAGAGATATTGACAGAATTCACTTCACAGATTGTTGTAAGATTAAATGAGCTGTTCTATGTAAATGTTTAGGACAGCATCTCACGCATATTAAGTGCTATATGAGTATTTGTATTCTTCCCAGATTTTGGTGGATCTATTTGTGTTGGTTTTATAACTACATAAGTAAAAATCATTTCCTCTTGATGCTTCTCTAATACTCCTAGTAAGTTCCATGATGGCAGAGAACTTGCTAGACTTGTTCACTACTAAGTCCCAATTCCTACCATAATGTTTGACACCTGGTAGATATTCTATAAATATTTCTTGAATGAATAAATTCATAATAAGTATTACAGTCATAAAGCTGTGTCTAAAATGAAGTCTGATTTTTGGATGTAACCTGTTATCTGAAAGCTATCTAATTTCAAGGCTACTCCTTTTTTTCTAAGAACAATTGGAAAACGTTTCAACTGAACTATATTTGTGGGCTCTTACACTATTGTTTATATATTTCAAGTGAGATTATGTTGTCATTTAATGACCTTGCATTCTTTCTTGATATAAAGCTCATGCTGAATCTAAGGCAAGAGTCATGTTTTCTGAATGAAATCGACATGTATTTTCCATCTGACTTTTCTCTGTGTTGCTTTCAAAGTGCATATACTGAAGGACGGTAGAAGTCTCCCTATGCCACAGGAAAGACTCCATACTGACAAGTTCCACTGGCCAGGTCCCCTGACCATGAGTCATAGTTACTCAGAACATTGCTTGAGAATAATTTTACAAGGCATTAAAAGCACAAAAGAATTTAATGACTGACCCAAACGGTCTGGAATTGCAAGTGCTTCCAAGAATCCATGCACATGTTGTTTTATTCCATGTGCTTGATGTTTAGGGGCATGTAAAGGATACATAACATTTCTTTTTACGTGGAGAGATAATTTATAACTCAGTATGATGATGGGCTTGAATCTCAAATTTGCCTGTTAGTCATATTTAATACATCTTGGTAAACTTTATTTTCAGATCATTAACTGTATTGTGAAAAAGAAAAAGTATGGTATTTTAACCCTTGGATCAAGCTCAGGTTGTTGAGCTCTTTTCAGTTCTGATTGAGTACAATTACAGGATGTGAGAGAGCATTTCAAAATATTCAAGTGGTTCTAGAAGCCTGAGACTGGAAACAAATCACAGAACCACTTTTCATCTTGTCAGTTGCCGACATCATGCTTAAAGAATTCTTATAGCAAAACAAATGCCTATTTAGAGTATTAGCCATTCTGTTCCCTGGTATCAAATCAAAGCAGTAGTTCCTACAAAGAATGTTGGAAAATATGCAATCATCGCTTTAAAAATATATACATGTGCAAAATTCATTATTACTCAGGCTGTTCATATCTCACAAAGATAGCACCACAGCACATTTCACAACCCACACTCCCTGGGCCAAAAAGGCATTAGTCCAGGCCTAAACAATGTTAAGATTATAAATATATCCGTATTTCATCTAGCATAAAAGCATTTATGAATCTAAGCAGTATGATTTTGGTATATATTATTGCTGATTTTCAGGTATGCTGAGGAAAAGCCATAAGATTTAGTGGCAGACAAGCCTCTATTCACACATCTAGTCCAGTATATCTTCAACTTTAGCTGCACTTTAGGATCAGCTGGGGGGCCCTTATAAATCCCGGTACCTAGGTCAAACCCCCAATCAATTAAATCAGACATACTACTCGTGGGAGCCCACGCATCAGTCTTCTTTATAGCCTTCCAAGTTTTCCCATATAAAGCCAAGGTTAAGAATGACTGCTCTAGTTATAGTCTGCTGGTATGGCCAAGAGTGTGGGAGCTATCTTTGGGAGTGTTGGTAAGGGGTGGGTGGCTAAAGGCAGCATTTACTATTAATATAGGCTGGCACTTCCCTAAGTGCTTTCCTTGTAGTAACATTTAATCCACCCAAATGGGTAGAAACTATTATTATCACCACCATTTTACAGATGCAGAAACTGGAAAAGAGATAGGTCATACAACTAGGAATGGTGAAACGGGGATTCCAATCCAGGTATTTGATTACACAAGGATATTTATTTAACAACTATGTTTAAGTTCATATAATACACCAAGGACAGTGTCAAAATACTTGGAGTCTCCAAATGCTTAATGCGATAAACAAAGAGATACATTCTACTGATAAACACCAAATTATGAGCAACTGCCTTCCCACATGTGCTGGAATTAAACATGAAAAAAATAATGCTGCCCTCAATAGTATCTTGGGAAAACTGTCAATGCTAACTGAATTAATAGATAAAGCTAACTAAAGGTGACCAAAATTCTATTTCCATTGATTTACGTCTGGTTTCCAAGAGGTCCGCAAAGTAGAATCATAGCCACTGTGATTCTAACAACATTGAACCAAATTGTAACTGTACTATTCACACAGATTTAGCACCCAGATTAAACAATGCTGAAGGAACAGAACTCATAAGAGCTGAGAACGGATTCTATAGTGTAATTCGCATTCTCTCTAACCCTCTGGAAATGGAGCACTGTTTAAGACATGACTTCTGCAGGGGTAATTCCAGGGGCAAGGCGGCTGCAATTAAAATGACTTCATTTATGTGCAGTATAAGAAACACATTTCTCCACATCCTACAACCTGGTGCTGACTTTCTGCAGTCACAAAGAAAAGGCATAAGAAGACCATCGAAGACTTAAGCTACATTTTATGCCGCTGTTTACATGAAGAGAATTTCCTGTATTTAAGAGAATCCTACAAGTTGAAAAGCAACAATTTGAAGATATTACATACATTGTCCCTGAAGTCTAGAGACAAACAAACCAATTTAGACCCAAATCTGAATTAAAATGGTTTTATATAAGTAAATGTCAGAAAATTAATAAATGTGAGTTTGAAACCAATTCTTGATTACCTACAAGTGTTATTTCAGGACCATTAGAACGAGTTACTGTCACCTTCAAATACTTACACCATCTTCTGGTAAATCTCCAATGAGGTCTTCATTTCTTTAGCTGTTTTACCATTTAAAAGTATTTCCAAAGGGGTTTTATGCTATTCACAGTCATTTATTGCTCGGTGTGAATTAATCTTTTAAGAGTAAGATTTTCTATGGTTTTAGGAAAGAGAGTATGTGGGTCCTGAGACCTGGAAACGGTAGGGAGAGGAGCTGATATCCAGAATGTAAGAAACAGAATGTGTGCAAAGTCTGAGGATGCCAAAGGCAAAGTCAGTCATTTCCCGAGTTTATCTTGGAACCACCTTCAATAAGAAAGCAGGAGACATCTGAGAAGGGAAACTAGAAAAACTGCCTTTTCCTCTGTTTTTGATAATACACATTTCCTATGGCTAATTAAGACGATGATTTTTATGATACACAGAGACAGATATTTTAATTATAGGTAACCCCTTTAGCACTGACCAAAATATGAAAACAAGTATATTGAAATCCTTAAAAAGGAACAAAGAGAAGAAGAAAAAAAAAAAGGAAAAGAAGAATTCATATCATCATCACCATCATCACCATGCCCATTGTCATAATTTGGCTCAATAAATCACCAGAGAGATTAGGTGCTTCATGAAGTTGTGCCAAATGAGGCAAGATTGATTGCAAATAAGAACCAAATTGGCATAAATTTAAAAAGCTACTGAACTGACCATATTGAAGTGCAGAGAAATCACACCACAAAATATATAAAGATTCAAACATGTAATAAAAATCAGATTAAAGAAATAAGGTTTAAGAAGCAAAGAATAAACAGAAAACCGTGATGATCTCCAAATGATAGAAATATTGAAGTAATTTGAAAGTATATCATGCACAGTATAAAGGTAACTTCAAATAACCTTATGCTTAAGGAAGACACCGCTGATTCTTGTCACTGTATTGATATAAAAAGCAATGTATCATACTCTCGCTATCACTCTCGTTTATGAAATTTAGATTCATTTCTCCCAAAAGAGATGGAAATAAGGAAGAGAAAGAGAAGTGAGAATTATGACCTCACACAATGAATTTCTAATGATAAATATGAAGAGAATAATGTCAATTCTAGAAATTAAATATACCATTCTTAAGACAATAAGGGCAATGTGGCAATAAGTGAAATATTCCCATTCATTGAGGAAATATTTTAAGAAATAAATTTGAGAAAGGGTGGAAAAATCATTATATCAGTTCCCAGTGCTGTAAAACAAATCTCCCAAAAATTTAGTGGCATAAAACTATAGCAATGCTATTATTTCTCATGATTCTTATTTGTTAGGAATCCATAAGCAGCTTGTCGGGCAGATGTTTTTCTCAGAGTCCTTCATGATGCTCCAGATTGTAGGTCCAAGTGGAGCAGCTGGTGGTTGACCAACCATCTCTCTCTTTGTGTGGTCTCATAGTTTTTCCATGTGATCTGCAGATGGAAAAGTTTGGACTTCCTTACAACGTGGTGACCTCAAGGTTGTGGGATTACTTACATTAATCTCAGGACTCCAAAGCAAGTTTTCCAGTGAGCAAGGTGGAAGCTGAATTTCCTTTTATGACCTAGCCTTGGAAGTCATCTATCAACACTTCCATCAAAGTTTTCAGTCAAAACAGCTGCAGCAGTTGGGGCACCTGGGTGGCTCAGTCGGTTAAGCATCTGCCTTCAGCTCAGGTCATGATCTCAGGACCTTGCTCTACGGGGAGCCTGCTTCTCCCTTTTCCCCTCCCCTGCTCTTTCCCCCTGCTCCTGTTCAAATGCTTCGTGCACGCACACACATTCTCTCAAATAAATAAAATCTTTTTTAAAAAATTAAAAAAAAAAAACAGCTTCAGCAGTCTTCTCTGTTTCAAGTGCATGGGATATAAATCTAATCTCTCTATGGAAGGAGTATGAACGAAATATTGCCAGCAGATCATGCAGGTTGGGAGATACCATGGAGATCATCTTTGGAAAGTATAATCTATCACGGCAGTGTTTCCTATGCCACGTGACCTTCTGACAATATGTCTTTCATATTTCTTCCATTGAAAGGTTAGCTTTATATCCCATGCTAACTTACATTTTGCTAGACCCTGGGAACAATAAAGACAGTAACAGAATAAAATAGCGAAGTATTTCATTTAATCCTATCATTACTCCCATTTATAGTTTCAAAAATTGAGCTTCAGAAAGTCTACTTAGCATGTTCAAGATCATACTGCAAATAGCTAATATAACCAATAGCCCTCATAAAACCAGTTTATCACTGAATTCTTATTTATTATAAAGGCCTACTTCTCAAAACACTTTTCAGTGGAAGCTCAGCAGCAGACCCACCAAAAATGATGGGAAAATATTGAGGTTAGCCCCACAAAGTTCTTGCCAGGGCTGCAAAGATCAGACTCTTGGCTTGTCTATCAGTACTGTTCTAAAATATATTACTTAACTTCATCCATATCACCTTCCCATTCCATATCAGTTGTTACGATTTTATTTTAACTTCATTTAATCTAATATCAGTTTTCTCTCCTAGCAAACAACCAAGCCTCCAATTTAAAAAAGAAAATACTGTCTGGTATAAATTCCCTCAAATTCCCTCCACTCCACATCAAGTTTATCTTGAACCATGTATCTCTTTTCATTGGATTCCTACTTCTACTCAAAGCCAATCCCTTCCCCTGTACTTTGGATCCCCTCCCTTCCTGTCTGCTCTGAGAATTTTCTGTCTTAATTATGTCCATTTATTTTACCTTCTACCTCTTTTCTCTATTGGATCTTTCTCTTCCTTTTAAAAACAAGTTCACATTCCTTATTCTGGGAAAAATAACCCTGCCCTCGTCTCTCTCCTTCTCATTTATGCTGCTTCCCTGTCCAGGTTTCCTTTCAGGTCCAAACTGCTTATCACAATGGTCTGCACTGCATGGATTCCCTTTATTATGTCCTACTCACTCTGACTCATTTTGGTCTGGTTTCAGCCTCTCATTTCCTTCAAGTTATTCTTTCAAATGACACAGCTCTGTAATGCAACTTTATGACTAGTGATATGATAGTTGCATATGCCTCCTTTTTTAGTAAAGACCCTTCTCGTAGCATTTATCCTAGGGTCAGTATTTGCCACGGATAAAGTTTTTACCTGATGCATTTAATCAGCTTCTCACTAAAATTACTTATTCCCTTTCCTTTGTGTATATACCCAGAAGTGGAGGTGCTGGATCATATGGTAGTTCTATTTTTAATTTATTAAGCAACCTCCATATGTTTTCCATAGTAGCTGCACTAGTTTACATTCCCACCAATAGTTTACAAGGGTTCCTTTGCCTTCTCGTCCTTGCCAGTATTTGTTATGTCTTGTCATTTTGATAATAGCCATCCTAACAGGTGTGAAGTGATATCTCTTTGTGATTTTAATATGTATTTCCCTGGTGATTAATGATGTTGAGTATCTTTTCAAGTACCTGTTGGTCATTTATATGTCTTCTTTGAAAAAATGTCTATTTACGTTCTTTGCCCATTTTTTATTTGGGTCATTCAGGTAGTTTGTTTCTTTGCTATTGAGTTATATGAATTCCCTGTATATTTTGGATATTAACCCTTATCAGATATGTGGTTTGTAAATAGTGTCTCCCATTTCATATGTTGCCTTTTCATTTTATCTATGGCTTCCTTTGCTGTGTAAAAGATTTTTAGTTTGATGTAGTCCCACTTGTTTGTTTTTGTTTTTGTTGCCGTTGGTTTTGTTGTAAAATCCCCTCAAAAAAGCATTGCCAAGACCACTGTCAGGGAGTTTACCCCCTCCTCTTTTTTGGAGTTTTATAGTTTCAGGTCTCATATTTAAGTTTTTAATCCATTTGGAGTTAATTTTTGTGTATGGTGTAAGATAATGGCCCAGTTTCATTTTTTTTGCATGTGGCTATCCAGTTTTCCCAATTCCACTTATTGAAGACTATCCTTATCCCATTGTATTTTTTTGGCCCCTATGTCAAAAATTAATTGAACATATATGCATGGTTTATATCTGGGCTCTCTATTTTGTTCCATTGATCTATATTTGTCTGTTTTTATACTGGTGCCATACTGTTTTAGTGAATATAGCTTTATAATATAGTTCAAAATCATGAAGTATGAGGCCTTCTGCTTTGTTCTTTCTTAAAAATTGTTTTGGCTACTCAGGACCTTTTGTAGTTCCATATAAGTTTTAGGATTGTTTTTCTCCCTTTTGGGGTATATACCCAAATGAAACAAAATCATTATCTCAAAGATAATGATATCGGTACTCTTATGTTCATAGAGCATTATTTATAATAGTCAAAGTGTGGAAGCAACCGTAGTCTGTCAATGGATGAATAGATTTTTTTTAAATGTGAGATATATAAATGTAGCATTACTTAAAAAAAAAAAAAAGAAAGAAAAGGAAATCCTGTCATTTGTGTCCTCATGGATAGATGAAACCAGAGGGCATTATCCTAAGTATAATAGCCAGACAGAGAAAAACAAATACCTCATAGTATTATTTTTATGCGGGATTCAAACAAAACAAAACAAAACATAGAACTCATAAAAAAGGAAGTAGGAAAGTGGTTGCTAGGTACTGGCGGGGGTGAAGAAATAAGAAAAGATAAGTCAAAGGGTACAAACTTTCAGTTATAAGATGAATAAGGTCTGGGGATCTAATGTACAACATGATCACTATAGTTGATAACACTGTATTGTATAATTGAACTTTGCTAAAAGAACAGAACTTAAATGTTCTTACAGAAAGAAGAAAAGATGGAAGGAAGGAAGGAAGGAAGGAAGGGAAAAGAAGAAGAAAGAAAGAAAGAAAGAAAGAAAGAAAGAAAGAAAGAAAGAAAGAAAGAAAGAAAGAAAGAAAGGAAAATATGTGAGATGATGAAAGTGTTAATTAACTCTATGGGAAGACTCCTTTCACAATGTAGACATGTATCAAATCATCATGTACATTTTAAATATCTTACAATCTTATTTGTCAACTATATATCATAAAGAAGAAAAAATAGCCTCATGACTCTTAAAATACCAGTTAGAAGAGGCCAAAAATGTTTTCACTTCTTTACTTCTCTTTCAAGCCTACATGGCTTTCAGAGTACATTTTACCCATAATTAATATCCAGATGCTTTTTATAGTTAAGTGCTTATCTCTTAAAGTCCAGCATGGCAAGATCAGCCACAGTCAGGACTAGGAAAGGCTATAAAGACATATTTTATCATTAATGTCCTCACAGGCAGGGCTGGCCACTGTCTTAGTCTGCTCATGCTGCCGTAACAAAATATAACAGAGTGAGTGGATTAAAGAACAGAAATTTATTTCTCACAATGCTAGAGTCTGGAAAATCCAAGACCAAGGTGCCAGCAGATTTGGTTCCAGCTGAGAGCTCTCTTCCTGGTTTACAGACAGCCACCTTTTCACTGTGTCCTCACTTTACCTTTCCTCTGTGTGTGCACACAAAGAAAGGAAATGATTTCTCTTTTTTCTTCTTCTTAAAAGGCCACTAATCCCATCATAAGAATTCAACCCTTATGACCTAATATAACCCTAATTATCTCCCAAAAGCTGCACCTCTTCTTCATACCAGAACATTGGGAGTTAGAGATTTAATATATGAATTTAAGGAAGATACACATTCAATAATAGCTATCCTACAGTTGGTTCCAAAGGTCCCAAGACTAACAACCGATTTCAAGATTGTAGTTCAATTCAGAATTATGAACTTCCTCATGAGCTCTGAATGTGACAAGAACCATAAGTGGTAGTTTCTTGTTCCAAGGTTAATGTCAGGCTTGTGGTAATCACCTACACTCTCCATCATACGTGAATAAGTCTTTGAAATTTTCACAATTTTGGGTCATGATGAATCTTTATTAGCTTTGGGTATTCTTGTGGATTCCAAATTAGGACATATTGAAGAATAGCAGCCAAAGAGGTAGATGCTTAGGTAAAGACAGGGGATTGAACATACATATTTAATTTGAACCCTTCCTGAGACTACACCAAAACTGCAATTAAAAGATTTTTTTTAAATGCATAGGGGCACCTGGGTGGCTCAGTTGGTTAAGCATCTGACTCTTGATCTCAGCTGAGGTCTTAATCTCAGGCTCATGACTTCGAGCCCCACATTGGGCTCCATTCTGGGCATGGAGTCTACTTAAAAAAATTAAAAAGGCATATACCAGTAGACACACAGATCAATGGAACAAAATAAAAACCCCAGAAATAAACCCACAATGATAATTAACTTATGACAAAGGTGACAAGAATATACAATGGGTAAAAGACTTGACAGTGCTGGATTTCAAAGTAGAAGTTTCAAGGTCTCATTTCCATTGAGGGCAACTCAGCCTCTTATGGCTACAGGGCCTATACTTATTTCCAGGAGTCACATAAAAAACAATGCATAATTCCTTGGAAAAGTGGAAAAGAGAATGGCATTTCCCCCTTTGTTTCAGCTAGTCTGTTAATCCTCTCTCTTAGAGTAGGGATTTGTAGGTCTAGATTTATATCATAAATTGAGATCCAGTCCATATTCATATGGAGCTCAGAATGATGCTACAGTTCAGCATATGACCAAATTTACTGGCTCTGTGGGGCAAGCCAAGAAGACTTTGGATGTGGCATTAAATCACCTCTTTAGAGATGTAGTAGGTGGGGATGCAAGGAATCATCTGGGAGGTACACCAATCTGGCACTCAAAGAATGGTAGACAAAAGGTAAGTAATGCATTGCTGCAGAAATAGATCAGTACAGAAGATGAGTTTCTGGATATATCAAGGCTAATACCTAGAATGAACTAACGTAACACTTGGAGGGGAAAGTTATCAAAAAGATAAGCTTTATCTGAATTATTATCTGAACAAGGAAAATTGGAAGCCTAAGTCAAATGCTCAGGGGTAAATTGTATATCAGATCCGGAGAATAATAAAACAAACTGGACATAAGAGGATTGAATAAGAAAGAATCAGAGAAGCAATCATGAATTTCAAATACTTAAATATTTGTTTCGTGAAGAGGAATTAGAATTACTTCTGAGATCTCTTATTTTTGGTACTGGGTATAACCCACTGAATCTATGCTGTGATCAGTCCACAAGGAAGGATGGATCTTCACTCAAATTTGGTTCATATGTAGAGATGGTGCATCACTATATACACACTAAGAGTACATGGACAGTTTTAATACTCATATAACAAAGCTTTCCAGGGAAAGCAATGCAGGTTCCCAGGCAGGTCTGAAAATGGCTTGAGGACAGCAGGGAAAGGATATTAGCTTAGCTTTTACTGTAATAAAGCAATGGGGTTGGAGAGAGGAGTCCCTCAAGCAGATCAATGTTTGTGTGGTTCAAACTTTCTGCTGGTGTCAAAGGAGGAAATAAACTGGATTTTCTTATAAGCTTGCCCAGATGTAGGTAAAGTGAGTGATGGGGTTTGAAAGTTGTCAACAGTCAAACATCAATAATAAGGTCAAATTCTTTATTACAATCTAGTATACTGAATTTTGAAATAGTAGAAGTTATACTTAAGAGGAAAAATCTAATTTGTACAGATTGTAAATATTAAAATGATGAAGAATTTATGGAAGGCTGATTATTGTCTTCTTGAGATTCTATGGCTATACTTTTGTATAATAAATAAGGTGCCTTAGAAACACCTAATTATTTCAATTCCTAGATTAAACAAAGATGGTCTCAAATGCAGAACTTTAGAGGAATATTATAATTGCTTTTGTACAGCATATGATACAATACTCATATTATAAGAGTTAAATAATAACTAAATCAGATGAATATTTTTACCACTGTTTTAGTTCCAAATCAGATAAATCCACAATGAGTTGGAAGAATAAATGAAGGTGAACAGAGCTTCATTCAAGTAAAACCAGTCTGGATAATTCAAGAAACGCACTTGATTCAAAGATATCTTTTAAGTTTGAGAGTTCTCAGATATCAGTTTTAAGGGAATATTTCCACTTCAATACCTATTTGATAGTAATGTTTTTTAATTACTGCTCATTTTTGCATAATATTCCATATACATAAGAAAATGTCCCTTTGTCTTATAAATTATAATCTCATTGTCTATAAGTCTTATGTTAAAGATTACCAGTCAGTGCCCAGTGTACTACCTTCTGAGAAAAAAAGTAATCACACATATATGTCAAAATAACACTAGCTAAGGGTTGCAATAAAGGCAAATGAATAAATATGCATGTTTATTATTTTTGTCAGGGTATATATTTTTAGCTCTGAAAAATGCTTTAAACTTAAATATGATGGCAAACTAAATGTTAACCTATGACTGCCTGAAATCCTACAATTGAAGGAGATTAGATTGAAAATTGACAATATTACAAAATAGTGTACAGTTGACCCTTGAACAACACGGGTTTGAACTGCACAAGTCTACTTATATGTGGATATTTTTTAATAAATAAAATACAGTAGTGTAAATATATTTCCTTTCCTTATGAGTTTGTTAATAGCATTTTCCTTTCTCTAGCTTATTTTATTGTAAGGTTATAGGCTACAGGGTCTAATATATATAACATACCAAATATATGTTAATGGACCATTTGTGTTATCAGTAAGGCTACCAGTCAAGAGTAGGCTACCAGGAGTTAAGTTTCTGGGGAGTCAAAAGTTATACATGGATGAGAGGCAGCATTCATGGAGACTCCTCTCCAGGAACAAAGGAGGTGGCTGGTGCCATTTCCCTCCCCTCCCCTCAGCATAAACACAGAACCACCTGAGGGAGTAGTTCAGTGTTGACAACTTGTTTACACCAAGCTCCCACCCCCAACCCCACCCCCTACCCCGGGGCTCTAGAGAAACTGCCCTTCTCAGTCAAGCCTGCCTCAGTTCCAGAGTGGTGGGCCCCTCCCCCAGAAGACCAGCACAGATCCCTACCCACACCACATTTTCCAACCAGAGAGTTCTGCAGTGCCTCAGTTATGGTGGAGTTAGGGTCAGGTCTCACTTCTCAAGCAGACAAAAATGCATCTACTTAAAACTTGCCACATTCAGGCCAGGGACCAAACACTGCCCGCAACTGGCAAGGAGAGCCTGTAGACAATTGGCCTGTAGACAATTGGCCTAAAGGATAGAGCAGCCACAACACAACAGCATAGTACTCACAACACACACCAGAGACATTCCCTCAATCCTCAGGCACTGAGCACTACATGACTTCTTCATAAGGCCATTATTTTCAGGAGCAGGAGAAATAACTGGCTTTTCTAACATACAGAAGAAGGCAGACTTAGACAAAATGCCAAGATAGAGGAATTTATCCCAAATGAAAGAACAAGATAAGGCCACAGCCAGAGATCTAAGCAAAATAGATATAAGTAACATGTCTGATGGAGAATTTAAAGCAACAATCATAAAGATACTCACTGGGCTTGAGAAAGGAATAGAAGACATCAGGGAGACAATAACCATAGAGATAAAAGAATCAATCAGAAATGAAGAATGCAATAAATGAGATTGGAAACCAGCTTGATGCAATGAACAGCAGGCTGGAAGAAGCAGAGTAATGAATTAGTGACATAGAAGACAAAAAATGGAAAATAATGAAGCCAAACGAAAGAGAGAAAGAATTAGGGAACACAAGAATAAACTTAGGGAACTCAGTGACTCCATCAAACGTAGTTACATTTGTATTATAGGAGTCCCAGAAGAAGAAAAGAGAGAAAAGGGGGAAGAAGATTTATTTCAGGGCGCCTGGGTGGCTCAGTTGGTTAAGCAACTGCCTTCAGCTCAGGTCATGATCCCAGGGTCCTGGGATCGAGTCCCGCATAGGGCTCCCTGCTCTACGGGGAGCCTGCTTCTCCCTCTCCCACTCCCCCTGCTTGTGTTCCCTCTCTCACTGTGTCTCTCTCTGTCAAATAAATAAATAAAATCTTTAAAAAAAAAAGAAGATTTATTTCAAGAATTAATAGAAAATTTTCTCACTCTGGGGAAGGAAACAGACATCCAGATCCAGAAGGCACAGAGAATTCTCATCAAAATCAACAAAAGCAGACCAACACCAAGACATATTGTAATTAAATTTGCAAAATATGGTGATAAAAAAATCTTAAGAGCAGAAAGACAAAAAAAGTCCTTAATTTACAAGGGAAAACCCATAAGGCTAGCTGGAGATTTCTCAACAGAAAGTTGTTAGGTCAGAAGGGAGTGACATGTTATTTTCAAAGTGCTGAATGAGAAAAATCTGCAGGCAAGAATATTCTATCCAGAAAGGCTATCATTCAGAATAGAAGAAGAGCTAAAGAGCTTCCCAGACAAACAAAAACTAAAGGAGTTTGTGACCACTAAACCAGCCCTGCAAGAAATTGTTAAAGGGGATTCCTTAAGTGCAAAGGAGATGCCAAAAGTGACAAAGACAAGAAAGGATCAGAGAAAATCTTCAGAAACAATGACAAAACAAGTAATAAAATGGCACTAAGAACATATCTATTAATAATTAATTTGAATGTAAATGCACTAAACACTCCAATCAAAAGAGGTAGGGTATCAGAATGGATTAAAAAAAAAAAAAAGATCCATCTCTATGCTGTCTACAAAAGACTCATTTTAGACCTAAAGATAACTGCAGGTGGAAAGTGAGGGAGTGGAGAAACACTTTTTATGCAAATGGATGTCAAAAGAAAGAAAGGCAAAGAAGGGCATTATATATTCTCAAAGGGGACAATCCAACAAGAAGATATAACAACTGCAAATATTTATGCACCCAAAATGGGAGCACCCAATATATAAAATAATTAATAACAAACATAAAGGAACTCATTGATAAAAACACAATAATAGTAGGAGAGTTTTACACCCCACTTACATCAATGGACAGATCATCTGAACAGAAAATAAACAAGAAAACAATGGCTTTGAATGACACACTGGACCAGATGGGCTTAAAAGATATATTCAGAACATTCCATCCAAACCAGCAGAATACACATTCTTTTCAAGTGCACATGGAATATTCTCCAGAACAGATCACATATTAGACCATAAAACAGGCCTCAACAAATACAAAAAGGTTGAAATCATACCATGCACCTTTTCTGGCAACAGTGCTATGAAACTAAAAATAAACCACAAGAAAAAATTTGGAAAGACCACAAATAGATGGAGGCTACACATCATGCTGCGAAACAATGAATGGGTCAACCAGGAAATCAAAGAAGAATTACAAAAATACATGGAAACAAATGAAAATGAAAACACATTTTGATGAAAATGAAAACCTTTGGGATTCAGCAAAAGTGGTCATAAGATGGAAGTATATAGCAATACAGGCCTACTTCAAGAAGCAAGAAAAATCTCAAATAAACAACTTAACTTTACACCTAAAGGAGCTAGAAAAAAAGCAACAAACGAAGTTTAAAGCCAGCAGAAGAAAGGAAATAATAAATATTAGAGCAGAAATAAATTATAAAGAACTAAAAAAGAACAACAGAATGGATCAATGAAACGAGGAGCTGATTCATGGAAAACATTAATAAAATTGATAAACCTGAAGCCAGACTTATCAAAAAGAGAAATGACCCAAATAAATAAAAATCACAAATGAGAGAGGAGAAATAACAACCAACACCACAGAAATACAAACAATTATAAGAGAATATTATGAAAAACTATATGCCAACAAATTGGACAACCTGGAAGGATTGGACAAATTCCTAGAAACATATAAACTGCCAGAACTGAAACAGAAATGAATAGAAAATTCGAACAGACTGATAACCAGCAAAGAAATTGAATCAGTAATCAAAAAAAAAAACAAAAACAAAAACAAAAACAAAAAAAACTCCCAACAAACAAAAGTCTGGGGTCAGATGAATTCACATGCTAATTCTACCAAACATTTAAAGAAGAGTTAATACCTTCTCAAACTGTTACAAAAAATAGAAGAGGAAGGAAAAATTCCAAATTCATTCTATGAGGCCAGGATTACCCTGATACCAAAACCAGATAAACACTCCACTAAAAAAAGAGAACTACAGGCCAATATCCCTGATGAACATGGATTCAAAAATTCTCAATAAAATACTAGAAAATCAAATCCAACAGTACATTAAAAGAATCATACACCACAATCAAGTGGGATTTATTCCTGGGTTGCAAGGGTGGCTCAATATTCACAAATCAATCAATGTCATATATCACATTAATAAGAGAAAGAATAAGAACCATATGAACATTTCCATAGATGCAGAAAAAGCATAGACAAAGTACAACATCCATTCATGATAAAAACAAAGTAAGTTGAGAGGGAACATACCTCATATCATAAAGGCCATATATGAAAAACTCACAGCTAATATCTTCAATGGGGCAAAACAAGAGCTTTTCCTCTGTGGTCAGAAAAAAGACAGGCATGTCCACTCTCACCACTGTTAATTAACATAATAATGGAAGTCCTCGCCACAGCAACTAGACAATAAAAAGAAATAAAAGGTGTGCAAATCAGCAAAGAAGTCAAACTTTCACTATATGCAGATGACATGACACTCTATAAAGAAAACCCTAAAGACTCCACCAGAGTTAAAAAAGTTTTATGTGGATTTTCAACTGTGGTGGGGAGGGTGGGAGGAGGAGTCTGTGCCCCTAACCCCCATGTTGTTTAGGGGACAACTGTACTTAGATCCACCTAGCAGAATAATCTATATTCCTCAATATTTTCAAGAGGAGGATTAAATCAGGCATATGTGTGCTATTTTGTACACACCCACCTCACCAATCTTTGTGACAGATCAAAAATTACTGAAGCAGAGGGTCTGACTTTGCTGATCCATCATTCCCATGTCATTACACGTATGGTTCCCAGGTGAGTTAACAGTTTAAGGCTGTGTGTACTTGGGACTACCAGATCTCCTCTGCTATCTTGAAGTAATCACTGAGTCTAATCACATGCTACTAAAAAAGCAGCATTGCAATATTCTAGTACACTGCAATTTGACATGGAGCAAGTACCAGCCCCAACAAATCTTCAGCTCAGTATTGTTTTCAAAAAACTGAAGAGAAAATTCTTACCACATTACCATTTCAGTTAAATAATTCCACAATAAGGCAGCTCTCCACTTAATTTTCAATCTATGTTTTTAGTAAAAGGTACATTTGAAGATTGAACCCTTCTCTGTATATATTTCATTCCAATAAAAGTACCTAGTACTTTTTTTGTGATAGCTGCTTAATATTTTTATACTCTTTTTTCTCCATTTCTAATCAATATGGTTACATAAACTTTATGAAGGGACACAAAGTTTTTTCATTCCAATTTCACACATGATGCAGGTGCTTCAGAATAGAGTTTGGAACTAACCACTGGGAGAGAATGGAAGAGATGAGAAGCTAGAAGTATGAATCTGCAACTGATCATTGAAACATTGCATTATGAAACTGAATTCAATAAAGCGATCATTGGCTATTCTGATAATCCTGCAAAAATGATTGGTGGTGAACTAAAATTAAAGGTAAATAAGTAGAAATAGCCTCCCCCAATAAAAATCCATAGTGAATTTTTTACTCATGTGTAGTTAGTAAAGAAACTGTGGAAAATACTTAAAATAAAAAGAGAAAATTAAAATCATATAATCCTCTCATTTAGTAATATCTCCCTACTATTAACATGTTAGAGTTTTACTTCCAATAATACTAGTTTGTGTGTGTGCACATGTGTGTGTGTGTGTGAATGTGTCCCTAAAAATATTGCTGTATGTTTTGTGTCTGCATATAAAGATAAATAGGCAAATAGAAGCATGCTGCTAGCTTTCATTTTTCTTAGTGTTACACTATAATTTTTCATGCTGTTAAATTTCCTTCAAAATTACTAATTTTGGGGTGCCTGGGTAACTCAGTTGGTTAAGCAACCAAATCTTGATTTTGGCTCAGGTAATGATCTCAGGGTCCTGGGTTTAAGCCCCGTGTCCAGCTCCACATTCAGCCTCTCCCTCTGCCCTTCCCCTGGCACTCTCTCTCTAAAATAAATAAAGTCTTTAAAAAAATACTAATTTTATGTAACTATATAATTTCCCATATTATCGATATGTTACAAATTATTTTTCCCCCATTATCAAACATTAAGTTTGTGTCCAAGGAGAGGGTTGAATGTGTTTGTCATAAATAATATGTCAACAGTCATACAGTTATATATAAAGATTTGTACTCATCTCCTGGTATTCCTTTGAATATAAGAAGTGCTTTTCTGGGTCACAGTATTTTGCCATTAAATAGTTATCCATATTTATTCACAAATGGGTCACACCAGTTTACAATCCCATCAGCAGTTCATCATAATGGCCTTTGTAACACACCCTTACCATCACTGAAATTGCCCTCTTAAAAAACAACTTCTACAACATTATACAGGATTATGATACACTGTTTCAAGGTTTTTTCTATGATTATTTTTCTATGATTTCTATGAGGCCAGGTATATTTCTTTCTGTGAATTATAGCTCCATGTTCTTTTTATATTTTTATATTGAATTACTAAAGAGCTTTTTGTTATTATTTATTTGTAGGGACACAGTTTTAAAAACTAATTATTTTTAAGTTCTACGTTCACTCTCTAAAATCAAATGAGTCTGCTTCAAATAAGCATTACTAACTCGCCTATATTTCTAAATAAATAAAAGATTAGACACAGAAAAGAATACACCAAGAGAACATTTCTTGCTTTCTTCTTTCACAGAGACCTCTAGGCATGTTTTTTGTATTTGCATCTTTAACTTGAGTAGAATGCATACATTTTACATGAGACCAGGAGTCACCATTTTTCTCTGACATCCCCTTCATCTTTTTGAGATCTCACCGTGCATAATGGATGTGTCCACTTACACAAGTACAATGAAATTTGATGAATTGTGGAAAAGCATTCTTTTGTGGGGAAAGAGTGACACACATATCTTTGGAATGCAAGGAATTTGACCCTAAGTAGACAGAGTCACATTTTATGTAAATAGTGCTCTAGGGCAGTAACTTTCATCAACTTAAACCACTATGTTCATATTAGAGAAATAACAAAAGAATTGCTAAATTTTTCATAAGCTTTCATTAGAGAGAAGGACGATGTTCACCAAGCAAAAGTTGGTGTTGAAACTACAAATGCAATGTTGTGTGGGGAATTCCATGTCCAGAAACTGCCCTCTTGACAACAGGACAGTTTTTGACCTTTGACTTTTAACAAATTGTGGTCAAGTTAAAACACTACCTGGAAATCCTCCAGTTAACATCTGCATTATATTGCAACTATGTTAAGAAATAGGAGAGAAAGATACTGAAATGTGAAAATCGTTTGATCAAAATATTTCAATTTTGTTAAATGGCATGAGTTGCTTATATAATACACTATTTTTAAAAATCCACGAGCCAATTAAAGACAGATTGCATGGATAAAAACATATGCAAGAATGAGGACCTAAACAATATGTTTTTAAAGTAGGTTTGATGTATTTATGCAAATATTTCCCTGATTATAGGCACAAGGGCCCATGCCATATGCATAAAAAAGATTATATATTAGGTCATAAAAGACTTCATAAATCTAAAAATGTAGAAATAATACAAAAAGCATTCTCTGGCCATAATACAACAAATTCAGTAATTAATACAAAATATGAAACAAAAGTCTTTCCATTTAGAAGTCATTTTATTTGTTTAAATTTTAAAAACTAAAATCTTGTTTAAAAAACTTTTAGATCAAAGAACTGTAAACCCAAAATTCAAAATATCCAGAAAGTAATGATAATGGAGATAGTATATATTTTGGATGTAAACCATAAAAAAGAAGAAAAAATGAATAAATATAGAAATAAAAGCAAAATTGAATGAATTAAAACCCAAAAAATGGGAAAAAGCAAATTAGAACTAATAACAAAATTTATTTATTAAAATAAAACAATAAAAGTAATAAAAATCAAAAATAGATCAAGTCTTAGCTCTTATGATCAAGAAAAAGAAAGAATGAAGGAAACCAGGTGCATAGACAGAGAGCTCACAAGAACAAAATAAGCATTGAAACAGAGTAATTTTAAAATGTTAAAACATAACAAATTTAAATCTTGGATGAAATAAGTATTTTCCGGAAATAAGTATCTTCCGGAAAAATATAATATACCAAACTTGGCCACAGAATCTACATAAATCCTTAAAAAAAAAAATCAAACTATAAGTTAAATATAAAAGAGATTTTCCCCAAAATAATAAACAGTAGGCCTTGACAGTTTTACAGAGCATTTTTCTAAACTTAAAAAACAAATAAGCTATTCTAAATCACACTTAAAATAAGATTGCAAATTATTCTAATAAAGTGTGAGTTACACTGATATTAAAATATAAAAAAGATTGCAAACTGGCAAATAAGCAAAAAAGAAATGCTGACCAATTTTCTCTATTTAAGAAAATCTTAAATAAAATAGTAGTAAGCCCATCTAGCAGCACATTAAAATAACAGAGCATCAAGGACAAGTGAAATTTATTGCAGTAGGAAATCTTTTATTACATTTAATTCTCTGTATTGACCCAAGGTGAAAAATCACATGATTATTTTCCTGGTTGCTGAAATGGCATTTGATAAATTCTCTATTGATTATTTTATTTACAAAAAAAAAGCAAAAAATAAAAATCAGTGAAATGTTCACTAACACACGTGGGTGCACACATGTGCACACATATACACATCAAGCCCTGAAACCATCACACCAGATAGGAAAACAACACTGGGAGCAGGAACAAGATGAAAACGCTCACCATTACCATGACTAATGAACAAGGTGCTAAGCCATTGCAATTATGGTACAAAATTTATTTATTTATTTTTAAAGATTTTATTTACTCATTTGACAGAGAGAGAGAGACAGCACAAGCAGGGGGAGTGGCAGGCAGAGGGAGAAGCAGACTTCCCACTGAGCAGAAAGCCCAACATGGGGCTCAATCCCAGGCCCCTAGGATCATGATCTGAGCTGAAGTCAGCTGCTTAACCAATGAGCCACCCAGGCGCCCCTACAAAATTTATTTTTTATTAGAAGTTTAAAAATGAAAGAATGAAGTAACATTAACACTCTTTGAAGATGATATAATTGAACAATTGGAAAATCCAAGATAAGTTATAAGTGAAAAAAATAACGTAACTACACAGCATGAAACCATAAGGTATTAAAGAAAGGTAGTTGTATTTTTTGATAACAGTAGAGAAGGAAGATCTTTCTAATCATGACTCAAAGTGCAGAGGTCATTAAAGTAAGATTGATAAAATTATCAGTGAGTTTTTTAAATGCCACCATAAGAAAAATGAACCCCAAAGACACCATAAGCAAAAAGAAAGACACATCTCATTCCTAAAAATAAAAAAAACCTTGTTGCAGGCAATGTGTAATCCCCGAATATGTAAAAAGGAAAAAAGTCAACAGTTCAATAGAAAAATAAGCAAAGACATGAACAATTCATTGAAAATTAAATAAAAATATCTCCTGAGAAATAAAAATTGTGCAACCTCATTCATCATAAGTGAAATCTTCATTAAAATACAATGACATTTTTACCTATCTTTTAGGTCAATATCCAAAATGTTTGACAAAACACTCTGTTGAGGAGGTTATACGGAAAAAAAGCATTTTCATTCATTCTCGGTAGGAGTACAAAATACCACAACTCTTATGGAGGATAATTTGACAAAATTAATAAAATTAAAAATGCATTTACCCTTTTATCCAGCAATCTTTCTTATGGGAATTAATCCTGCAGGAACACCTGAAATGATTTACACAGAGGGTTATTTTCCTATAGTACTTTTGTGTTAGCAAAAGATTCAGTGACAACTAGCTATTTTCATCTAAAGAGGACTGATTAAATAAACTGGTATAGTTACGTATGTGAAGATTAGGAAAAAGAAAAAAAAAAAAAAAAGACCAAAGAAGGTTCTATACCCTGATACGGAAAATCTCTAGGACATACAGTTAAGTTAAAAAATTATATTCAAGGTACATAACAGTGTCATATCTTTTGTATAGGAAGGTAATAATATATCTTTATGTTTGCCTATACTTACATAAAGAAACACTGGAAGGTTACACAATAACATAATAAAACAGGGTTCCTTAAGGGAGTTCAGTTAATATAGGGTGATCAGGACAGGGGTGATGACTAAATGTCTGAATGCATATCTTTGTATATATCACTTGGATTTGAACTTTATAAATAGACTGTAAACTCAAAAAATATTTTTAATTCAATAGGTATACAATATCTTCCCAAAGTACAAAATATTATATAATAGAAAGGCTGCATAGCAGGTACTTAGTGAAATTTTGTTCAGAGAGTGAATGCATAAGAATAACAATTGTCTCCAAAAAAAAAAAAAATGGAAGGAAGGAAAGAGTGGAGGAATGTAAGGAGACAGAGACAAGGAAGGAGGGAGGAATAAATTCCACTTGATTTGTAAAGTGTTTGCATCTTCCACTTTTATTTGAAGTTAATTTTAAGTATAGCGTTTGATGTCCTATCAGTGAACATTTCATGTGAGTGCCAATAGAGAGTTTCTTGAAGTAATGCTATTTCAAACCTAAAAGCTTATATCCTTTTATGAATACATATTGTGTGATTATTGAGATACCATTCAAATATATACATGCACCATGCATACAAAGTATTAAGTGCTTCATTCAAAAGAAAATTTGAGGTGGGTAGCCCTATTACTTAACTTGGTGTTTTCAATCATAATACAACTTGATTTAAATTTTTAAAATTAGCTTCTAAGAGTTGTATTTCCATTCAACTTGGCTGCATGTTTGAAATGTATTTTAGCCTCATTCCTCATACAATGCTTTTAAGGGGATATTAGAACTGTGCTCCATTTTTCAGATTGGCACTATGTATGTGTTTATGTAGAAATAAGAATGTTTATATATTCATTACTACTACTAAAAAAAATCCCACAATATAAAAAGTAAATTTCAAGCAGTATAATACAGTTTGAGTGAAAGATTCAAGCAGTAAAAAATTAGATGTTTTTGAGAAGATGGGGAATTCCACAGGTATATCATCCCAACTGTGATTTGTTGCCTTCAGTAAGTAGCTCCTGGCTGAACTTTAATCACACATAATCAATTAACTGCTAAATGTATCCGGCCATGTATGGGGAAGGCTGTAGCTGCAGAGGGGTTGGACATCTATTCTTCGGATAGCACACTTTGTCCAAAGAGTATAGCAATATGTATGGCACGAAGCTAACATTCAGACCACAAAACATGTGAGTGTATGAGGAGTGGAAGAGTCCTTGATATGTTGCCCAGCAGGATGTCAACAATGTATGGACAAGTTGGCCCATGATTTCCATTCTTTTCCCCCTTTCCCACAGGGGTGCTTATAGTGATTGTCCTGAACCTGAGCAATCATTGTGTATTGAGCATATGCAACGCAAATAGCTTTCTATATTCATCAATTTCTGGATCAAGGGGTGCCATACCTGGACTTCATGGAGCCACCCCCAGCACCATCCCATGAGGCGCAAGTCTTGCATATCCCTAGAGACCTGGCCTTGCTGCTGTGACTAGAACTGGCTTTTGGATTGTTTCCCTTAGATAAGTGCTATATTTTTAATATTGATCTTTATTCGTTTTATCCTGAATGAATAAATGAGGGGGAGGTATTCTGGATCAGAGGCAGTCTATCATTATTCACTTAAAAAGTAAATAATGACATTGTGATCCCTCATACCCTGATTCTTACCTCAGGGGTGACACGAGAAAAGCCAGATAAAATGTTCTACCGACACAAACTTCAAAGTCTGTATCTCCAAAGGAATGGAGAACAATAGATTTTCTTTGTTTATATCCAGTAGAAAGACAGCTGTCTGTCTCTCCAGGGGAAGGAGAAGAGGAAAAAGAAAAAGAAAACAAACAAACAAAAAACCTTTTGCTCCTTTGAGAGGAGATGGCAAGAATCCTGAGAATGTAAATACATCTTTCCAAGGGCCAGATAAACATTGGATGTCTCCTGCTTTTGTGACCTAGAGATATTGCTAATCCCTGGACTTCAAAGATTTGGGAATGTAAATACCTAGGAAGAGAGCTCTCCATGTTGGGGTTACTGTAGAGCATGAAATCAGCCATAATACCTGGCTTGCTAAAATGTAACGCAGAGGCCGCTGGGGGCAAGGGAGGGTATCGGAGAAGGGCACGGGCCTTTGGAACACGGGGGCCGTGAGACCATTCTGCCCTTGGAATGCTGTGGGAAGTTACCTTCCCTGAAGCTCTCTTAGCCTGAACAGTGGCCCTGTGATCTAAGAGATGTATGCATTGTCCCTTAGGCTATGTTTAGCAGAACACGCAGATTAGCATTTTATCTTTCCCGTAAATCCTCTCAATTTCAGTAAGACCCCTTGTCACACATCACATGCTTGAGAAACAGTGCTAAGGATTTGTGATTATCCTAAAGAACCAATAAAAGCGGGAGCAAAGAAGAGCAAAGGGTCTTCGTCTATGAGCGCTGACCCCCTTGTCTTCTCCTCGCTTTCACCACTAAGTTTGGAGTCATCTTTCATCCATCAGGACAGGGATTGCTGGCCATTCCCGGCACTCCAGTCACTCTGGCATCTTGAAGCTTAACCTAGGGACGTAATCCAAATGGCCACAGACATAATTTTTATGATATGTGAAGAATAAAATGCTTCCAGGAAAAGTGAAAGCAAACATTTCCTAACTTTATGTTCTGTCAATCTCCCTCTTTCAGAAGGCTAGGCCTTCTTACAGGAACACTGAGAAATCCAGGGAGTTTTATTTGCCCACAAGAGGGAGAAAGTATATGTTTATGCAGCAAAGAGAATAATTAAGCTCAAAATTGGTGACTAATATTCTTGGCTGTCATAATCATTAGTATTGTTCACTAATATTTTTATTACCTTCTTGCTCTCCTCTTTCGGTCATGGGGTAAAATTGTACTTAACTGTCCCTTGAAGTTAGACGTAATCATGTGACTGCTATTGACCTATAATATGGGAGTGAAAGGAATATGTCATTTGCAGGTAGAAAGCTTGAAAAACCAGGGCACTATGATCTCTTCCCTAAAGGATAGACACCCTGACACCTGGCATTCCTGAGTGAGGATGATGTGGCCTGGAGCCCAAAGCTAATCCTTGAAATACATATAGAGTGAGCAGAAAACTAAACCTTTGATGTTTTAAGTTATTCAGATACCGTGGTTGCTCGTTATACAGCATACATAGAACTATCCTTTCTGACATAAATACATGTAAAGTAATTGAAAAAATGTTATTGATCTAAAGTTCTAAAAGTTGATACACTTTGAGCTGTTTCCTCCTCTGGGATATGTCCCTCCCTTCCTGGAGCAACATGAAATGTTCAAGAAATTAATTTTCCAGAGATTGCATTTCAGGGGTCAGCACAACCCAAGAAGTCTGATCCATTTCTCATCAAAGTACATTAGATATTCAAGTTAAGATTTTAATTCTGTGAGAACCCTATGTCAACCAGTTTCTAGTCATATGTATATACTTGTACACAGTAAAATTTGAACTCTCTACAAGAAAGTTGCTTAGTTTAAGGAAATCAGCCTTAGTTCATGTGCATGTGAAATTTGGCAACAAACGTTATCTTTAGCCTACTAATACAAATAGGAATTTATTTCAACACATCAGACAGTAAGTGTGAAGAGTCCACAGAATAGTTCCTTTACTTTTCAATATCCCACAAACATGGTCGTTTCAGAAGAATTGTCTGAAAATGTCCTTTAACAAGTTTGTTTTCTAAATTTTCTTGAGTCAAGACTATTTGTTTCCTATAGTTAACCCTTCTTTATTGAGTTTCCATAGTGAGTTTTATTTACTATTTTTGATGTTCCATTGGTAATTAATCAAAAGAATCCTTTTAAATGTCTATCATATACCTACACTTCAAACGTTGAACAGCTGATATCCATGGACTGTTGTGGCAATTCAAGCAATGTTCTACACTCATAAATTGTGTTCATGACATTCTAACTGGAAGCCAGGAAATAATTTACTAATAAATTAACTTGTCATTTTGTAATCTCAGATTTTAAAACTGTTGTTTTTCATTTAAAGAGACAGTTGTACCTCAGAGAAAAACAGATAATTTCCTATTACATATCTGAAATACAGTGGGGAGAAACAGATAAATTACTGCCTTGAAAATTATTACTTATTAAAAGGTTTAAAATTAAACATAAACACAGAGTAAGCAATTACTTATGTAATTCAACACAAAGATACTTCACTAGAAATGCCCAATGATTTAATTTGAGCCAGTGGTATTTGGAAGGCCTCCACTTACAATACCACTATCTACCTTTGTTGTGCCGTTTTTGTTTTAAAAGAGAGAAACCAGATTCTCTTTCTGATGGATCAAGTAAGTAAGCAAGTTTTGTTACTTTCACCCCCATTCACGGAAAAAATAGTCTTAAGATCGTGTTTGATGTCAGCTCTGATTAAATTAAGCCTTTTTCAAATTCATTACTCTCCCAAAATTATTTACCTTCTGAATATATCTATAGAACCTAAAAGAATGACTTTATTAAAAATTAATGACACAGAAAGAATAAATTTGTTTCTACCTAAAATGACTTTTAATAAAAATCCTAAAGTTTTCCAAAGATACTGATAGACCAATCAATGGTTTTTGTTCTGCTTTTGTTTTTATTAAAGTTGGCTTTTCTTATTAAGTCATAGATAAATCAAAATGAGGGGGGAAAAAAAGACAAAAAAATTTTAAATAGACCTGGTCAAAGATGTATCTATTATCAGAGATGCAAACCTGGGGAAAAGTTTTACTTTTATTTTCAATATACTTTCACGAGTGTTTTAAACATTTGTTTTAATGTGTCAAGACTAATTTACTTTCACAGATATAACTAGAGGTAAGTTAAGATTTAAGGACACTAACCTTAAACTTTTTCAGTGTTACTTCCACGTTTATCTAAGCACTAAATAAGCCTAGATTAATGATGGACACTAAATGCCCCAGATTAATTGAATAAATAAGTGATTTTACTGAATTCTTTTGTGTCTAGATAAATTCTATCCCTTCAATCAGTGTTTGAAGACATTTTTATTCAGATCTAATTAGACCAGCTCTCGGGTAGCATTTAGGCCAATCTGTTGATGAACAAGGTGCTATGAGTTGATATTTTAGAAATAATAATGTATCAAATCACATAAATATGTTTTTGTATACAAAAGCAATTCAATGTCGGAGTAACAAAGACAACCTCATCTTTTTTTTTTTTTTAAGATTTTATTTATTTATTTGAGACAGAGAAAATGAGAGAGACAGAGAGCACATGAGAGGGGGGGAGGGTCAGAGGGAGAAGCAGACTCCCTGCCGAGCAGGGAGCCCGATGCGGGACTCGATCCTGGGACTCCAGGATCATGACCTGAGCCGAAGGCAGTCGCTTAACCAACTGAGCCACCCAAGTGCCCCGACAACCTCATCTTTAATTTTAAAATAATCTAGCCCAGATCAAAAATGTGAGAGAGAGAATTTGGTGTTTGCTGTCTAAAGATCATGGATCTTTTATTCTGAGGACAATTAGAGAAGGAAATCTGAGTGATTCCAGCACTTTGCTGTTTCAGAAAAGAAGGTAAAACCCCAGTTTCAGCATGAGGCTGAGAACGGCAGAGGAAATGGATGCCATGCTAGAAAGCTCTGTTATACAGTAGTCAAAATCTAAAAATTAAAAAAAAAAAGCTTTTAAATTCTAAAGAATTAGAATGTATTCAGCCAGATATGCAATTTACATTTTCAGAGATTAAACAAACAAACAAAAATATAATACTTTAATTGCTAAGTAGGTGTTTGGACCAAATGATCTATTAAGTTACTTCTTTATATTAGATCTTTGATTTTATAATACATAAGGAAGCAAAGGAGTTTGGATTTTTCTCTCCCTTTAATATCTAATTTGTCTTTTTTTTTTTTTTTTAATCTCAGAAGAGTAAGTAAGAACAGACCTTGAGTTGAGTCCCAACTTTCTCATCCCTGGCTCCCACACGGTCTCTTGGGAAAGAGCTCCCTCCCTCATTGTGAGTGTTCAGTGAATCAACTCCTCCAAGGGCCTTGGGATTCAAGTGGAAGTTTTACACTGATACTCTGAGGTTTTGGCTCTGAGAAAGGAAGCAGGAATTTTAGGAGTTTTGACATATTATGTATTATTTTGACCCTGCTCTCCCATAAGTTTAAAAAAAAAAAAAAAAAAAAAAAAACTGTTCAGATGAAATTTTTCCCAAATGCCCTGACACCAAAGGCAACCCAGAGACCTCACAGGGGACTTTAAAAGAATACCCATCCCTCTGCCCCATCCTTGACATGGTCTCAGGATACTTGTAGTAAAGAGAATTGGGAGGGGGAGAACTTTAAAGTAACCCAACACTTTTGTATTCCAGGCAGCTGAGACTTGGAATGAGACCTCATTTCCTCACAACATTGCAAAACTGTACCTCTCAAACTTCTAAGGGACTTGAGATATTTTAAGTTATTTTTGTTGGCATCATATAGCACAGAATAGAAGGTCTATAATAAGAAAATAGAGTAATTCTGTCCTCTCTTCACCTCTTTTCCTCACTACTTCTCAAACCAATAACAAATATTTTGTTGATATTTCAGAAAAGGAATGTGACAAGGACTGTTTCATTTTAAAACAGTAACTTTTGAAGCTATTTCCTCTGACTTAAGCATCATGATGCCATATTGCATTCCTTCCAAAGAAGAGGCTAATATTATTTGTTTGTTTTGTTAATCTACTAAGTTACATCTCTGAAAAAAAAATATTGAAATAGTGGATGTGAAAATGTCTGAAATACTGTCTGGCACTTAGAAGCTAGTTAATAAATGTGCATTTTATGAAATAACTGACATTATTGCATTTATTTGTAAAGCCAAATATTCTTATTTAATAGATTTTATATACTTTAAAATTCAATTATCCACATGGCTGGGAGAACTAGCTGTCAAGGGTCAAAGCTTTACAATGTCATACGAATTTTAGATCAACAAAAGAATAAGAAAATATGACATATTTGGCAGCTAATCTATATGGTAAAAGTACATATAACTTATATGGTAACTCTTTCTAAGAGTTGTCTTCAAATTCTATTGCAAATTAAGCCATTTTAAAATAAGTCCTTGACTATTACATAAGTTTGCATCTTAGGTATAATCACAATAAGTTAAATGTAGCTATTTCTAATAATTTGTTCGGGAACAAAATGGTTATGTAAAGGCCCCATTAGGATGCAAGATTGTTATAAACATGAATGTCTAAGTCATTCAATCATATAATGATGAAATCTAACCCCTGAGGATGATGTGACATGAAGTATGAATTAAAGCATAATTCAATGAGTGATGAAAATATAGCTTACCTTGAGTTATATTTCATTAATAGTTGACTGGTTACTGACATTAACAATTTCACCCAAGATAAATAACTACATAGATGGGGAACAAAGAACACACAGTAAAATACTCAGAGCACTATATTTCTATTTCTTTTTATTTTTAAAGATTTTTTATTTATTTATTTGACAGAGAGAGACACAGCGAGAGAGGGAACACAAGCAGGGGGAGTGGGAGAGGGAGAAGCAGGCTCCCCACAGAGCAGGGAGCCCGATGCGGGACTCGATCCCAGGACCCCGGGATCATGACCTGAGCCGAAGGCAGTCGCTTAACTGACTGAGCCACCCAGGTGCCCAATATATTTCTATTTCTTAAGATAGCCCTGGTGACAAAGTCTCCACGTGTTACATCAGAGCCCATTGGATATCAGAGAGGACTCTATGTGTTGATTGGTTTTAGGACACTAAGCAGTTACCTCTGTGATGTGATTCAAGGATACCAGACAAGCCAGGATGCCCTTCCTAACCCTCTGTATGTGCTCACTGACTCCTGACATTCCAGAATGCTTTATCCCTCAGATCAGAGGTTGTAAGCAGGAGTGTTCTTCAGTGTTTTAAAATACTCTATTTAAAAATACAGATGTCCCGCCAGACTTGCTGAATCAGAATATTTGGGGATTGGATAAAGTATGTGTGAAACTTTGATGTCTCATGAGAACAAGCCCTCTCCGCATCCTATCCACACTCCTAGTGGAGCCCTCACCTAAAGCTATTTGCAAACATTTGTATTTTAGTATGAATTTTCTGAATGCAGGTTTTGAAGAGGTAAAGAAAAGAAGAGTCCATCAGTGTAACTGTGGAAAGGCCAAGGTAAAAAATTTCAGAAAAAGATGAACTTAAGCTCATGTTACATCTAGCAGAAATTTATGAGAGAATAAAATTTTACAGGACTTAACAAGACTTTGCTTATTTTTTTACAAAAAAAATCTATAAAACAGCAAATTTCTGTAATAGTTTGAAAAGCTTTCAAAAAATTACAAACAAAAGGAAAATTAAGTAGAAAAAATATAAAAAGACCCCCTACTACAAGTGGACAACAATTAATAGAGATAAATAATATTTTACAGTGCTTATGAACATTTACAAAGCATCTTTCACATACTTCGTATCATTTAAGTATTAAAACCACCTTATTGTTTTGTAGAAGTAAGTGCAAGTAGATAGTGATTAACACTATTTTACAGATGAAGAAACTCAACTTTCTCAAAGGAAAAACATTCTTCTTGTGTCCCTCATCAAACCCTAGAGAATCCTCTTGCTGTTTCTTAGCTAGTTTCCAAACTTTTCTTCGTGGCATGGTGAACATTTGGATGCTCTTCTAAAATTCTTCAGGATTGCAGGAGACTGTGAATGTATGGCAGGCTCTCTCTGTCTACTGCTTCTATGTCATTATGTTATAGGAAATATCTGTTTGACTAACATGACCTAGTATTCCAAATAAAGCGTGAGATACTAGTGGCCTCCGATCTTGGATTTCCAAATTTATCTTGGGAGTTCCACAATCTGCAATCTATATCTGACAGAGGTAAGATCAAGGTCAACATCTAATATTGCTCTGCTCTAGCTTCTGTCTCTCCCTCTTTTATTAGTCTAGCAAAATAACTATTGACTGTGTTGATCTTTGCAAAGAACTAACTTTTAATCTCATTGATTTTTCCCTAATGGTTTTCTCTTTTCTCTTTCATTGATTCCCACTGATTTTATTATTTTCATCTTCCTCTTATTGGCACTGGATTTGGTGCGCTGTTTTCCTAGCTTCTTAAGGTGGAGGATGAGATTATTGATTTTAAATCTTTCTTCCTTTCTACGATAAGTGCTTAAAGTTACAATTTTTCCTCTAACCACAGACTTCTTTCTGTTGTTTATTTCTAATTTAATTCTGTTGTGGTTGGAGAATATACTTGATATGATTTCAATCCATTCGAAATTATTGAAACTTGTTTTATGTCCTAGCATGGGGTCTATCTTGGACAACGGGTCTTGTGCACTGAAGAGTAGGTGCATTCTGCTGTTCTCAGGCGAAAAGTTCTCAATATGTCAAGTCAAGTTGGCGATAGGGTTATTCAAGTCTTCTGTAATCTTACTGCTTTTTTTTTTTCTAGTTGCCTTGTCAATTACTGTGAGAAGAGTATTGAAATCTCTATTGAGTTGTCTATTTCTGTTATAATTATGTAAGACTTTGCTTAATTTGTTTAGGGACTCTGTTTAAGTACATTTATTTAAGTGCAATTGCTAAATCTTTTTAGTGTATTGGCCACTTAAATAATTAGAAAAGTCTGTTTCTGTCTCTAGTAATATTTTTTGTCTTAAACTCTACTTTGATATTAATATAACTACTTCTAGTTATTTAGAGTTACTGTTTGAATGGCATATCGTTTTTTCCATCTTTTACTTCAACTATTTATTTCTTTGGATATAAAGTATTTCTCTTGCAGAAAGCATAGGGATGAATCTTACTTTTTTATTCAATTTGGCAAACACTGCCTTTGATTACAATTTAGTCTATTTATATTACCATAATTACTGTTAGGGCTTAATTTACATTTTGCTGTTTTTTTTCCTGTATCTCATATCTTTCTCATTCCTTTTTCATTGCCTTCCTTTGGAATAACATTTTTAGTTTACCATATAACTTTCTCTGTTGATTTTTAATTTTATATATAATATACATACACATGCATACACACATATATAATATTTAATTCTTCATTTATTTTATTTTTCTTCATCAATACTTGGCATATTTCATTCCACACTGCCTTTTGGTCTCCATTGTTTCCATAAGAAATCAGTTATTAATCATATTGTTGCAAATCATTTTTGTTTTGCTGCTTTCAAGATTTTCTTTTATGCCTTTAGCTTTCACAGTATGACAATGTGCATAGGTATTGTTCTTTTTGTGTTTATCTTTCTTGAATTTATGGGATCTGGGCATCATATTTTTCATCAAATTTGGCAAGTTTTTAGCATTATTTCTTCAATTTTTTTTTTCTGTTCCTTTCTCTATCTCCTAGTAGGAGATAGGAGATAGTTAGAATTCAAGGGGATTCTCACATTCATGGTGATTCTTTCTTCTGCTATTTCAAATCTGTTGTTGGCCCCCTCATTCTAGTTATAATTTTCAACTTTAGAATTTATTTCCTTTTATATAGTTTACATTTCTTTACTAATATTCCTTATTTACTAACTCATTGTCATCTTAATTTACTTTTATTCTTTGAGTAGCACTTCCTTAACTTCTGTGAATTATTTATAATGGGTGCATTTAAATCTCTGCTAAATCGAGCAGATGAACCCATACAGAGTCAGTTTTTATTGACAGCTTCTGCTTCCGTAACTGAGTATAAGTCACACTTTATTATTTCTTTGTATTTCTTTTTTTTTTCTTTTTGAAAGTGATCATTTTAGATTATCTATTTTAGCAACTCTGGGTTATTTTTTTTTATTTTTCTGGGCTTATTGGACTTTTAAAAAGTTCTTGTCTGTATTTAAACTGCAGAATCTATCTGCTCCAGAGTCACTAATGTCTCTGTTCAGGTTTTTCGTTCTTATGTTGATTTTTTAGCCTTGCTTTCTAGGTATTGCCCTCTGTATTTGCCTAAGGGGTTAGATAATGCTTGAGACAGAGGTTTTGCTCAAATACCTTGACCGTGTTGTTTCCACGCTCTGCCAATTTATCTGTATTGGTTTGAGAAATGCAATTGATTTTGCAGCCTGTTTTCATGTCTTCCTAGGCTTTCTTCTCCTTCTCCTTCTTCTTCTCCCCCCCCCCCCCCACCCCACTCTGGACCCTTAGATCTCTCTTGCACATGCATAAGTTCCCAGTCAGCCTGTGGGCACATGGAAAGCTTATCTCAGCACTTCCATGGCTCCCTCATCTCCCCATGAAAATCTGGCTGCAAGATTTTCCTGCCCATTCCCAATTGATTCTCTCACCACTGCTAATCAGCAAACCAGGAGTTTTGCTTCCTACTCTGAATTGGGTCAGTCTATTTCCTTTGGCAGCAAAGCCACAGGTTTTTGCACCCAGCCACAACCTGTGAATCTAGCGCCTGTCATCCAAGCAGGAACTGGGGATGTGAGCAGTCCCAGGGAAATGGCCAGAAACTCCTGCCATCCTTACCCAAAGCTCTCACAGGTTTTTAGGAATTAATACTTCTCAAGTTGTTATCTGCTTTGGGTCAATTTTCTGTGCCCTTACATGATTGTTTTTGACCATTTTATCCAGTTTTATATACTTTTTTATGGACATGAATTGCCAAGCTATTCACACAACTATTATTTCATTGATATGTCAATCTGCAAAAGACAAAAATCATAGAGACAAGAAAATAGGTCAGTTTCCAGGCACTTGGGGTGGAGAGAAGTTCTAACTACAAAGAAGGCATAAGAACTTACTAAGGTGATGGAAATGTTTTATATCTTCATCTTGGTTTTGGTTTCATGATTACATGTATTTATCAAAACTCATGAAATTGTGCACTAAAAAAGGGTATATTGTACTTTTAGTAACTGATAAGAAACCTGGCTTTACAAAAACAATAATATAGTTACCTAACCTCTGTTTCTTATCCCATCATTGCCAAATAAGTATGATAATTACCTTAGTTTCCCATTGTTGCTGGAACAAATTACCATGAGCTTGGTGGTGTATCACAACACAAATGTATTATTATACAGTTCTGGAGTTCAGAAGTCCAAAATGAATCTCACTGGGCTAAAATTAAGCTGTCTGGAAGGCTGTGTCCTTCCTGAGGCTCGAGAGGAAAATATGTTTACTTGATTTTAACAGCTTCTAGCTGCTGCCTGCCTTCCTTGGCTTACTTCTTCCTTCCTTACCTCTTCCTCTGTCCTCAAAGTGTGGAGCAGAGCTTCTTTAAATCTCTCTCTGACCCTGAACTTCTGTCTCCCTCTTCCACATTTAAAGAATGCTTATGATTACATTGAGCCCTGCTAGATATTCCAGGATGATCTCCATTTTTTAAGAGCTGATTAATATCCTTAATTCCATCTGAAACCGTTTCCCTTGCCATGTAATATAATATGTAATACAACATATTCATAGGTTCTGGGGATTAGGAACTGAACAACTTTGAGATGCTTACCACAATAGTAGTACCTACTTCATGGGAATGTTGTGAGGATTAAGTGAGTTATAAATACGAAAACACCTAAAACAATACCAGGAAAGAATAAATACTCAGTACATTAGCTCTATCATTATAGATTATTATTACTATGTAACCTCATATTGGGGTCGGGCATGGACAAAAAGGAGAGTGTGGGAAAAGGTGGGAAAGAATAGATCAACACAATCCTGCCACACTCTTAATGGAACTGAATGTGGAAATGCCTATATAATAACTTTCACTCAAAGAGTTATTATTTATCCCTGTATCCCTCTGGCTTTCTGTCCTAATGTCAAACCTATTCATAACCAAATAATTAAACAAGCTATGCAGTTAATTGTGTGAGGGAGAAAAAATTTAAAATCCCATTTAATTCCCAGATCCTCAGTCCATCACCAAGGTGAATAAAGTGACTGAATCATGAAAAATGGGCTTACTCTCAGAATTCCCATAAAACTCAATTTAACTACTTTTTATGAATCCATCCATAGACATACACAGCCTCTGGGCACTGTGAAGTTCTTTGTTATACCACAGAAGGTTACGCCATTCTCAAGCTTGTGATTACATGTAAACTGGAACAGGAGCAAGCCAGTTGTATTTTTCAAATTACTAAGAGGTTAGTTAGAATAGAAGTCATTATTCTCAGTCTAGGATATGCAAGCCAGCTAAGCAAAAGAGAACATTAATGATTCAGACTTAGAACCTTCATTTATTCATTTTTTATTATTGCTAATCCATGCAATAAAAATGCTTCATTTTTTCAGATGGGAAAAAAATTTCCCACATATGTACTCAGTACCCTATCATGTTATATAGATATATTTTTATTTAGTAATTAAACAGAGCTACTCCAAAGTAACTAAAGTACTTTAAGGTTAACTCAGCCAAGTAAAATCAAATACTAAGTGTGTTTGGCATAAGGAAGTAACTTCTGAAAGAAATACAAGTTCACACTGGAGTAGCAAACTTTGAACAAACACACGTAACAGAACTGAAGCATTGTCAGAGGAAAATCCATAGTTTCAAATATCACATTAATATATAAAATAATAAAATTAATAAAAGTAAAATGAATGAATAAAAAATTTATCTTCAGAGGTTATAAAAAAACAAACCTATGAAAAGTAAATAGAAGGAATGAAATATAAACAGACTTTAAGGGGCACCTGGGTCGGCTCAGTCAGATAAGTGACTGACTCTTTGTTTCAGCTCAGATCATGATTTCATGGGTGGTGGGACTGACACCACATCAGGCTCCATGCTCAGAAGGGAGTCTGCTTGAAGATTCTCTCACTCTGTCCCTCCCCCAATTTGCATGCATGCTCTCTCTCTCTCTAAAATAAATAGGAAAATCTTAAAAAAAAATAAAAAAAACAGACTTTAATAGATTAAAAATCATTAAATTAACAGAATAAAAAATAAATCTAAGAATTATCTTCTTTAAAATACAAAAAAAAATAGGTAAACCATTAATAATCTCATCAAGGACAAAAGAGTAAAAGCACAAATACAAAATATTGAAATGTTTTTGTGGAAAGAACCATGAATAGAAAAAACACAAAAAGAATTATGAGAGAATGTTTTGCTCATTTTTCTGTTCAATGACAATAAGAACTTGTATGAAATAAATTATTTTCTGGGAACACATAAATTAGAATTAAACCCCAAAATAGTATACAATACTACCAGACCAATTACTCTAGAGGATGCCACTATAAAGCTATTCTTTCCAAAGATTAAAGGTTCAAACAGTTTCACAGGGATTTCTACTAAACTTGTAAGGAAAAAATGACTACAGTGAAATTCATACTGTTCAAAAATACAGAGAAAAGAATAGGAAGAACTCAAATACTCTTTAGAAAATGATTATAGTATGGATCCAGAACCCAAAAACAATAGCAGAAAAGAAAAGCAAAGTAGAAATCATTCTTACTTAATGATTATGAATGAAAAACAAATAGCGAACGGAATCCAAGAGCACAGTAAAATAATAATACAGCATAAGAAGTATTAATTCTAAAAATGCAAGGATGGTTAAAAGTTAGTATATCTATTTATATAAATCTGCATATTAATGAAGGAACCAGTGAAGAAAAATCATACAGTAATTTTCATACATAATGAAAAGTCATATAAAGAAGCTAACATAATTAGTATTCACAGTAACATAAGACATTTCAGTTAGTTAAATCATGCTAAATTGGGAAACATCAAGAGCATTTTAATTAAAATCAAGAATAAAACAAATATGTTCTTTACCACCATTATAATTAATATTGCTCTGAATATATTCATGCTATTAGATCAGATAAAAAATATAAAAATTGCAAATAAGGAATGTCATATCATCATTAAATTTAGATTACATCTTTTTTGTCTGGGAAAAAAATTAAAAATTCAGCTGAAAAAAAATTACAAGCAGTAAGAAAATTTACTGAAGTTGAGGGGTGCCTGGGTGGCTCAGTCGGTTAAGCGGCTGCCTTCGGCTCAGGTCATGATCCCAGGATGGGATCGAGTCCCGCATCAGGGTCCCTGCTCAGCGAAGAGCCTGCTTCTCCCTCTCTCTCTGCCTGTCTCTCTGCCTATTTGTGCTCTCTCTCTATCTCTCTGTCAAATAAATTAAAAAAAAAAAAGAAAATTTATTGAAGTTGAGTGAAAAATTAAATATACAGAAACTAATGATCTTCACATCAACAAATAACTGCCAGTTGTAAGACATAATCCATTTAAAGTAACACAAAAATAAATAAAATATAAAGAAATAAGTTGGGACGCCTGGGTGGCTCAGTTGGTTAAGCGACTGCCTTCGGCTCAGGTCATGATCCTGGAGTCCCTGGATCGAGTCCCGCATCGGGCTCCCTGCTCGGCGGGGAGTCTGCTTCTCCCTCTGACCCTCCCCCCTCTTATGTGCTTGCTCTCTCTCATTCTCTCTCTCTCAAATAAATAAATAAATCTTTAAAAAAAAAAAGAAATAAGTTGAAACATGCACAATGTACATAGAAAACATTTTAAATCCTACTGGAGGATGCAAAAAGAGGTTTGAACTGTATGGCACAATTTATTATTAAACAGACTTCACATCATAAGATGTTAATTCTCTTCAATTAACTTACAATTTTTTTAATTACAATAACACAATATTGATTTATTTTTGGAATTAAACATACTGACTTTAAATTTCATAATAGAAATTAATAAGAATATAACAACAAAGGCATAATCCATGAAAAAATATTTGATAAGCTGAACTTCATTACATTTAAAAACCTCTGCACTGTGAATGAAATGTCAAAAGAATGAGAAGACAAGCCACAAAATGGGAGAAAATATTTGCAAAAGATACATCTGATAAAGGACTGTTATTCAAAATATACAAAGAACTCAAAAATAAGAAAACAAACAACCCTATTAAAAATTGAGCAAAGGCCTTAACAGACTCCTCACCAAAAAAAAAAGATACGCTGATAACAAATAAGTATATGAAAAGATGTTCCATATCCTATGGAAATGCAAATTAAAACAAAAATGAGATACTACTACACACCTGTTAGAAGACCCAATATCTAAAATAGTAACAGCACCAAATGCTGGCAAGGATGTGGAACAACAGGAATTCTCGTTTACTGCTGGTAGGAATGCAAAATAATACATACTGCCAGTTTGGAAGGTACTTTGGCAGTTTGTGTGTGTGTGTGTGTGTGTGTGTGTGTGGTGTGTTTTAGGAAACTAAACATAAGTATTACTATAAGATCTAACAACCATGCTCCTTTACCCAAAGGAATTGAAAACTTAAATCCACAAGCACATATACGTGGATATTTATAGCAGCTTTATTCATCGTGGCCAAAACATGGAAGCAACCAAGATATCTTTCAGTTGGTGAATGAATAATTAAACTGTGGTATATCAGACAATGGAATATTATTCAGTGCTAAAAAGAAATTATTTATCAAACCATGAAAAGACATGGAAGAAATGTAAATACATATTACTAGTGAAAAAAGCCAATCTGAAAAGGCAACGTACTGTATGGTTTCAATTATATTGTTCTAGAAAAGGCAAAACTATAGAGATAGTAAAAAGATCAGTAGTTGCCAGGGGTTGGGGTGAGAGGAAGAGATGAATAAGTGGAGCATTGAGATTTTTTAGGAGAGTGAAAATTGTATGATGTCATAATGATGAATACATTTTATTATACATTTGTTCAAATCCATGTATAAGAACAAGAGTGAACAGTAATGTAAACTATGAACTCTGGGTAATAATGATGTATCAATGTAGGTTCAAAAATTATAACAAATGCACCACTCTGGCAGGGGATATAGGTAATGAGGAAGGGTACGCATGCTGGGGGTGGGGGGGGGTGGTAAAGAGAATATGGCAAATCTCTGTGACTTCCCCCCTCATTTTACTTAATAAATCTAAAACCATTCTAAAAAATAGGAAATAAAATCAATGCACAGAAATCAGTGGCATTCCTATACACCAACAACAAGACAGAAGAAAGAGAAATTAAGGAGTCAATCCCATTTACAATTGCACCCAAAACCATAAGATACCTAGGAATAAATCTAACCAAAGAGGCAAAGAATCTGTACTCAGAAAACTATAAAATACTCATGAAAGAAATTGAAGAAGACACAAAGAAATGGAAAAACGTTCCATGCTCATGGATTGGAAGAACAAATATTGTGAAGATGTCAATGCTACCTAGAGCAATCTACACATTTAATGCAATCCCTATCAAAATACCATCCACTTTTTTCAAAGAACTGGAACAAATAATCCTAAATATTGTATGGAACCAGAAAAGACCTCGAATAGCCAGAGGAATGTTGAAAAAGAAAAACAAAGCTGGTGGCGTCACAATTCCGGACTTCAAGATCTAATACAAAGCTGTCATCATCAAGACAGTATGGTACTGGCACAAAAACAGACACATAGATCAGTGGAACAGAATAGAGAGCCCAGAAATGGACTCTCAACTCTATGGCCAACTAATCTTCCACAAAGCAGGGAAGAATCTCCAATGGAAAAAAAGACAGTCTCTTCAACAACTGGTGTTGGGAAAATTGGACAGCCACATGCAGAATGAAACTGGACCATTTCCTTACACCACACACAAAAATAGACTCCAAATGGTTGAAAGACCTCAATGTGAGACAGGAGTCCATCAAAATCCTAAAGGAGAACACAGGCAGCAACCTCTTCGACCTCAGCTGCAGCAACTTCTTCCGAGAAACATTGCCAAAGGCAAGGGCAAAAATGAACTATTGGGACTTCATCAAGATAAAAAGCTTTTGCACAGTAAAAGAAACAGTCAACAAAACCAAAAGACAACCAACAGAATGGGAGAAGATATTTGCAAATGACCTATCAGATAAAGGGCTAGTAGCCAAAATCTATAAAGAACTTATGAAACTCAGCACCCAAAGAACAAATGATCCAATCAAGAAATGGGCAGAAGACATGAACAGACATTTTTCCAAAGAAGACATCCAAATGGCCAACAGACACATGAAAAAGTGCTCAACATCACTTGACATCAGGGAAATCCAAATCAAAACCTCAATGAGATAACACCTCACACCAGTCAGAATGGCTAAAATTAACAAGTCACGAAATGACAGATGCTGGCAGGGATGCAGAGAAAGGGGAACCTTCCTATACTGTTGGTGGGAATGCAAGCTGGTGCAGCCACTCTGGAAAACTGTCTGGAGGTTCCTCAAAAAGTTGAAAATAGAGCTACCGTACAACCCAGCAATTGCACTACTGGGTATTTACCCCAAAGATACAAATGTAGTGATCCGAAGGGGTACATGCACCCCGATGTTTATAGCAGCAATGTCCACAGTAGCCAAACTTTGGAAAGAGCCAAGATGTCCATCGACAGATGAATGGATGAAGAAGATGTGGTATATATATACAATGGAATATTATGCAACCATCAAAAGGAATAAAATCTTGCCATTTGCAACGACATGGATGGAACTGGAGGGTATTATACTGAGCGAAATAAGTCAATCAGAGAAAGACATGTATCATATGACCTCACTGATATGAGGAATTCTTAATCTCAGGAAACAAACTGAGGGTGGCTGAAGTGGCAGGGGGTGGGAGGGATGGGGTTGTTTGGTGATAGACTTTGGGGACGGTATGTACTATGGTGAGTGCCGTGAATTGTGCAAGACTGTTGAATCACAGACCTGTACCTCTGAAACAAATAATACATTATATGTTAAAAAAAAAAAAGAATAATATAGCAGGGAGGGAAAAATGAAGGGGGGGGAATCGGAGTGGGAGATGAACCATAAGAGACTATGGACTCTGAGAAACAAACTGAGGGTTCTGGAGGGGAGGGAGGTGGGGGGATGGGTTCGCCTGGTGATGGGTAATAAAGAGGGCACGTACTGAATGGAGCACTGGGTGTTATAAGCAAACAATGAATCATGGAACACTACATCAAAAACTAATGATGTAATGTATGGTGATTAACATAACATAATAAAAAATAAAATAAAATCCTTAAAAAAAATCAATAAGAGAGTTTTCCTCACACCGAGGCAGCAGAGAGCTGAAAAGAAAGCTTCCCCCTCTAACAACAAGAAAAAGCCAGATAAAGTGCAAAATCCTAAATTTTCTTGAACCTATCAAAAAGCTGGTGTCACAAAGTAACACCAAGTAACCTGGAAATTCCATAAGGGACAGGCATCCATTAGAGAGAGTGCAGTATGGACTGTCTCATCTATAATAGAACATAGGAAGAAGGCAGAACCATCAGACACAATGATAAGAAAGGATCATCTGAAATTTTAATACATTTCTAAAGACTGAGAATGGGCTAGCATAACAGTATAAAACTGCTGATAGCCCCAGACACAAAAGGAATTTGTATTTACTCACAAACTCTTTTTCAAAAACTTCCAGTGGGTAGCAAATGAAAGAGTGGGGGCAGCGTAAGAGACTGAAGACAACTGCACCTGCCCGTAAAGACATGGAAGAGGGTATTCACTGCCACTGTTGGAAAGGCAAAAATCACATTTCCCTGCCTGCTTCCTTATCTCTTAAGAAGCAAATGCCTTAGGGAGAGAAAACGAGACTTACCAAACCTGGGGCATAAGTAAAGATCCAGTGAGGAATTCCTACAGCAGGCTCAGCAGACTTGTCCTGGCTGTGGAAAGAATCCGTGAACCTGAGGATAGGTAAGTAGAAATCACCGAAAGGTAAACACAAGGGGAAATAAAAGAATGAAAGCAAACAGAACAAAGCATTAAAGAGCTGTAGGGAAATACCAGATCATCTAAATATTTGTACTTGGAGTCCCAGAAGGAGAACAGAGAGATCACAAGACAGAAGAAATACTTGAAAAGATAAAGACCATAAATTTTCCAAAAATAATGAAAGCAAAACTGAAATTCAAGAGCCTAAGAGAAACTAAAGCAGTATTTAAAAAAAATACACATAGACATATCACATTCAAACTACTGAAAAAGATAAAAAGAAAATCTTGAAGGCAGCCAGAGGGGGGGGAAAAAAAAAAAGACCCATCACTTATAGATGAGCAAAGACAAAAATTACAGCAGCCTTTTCATCAGAAACCACACAAGTGAAAATAACAAGCAGCATCATTACATTCTGGAAGAAAAATCTGAAAATCTGCCATCCCATATCCGTACCTAGAGAAAATGTTTCCCAAAGAAGGTTAAATGCTTTTTCAGACACACAAATGACTGCCTGAGGAATCCACTGAACTACAGATTCATTAGCATTAAATATTTATGTCGGGACAGAAGAATGTCCCAAATCAGTGATCTAAGTTTCTACCTTAAGAAATTAGAAAAAAAAGGGGCGCCTGGGTGGCTCATTCAGTTGAGCGTCCGACTCTTCGTTTCGACTGGGGCCATGATCTCACCGTCATGGGATCGAGCCCCGTGCGGAATCTGCTTGAGAGTCTCTCTCTTCCTCTCCCTTTTCCCCCCTCCCCCCTTTTGCCCCTGCTCATGTTCTCTCTCTCTGTCTAAAATAAATAAACAAATCTTAAAAAAAAAAAAAAAAGACTAGAAAAAGAAAAGCAAGTTAAACCCAAAACAAGCAGAAGGGAGAAAATAATAATGAGCAGAGCAAAAATCAATTACATTGAAAACAGACCTCAAAGAAATAAATAAAAATAGAAAACAAATGAGTGAAACCACAAGCTTTTTTTTTTTTAATTAACACAATTGATAAGCCTCTGGCAAGACTGATGAAGAAAAAAGACAAAGACATATAAAAACAATATGCAGATTCTGCTGATATTAACATGAAAAAGGAAAATCATGTAACTGGATTGTGAGATGCACAGCATAAACATAAAATAAAAGCTCTGCAGTGTGAGAACAAGCAGTCAAATTAGGAAATGGAAAAAAGGGACCCTTAAAAACTGATATAGCTAGAGAGATTGACATGATTGCATGTGGAACCACAAAGGAGTGAGCAAAGGAGTGATTGTTTAAGAAATGGTGGAAAGATTATGTAAGAACTTTATGGAGAAAAGTAAATTTGCACAAATGAAATTTTGATGTGTTCAGTGTATGAAAATGTGAAATGTAACACTCTAAAGTTAATTTTTAAAAAAGGGTATCAGAAAGTACCTAGCATAAGGTGAAATACTGATGAGTACATCAAAATTAAAGATTTTTGCTTTGCAAAGTTTCAAGAGAACATCAGGGGAAAATACGGCAAAGAAAAAAAACTAAGACAATGTTATCTAGAATATGAGTCTCTTACAAGATTGGAAAACACTGGAATCTCAAGTTATAACATGTAGAAATATATATGAATAAAAAGTGAAACTTCACAGATTGAAAAACATAAGAAGATATTTCAAATCTCCCTAATCATCAGAGAAATGAGAAGTTAAATAATTGTTTATCACTCCATATGCAACAGATTAAAATAATTAAAGAGCTACGGGATGCCAAATGTTGACAAGGATGTGAGAAAATAGGAATCCCACATGTTTCGGGTAGAAGCATAACCTGGCATGGCTATGTGTGGAAAACTTGAAGTACACAGCAACCATGAGTATGGCCCAGCAATGGTGCGATACCCAGGAATGTTGGATGTAGAAACAGTCATGTATAGATCCATATGGGGGTTCATACGCATAAGTTTGTTACAGCATTATTTGTGATCATGAAAGCTGGAAGCATCCTATGTATGCATTGCTGGGAAATAAGATTGGAAAAAATAACAGACATGTTAAAAACTATCATGCAACAATTCAGAAGTCATGACCATGAAGTATAGAATAGATCAATAACACATTAATATGATTTTTAAATATACACATGCTAACCAATAGTTTATAATTTACAAAACTATATGCATATCCAAGAAAATACCACACCTTAGAGTGATGCCTGTGGTAAAGGGGAAGTGAAAAAATGCATTTGGTGATCAAGGACGAAGGCAAATGTAAAAATAGAACAACCGAGGAGACTCACACAGTCCAACAGAATAGTATGAGTGAGCTGAGTAACATAGCTTCTGTGTGTGAGCCTCTCAACAGAACTCATACACACACACACACACACACACCACATATTGACACAGTCACAGACACACAAAAAATAAAACAAAGCCAGAAAATTAGATAAAATTTTGGTATGGGAACTGGCTAAAAATATGGTTCATTTATCTAAGGGGATATTATGAGGCTGTTAAAAATAATGAAGAGCTGATAGGAAACCATTTCAAATGTATATTATCAAGGTAAATAACTCCTGACCTGTATGAAGAGCATAGTATTACTTGCATCATAATATACAGATATAAATATAGATATAGATATAGATATAGACATAGACAGATATAGATAGATAGATATAGATGATATAGATGATAGATCTAGATCTAGATATAGATATAAATGCATATGTCCGCACTGACTCTGGAAGGACACAGAAGAAAACAGAACAGCGATTGCTTCCATGAATATAACTAGTTAGCTGACACATGGCAGGGGGAGGGGAGAAAGATATTTTACAGCATATCATTTCTTTTAGATTTTGTACTCTTATTTGCATGACTACTTCAAACTAAGAAATGAAATACATCATTAAAGAAAATGTAGGGGAGGAAGAGTTTTCCTTCTTCCTTTCTAGGTTCTTTGGCTATTCTAATAATTAAATTGACATAAGACAGATTAACAGGAGAAAAGCACATTTAATTTTGTATGAGTGGAAGCCCCATAAAAATATGAGACCCAAAGGCCGTCAGGCGATTGAGGTTTATATAACATCATTGGGCCTGAGCCGGAGAAAGGGGTTGAGGTCTGGAGATAGGAAGCGGAGGAAGGTCACTCACAAAGGTGAGAGGTAATGTTTGAAAAACAAAGGCTGCCCTGTTACTCAGACAATTTTCTTAAGTAAGAGGTGTATCTGGTAATAACTTTCTCCTGGTACAGGCCCCCTTTCCAACGTAAATTTAGGCAGTTTAGGGGGAGGTAAAGAGCTCCTCCTGAATCTGCTGAGTTTTGATTACCTTTAGCTCTAAATAATCCTCATGCCAAAGTGGCATATTTTAGGAGCTCCTCTTCTGCTCTCCTTCAAAAACTTGCACCAATAAAATTGTCTACTTCGAAATTAGCAATGAGATTATCACAGGTTAAATTATTGGCAAGAGTTAGAAACTTAAATATTTGTCAGATTTGGATTAAAGCGACCAATGGGAATTTAGAAGCAGGACCGCTGTGAGGTCAAAAAGTCTGAAAAGCGCCCAAGTTTATTAAAAAGTTATTTTCTATCCAAACACAGCAGTCTTTATCCATACCTGCAACTCCATGCTTTAGTAGTATTTACTGTATCACAATCCCTGCAGGTAAAACTATACCTTTGATAAATCGGGATCTCATTTAGAATTCAAAATAATTAATAGGATGGTCATAATCGCTCCAGGACATACACCAGCATTTTCTATTTTAAATAGCCAAGGATCTCTAGATCCTATGGGCCTTAAAGAATTATCCATGACAAAGCCGAATATATTGATCTGCAGAAGTGCTGGAAAGCTTTCCTAAGAAAGTACCTTACCAGTGTGAGGATCAATTTCAATTCCTATCTCTGCTGGAGTACCATCATTCAAACTTTTCAGCACAATCTCAAAGCCATTCGCTTAAATTGTCCTTGATATGTTTACTCGTCGCTCTCTGGTACACTCTCAAATGCCCATCAACTTGCACTCAAAAAGCTCTGATTCCTTAAAGTGGGGACAATATCTTTTCTAAGTCCCTCTATACACCTCGCATAACTAAGAGAGGCCAATTCCATCCCTCACTCATCCTACAAAGATTTTATCAGTACAGTCGTCATTTCTGGAGAAGAGTCTATACCTAGTGGAGCCAGCAAAGACCACCTTTACTTAGTAATTGGGCATTAACTATTTTGATTATATCATGATCTTGCCAAAAACAATGATATTATCTATTGTGCTCTTAAGGAAGTGCACAGGAACGGGGGAGAATATGAAATGAGAACTTGAGAACAACTCTACTGAGATTTACACTTCCCCAGATCTAGCTACCAGAGAATTGAAATTATAAGAAAGATTTAAATATTCAGCTAAAAGAATTAAGTTTATTTAATTTTAAAATGTTAGTAAAGATAGCCCAATATTTCCTTACTTAATAATTAAGAAAGCAATTGCTACCATGAATAATCACTAGTAATGTAATTTATATGGAATTTACAAAATTTAGGGAGATATTCATTACCATTAACTTTGGTAATGTTTTCAAAAGGAAATACTCTCAAGGAAATACTCCCCTGTGTTTAGGCAGATAAATTGGCAGCACAGTGTTATTCTCAACTTTTGCACTTAATAAAAACAATAAGAATTAAAACATAGCCAGATAAAGCAAAATGAATCAGTATTGATTTTTCTTCCACAGAAAAGGGAGATGACGTGAGTTGTTGCATTGTTTGATTTTTAACTGTAATTTATTTCAGGCATCAGCAAGCTTTTTCTGTAAAGGACCAGGTAGTAAGTGTTTTAGGCTGTGTAGGTCTCCCTCACAAGCTTGCCATTGTAGTGAAGCAGCTACGAACAGGGAAATGGTATTGTTGTGTTCCAGTAAAACTTTATTTACAAAAACAGGAGGCAAGCCAGATTCGGTCCTGCATATTGTGATAGTTTGCTTACTTCTAATCTATTTGTTAGAGATAAATGATTCATAAAGATATAGTAAGGAGCAAATAATAATCCAGACCCCAAGGCTCATCAGCTGTGTGCCTTTTGTGATGGAGATGTCATGAATCCATAAATGTACTCATCTGATACTATTTGACATCATTTTAATCTATACATTAATCTTCCTCCCCCTTCAGATACACATTGGCTATAAGTGGTAGAATTTGTTGATTGAATTTATTTTTTTATTTCACAATTTATTTTCTGACCTATTGTGAATATTTCACAAAGAAAACTGTATCATCTTAGCAAATATCCCATAGAATTCCAGTTCTGTCATTAGAGTATTATAATGTGAAGTGTAAATATATGATAAAACAGCTGAAGGAGAATTTGAGGGAAGGGAAGAACTTTTAACACAGTTAAAGGGACATGTGTTAAATAAATCACTGAACTGGATTTGATTCAATAAAATTCAATAAATTAAATTCCTAATTACTCCATATTTGTGTGAACGAATGAATAAATACTTAAAGAGAGCATGCATGCTGAAATTAAAAGAACTAGTCATATCTGTAGGAAATGAAACACATTTCTTTGTTTTCTTCTCTTACAACTTCCCTATTTCAGATTTTCAGGGAAAAATAAAGTCATTAAATGTCACGAGTGGAAGAGAACCTTAAATTTGTCCCTATTGCATTTTTCATTGCCCAAGAAAAATAACCAGGAACAACAACAAAAAAAAAAACCCTCAAATAAATGAACAAAAGATCAATGTCCACATTGCGTATTTTGAATTTTCTTCTTGAGGCCTTTTAATTTTGTTCTCTCTTTTGAACTTACAGGCAATATGTGGAAACTGTCTAAGTAATAGGACTGTGAGTGGTACATAAAGGACAAAAACGCATGCTAGTTTTATTCTACACTTCCTATTTCTTCACCCTACACTTTCAGTCTCTATAACAAATCTCTGTATTATACTTATGCAGTCACAAAAATGTTCTCTATGCCCAGCATGGCTAACAGATGGTTAAGGGATACATTGAGAGAATTATAGACAACTCATATATAGACTAATATTTTGTAAGAAAAGATCTTTTAAATATTGTAATAATTACATGGCCCAGTACATTGTATTTAAGTCTCTATTCCATACTGCAGCATAATAACTGATTAGCAGTGGAAAGTTCAGTCATATTTACATATATTTCTAAACACCACTACTATTATTAACATGCTTTATTCTCTAAAATTCCCTGAAGCAGTTAGAGTAGGTAGTAATACATTCATTTTGCAGAAACAGAGATGGGCTCCCAGGGGCTAAATGCTGCATGCAAAATCAGAAAATTAGTTCATGATAGCACCTAAATTAGAACACAAATGTCCTTCCTTTCTTATTGGATGTCTAATCTATGAAACTCTACTGCAATTAATAGTCTTGAGATAAGCACACCATAACACACAATGGAAATGTGGTTCTAAACACAGCAAATGGAGGGGCACCTGGGTGGCTCAGTTGGTTAGATGTCTGCCTTCAGCTTAGGTCATGATCTCAGGGTCCTGGGATCGAGCACTGAGTTGGGCTCTCTTCTCAGCAGGGGGCCTGTTTCTCCCTCTCCATCTGCCTCTCCTGCTCGTGTTCTCTCTCCCTCTCTCTCTCAAGTAAATAAATAAAATCTTTTAAAAAATAAAATAAACACAGCAAATTGAGGTATCTTTCAAAGGGTGGGGGAAGAGGCTCAATCAAAAGAGCTGGATTGGGACATAACTTTAAAGGCCAGAAGCAGAATTGGTGGAAACATAGCCAAGAAGAGAACTTTTAAGGCAATTTATCTAATAACATTTTTTAAGGAAGGAAGAAATAGGATCTGTTTTTTAAAAACAAGGCTGACAAGAAGGACACTGGTCCCAGGCAGTAGGTTGGGGACGAGAAGAGATCTGACTCTGTGCTTCTATGTACCCTGGAGAGAGTTGGGACAGCACCATGACTTCTCCATTAAGGCCTTCAACGAGGTCATCCTACTTATTCTTTCTGAAAAATATGAGGCTTCAGTTTTCTGGTGGCAGAAAAATCAAATTTATTTTCAGCTCATGCTGCCTCTTGGGCAAAGGAGTGATGACATTGATATGTACATGCCAACCAGGCTGATTTGTTTAGTCTCAAGAAAAGGCAGGGCAGCTTGCCATCATGTGGGGATTTATTCCTGACAATTAGAAGGGAGCTAGGCTAGTACTACAAGAGGGAAAGGCATCTATTAATGTCATTATTAGCCTTCCATGAAAAGGGTTTCTATTTTGAAATAGTCTCATCTAGCAGATACGTCAGTGCTTTCCAACCAAATTATCACCCTATTAGTGTGTGGTCATTCTTCATCAAACATTGGCACCCCATTTGACTCATTAATCTATGGACTTAGCGACTTCAAAAAAAATCAATCAAAAAACAGTTTTGAGCAAATATTTGGTCCAATTCTTAATCATTGTTTCATACAAATATAAATATATATTTATATATATAAAAGATTTTTTATAAAAAAGATTTTATATATATAAAAGATATAAATATATATAAAATATTTATATATAAATCTTATATATATATATCTCATTTACTTCTCAGGACAACCTTATGATTACAATGATTATGCTCATTTCCTGGATGAGAAAACTGAAGTTTGAGAGGAAGTACCTTCAAGGTTTTACAGCTATTAAGCGGAAGAACAAGAATTCAAGCCCAAGTCGGTCGAGCTCCAAAGCCCAAGGATTTGGTTATTATTCTGATGACATTTATTTAGAAAGTCAAGATTTAGACACAGAAAAAGGAAACTAATAGTGTAAGCCAGTACAATTGTCAAATAAATTGCACACACAGGAAGCAGCATACAATTTCTGAGTAAGAAAAAGATGACTGTAATTTTAAAAAGGAGGAGAGGGGATTAAGACAAAATTTATCTCAGTTAAATCTAGAAAGTTAAGAAATATACAGGTAGATGGAGAGAGTTAGGGCATTAACCAGAGGAACTGTGAGAAGAAAGGAGGTAAGATAAAGCCACAAAATGAAACCAAGAGGTAGGAATGCTCAAATGCTTATGTTCAAGAAAAGACAACAGGCATGTCTAGTGGAAATAAAGTAATGAAATTGTACAGACATACACAATGCTAAAGTATATATGAATGAATATGATCACAGTTCCCCTATTACAGCAAAGATCCTGTGCCTTACTACTTAGAAAGCATCTGTTTCTCCTGTGAGAGTCCAGAAAATCATAAAATCTCTTAGATAAGAACAAAGAAGAGAATTGACAGGTACCAGGCTAGTATAAAAGTTGCATACAATATAAGAATTCAAACAAATATTATCATAATGAACTATGCAGTGGCATCAACTGAGCTCAAGTCAAGCTATAAGGTGGGAATTAAAAATGACAAAGATGTGGGGCACCTGGGTGGCTCGGTCAGTTGAGCATCTGACTCTTGATTTCTACTCAGGTCATGATCTCCAGGTTGTGACATCAAGCTGCCCATCGAGCCCCCTATCTTTCGGGTTCTGTGCTGGGCGTGGAGCCTACTTAAGATTCTTCCTCTGCCCCTCACCGCCTCTTCTGGGCCCTCTGAGTTCTTAGCAATTTTACTCCTAGGGTTGGCCAAAGAGAGGATGGCAAGACTGTCACAGGAATGTGCTTGTCTTCATCAATACACCTAAAAGAGGGATTATTATTATTATTATTACCATTCCTACCTCAGTATCCTTCTTCCCTCTGATACATGCTTTGCTGGGATTCTTCTTATGTATCTATGGCCTATCTAGGCACTGACAAGACACAGATACTGCACCCATAGAGGAAGGAGGGAAGAGAGGACTCAGGGCATGGAGAATTCTTATAAAAGCTGTCCTCTCTCCTAGCTATAGAGAGGATAAAATAGAGACTCATTTCTCTTTCAAACAAGGTTTTCCATTTTCTATGCATGACTGTTTACTAGAAACAAGAGAAAACATTTCCTTTCCATGTACAACAGGAAATTATATGTAGAGAAAAATAAAATCTATTCTCCATGGAATTTTAGCAACAATAGAAGTTTGACTCCTTTCCAGAAAAACATGTGTGTATGTGTTTTCCCCATGAACAGGTGTGGGGTTGGACATTGAATTGTGCTCACTTCCACATATATTCTCAGATCTCACTCAGATCTTACAAGGAGAATATGAAAAAATTCAATAGTCAGAGTCATTTTTTTTAAAGATCTTATTTATTTGACAGAGAGAGAGCACAAGCAGGGGGAACAGCAGGCAGAGGGAGAGGAAGAAGCAGGCTCTCTGCGGAGCAGGGGCCCAGTTTCTGGGCTCGATCCCAGGGATCCCAGGATCATGACCTGAGCCGAAGGCAGATGCTTAACCGACTGAGCCACCCAGATGTCCCAACAGTCAGAGCTCTTTACAGACACCATGATGCATTATTACAAAATGCCTATGGTAGAACATTGCCTTTATCAAGACAACACTCAAATAGTTAATGCAACTATGTGAAATAAAAGCAAGACCATGATGCTTCAGCTTCAATTTCCAGTTTAACCATGAAGAAGCCCTTATATGCATCTGCACTTGTTCACTGAAGGCCCACCTGTGTAAGGGCTCAAAGGAAAGAAGATGGCTCTGCCTGAAAACAATGAAATGAAACTATAGAGCAAGCCGTCCTCTTAACACCCAGTGTATATAGCACGTGTGTTTTCCCTATGTGGTTTTATGTCATCACATCATGTCCTGGACTTCTCCAAGTGGATGGAACACCAATACCTCAAACTCAGCAGGTTCACAACCAAACCATTCATCTTCCCCCCCATCCCCCAAATCTATGCCTTCTGTGTTCCCCAGTTCAGACAATTACAGCAATATTCTCCAAGGCTATAAAACTCAGTAGAATCTCCACCTTCCTTCTCTTGTTCATTCTCCAAATTCAGATGGTGGGCACCTTCACCACTTTCTACTCCTCCAGCCATGACCCTAATTCAGGCTCTCGATAGCTCTTACCTGGAAAATCTCAATAGCCTCCTAACTTAGCCTCCCCAACCTCTACTCTCTCCCATTTTATTGCCCCCTTCACACAACAGCCACAGTTGGCTTCCTTAATTTTAGATTGATCATTTTAATTCTCTGTTTGGAACTTTTCATCAATTCCTAATTTCTTACGGCACCATTTCCTTACGAAATTAGCTTTGCCTTGTGCCAAATAATGGGGAAAGAAAGAAGGAAAGAAGTAAGGATAGAAGACATAGGAAAGAATAAAAATATTTCAAAATCTATAAAAATAATTTTACTTCAAAATTAGCTTTGCATTTTATTAGTTTATGTTTAATGGACTTATTGTATAAGCAATTCTATTTAGGGAAATAAAACATATGTAAATATTCTTATTTTTGAAAAAAACAACCAAAGAATGAATAAACTAGATACTAATGTAATTAGTTATGTACAAGGGGAAAATGTAGATTAGATGGAAATGTTAACTTTCCTCAATTTGCTGACTGCACTGTGGTGATAAGAGAATATTCTTGTTCTTAGGAAATACATACTGTAACATTAACTGCTAAGGGACCTGACATATCCAGCCTACTCTCAAGTAGTTCAGATAAAAAACATATAATTGTGTATCTGTGAGAGACAGACAAGACAGAAAGAGAAAGAAAATGATAAAGCCAATTTTGCAAGGTGTTAAAAATTGGTCAATCAAGGTGTATAAGTCATTTTTTCCCTGACATAGCATCTATCATTTTTTTTGCTGCTGAGGACCAACTAGAAGATTATCCCCAGGCTTAATATTTATTTTGCATCACTAATAAACTTGAAACCCTGATAATTTGCTAATAATTCTGTAGCAGAAAAGGTGGGCAGTGTTTATTTGAAGTTCTTCGTCTTTGGCCATGGGTTTAGAGCATATGTTTAGTAAGGGGCTATGTTTTGAATATTTCCCTTTGGTAGATGTGTTGCAGATAGTTAATTGTTACCGTAATCTATTTTGAGATTTATTGCCTCAGCTCTCAAGTTTGTTCTTGCGAAATGAAAATTTCTGGGCTTAAATTTCCTCCTCTGTGGAATGAGAACAGTTGAGTAATCACTAGATTACATATCTTTCTCCCCCAAAAATCTCTTTCACATTTTACTTTCTCAATTTTTTTTAATGCAGAAGAAATTTAATTATCTCACCCCCAGGATCTTTATATCACTAGGGAGGAAAAAATCAATTATTTGTGCTCATGATCGAGGTGAAGTGAGGTTCATTGTCACACTTGCTCCTTTCTACATAATTTTAATTTCTTAATTGAGCCTAGAATTGAAAAGAGCTTATTATAACTAGGACTCTAAAAATACTAACTCATGCCTGAGATTGCTTGCATTCTTACAAGTAAAAGAAAATCGTTGAAATCATTGATTTGTGGCCAGTCAGATGCTTTCAGTTTCTATTATTTCTCAGCACGGGCTTGTGGAGTCATTGTTACGCGGCCCTGCCACTGTGCTAATTTGGCATTTGCCAAAAATAGTTAGAATCATGAAGGAATGATGTGCAGGACAAATGCTTTGTAGTTGTCTACAATCTTTCCAACGGTAATCAACGTTTATTTGTTTTGTAAATCATCAGCTACATAATGTAAAAGGCAAATGTGTTTCCTTTTCCCTTTCTTCCCCAGGCAGAATCCAAAAAGTACGGAACCAAAGGCCACTGAGAAGCTATTTGTGAAATAGGGCTGTGACCTGTAACAGACAGTGGGTCCAGATGGACTTCGCAGGGTCTGAGAGATTAGACTGCAAGAGGCTCACAGAGCACTTCTCCAATAGCTGCAACCCTGCTGGAAAAATGCATAGATAAGGGTTTGATTCCCCTGTTCATCAATAACTCTTCCAGACACCCTATGTCATAAATGGGGATGCACCTTAGGGAAAAAAATTAATATGTAAAAATTTAATAAGGAGAATAAGGAGGAGGACCTGCTGTTTATCTTCTGGGTCTCTGAGTCTGCACCTCTTAAGAGCAAAGCGATCTATGCCACCTCCAAGGATACCATCAAGAAGCTGAGCGGTAATCAAGCATGAATTACAAGCAAACTGCGAGGCAAAGGTCAAGGATCCCTGCACCTGGGCAGAGAAGCTGCGGGGCAATGCCCTGCTCCCTGGAGAGCAAGCCTGTGTAGGTCTCTTTCCAGTCCACCTACCTGGAGCATTTGGCGACCCAGACCTGCCCACGGGGGTTGCAGGCTGACCCTCCCGCGGGGGATGGCGGGGGGCTAAGAGGATGCCAGCATGGGGTAGGCAACCCCTCCCTCTGGACTCTCCTCTTCCCCAAATCCCCGACAGTTCTGCCTTCCCAAATTGCTTTTAATCTCCTGATTTCTCTTCGGCTGAGGCAGATCAAGTCGTCGTCCCCCCACCCACCCAGGGACCCCAGTTTAGCGGAGGGTGGGAGGACGAGCTGTATTTTATGAAGTATAAAATTATATTGACGCTTTTAAATAAATCATTTATAAAACATTATATATATCATATATATATATATAAATCATTTATAAAACATTATATATATCAATGTTATATATTGGGCTAAAGTTGAACGGGATCTATATAAATAGTGGAAATCCTTTTTTTAAAGTCAGTTAAAACTCACCAATTAAAAAATAGCTTTAATTCACTCATTCAATAAACATGTATTAAGCACTCATTATATGCCAGGTTCTGTGGTCCACAAGACCAGGTTCTCTGCTCTCTGGAAACTTATAGGTAAAAAATTTAAGAAAAAAATTTACGTTTAAGTATGGATTTTTAAAAGACAAAAAGATATTAATCTGGAGTGTTTCAAGTTTTTTAATGAGTGTTTTTATTAGGAAAGAGATATGAGTATACATGATGAAAATGCACCAAGTATGTAATAAAAAAATTACAAATAATAAGTGACATTATTCTTGGAGACCCTCTGAGAATAGTCTCAGGAAATATATTAATAATGGTGCTTTCTTCTAACCATTTCTTTAGTATTTTCATATATATTTCAATTTACTTTGCCACTCTACAAAGAGCTTGCATGTTAAAAATCAAATATATGGGCACCTGTGTGGCTCAGTCAGTTAAGTGTCTGCCTTCGGCTCAGGTCATGATTCCAGGATCCTGGGATCCAGCCCCACATCGGGCTCCCTGCTGAGCAGGGAGCCTGATTCTCCCTCTCCCTCTCCCCCTGTTTGCGTTCTCTCTCTCCTTGTCTAATAAATAAATAAAATCTAAAAAAAAAAAAAATCAAACATATATTTCCAGGGATCTACAGGTACAATATGTTAGAATATTGATGCTTGGCAGAAAATATTTTATTTCCTGCTATGACATCCAGTAAACTTCAAGCATTTAGGATTCAGACATGTAACTGGTGTGGACATTGCTAATCTTCCTATGCAGACATTCAGGAGAAAATTACCAAAGCAGGATAGGGAAAAGTTAGCGTCATTAAAAAAAATGACTTCTCCTCGAACAATATTGTCATTGTCTAAATGCCAAGGTCCTCTTGGAACTGTAAAAGTTTTCATGATATCAAGCCCGACTGTTTATTAGCCAATAAGTAGTTCTTGCTTTCTAAAATATTCTCGGTGTGTTTCTTCCCAAGAAATGTTATCTTAAAAAAAATGTTATCTTTGAAGAAGAGATAACATCATTTTAAAAGTATTGCTTAATAAAATTATTTTGCAATTACTGATTTTTAAATAAAGTATAAAATTATATTGATACTTTTTGTGATATTTTTATATAAAAATCAGTGTTGTATATTAGGCTTAAGTAGAACAGACTCTACATTAAAAGTGGAAGTCATTTTTTATACAGTCAATTAAAACTCAGCAATTAAAAAACAGCTTTAGGGCGTCTACCCTCATTAATTAAAAAAAAAGTCTATAACCAGCCATAAATTGACAGCCCAATTAAAAACCAGGCAAAGAATCTGAATAGGCATTTCTCCAAAGGAGATACACAATGGTCAGTAAACACATGAAAAGACGTTCACCTCATTAGCCAGAGGGAAATACAAATCAAAACCGGGACATACCACTCCCCAGTCCTTATTAGGATGACTATAATCCAAAAGACTATAACAAGGATTGGCAAGGACGCAGAGAAATTGGAACTCTCATAAACCTTTGGTGAATGTAAAATGTTGCAGTGACTTTGGAAAACTGTCTAGTAGTTTCTTAGAAGGTTAAACGTTGAGTTACCATAAGACCAGCAATTCAACTCCTAGGATGTATCTGTAAGAAATGAAAACATATGTCCACATAAAAATTTATACAGGAATTTTTTTTTTACTTCTATATCAAATTTATTATTCCAGTGACACTAATACAGCTGGAGGTGCTCACAGCAACACCACACAAAGTTTGCTGCCTTTTAGCTTTTGTTCAAAGAGAAAGGTCTACAAGCTTGTTCCTTCCCCCTTTCTGGGGGAAAGTCCACTGTGAGCAATTTACGCAAATAAACCTCTTAATGCATTAGTTTTTTGGGGTTTTTTTTTTTTTTTTTGGATATCAATAGAATTATTCATAAGAGCCAAAAAGTGGAAATAACTCAAGTGTCTAATAATTGATAAGGGGATACATATGTGAAGTACCACCATAGAGTGGACTATTACTCAACAATAAGAATGAGTGAAGTATCTATACATGCTATAATATGGATAACTTTGAAAACAGTATGCTAAATAAAAGAAGCCAGTCACAAAAGATTATATATTTTATGATTCTATTATACAAAAGTTCCAGAACAGTCATAGCTTTACAAATAGGAAAGACTAGTAATTGCTTAAGTCTGGAGCTAGGAGTAGGGTAAAATGGCAAGTGATTGCTAATGGGTATATGGTTTCATTTTGGAGGAATGAAGAAGTTCTAAAACTGATTGTAGTGATGGTTACACAGTCCTGTGAATAGACTAAAAGCCATTGCATTGCACGCTTTAAATGGGTGAATGATATGGCTTATGAATTATATGTCAATAAACTTAATAAAAATATCCATATTGTAGAAAACACTCAAAAAATACAATTCCGTTTTTTCCTAGTACATACCTTATCTCAAAAAATAGTTGGGTTAGAGTTACCAATTAGAAGTGACATTGGAGTTGCTTTAAAATGTATGGATTAATTTATAATCAACATACTTATTGAATAGAAACTATTCTGTTAGAAAACCTGAACATAATTTATTCCTTAAATAACAAACATTTCCTAAGATTGTACATTACTAATTTTTATCTGTATTTTTTCTCAGAATCATTAAATAACTATTAATTTAACTAAGCCAGATTTGGCACACATTTTCATATAGTATCATAGGTATTACTAGAGTTCTATAGGAATAATTTTTTTTATTTTTGTATTTAAGTATTAAATTGTTAGTGTACCTATTCTCTAATTTCAGTATTAAGGTGTTGCAATTAAAATACTATTACCAAAAGTATTAGAATACACTCAGATTCCTGGGTAAAATTCTAAATTCATGTAGGTAATGATATATCCTAAAATATTTTAATACGAATAGATAGCGTGAATTAGAAAAGTTAATGTTTTTAAATACTGACCATTGTGTATACTGACCATTGTATAAATCAAGTAAATACTTGATTGAAATGTGTAGCAAAAGAGGAAGATTTCCATAGCAGTAGGGTTGCTTTATTAGAATAAAAGTAAAAGAAGTAAAAACAAACAAAAAACTCATAAAAGAAAGAGGATGAAAAAATCATTGCAGGTAGGAAGAACGGTTGTGTGAGAAATTGAGTAGAAAATGATAAAACTCTGATACAGGAAATCAGTTAATTCAGATACTGTATTAATATTTAATAATTGTAAGCATTTACTTCTTATCACACTTTTTAGGACTTTTCCTGTATAAATTCATTTAATCCTCATAGTTTATACTGAGTGATGTATGGACACACTGGGAAGTCCATCACCACAACCAAAAAATAATGTATATATCCATCACCCCCAAATTTGTCTTTTCTCTCTCCCTTCCCCCTGCTCAGGTAAACATTGATCTGCTTTATGTTACTATAGACTAGTATAGATTACATTACTATAGATTAGTATTAGTTACTACAGGTATAACTAATCTTACACGTAAGTGGAATCAAAAATATGTTCTCCTTTTCTGTCTGGCTCCTTTCCCTCAGAATAGTTCTTTTGGAATTCATCCATCTTGATGCATGTATAAATAGTTCATTACTTTTTATTACTTAGTGGTGCTCTATTGTATGGATAGAGCACCACTTGTTTATCCATTCACATGGTGATACACATTTGGATTGTTTCCAGTTTCTGGTTATTACAAATCAAGCTGATATGAACATTTGTAAACAAGAATTTTGGTAATTCTCTCTGGTAAATGTCTAGGAATGGAATGGCTAGATCATATGGTAGTTGCATATTTAACTTTCAAAGATATTGCCAAACGGTTTTCCAAAGCTGGTGTGTCATTTTACATTCCTGCCATGAGTTAATTGGTGCTCTAGTTCCTCCATATCCTTGCCCATCTTTGGCATGGTCAGTCTTTTAAATTTAATCATTTTTACATTGTCCACAGTGATATTGCATTGTGGTTTTATTATTTGCCTAGTAACTATGAATGAACATCTTTTGGTATGCTTATCTGTCATCCAAAAATCTTCTTTTGTGAGCTGTCTCTTCAGATCTTTTGCCTGTTTTTTATGGGTTGGTTCTTTTTTTTTTTAATTTATTCAGTTTTGAGAGTTCTTTATACATTATAGTCACAAGTCCTTGAATTTTCTCCTGGTATATGGCTTGCTTTTCCATATATATAAGAGTGTCTTTTGAAGAGCAGATGAAATTTGATGAAATCTAATTTATCAATTTATTCCTCTATGGATTATGCTTTTGTTAATGTATCTAAGATATCTTTGCTTAACACAAAGTCACAAAGGTTTTCCCCCATGTTTACAGCTAGAATTATTACCAGTTTAGTTTTGACATTTCGGTGTATAATCCATTTTAAGTTAATTTTGTATATTGTGAGACAGTATGGATCGAAGTATTTTGTTTTTACTTTTATTTTTGCATATGGCTGTTCAATTATTCTAGCACTAGTTGTTGAAAAGACTATTCTTTTTCCATGAAATTCTCCATTCATCTTTGTCAAAAATCCATTTTCCATGTATGTGTGGGTCTATTTCTGTACCCTCCATTCTTTTCATTGAACTATTTGTCTCTCTCTTTTTTAATATTTTATATATTTATTTGAGAGAGAGAGAGAGCACGGGAGCAAGAGGAAGGGCAGAGGGAGAGGGAGAATCAGGCTCACCACTGAGCAGGGAGCCCTCTATTTGTGTATCTTAATGGTAATACTACATTATATGATTGCTGTAGCTATATTAAAGGTCTTGAAACCAGTTAGTACTAGTCCTTTTAATTGTTCTTTTTCAAAGTTGTTCTGTCTATTCTAAATTTTTTTGTACTTCTAAGAGAATTTTAGAATCAGCTTGTCAATTTTTACAAAACACTTGCTGAGATTTTGATTGGAACTTGTTTTATGGCTGGAAATGTGATTTATCTTGGTACATATTCCATGTGTAACTGAAAAGAGAGCATAGTATTTTCTTGTTGGGTACAGTATTCTGTAAATATCAAATAGATCAAGTTGGTTAATAAGGCTGATGAGTCTCCTAAATTCTTGCTGATTTTCTCTACTTGTTCTATCATTTACTGAGAGAGGAGTATTGAAATTTCTGACTATTGCTGAGAATATTTCCATTTTTCCTTGCAGTTTTATCCTCTCAGTTTCATGTATTTTGAAGCTCTGTTACTCAAAGCATAAATGTTTAAAATTCTTACATGCTTTTGATAAGTTGATTCCTATATGTAGAATAAGGTTTTCATCAAGTTTGGAAAAATTTTGACCATTATTTCTTCAAACATTTTTTCTGTCCCTCCACTTCTTTTCATCAGGAACTTGAATTACAAGCACATGAGACTGCTTGAAATTTTCCTACAACTCACTGATGCTTTAAATTTTATTTTATTTTTTTTTATTTATTTTTTAAAGATTTTATTTATTTACTTGACAGAGAAAGGCATAGAGAGAGAGGGAACACAAGCAGGGGGAGTGGGAGAAGGAGAAGCAGGCCTCCCACCGAGCAGGGAGCCGGATGCAGGGCCCGATCCCAGGACTCTAGATCACGACCCAAGCTGAAGGCAGATGCCCAACGACTGAGCCACCCAGGAGCCCCTGATGCTTTATATTTTTAAAATTCTTTTCTCTCTGCTTTTCATTTTGTATAGTTTCTGTTATCATGTCTTCAAGTTCACTAATGTTTTCTTCTTCAATGTTTATCTATTGTTAATTCCATACAAGATATTTTTCATGTCATACATTGCAGCTTTCACCTCTAAAATTTTGAATTAAAACTAAATCTTTTTCTATGTCCCTACTGAACACATTGAACATATGAAATACAGTTACAACTGTTTCAGTGTCCTTTTTTGCAAATTTTAACACTGGCAGTTCTCGGTCAATTTTGATTTTCTGAATATTCTCTTCATTATGCATTATGTTTTCCTACTTCTTTGGATGCCTGGTAGTCTTGTTTAATAACAAACATGATGAATTTTGCCTAGTTTGTTGCTTTATTCTGAGATGCAATTAAGGAATTTGGAAATAATTTAAGCTTTTTGGATCTTGCCTTCCTGAATTTTTTAGGCAGAAGCAAAGGGCCCTCATTCTAGGACTAATAATTTCCTAGTACTTGGGCAAGACCTTTCTTGAATTATGAGTTTTTCCATTCTGGCTAGTAGAAATGGGAATCATTCCCAGGCCTGTGTGAGTGCCAAACACTGTTCTCTCTAATCCTTTTGGTTAGTTGTTTTTTTCAGCCTTGGATAGTTTCTTCTTCACTTGCATGTACTGATCAGTGCTCTGCTAAATATTCACAGGGGCCATCTTAAGAACTCCAGGGATCTAACCCTCTGCAGCAATCTTGTCTCCAGTACTCTGCCCTAAGAACTCTAACCTCCTGTTCTTCTCAGATTCAACTCTCTCAGATCCAACTTCTCAAATCAAGGAGTCCATTAGGTTCTACCTGGGTGCTCCCTCCCCCACCACCCCGTGTTGCAACCTGGGGGTAGTAAATTGGGGAAATGAGCCTCACTTTATCTGTGTCCTTCAGGAATCACTGTTTTGATGCCTGATGCCCAATGTCTTGAAAACAGTTTTTATATACCAGTTTTATTTTCGTGTGTGGGTGGGTATGTGTGTGTTTTGTTTGACAAGCAGGAGCATATTTTCAGAACCTGTTACTATATCTTATGCAGAAGAGGAAATTTCCCCCATACCTTTTAAAAAACAACTAAAGAAGCAAAGGAAAAAGCAGTAGATAAAGAGAGAACAGGGAAGAATTCTTTTTCTTAGTTTGTTTTGATGATGTGCAGTAGCTGATGGATTAGCTTTCCATTGCTGCTGTTACAAATTACCACAAATTTAGTGGCTTAAAACAATACAGATTTACTGTTTACAATTTTGTAGGTCAGAAGTCTGACACAGGTCTCAGATGTTTAAAATCAAGATGTCAGCAGGGCTGCATTTCTTTCTGGGGGCTTTAAGAGACAATCCATTTTCTTGTATTTTCTAGCTTCTAAAGACCACCCGCATTCCTCTACTCATTGCTTCCTCACTCCATCTTCAAAGCCAGGAAATTTGTATCTATTTGACCATTCTTCTGTAGTCACATCCCTCTCTGACTACAGCAGGGAAATATTCTCTGCTTTTAAGAGCATATGTCATTAGATTGTGTCGATTTAGATAATCCACTATACTCTCAGCCAGTTAAAGATTCTTAACTCTCACACCTGCAAAGTCACTTTTGCCTTATAAGGTAAAACATTCACAGGATCTAAAGATTAGCATGTGCATATCTTTAGAGGATGACTATTTTCCTACCACAGCTGAGATTTGGTGTCTTATTTTTAAGCAATGAGAATGACATTCACAGAAATCCTTTGAAATACAGTCAGTCAAATACAAAATTTTAAGAAAAGAAAAGAAATTTGCAAGTTTTTCTTTTCCACCCAGTTGATGAAAAAAATTAATTGGGCAGAGGCTTTCTTTACACACTCACTTGTAAGCCCTTCATTCTTGGTCTATGATACTGGTTTCTCTACCAAGATTAAAATAGTTAAGTCTAACATGCAATGAACTCTTATGTTTCAGAGTTCAATTATGCTTCTTAGCATTTATTCCCAATAGTCTTCTCTAATTATATATATATATATATATATATATATATATATATATATATATATACACACACACACACACATATATATATGTAAAGTTTTATATTATATATACAGTTTAAGAATATATGGTCAATATTGTTTTAAAACCAATTTCATAAGTAATATCAATAATGTAACAATAGCCAATATTTATTAAACACTCACTCTAAACCAAGCACTTGATTTAACATAAATAACTCCTTTGGCATGTAAAGTAGCCACTATCAGGGGTTCTGGCTGGTTTAGTCAGTAGAGCATGCGACTCTTGATCTTGGGGTTGTAAGTTTGAGCTCCACTTTGGGTGTACAGATTACTTAAAAGTTTTAAAAAAAATAAAAATTGGGGTGCCTGGGTGGCTCAGTTGGTTAAGCATCTGCTTTCAGCTCAAGTCATGATCTCAGGGTCCTGGGGATAGAGCCCAGCTTGGTGCTCCCTGCTCAGCAGGGAGTCTGCTTCTCCCTCTCCCTTTGCCCCTATCCCCCCCACTGGCTCGTTCTCTCTCTCTCCCTCTCAAATAAATAAATAAAATGAGTTCTTTAAATAAATAAATAAATAAGTAGCTACTATCATTAACCTCATTTTATGAATGAAGAAATGAAGCAGAGGAAGGGTAATTTGCCCAATGTCTTAGAGACAGTATGAGTGGAGGTCAGTCAAAAAGCCAAAGCAATCTGCCTCCAGTGTCTGCACTCTTAATCTCTGTTTTCACTCCATTTTAAGTTCTTGGAAGGCAGGAACTATTCTTTAATATTTTGTTTATTCTTTCAATGCATTGTCACAGTGCTAGCATTTAAGTGTATAACATTTGGTTGCTCAATTAATACTTACTTTTTTCATGTCTTTAACTGTTAAGCCATTTAGATAGATTTGATACCCCAAAGATTTCCCCCTGATTTGTTGGGGAAAGGTGAACCTGGAAGAGGTGACAGGGAATATAACGTATATCTACCATTACACACTGGTAGAAAAACATAATGAATACCTACCATTACACACTGGTAGAAAAATAGTGTCATATTATTGCCACAAATGCTAGTTAGCCACATTGAGAAGCCTCATTATAGCTCATTGAGATTTCTTGTTGTTTACCTTCATAAACACACATACATGTATACCTGAATACTTGAATCTTGAATACTAGACATGATTCTTTAAATCTTGAAATAGTTAAACTTTGCAACTGTTTTTACTAAAATAAAAGCAGGAGAATCTTAGGGCCCCTGGATGGCTCAGTTGTTGAGCATCTGCCTTCGGCTCAGGTCATGATCCCAGGGTCCTGGGATCAAGCCCCGCATCAGGCTCCCTGCTCGGCGGGAAGCCTGCTTCTCCCTCTTCCACTCCCCCTGCTTGTGTTCCCTCTCTCGCTGTCTCTCTCTGTCAAATAAATAAATAAAATCTTCAAAAAAAAAAAAAGCAGGAGAGTCTTGCAGATTTTACAAACTGTTGACATTATGGGCAGTTGTAGGGAACAGCTTCTAAACACAGGTGGAAATAAAGAGCTCCCTCTCTAGTCATTGGTGAGAATATTTAATTCAAGGCCACAATCTTCAGGTTTCTCACAACTCTGTTTACCTCAGTTAGAAAGGAAATATTTAACCGATTAGCCAGGCTTATTTCTATTATTTGGATGTATTTTAGGTCCATCATCCAACACAAAATGACTTGGAAGAAGTTGCCTACCTATACTAGGTTCCTAGAGCTGCCATAACAAATTATCCCAAATTGGGCAGGTTAAAACCACAGAAATTTATTTTCTCTGAGTTCTGGAGACCAGAACTTCTAAAGGAAGGTATTAGAAGGGTTGGTTTCTTTTCAGGGATCTGTAGAAGAATCTGTCCTTTGCCTGTCTCCTAGCTTCTGATGACAGCCATCAGTCTGTAGTGGTCCTTGACTTGTAGCTGCTTCCATCTTCACATGGCCTTTTCCTGTGTATCTGCATCTGTGTCTTCTTGTAAGGACATCAGGCACATTGGATTAATGACCTCATCCTAACTTGATGAAATCTGTAAGGATTCTGTTTCAAAATACGATCAGATTCACAGCTACTAGGCGTGAGGATTTCAACGTATCTTTGGGTGGGAGGACACACAATCATAGCACTACCCTACCTGTTGAAGAATTTAAAAGTTATGTTAGGAATCACTTAAGCCAGGATTCCACTTAGGCATAATTACCTGGACACTTCATAAAATGTAGTGATTTGGTTTTAGTCTGAAAATTATCACCTCAGGCATCAAGGACCTGATAGAAATCAAGGAAAATGTTCAAGTCAGACATTGGCCATTAAAATATGAGATGTGTAGGGGCGCCTGGGTGGCTCAGTCGTTAAGCGTCTGCCTTCGGCTCAGGTCATGATCCCAGGGTCCTGGGATCGAGCCCCACATCGGGCTCCCTGCTCCGCGGGAAGCCTGTTTCTCCCTCTCCCTCTCCCCCTACTTGTGATCCTGCTCTCACTGTGTCTCTCTCTGTCAAATAAATAAATAAAATCTTTAAAAAAAATATATATGAGATGTATAATCCTTCTTTCCTCAATCTCATCTATGTATTATTATAATCTCATCAACCATGTAAAGCTTGTATTCTTTACCCTTCTCTGTTATCTGGTTACCCCCAGGTTCCCCTACACCTGATTTCACAGTCACTTAATCAGCAGCTATTTCATGGCTTCCTATGTGCTCAGCACCATACAAAGAGCTGTGAGGTACTAGAAATGCTATAAATGTGATACCAGAAGAGATCAAACAATCCAATCTTCCTACTGTGCTCAGAGGAGGAAACTAAGATCAAAGAGGTTAGCTGTTTCTTAAGTTAACCCTTTAGTTAGTGACAGAGCCAGATATCCCCAGGTATCAGTTGTGTCTAACTTACTGTTTTTGCTCAACTGGCTACTCCACTGTAATACCAGTATAACTCACAAAAATATATGTGGGGTACTGTGATTTCAACTTTTGCTCTCCATCCCTGATTACAGCCAATGTGGAGGGGAGGGCTCCCAATTTCATTGCCAGGAGAGGAATCCTCCCCTCTGCATTTCACTCTAAGAACCTAGAAGTACATTATAATATGTCAATATGACAAATGTATGTTATTATCACTCTGTACTCTGTCTAATAAATAAGCATGTAGGAAAAGCCAAAACCTCTTTGGGGTTCTATGCAGCTGCTGAATTCTCTAGGTCAGCTTTCTTCACACCACCTTTATTGTTCTCAACATTTCTGTTTGCTCAAAAAAGCACTGAAAGTTTTGCTGGGGCTGGTGCTAATGTCTAGCTCTGAATATAAAAAAAGATAGTTACACATAGAACAATCACATTCTTAATCAAATAATAATTTATGCCCTTGAAACTGGGCTATAAAAATTCAGATTGACTTTTTGCAAGTTACACCTTCTTCACTGCAATTCACTCATGCTTTCTCCAATTTTCATTTTCTGTACAATCAGAAATCTAAGCACTATTGTGACTTTACAGTTGCAGGAATAAATTTCAAGAGGGAGATGATTAATCTTGCCTCAATCCCTTTTTTAAAAAAGAGGAAATATTTCACAATATGCAAGTATCTTTGCAGCATTAGATATGTTCATTTATTAAGCTAGGTATCCACAGTCAAAGAAAAGGGAAGGATTGAGAAACTACACAGGAGAAGGGAAAATTTAGTCAAAAATAAAGGTAAAGCAATCCAGCTAAACATATTTTAACTTAGTTACTAAGCCAAATATTTATTAAGAATATTGCTAACCATAATTTTTATAATTATTGTTATTATTATATCAAAATAATTTTATTATATCAACATTATCTGATGGGATACCTGGGTGGCTCAGTCTATTGAGGGCCCAACTCTTGATTTTGGCTCAGGTCATGATCAGGGTCGTGATATCAATCCTCTCCTCAGGCTCCATGCTCAGTATGGACTCTGCTTGAGATTCTCTCTCTCCCTCTCTCTCTCTGCCCCTCCCCACACTCGCACGCACTCTCTCTCTAAAATAAATAAATAAAATCTTTACAAAAATAATAATTATTATTATTTGATAGACCAATAATTTGAACAATTTAATCATCTATATAAAGTAGCTTAGAGCTCATAACTCACATCTTTAACAGAGAAATATGGTTGAGTTCTTTTGGGAAAAAAAAAAAATTTTATTTTCAATCTACATAAATTCATTAACTTCAATCTACAAAAATAACTCTGCAAAGACACAATGTGACATAACATTCATATCAAAACCTCTGACATTAGATTTCCTGGATTCAAGGCTAGATATCACAAATAACCAACCATATGACCTTGGGCAAATGAATTGACCTTAATGAGCCTTCTTCAATTTCCTTTGTATCAAACAAGGATAATAAATAGTGTCTGCCTCAAAGGTATGTTTGTGCAAATATAATGAGATAATGCACATAAAGTACTTGTAGTAAGTGCTCCATAGTTTATCTGTTATTATCTGCCTAAAAAAGCTCTGTTAAATAAGACACCTGGAACATAAAATAACGGGAAATGAAAAATAATGGAAAGAAAATTGCAGCAAAATGTGAGCAGTGGTTAACATCAAAGTAGTCTAACTATGACTATTTTTCTTTTTTCCATTTTTAAATGCAGTTATATTGTATTTAAAACAGAATATGATTTTATGAAAGACATTAGAGCAAATATGTTACAATGGAAAACTTTAAGTTATTCTTAATATTTCTCTATGTATAGAATCTCCCAATTTCTAGAAATAAGCATCTTCCCCTCAACACAAATACTTCTCACCCCAAGATGAGGTTTTACCACTGCCTAAATCCCACAGGGCACATGCAGAGAACTCACTGCTTGACACTGATTCAACCAGCCCTTTACAATTACAAGTTCTGTTTTAAAACTTTCCTAGAATTAGAAACTCATGTTCTGCAGAATTCAAGGAAAATAAAGCTGACTTATTCATATAAGATATGGATTGGTATTATGTCAAATGCTGGATTTGCATTAAACATTCCCTTGTAATATATTGCCCAAACCTGATCTTACTAAAATTAACTGCCACTGATTGAATATTGTGTTAAGGCTCTGGGGTAAATAGATATTCATTTAATTTTAGGGATGGCTTTTTTGACATCAAGATTATTCAAGTTTGATATCTGGAAATCTAAGTAAAAGAATACATGATTTCAGGTGGGGGAAGGGGAAAAATCTACTCACTTATTTCTTAATAATAAGAAATTCAAAAATGATTTAAGGCAACTTAACACAAATACATTTAGTAAAACAAAAAAAAAAAAAACAAAAAAACAAAACAAAGCAAAAACTGTGTCCATACAAGAGAAACTTCCTTGGAAACAATTAGTAGATTTATGAATAGCTCACTTTAAAAGTATTCAGAAGCCATACATAATAACCATGTTAAAACTGATTATTTGAGGGGCACCTGGGTGGCTCAGTCAGTTCATCATCTGCCTTTGGCTCAGGTCATGATCCCAGGGTCCTGGAATCGAGTCCCACGTTGGGCTCCCTGCTCAGCAGGGAGCCTGCTTCTCCCTCTCCCTCTGCCTGCCACTCCCCCTGCTTGTGCTCTTCCTCTCTCTATCTCTGTCAAATAAATAAATAAAATCTTAAAAAAAACTGATTATTTGATTTCTTATATGAATTTTAAAACAATATTTTCTAAAAAGAATAGAAAGCTTATGCATAAAGATAGGCAAGAAGCTTTTCATAACATTTCTTAATAAGGTTACAAAAGATGAGAATTTGGCCATGACCCATGCAATTTAATCTGAATTAATTTCCATTTTTTTTCCTGGTAGTGTTTCTAAGAAAGTGGCTTATTTTCTCCCCTGGAATTTAAAAGTATAAAATATCAGCAATTCTTTGACTTACCTTCTCTGGAGATGTATGAATAGAGAAGATACAGAGAACACTGAAAAACACAGAGTGTGACCCCTAACAACATTTTGTACAGGAGAAATTAGGTAAAAATAAGTATCAAAGATATCATGAAGTGACAATTAAGTCATAAATAAAATCTAACAATCTCCAGGACTTCTTTTCTTTTGCCCCAAGGGTCTTTGATCTTTCACAGTCTGTAAGAAGAAGGGGTAGCCATAAAGGCCTCTTAAAGATGATTAGGGGAGTTTTATGCACTGGCTGCCCACAATGCCCGCTTTTTTTTTTTTTTTTTCACCTACAGACAGGAGCCACCTTCTTATTTATATCCCTGAAACATGTTATTCTCAATAATACACACATCAGTACAAAGTATGAGTAACCCTTGGAGGCACAAGGGCTTAATGAAATGACATGTATGAATAAATAAATGAAATGAAAATGAAAAAGTATGAACAAATAAAGTGCTATTTACCTCTACAGAGATTTGGGAATACCAACCTAAGCAAGAAAGCACTTTGAAATATTATTGTTTAGGCTATCATTCTGAAATTTTTACAAGATCAAATGCAGACATCTCCGAGTAGGGAAGGTGAGAGTCAGAGATTTTGTGCCCATCCAACAAGCAAATGTATAATTTATAAATATTTTTCATCTCCAAAAACAGTGAGCATATTTTCTATTATTTTTAACTGCAAAATATTCTCATTCCCATGAAATCTTTTTTTTTTTAAGGATTTTTTTCTTTGCAATATGCTAAGAAACCTGTGTTTTGTACTTGGCAAATAACCTTGACCAACTGCAGAAGCAAATGCTTGTCCACACTGTTGTCTGGAAGTAATTAAAAAAAAAAAAAAACAAGGTCAGAGCTATCTGACAAAACCCAGCAAATGAGAGATGAAGAAAATGACAGAAAATGAGGAATAAATGAGAATGTCAGGAACCAATGATCCCATTATTTGAATCACATGGAATTCACAGGTAGAAAGCAGACAGCCTAGTAGCCTTCGTGATGATTCGTTCTTATTTTGAGTTCCTCACCTGGAATTATAAAATATTAGCTAAGAGCTTTGTAATTAGGTTCAAGTTATCACAATTCCAGCTTTGTGAAATGTTGTAGTTTTCCCTACTATCCATTCAGATAAAATAATTTTTAAAAATATGATTAAATATCAACTCCAATCTGCCAAACAGACTATTTACCCTGAGGAACAAGGAAAAACAGAAATTCATCCAATACTGAATTGCTGGAATTAAATGGGATACCTCTGCTATTATGACAGATATCTTTGAAAGGAACTGGGAAAATTATTTCATAACTCAACTCAACACATAACTCAACACACAACTCAAAGGAAATGCCACACAAATGTTACTCTTTTGCAAGTTTTGTTTAGATATTTCTTCTTCATACTTGGATTTAGGGAATGGGTTAATCCTCAGCAAAAGAAAAAGTTAACATAATCTCAAGGTTATTGAGAATCAAAGCTAAAAATCTACCAAGTGATTAATTTGCTCTAATTAAAAGTAATTCTGCAGAAGCATTTGGAAATCCAATGGTCTATAAAAATGGTAAATAAATGCTCCCTAACTGTTGCATGTGATTTAACTGTGATTTCAATACTTGCTAATGCTCCCTTATGCTTGTCTGATATTGCTTATGTCAGCTTGGTAATGAGTTTCCAGGTTAATTTCCAGGTTTCAGACCCAATCTCTGTGTTTGAAGATGGGGTAGAGAAGAGCATATGTTTTGTATTTGGAGATGGGGTAGAAAAAAGTATTTGTTGGGGTCAAGTTGAACATGTCGATTATTCAAAAGAGAAGCACAATTTTTATTTCCTGCTAGTAAGTTCAGGCAGGCAAATATCTTGACCCAGATTTAAGAGTTCCAGGAAGTGGTTGTTACCATTGGTTCCTAAGCAAGAAGTTCCAGTTTTCACAGCTGGTCTTGTTCTTTTATATCTCCTTCAGGGGGATGGGAGTTGGAGGGTGCTAGAAGCACATGGCCCAGGGGCAGAGATGGGAGGTGGTTATTGAAGCAATACCCACCCGGACTGAAGGAGAGGCTTATTTTCTCCAGTGTGGCTGAGAAATTATTGTAAATATTCCTAAAATACTAAAGAAAATAAAATCTTTAACGAGAAGACATTTCATTAAGAAAAATATTGACCCAAATTTAACTAATATTTTGGCTCATATGGATTCTTTAGCTCATGTAATACCTAGTCCTTAATTACTTTTATTAGGGAGCCATTCAATATTTTATTTCTGCTTTTTTTTTTTTTTTTTTCAGAGATACCACAAAGTGCTAGATCCTAGACTTTTGAAAGTGGAGACTTCATTGCTTCATCTACGTAATCGCTGCAATGTTTGTCTAGCACAGTGCCATAAACAAATGCTTGTTACTATAATCAGGGATCAGCACCATATTTCACTGATATTTTCTTACTTCTTATGAGATTGAAAGCAGACCCTATAGTCATCAAGTGTACATAGTTTATTCCATACATTCCATGTCCAAGATGTACTGCTTTTCTTTTAGCCCCCACCTCCACCAATTTGCTCCAGGTCTGTTTTGGGTGTTTGTTTTCTTCTTCGTCTTTTGTTGGTTTTTTGTCAATGCTACTTCCGTGTAGTGATTAAGCAGGTAACAGAATATGCAGGCATGGAAGGTCATCAATAAATATATGTCATTGGATTGATTGAAAGTCACCAGGAAAGGCAGAATGAGAAAAGTTAAGAAAGGTATGGCAGGAAGAAAAAGGTATATAAAATGTAAACCAAAGTGGTGCTTCAGGGATGTTTGATCACCCACTAAACATAGAACACGAATTTCTGATATAAAACACAATAACCTAAAATTTACTGTACAATTTGGTCTTTATGTTCCCAGAGTCAGAACCTGCCATCATTTGTGTTATTTATAGACGCTAGTTAGTGAGAAGTGAGCAGCCTGAGGCAATCTGTTGGGATGTTCACTAAAATATCCTCACTGACATTGGAGTAGCTTCCTCATTAAAGTCCCAGGAGTTTCTGTTTTTAAGGCCAGAAATAAAAAAGAGTATTTTTCAAATTTGACTTTTCTCTTTGCCAAATAAGGATATTCTTCCATAGAACAAACTGGAAGATCAACATGTTAGGCTTTGTAAGAGATTCAAAAAAACTTTAGAATCAAACATTAGGATAGGAAGTCTCATTAGGAAAATTACAAATCAATTGGTTTATATTTGAGTTGCTAAATATAACTGTTCATAATATTAAAAGTCTATACCATGATGAGAGGTATTTGAAAATGTATAACTTATCTAATGGATCATTTCATAAAGTATGTTAAGAGAGGAGTTCAAGCCATGCTTGGCTTAATATCCTATTGGTTAGGTCATATTATGTACAAATAAGTCTTTGGGTATTAATTATTCTTTCTTGTTATGTATAGATCATCCCCTAGGCCTGGGTTGAGAGAGAGAGACGAAAAGAATCATGGAGTATTGAAAAGTCCAAAGAATGATATAAGAAAATTAGATTTTCCAGGTAATGTAAATTTCAAGTTAATCTTTTATCATCTTAGACTCTATTTCGGTATATACTCGCCATCTCCATTTTCTCTCTCCCTACATTTTTTAAAACCACTCCACTTGGACTTTCACAACCACTATTCCAATGACACTGTTTTTAAGGTCACTAATGAACTGTCAATTCTCAGTCTTCAGACTCAAGTTTCTCTTGCCTCTTTGCTATGTTTTGTTTGTATTTTTCTTGGTTCCAGGACACTAAAATAGTTTGGTTTTCCATCTCCCTTGCTGGTCCTCCTTTTCAGGCTTCTCCATGCCTAATAAACACCTCCATCTAAAAATTTCCTAAAGTGAACCTTTCTGCACCTTAATACCTGTCCAACCTGCAGTTTTCCTCATCTTGGTCTTCACTGATGCTTCTATATGTCTCATACCCACATGCAATCTGCTAGTTCCACCTTCAAAATGCATTCAGCATCTGATCACCTCCCTTCATGGTCACGGCTCCCACTACGGTCCAAACCATCATCATGGCTCACCTGAATCACAGCAACCACCTCCTAATTGGCCTCTCTGCTTCTACTCTTGCCCCTGTAGTATATTCTTTACACATCAACAGAGCCTGTTAAAAGGAAAGTTATCGCCCCTGAAATCCTTCAATCTGTATAAAAGCCAAAGTACTTACCATGGCTTACAAGTCCTTACATGGCTCAGCAATTTGTCACTTCTCTGATACTATCCCTTGCAAGTCTTCTCATGGCTCCCTTTGCTCCAGTCATGCTGGCCTTCTTGTTCTTTCCAGAATACATGAGACAGTTTTTACTTCAGTACCTTTGAATGAATGTTCCCTCAGTTTGCAATGCTCTTCTCCCAAAACATGTGTGACTCAGTGCCTCCCTGCTTTCAATCATTTCCTAAATATCACCTGCTTACAGAGGTCTTCTACATCATTCAGTTTAAAATTACAGCCCTCACCTTGGCACTCCTGATCTCCTTTAACTTACTCTAGGGTGGTTTTTTTTTTTTTTCACCCTATTTACAATCCTTCAACATTCTTTTATCATCTGCCTTCTCCCTCTAGAATGTAAGCTCTAGGAGGGCAGGGATTTGTAAATTGTTATTTATAAATTAGGATCTCAATAAATACTCTTAATTAATAAATAATCCATTTGCAACAACAGCGCACTGTTTTCTCATGAAAGACTGGGAGATAGTACCATACAGTGGTCCTGATCTCTGTCTATATATATTGTGTCTTTCATCCTCCCCAATTGTCTCAATTTCCCCTTCCCAGTGAGTGCCTGACAAGGCATGCATCTGTAGTTTGTGAACCACTGTTCTAAAAATCTAGAGTCAGACCCACCCCACCCAAGAAGGGATTCACCAGCCTCTACCCGAACTTCCTCGGAAGCAGAGAACTTTGTGAGAAAATTTCTTAAATTGCAATGAAATCAGGCTCCCTATCACTTCCAACCACAGGTTCAGTTTTTGTTTTGAGGAAAGCCCCGAATAATTATTTTTCCTTTTATACATGAAATCTCTTCAGGTATTTGAATGTAAAAAATATTTTCCATTTGCTTCCAAAGTCCACACATCTTTTGCAAAATCGCATCCATTCCTCTTATTAGTTAAATGGCTTAAAATTTTAAAACATAACATTTACTCTGGAGCAACTTACAGCACTTAGTCTATAGCAGGCATGGTATTAGTAGGCATACAGAATGCAGGATCTTATTTAATGCTCACGACACCTCAATCAGGCAGGCACTACTATTTCCATTCTCACCTCACGGATGAAGAACCTGGGCTTCAGTAGAGCTTGGCAATTTGTCCGAGGACACAGAGCAAGAAAGTGGCCCAGCTGGAATTCAATGTCAGGCTTTGTCTAGCCCCAGTATTGGATTCTTATCTACTATACTTTCTGTCTCCTGCAAAATTACTAAACAATTGAAACATCCAATTTCCCAATCATTTCCTAAGGAAACATAAAGCCTGTAATCTTCCCAGTCTGACCTCAGGGATTGGAATCTCCAGTTTACTGCTCACTAGCTGTGTGCAACAAACTTCCATGCTCTGGGTGCTGTTTTCTCCATCGGTAAAATGTGATAATAATATGAAAATTAGCCAAGTTAATATATGGGGAAAAAACCTGCTTATCAGTTAAGAGCACTAGCTCTAGAGTCCAACACTCTGGGTTTAAATTCAACTCTGCTCCTTACGTGTTGTGATCTTGGATGAGCTGCCAATTTCTCTCCGGCTCAGGCTTCTCACCTGCACATCAGAAATAATGATGGTACCTCCCTCACAGATTGTTAGAAGACTTAAAAGAGAAAACCTTCACAAAGCATTTGTCACAAGAAAGTGCTAGATAAACTTGAGCTATTATTTGTGTTACATAAAAACATCTGGCGGGCGCCTGGGTGGCTCAGTTGGTTGAGTGACTGCCTTCGGCTCAGGTCATGATCCTGGAGTCCCTGGATCAAGTCCCGCATCGGGCTTCCTGCTCGGCAGGGAGTGTGCTTCGTCCTCTGACCCTATCCCCTCTCATGTGCTTGCTCTCTCTCATTCTCTCTCTCTCAAATAAATAAATAAAATCTTTAAAAAAAAAATCTGGCAACTACGAATACTAATTATTAATATGGGTAAGTAGAGCAAGTTTCCTTGACACATGACAAAACAGAAATATGTAAACTAAGTTACAAAATCAAAGTTATACCAAGAATAATGATCTTGACAAAAAAATAAAATGATTAAAATTGACTTGCTTAAAGGCAAAGTCTCTCAAATTAAAGTGTAAAACCACATTTAGTGAGTTGATAACATCTAAAGTCAAATAATACAGAAACAAAAAATAAGAATATGGTGAATATAAAAATAACATATTTATGTTTCAAATACAGGGCACAGAAAAAAGTACATAAAATAAAGTCTATGTGAGACAAAAGAAAAACTCAATAGTAATATTAAAGAGGAAATTTCTACCTAAACATTGTTAGTCTGTATTGGGAGGAAAAACAAAAATTTTAAGTCATTTGGTATTTTTTTTTAATTTTAAAGATAACATTAACATATATACAAAATTTTCTAAGATTCAGAGAATATACCCATTGCAACCACCCATGTGATATTCACCAAATATAGTAAGATACAAAGAATATCTCAAATAAAAAAATAAATGTAAAGGCTATCTTTGATTATCATAATTCAGTAAAGCCAGACAGTTATTTTACTCATGCAACAGAGCTGATTCTCATCACCACTTTAATAAAAGAAAAGGGAAATTAAAATTTAACACTATTTACATTACTTAACACCAAGTGAAAGTTTGAGGTTGATGTTGAGGCTCTTTGTTTGGTGTGCGTTGAAACAGAAGCAGAAGGTCCCAAGATCAAACTAATAAATAAAGAAGCAGAATCGCTTTAGTCCTTGTGTTAGATAGATGGTCCATGTGTCCAAGAGGAAAAAAGTGATATATAGGTAGGCTAATTTTTTTTTTCTCTTTTCACTTGTATATAGTGAGTAGCAAAACCACACAGGAACAAATTTATTCAAATTGATGTCAACTTCCAAAACATTCTCTTAAACTTGATTTGCCTTCTCTAACTTTTGAGGTTCCCCAGGAACTAATCATAGATCCTTTTCTCATCTGTCTCTGTCCCCTTCTTTTAGATGATCACTCTTTTTAAAAATACTTTGTATTTAATTTCAGTGATCTGCAGTTTATGTACACAGTGCCTATGCTGAATTTATTATATTTTTATGTTATTTTCCCTTCAATTTGAGAATTTATATCTTTGATCAATTTTGGAAATTCATAAGCATTGTCTTTTTGATTATTGCCACTTTTCTCTTCTTCCTTTCCTAGCCTTTTGGAACTCCTAATAGGTATGTGTTGGTCCATTTCATGCTATGTTCCATAAAGAAATTATCTTTAAGCTCTTTGATTGTCGCCACCCATTATCTATAATCTGTGATATTTCCTAAGCTCTATCTTCCATATCTTAAGTTTTTGCAAAGCAGGAACCTACTATTTAATTTCCATTGCATTTGTAATTTCACTTGTTACAGTTGTCGTTTCAAGAATTCCATCTTGTCTTTTTTTTTTTTGTCCTGGTTTCTCATTCTTCTCTATTTGTTTTAATATTTTTAATTATCTTCCACATTACTGATTTATAGCCAGCTTCACGTTATTTATTGTTTCATATGATTAGAGCAATAATTCTCCTATGTGTTGCATCTGTCAACTTTGTTTCATGTTAAATGAGTTCTTTATATTTTAATTTTTCATTTTGCACTTCTTTGAGCGGAGTTTGGTTTTTTGCTGGAATCTGGCTGCTGACAGGTTATGGGAATGATCCTCAGAGGAAGTTTTGCATCACTTCTTCTGTTTATCCCAAGAGTATTGTAAGTAGCAACTTTTATATTAATTTCTCAGCTGGGTGATTCTGGCCTTCTCAGATACTGCGAAGTTAGACTCCAAACCAAAATGGGACATAGCTTCCAGCTTCTGATTGCTTGGAGTAGCCTTTTTCCCAGACACTAAACAAATACGAGTTTCCTCATCAAATGCTGCGTCATTGGGCAGATATTTATGTCCCCCTTTCATTTCTGTGGTTCAGACTTTATAAAAGAGTATTTTTCACAAAGAGTTCTGACTCTTTGCCTTGCACAGTCCATATATAGTAACTGAAAATCCAGTCCTGTGCTAGTTTCATGAGTAGTAAGGAACTCCTCCAACTCCAATATCAGGGCTATAGCAGCATGAGCTCCATGTTTATTTAAAGTTTCATCCTTTTTTATTATTATTATTCTATTGTCTGGGTCTTTTCTTTCTATCTTCTCAGTGTTAAATTTGTGATATTGTTATACTTTATCAAGCATTTCAAACAGAGTGGGAGAGTTTCTGCATTTGATACACCATTTTGCTGGAACTTAAGCTCCCTGGGTGATTTCTTCTCCTCTCATGGATTTTAAATTTCATCGATATTCCATCATTTCCCAAAGTATATGTCTAAGCTAATCATTCTGAATTAGTGGTGCTTTAACCCCCCAAGGACATTTGGCAATGTCTGGAGATATTCATGATTGCCATAACAAGAGGGCAGTGCTGTTGGCATCTAGTGGGTAGAGGCCAGAGATGTTGCTAAATATCCTGTAATTCCCAGGTCCTTATCTCAGCCCCAAATGTCGTTAGTGCCAATGTTGAGAGACCCCTGCCGAGCCCATATGTCTCATCTGTTTTCAACATCTCCACTTGAATTCATATTGACAAGTGTCAAAAAGAATATTCTTTTTATTTTTATTCACAAATTTGTTTCTCACCCATCTTTTCCATTTCAGTTAAGGGCACCATAATGAACCTAATTACGCAAGTTAGAAACCTAATGGTCATTCTGGAAACCTTTATTGCCAATCTGGTTGATTTTGCCCTCTAAATATTACATCGCCAGATTTTCTTCTCCACTCTCTCATTACCGTCTACCATCTCTCACAAGAGCTACAAGATGGTCTTCTAAACTGTCTCCCTTGCAATCTTGCCTGTCTCTAGTTCTTTTCCACACAGAAATCAGGATAATCTCATTGCACTTCCAGCACATTTCAAAATCTTTAGCAGGGCCCTCAAGTCGGGTGTTCATGATCTGGGCCCTCCTGATCCCATTAACCACCTTTTGTGCTGCTCCTTCATTCATCACCCTTTAGAAAACTCAGCTTTCTCTTATTTCCTGGAAGAGGAACCTTTTTCCACCTCCATGACTCTCCATGCTCTTCCTTCTGCCTGGAATGCTCTTTCTCCAATTCTCAGGGTAACCACGACTCAGTCTTCAGATGTCAGCCTAAATACCCCTCTTCCAGAAGCCTTAACTTATTCCCCAATCTGTAACCCATCTTCCTTGTTATTTCTCACAATATTTATGCAAGTTTTAATGTTATTGTGCGTATTCTCCCCTAAATGTAAGTTTCAAATAATCAAGAACCATGTCTGCTGAGTTCACTACTTTTTATTGGGCCTGGAATAGGAAAGGCATTCAAGAAATATTTGTTGAAGGAATTAGTTAATGTGTACCAAGAATTTAACAGGGATCATCACTAGGCTAATACCAGTTGAAGAAGTTCTGTGAATCTTGAATTTACAAGGACCTTGAGTTTTAGGTGTATGACTGAATACATACTATGAAAAAAGCTATATACAGCTGCTAAATAATTAATGCTAAATATAATATAGATGTATTTATGCATATAATATACATATATATTATAAATGCATGTGCATATATATATACATACTTATGCATATAAATACATATATGAATACAAGATGTATATATTTTGTGGGCATATATGTTATTAAATATATGCATATATGTATATAATGTAGTATACATATGTGTAATAATATTTCTAATACAATGCATTAAATTCATATTTATATGTATTATATAATGTAAAATGTTTTATATATTATAATTTGGTTATTTTCTTCAAAGCTAGTGTTGGAATTAATGAAACTTTTATATGGTTTTGACACTGGAGATATTTCTTTCCTACATATTCATAAAGCCCTTACATTTTGATTGTTCTGGTGCCTAAGGGATGTGCTCATTTTTTTTCCTGTTTCATGAAGTTCTATATCCAATACCGACATCTTCAAAATAATCACTTTATTTCCCAATCTCTTTCTTTTCTATTTTCCAAAATGCAGGTTTCCAGTGTTCATCATTGTATGTGTGTAGTTTTAAGTATTTTGCTACTCCTACCTGGAAACTAGGTGCTTCAAGTCCTTTTTAGAATGAGATAGAGAAATACATGAATAAAAGTAAATCAATTACCATAAAATGGGTAATTGATAGATACAATTTATAGAGCTTTGTTTTCCAACAATAGCATTTTATAAAATGGATTTACTAACTAGATTTTTGGAAATGGCTTCTCTCTCTTATTTCTACATTATGGCAGTGAAATGGATTTGAGAGACTATCTTGGTTTTATAAGAAAGAACATGGCATTCTTAAAAAACACCTCATTCTTAAACCCTCCCCAAACTGGACTGAAGCCATGAATTTCATAGTATTTTGTGTCATGGTCTCAAGATACCCCATTGGCTGTATACTTTGAGGCTGCTTCATGCTTGATGAGACAGCTGCATGGAGAGTCCCAGCGTTCTTGAAAAACTGTGCCTGCCTGTCTATAAAAGGAGATGTATATATTTTTGCCTCTCAATCTTCCCAATCCTCAATATAAAGGTCCAAAGCTTTATATAAGCCAACCAAATAGATATTTAGTTGTTGAGCATGTATTGGGGATTCATTACCATTTTTAAGAGTGCTGTCACTCACACAACTGGAAACAAGAATGCAAAACAGTGTTTCGATCACAACAATGGTATAAAATTGTATAAAGTATTACACTTTGGTCATGAAAATCAGCTTTTTTTATATGACTCTAAGTGAAAGTAAGCATTCTTTCCCAGCACAGAGCTGATTTTATATGAGTTTAAGTGTGATTTTATATGAGTTTAAATACAAAAAATAAATGTATTTTTTCAATCTCTTGCTTTAAAACACACTAACTAATCAGCTGACCAAAGCTCTACTGGCTATTATATCTACTTGCAAACTAGCAAATTCAATTTTCAACATAACAACACAAAGTAAAATGAAGTGGAATGCTGTGATTTTAAGGGGGCTTTGCCCTCCTTTGTTCTGTGAACTTTACTGGCTTTCACACCACAGCAGTCTCACAGCTCTTTGTTCAAACTCAACATCGAATGTAAAGAATGGCTTTACATTGTGATTTTTCTTACGCAAGGAATCCAAATGTATCAAGAAAAATGCTCATCAAGGCTTGGAGCAGAAAGAGATATTTATTTTACATGTGCCCGAGTTCTGTGTAACTCAACATCATGGCAAATGAGTTGACATTGCAATTGAGAGTTGAAATTCTCTTTGTTTCCTATGAATCATAAAGCCAAAACACATGGCCCAACATTACACTTTCAAATATTAGTTGCTGATAGTGGGAAACATTAAAGATCACCATCTCATATACCTAAGTAGAACCGGACATGTGAGAGATATTGCAAACTTGACTGGCTTCTGCTTCTTATCTCTGTCAGATGTCTATTAGTCAATTTTCCTCTTAAACACAGTTCATAGTTCCTGCAATTATCCCAGTGTGCATAAGAAATACAAATTCTATCCGGGAGGTAAGTCACTTTGAAGAGTGGAGAGAACACTGGATGGAATTGGGAAGGGAGTGTGGCCTAATCGTCATAGCATAAGTTGTGAAGTCAAGCAGATTTGGATATGAATCTCAGTTTGGTCACTTCCTAGCTCTTTGTTCCTGGACAAGTTATTAACTTCTCCATTCTTCCATTTTCTCACTGGTCAGATAGAGTCATGAGGACTAAATTGGATGAATAGTATTTTTGAAGTGCATCACACCATGCCAACTTCATAGTAGGAACTTGATATGGGTGGCTGTTATTAAATTAGGAGAACTACCCCATTGTTTCATGCCACAACTCCCTGGAACTCATATGCAATCATTTTCAAAATACAAATGAAAAATTTGTACCAAATGAGCCTAAATAACAGCCAGATCTCCAACTGTGTTTATACTATCCATTATTTGCCTCTTGCTTTATCTCATGCTCTTTGAGTTGATTTAAATGGTGACCAATATGTATATAAGAAATTTTAAAGGGTTAAAAGATCAGAAAAGCAAGATGTTTGTAAAGTATTCAGGCTAATTTAGCTGCCATTTGTCTAAGCAGCAGAAACAAAGCTATGAATTTTTTGAGAGCAAAAATATGGGGGTGGGAGGGAGTAGATAGAGCCTAAGGGGAAGTGAGGAAAGCATGAGAATAGGAAAGAATTCTAAAGTCTGCATCTCTGTATCTTAGAGAAAGAGGGGAGAAATCAGCACTAAAGAAAAGGAGAAAGAATTGCTGGAGATTTTGCAAAAATGACCAGGCTGTGTATTGCAGAAAAGTTATTCCAATGATCAGAAAATACATTGAAGAGGCTTCTAGAAAAGACAAAATAGAAGTAGCAACTCTACAATGCAATTAAAAACAAAATGTAAAGAAAAGAAAAGAAGACTGCTCATAATAGAGAAAGGGATCTGAGATGCTGAAGGCCCTTGAAGGGGATCATGTTGCAACAAAGGAAAGCAGGCTTATGGAGACGGCTTCTTGAACTTCGCTGTCTGATTCCCATTACTCTTACTCTTCAAAAAATGTCATCCATTTCTTTCAGAGAAGAACATTTTGCCAAATATGCTATTTAAATATTGATTGTAGAACATTTCCTTGATTTGAAAATATACTACCAAGATTGGCAAAAATCCAAACTATTTCTTTCTGTAGTCTCTGTCATGATTTATACAGGTGGTCCTTCTTACCAATACAAAATGGAAAGAGAACAGAATGTAAACTGCACAATACATGCAATTCCTGACAATAAAATGCATTGGCTGGAGGTATTGTGAAGGATATTTGAGATATTACTCGAGAGATTCTGATTACGTCCACAAATATATCTGAAAAATACTGTTTCTGTTTTTAAGAGGAACATTTGAAGAACAAAAAGGGAAGGTTAAGGGAATGCTATAAAATTAGTTCTTCTCATGTATGAAAAAATTTTGGCCAATGCTTCTGATTTTCATTATATTAACTTTACAGTTTAATTTTCAAAGATTTGAAGAAAGGAAATTGTTAAAGATGCATGTGCTCACTTATTTTTCTCTGCTATGTCTCAAGACCTAAAGCAGGGCCTGGAACTGAACTGACACTTGAAAAATATTTGTTACATGAATGCATAAATAAAGCCTCAAAGAAATCGAATTAGCAAATAAACTCTGCAATCATCACTAGCTGAGAGCTAACTGGGCCAGAACATCCTGAGATATAAATTTAATCTCATGGTTTAGGGCACCCCAACCTGAGTGCAGAGCCTCAATCCTGATAATAGTAAATAGCTTGGTTTAAAATCAACTGAGAGGAGAAATCAGCTTGTTCATTATGAAAAAAGAAAAGGAAACAATCTAGCTCCTTATCTATTTATTGTTTCATGTATATGCCCACATGGTTATATGCATGTGTGTGGTGCATCCATCCATCCTTCTGAATCTTTCCATGATACAAACTCGGTCACCTTGTCTGGTTTAGATAGGTCTCTTTAGACAATACTGCTGTGGTGACTACAGCTGAAAAAAATATATCTAAAGCCCTAAGCAGCATGTTTTACATAGTATTTCTAGAATATCTTCAAGTCATCTCTAATAGCAAGGATACTTTTCTCAGAATTGTTAGTTAATTCCCTTTGAATCTTAAAATATGTAATGGTCCACAATTATGTATGAAAAATACTTCAAAATTAGACTCATTCTACCTCATCCCTTGATTATCTTATGCCTAAGTAATTTCGAGAACTTCCTAAATTACTTCTCTACATCTTCCCCACCCTCTCCCCCAACACACTCTCCAATCCAGTCTAACACATGGCTCCCTAGCTTGAGAACTTATAATGACCCCTCAGTAAAACATGGCAAGGGAAAAACAGCTTAAGATTATTCTTAGGAAGCCATTATTCTTAGGAAAGAATGATATATCTAGTGTAAAGCTATAAAACGACAATCACCAAAACCAGAAAGCACTGTGTAGATTTCTTTGAAAATAAACGATAGGGTTCTAAGAGACCTAGTTAAAAGAAAATGGGAATAATACCAGCGAAAACACTGCCAGTTTGGACTAAAAGGAACAAGAGAAAGTTAAGACTCTTAGAAGAGGCAAGGCTGTCGAACTGCCTAACTGCAGATCTTGAGACTTCTCAGCCTCCATAACTGCATGATCAACAAGATGAGACTGGAAGCTATTGGGTTGTGAATGTGCACTATTCCTCAGAAAGAAAAGGGAAGAACGATGCAGAAGGTGATTCAGAGATCATCAGAGCTGCTATTTTCACCCCAGGCCCCGGGACAGAAGGGGTTTCTGCTGGTTTCAGTGGGCCAGGATGCTGCCACCAGGTGCCTCAGGGGTAAGGCTGCCCTCCCAAGCGCTGTGGGTAGGTCCCCTGCAGAGAGTCCTGGGGCGATGGCAAGCTAAAGGAGCAAGACCAAGCCTTGCAGCTGTGAGAGTAAAGCTGTCACTGCAATGGGCCTGGGAGATGGGACATCAAGCCAGAGAGGATGATTCTCAACACTTAAAAGCCAAAATTTGCCTTTCTATGTTTGGACTTACTTGGGACCCATCACCCCTTTCTTCCTTCCTATTTGTTCCTTTTGGAATGGAGTGTTTCTCCCGCGCCTGTCCCAACACTGTATTTTGGAAATATGTAACTTGTCTGGTTTCACATGCTCACAATTGGAGAAGAATTTTGCTTCAGGATGAATCATAGCTCAAGTCTCCCCCATATGTGCCATATGTGATTTAGATGATATTGAGATGAGACTTTGGACTTTAGATTTTAGAGTTGATGCTGGAACAAGTTAAGATATTTTGGACTGTTTGCATGGAATTAATGTATTTTGTATGTGAGGACATGAATTTGGGATGATTAATACTATGGATTGAATTGTGTCACCCCAAAATTCATATGTTGAAGGCCTATGCTCAGTGTGATAGTATTTGGAAATGGGGATTTTAGGAGGTTTAGATGAGGTCATGAGGGTAGAGCCTTCATGATGGGATTAGTGTCCTTATAAAGAGAGACCGCTGAGGGGCGCCTGGGTGGCTCAGTAGGTTGAGCGACTGCCTTCGGCTCAGGTCATGATCCTGGAGTCCCAGGATCGAGTCCCACGTTGGCTCCCTGCTCAGCGGAGAGTCCGCTTCTCCCTCTGACCCTCCCCTCTCTCGTGCTCTCTCTCTCTCTCTCTCTCTCTCAAATAAATAAAATCTTTAAAAAAGAGAGAGACACCTGAGAGCTTGCTTCCTCTCTCTCCACCTCCATACACCAAGGAAAGGCCATGTGAAGATACAATAAAAAGGTGGCAATCTACACCCTAAAGAGAGAGCCCTTTCAGACATTGACCCTGCTGGCATCTAGATCTTGAATTCCCACTCTCCAGTACTGTGAAAAATAAATTCCTGTTATTAAAGCCTCCTAGCCTGTGGCATTTGTTATGGCAGCCCAAAATAACTAAGACAGACACCAAAACCCTAACCTAGATACGCTGCCTGGCAGATCAGGTAAGGGAGAAGAATGGGGGGAACGAGCAACTGCTGCTGAGAACAGAAAATATAAACCCCACCACACAAGAAAATACACAGACCCCAGTGTTCTACAGCAACATTGGCCCACAGGCTTTTCTACAATGACAGAAATGTTCTGTATCTGTGCTATCTAATATGATAATACAGTATCCATAAAGCACGCGTGGCTCCTGAGCATTTGAAACGCTGTGTGACTGAATTTTTAATTTGATTTAATTTTAATTTTAGTAGTTCCAAAAACTATTCCCTGCAGTCTCAGAGGACATTTTGAAAAACTCTTTGAAAAATTAGTTCAAATTTATAAAAGAATGAAAAATGAAGAGTCAATCAAGAGTTAATAAAGCCACCAAAGATGAAAGCTGAGGTCTCTAGAAAGAAATTTGAAGATAATAAAATCATTAGGAGAAATTAAGACTAGTGGGAAGCAGGAGGAAGCAGAATAGATGTGGCTGAGATAAAGTCTTAGATATAAAGGAAACGCTTGAGAAAATACATTTTGCAAGGAAAAAAAAAATACAGGAAAGTAAGCAAATAAGGAAAAACCAATTGATTCAGAGGCAGATTCCACACACACATAATAAATCTGTCTTTACCTGAGACAGAACAAATAGAATAGAACCAAAAAAATATTCAAATATATATTGTAAAAAGAAAGAAAATATAAGTATGTTGGTTCTGTGTTGTATTTCAGGAAAATCTGATGCAGAACAACCAACCTTAAGACACATCCTGAGGGTTTATTAAAATTAAAGGATAAAAAAAAAGAATTCAACATGCATCAAAACCAGAAAAGCAAATCACCTACAAGCCAGAGAAAAACAAAATAAAACAAAACAAAAACACAGTCTGGCCTCTGAAATCTTATCTGCAATGTTCAATGCCAGATGACAGTGTTACAATGTCTAAGACTTCCAAGGGTATTTTGTTTTGAAAAAAAAAAAAAAATTTTTTTTTAAGTGTGGAACCCAAATTTTATATCACCAGGCTGTTTACATACTTAAACAAACAGAATGCTATTCACAAATGAGCAAGGCTCACTGAATATGGAACTCATGGATAACTCTGTAAAAAACCATTTGATGAAGCCAGTCAGCAAAGAGATGAATGAGGAAAACAAACAAAAACCTCAGGAATGAAGAAGCTGTAATTGATGGTGGGCAGGAAACCCATTCAAATATAAAATTAATGCACCTGTGACAAAGTGGAAACCAGAAGGTAAGTATTAAGAAGAGGAACGTGTAAGCATGATAAATATTTTAGAAGTTGGTTTGTGAAGGAAAGAAGTGGGGAGGGAGGGGGGATTTAAGAGCATGAACATCTTTACCTGTCATAGGAAGAACTCATGATATACTTTCTAAATTTGATAAGTTAGAAAAAGACTTAATTACCTTAGAAACTAATCATAGATTTGGCGTCGGTTGCAATTACCAGAAAAGCTATCAACACAGATTAAGCTGAAGCAAAAAGGTGAATTAAGAAAGGACCCTGAGGAAACCAAAAATCGGAAGGGACCCCCCAGAGCAACTAACGCGAAAGCGTCAAAAGATACCGGACGTCCCCATCTCACCCGCCAGCACCTCTGAGAGTTTATCTACATTAAATTTTCTCCATTCGCATAGAGGAAAAGTCTGACGAAGAGCTCCAGAACATTACCCATTACTGCTTTAGGCTTGGGTCTTGGTTTCTTTTTCTGCTTATCCGTTCTAAAATCCTGAGGCAAGTTTTCTGAGTGACCTGCTTAGGTCAGGTGTTCAATTTTGAGCCAATCAATTACGACAGGAAACAGAGCTGAAGAAAGAGATGTGATTGGCCCAGGGTTAAGTCACATGTACTCCGCTGAACCTATCAACTGTGGCCTGGACGCCCTGGCAGAGGTCAAGCGAGTGGGGTCGGCGGGACGGGGGTATCCCCAAAGGGGAGAGTTACTGGATAGAGAGTAATAGATTTAGGTCAAGTTGGCCTCAAATATGCTCAGAGTTACCAGCACTACTTACCGAACAGCTCAAATTTCCTGCTTTTGTCCAGTTAGTTGTGACAAAGTGCAAAGCCCTTCAGAACTTTCTTTCCCTCAGGTACAGAAATAGAAACATCCAGGCTGCCTCATCAGGTTGGTTCTCTAGGTGTTTATGGGGAGCAAAGCCCTCCTGCCAAGCTGTGGTGGACATATGCTGTGAGAAATAGACATTTATCGCTTTAAGCCACTGAGATCTGATGCATTTTGTTACTCCAGCATCACTTAGCCTACCCTGTCGATAGTCCATTCTTTTCTTCTATTTCCGCTGTGATTCCTCACTGCCTATTGGCTGCTAACTGCATCACAGCGGAACAAGTCCGCTCTGATGCACTTTGCTACTCTTCTTCCCTCCTGCTAGTAAGGAAACACCCTCCACTTCTTTTGACCCTCTGTCAGCGGAGGTTCCCAAAGGGCTGTAGGGTCCCTGGTGAGAATATGGCTTCTTTATATTCCAGGCAATCTTCTCAAAGACGGCAGATACTGGGCCCCGGGACAGACGAAGGTAGAGCGCAGATTTTTAAGCACTTTTACTTCAACCATCATCCATTCCAAAATTTTTACCCTGATATTTAATTTGTCATAGGTTCCTAGATTAATGCTTCACTTTTCTAAAATTTTTATTTCAAAGCTGAATATGTCTCTTCCTCCTATCATGTGGCTTCTTTTATTGATCTCTTTCTCCAAACCATCAGACCTCAAAGGGCTCTGAGTGATGTCTTACAGTGTGGCAATACAGTCTAATACAAGGACTCTGACAGAGGAAACCTTCATAAGCTGAATGTGAAGGACAAAAAAACAAATTAAAAGGTTTACTTTTTATGGAAGACTTTCTATCAATGAATGTACTGAAGCACGAAGAACTAATGGTTCTCAACCAGGGAATGACTTTGCCTCCTAAGAGGACATTTTGCAGGATCAAGAGACATTTTTTGGTTGTCACAACTTGAAGGCATGTTACTACTGACATCTAGTAGGTAGCCCAGGCTAAAGTCGACTTCATTAGGAATTTGTGTCTTTAATTAGGACTTTGCTACTTCGGAGGCTGCCATGTCACTTCTCCTTGAACACAACATGCTATCTCTACTTGCAACCAACCGTAAGTACGACAAAGGAAATGACACAATACAAGTAGCAAATAGCATTGTCCTAAGAGTCACCAAAACTCAGGTCCTATATTGTAACTCTCACTTGTTACCTGATTAAAAGTGGAAGGTTGACTCTTAAGAGAGGCTGTAAATTATTTCCTCATTCTCTTAAGAAAGACCTGAATCTTGCAAGCTTAACAATAATGTATTCTCACAAAGTTAGAAAGGATATCTGAATCACAGTTGATTTTTTTTTAAAGTTACTAGGAGGTAAAAAAATAAATGTTGACCTCCATTTTAATACCCCTGAGGTCCTGAAACAAGGATGCAGAACAAGACCTCTTGTTCTCCTAAACAGAAGTCGAGCCAATAACATAGGGCACTTCATGAGCCAAATAATGTCTGGTGTCCTGGAGCTAAAGAAAATGTTGGCACATCTTGCAAAATCACAGCTGTTTCAGTCTCATTTAGTGACTGTCCCACTCTCTGCAGCCCAGTTTGCCTTTTGAAATATAGCACAGCTAGCTATGCTGCAGCATGTGATTAAAGCAACTGACAAGGGAGGTTTTATTTTTTAGCTCTTTGTCTCAAAAGCTTTAGAAATCTTGACAAGCACTGCTAAGAAACACAGATTACTTTTTTAGAAAGAAGATGCATAGAGATTTCTTAATGTGCACATGATTGTGCACATTTTTATCAAGAAACTAAATGCACTTTGGAATCATGATGGTAAAAAGGTAGCTTTCTAAGATAAAAAAAAAAGTTGAACTAATTTAATCATACACAGTGCTGTTGTTAAGAAAAGATCTCTGCGACTTCACTTACCATGTGCATTTTTGTAGGTTGCAAAACAGTCTGCCAGCAAGCCCTTCAGAGTCAGACCTTTGAACTAGATAATCAACTGATAACCATTAAAAAAATTAAAAGGTTAAATGAAAATAAGCTCCAAATGCTAATCACATGGTACCATTCAGTTCTCCAATTATATAACTGTGTTTTGAAAGATTGCTAAAGTAAAATTTTCAAAAAATTTAACATCATGACTCTCAAGCAAATAAAATATGAGTCTGTGGTCAAAAGTTTAAGGCAAAATTTTCAAAAAGGTAAAACAGCAATTCCTATGTAAATGTAAAATGAACATACATCAAAGATTTTATTTAAATAATTCATTAGCGAGGGAACCACTAAGATGGTAAAACCATTTCAAAGAGTGTTTCAAAAGCTAAGGTAATATTAGGATAAGATTGCTGGACTAGATATAAAACTGGTTAATGTCCAACAGAATAATAAACTGTAAAGCCATTAGAGTTGTCTTTTCCACCAGGCAGAAATTATTTGCGTCTCTATGGGATAAAAATCTATACGTTAACCTCTGCCCTACAACATTGTTAAGTAGACCATTCAGTACAAAAGCAAGGCCAGCTTTGCATTGAAAGAACACTCAAAAATCTCTTCTGGCTATTTCCAAGTGTCAGATAATTTTTCCAGTAAGTCAAATTATCTTCCATGAATGAAAGTTCTTAATTCTTGATGATACTATTTTTATTTTTATTTTTATTTTTTTAAAGATTTTATTTATTTATTTGAGAGAGAGAATGAGAGAGAGCATGAGAAGGAAGAGGGTCAGAGAGAGAAGCAGACTCCCCACCAAGCAGGGAGCCCGATGCGGGACTCCATCCAGGGACTCCAGGATCATGACCTGAGCTGAAGGCAGTCGCCCAACCAACTGAGCCACCCAGGCGCCCGATACTATTTTTAGAGAAAAGTCTTTATCATCTTTCCTTGACCCACGTACAATTTCCATATCATATTTTCAGACTAGTGCCCTAAGTGTGCCTTCCTTTGTTCTGTGCTGAGATAAACATTAGAATTTCCTGAGATACTATGTAGATAAATCTACATCTAGGTTATTTATTCATTAGATATAATGTAATATATATTTAAAGATATGAGGGAATAAACAGGCTATTATACAAGTTCAGAGATTACAACTTTTTTGAGCGTAAGTCTAAGACATTTTATATTTTGATAAGTTCCCCAGGGTGTCTAATAAACTTAATAAATATGACTGTTATAAAGATAGCCTTAACTATAATTCTAAGACTCACTCCCAGCAAAGAAAAACAAAAATTAAATAGTCTCTTACAGTTTGTGATAGCTGTTACCTAATTTGCATACCACTTAAGACAATGCTCTTTGTACACCAAGAGAAAGCATAAGATCACTAGGAACAATATCAAATATATGCATATACAAACACAATCCAATAAAATTCTTAATTGTTCAATTGTTTCTTTTATCATGGACAGTGGTAGCAGTCTTCTGTACTTAAATTCTGAAAATTAACCCATGTACAAAAGAAAACCCATCTACCAAATAAAAAGCACACATCTTTAATTTCTAATATTTTTATTACAGACTTTTAAGATATGTATTTATTTTCATATTATCAGCCTAAAGAAAATAAGTCACAAAAATAAGCTTTTGTATGTCTGCCAAGGTAAATTGTTCTACTTCAAATTTATCAAGTTATAAATAAACCACATAATATGCTTATGTGAACCAAACCACAGCATAATCTGAGTGCATTTGAAAGGCACAGAGTACTCTCATTGTTTCAATAAGAGAAAAGAAGAGCATTACTTAGGATTAAAAGCCTGGCCCTGTAGCTATCCATTATTCAACAATAATATGGCATGAATTATTCACTGATTATAAAACAAAATACTGTGTTAAAAAGCAAAGGTGACTAAAATAAACATGTGTTCCTGGACCTTTCATTTAATATTAAGCATGTCAGAATACCTGGAAGCAAATAAACAAAGCAAGACCCACATAAGGGAGAACCAAGCTGCCCAAAAGCTGTGTAGCTTGAGACGCAACATTAAAGGTCATTTTTAAGGAGACTGGATTCCCACCACTAATTTCACAAATTTGAATAAAAATGATCTATTCCATAAAAAGCTTATTAAAATGCGAGTATGCCACCTCGATAAGACAAAGTATAAGGCAACTTGACAAAGAGTTCTTTCAAGTCAGTGGCTCAAAATAGAACCTGGGTCTCCAAGCTTTTGTTAGGCTTATTTTTTATTAAAATCCTGATTAATGAGAGAAAAAGGGATCTTAAAAAGCCCAAAGACAGCAGGTAAAAGTGGAGACTCAGGAGAGCCAAAGAGTGCACAGAATGTGTGGAATCAGAGAAAGGAACTCAAAGGGATAATGGAAGAGAACGGTCTGAAGACCACGTCTCCAAGGGTCAGCCCAGCAAATAAGGATGCTAAAATGTAGTACTTGAATGTGAGCCTAAGAAAGTTATGCTTAGACGATCAAATCCCTCTCTCCTTGACCCGTCTTCTCTTCTAGTTACCATGTGTTGTTTTGACATTTTGCCCCTATACATTTACATTAGTTAGAATCTATAGGTATATATTTAAAAAAAAAAAACAGTCTTTATTGTAATGTCTTTAATAGTTCTAATTTACAGTGATATTAAGTGACTCGATTAGAACACATAAAATGCGGTGTTTTAGCAATAACATACAGAACTGAGAAAACAGAGAATTGAATGCATTACAACATCTTAAATTATATTTTTCAACTTTCAGGGAAAAAAGAAGTCAGTATATCAGCTTTTAAATAAGGAGTGGGTGAGGTGGGTGTGGGGGAAATGATGACTTGTTCGAGATTTGAAACCTCTGTATGAACATCTGTCATATGTGATGACATGCATATCTTCCCAGGACACAAAGACCCAACATGTGAATACTGTATGTCTATGTCCTATGCTTAATTAAGAAGTTGGCAGAGGGATGGGCGCCTGGGTGGTTCAGTTGGTTAAGCGACTACCTTTGGCTCAGGTCATGATCCTGGAGTCCCTGGATCGAGTGCTGCATCGGGCTCCCTGCTCGGCGGGGAGTCTGCTTCTCCCTCTGACCCTCCCCCCTCTCATGTGCTCTCTCTCATTCTCTCTCTCAAATAAATAAATAAAATCTTTAAAAAAAAAAAAAAGTTGGCAGAGGGAGTTTGGGGAAAATTATTTGAAGCTTAATGTTGTCCAAATTCACTGTTTTAGTTCTAGTCATGTGCTTTCATTGAGGAGAATTGAAAAGAGTCAGGTTTTAATTTATTTTGTTCATATTTCTCATATTAGAATAAGCTAAACAATATATTTAAATGCACTCAATATCTAGTTCTACTGTCAATATCTGAGCAATATCATTTAAATCAATTTAAATATAATTAGAAGAAGTCTGAAGAAAACCATTATTATTAAGAAAATATACAAAAACTATAGCATATCCTTTGTAAAAATGACAAAATTTGTTAAAAGAACATCCATTAAAAAAAGGCACTCTATAAGTATAGTTTCAAATAGGTAACTTATACCTTAAAATTGTTAATGTCTAAGCTACTAGACATAAATTGGACCAAAATTGAGAAAGCAAAACTCCCTAACACATAAAGGAGGAAACTGTGATTCTTCCTTCTCAGATTCACAGAGATGGCCAGTCATTTATAGATACAATAGAATATATACTGGTGCTTTTGTAAATAACCCACCATTTCTATGCAGAATTATGGTATACCCTGGTGTTTTTGCAGATCACATGCCTCAGTTTTCCAATGCAGAACTGCCTCTGGGTCATATTGGGATGGCTCTGTTTTAACAATCAGCAACTGAAGAATGTCAGTTCTTGGTCAGACCAGTCAATATGGCATAAAATATGCTTTGCTGAAGGAGTCAGCACCTCTGGTTTACACTGTTCTGTTAAATGGCATGACAAATGTTTTAACAAAGCTAGCTGGAATAATAATTGCAACCATTCTGTATAATCAGATGTTGAGACTCACATGATCCAATGTTAGAGAAAAATATGAACAAATATTTTTTGAGGAGTATGTTTTTTAAAAGGTTTTAAGTCTGCTTATCATGCTCAAACCCATCATATACACTTGGTTAAATTCATTTATTTTATATATTCATTTACACTGCCTCATTCCTAAAAAGACTTGAGGTTTGTGTACTTGATTTTAAAACCAAAAACAAAAAAATGCATAAATATATCTAGTATTCTAGCCAGAAGATCCTTTTATTCATTCATAGGTAATACTTTGGCCCCATGTGCATTGATGTAAGTAAGAAGGATTTTGGCTCTCTGCTCTATGACATCAATAAGCTTTTCAATTCCTTGTCTACCTCCTTGACTTTCCCAATAAACTTTATCAAGAAACAGGGACTGAAGGAGTTTCTGCCGTAAGTGCTGGCTCTTCAAAACAGAAACTGCAGATTCGGGAAACCTGAGAAGATAAAATGATATTTCATTTTTAGTAATTGCTTAGAAATATTATGCCTTACCCAATTGCTTTGCCCTTCATTAATCTGGCATAAATCACACTATCAAGTAGTACCTGGAGAATGAAAACATTTTTGTCACTGTCAAGCTGACACTTCTCTTAATAATAATATACTAGAAGAATATGTTTCAAGGGAACTGAATTTTCCATGTTGAATTTTCCATTGATAACTTGGCATACTAACATCTTACATAAAGTCATTATCTGTAGGCAAAGAGAGGCACGGAATTAAAGAGTTCTGTTAGCCCGGCAAAAATACTTTCCTCAATCTTAAGCTCCATTTCACCCATAGAAACCACTTCAATCTGTCAAGTAGAAGAGTATCCTCATAAGTGTCAATGTGGGGTTTTATGCAAGAAAATATGAGAAGCAAAATGCTGACAAATGCATGACTGAATTTAATGTGAAATAATCCAAAATGTAGGTAGCAAAAAGAGAAAGGAATCATTCCATAATGCCCAATTAAATAAAGAATTGTTTCTGATTCAGATTATACTTCAGGAATTCTGAAAATCTGGGAGCATTTTACTAAATTGGAATATTAAAGTGTTTTTCAAATAAATTTAACAACACTCAAGTTTTAGAGCCAGGCATTCCACAGTGACCCATCTCTGGAAAACCTGAGGCCAATTTGGAAGGGTCCTTGTTGAACTACCTTAAGAGAGCACTTTGTGCTTCTTGCTCTGCATTTAGAAAGTAAAAACAAGGGGTCTAGCATGTACATTATCTGAAGAACTTTGTCAAGTTTCAAGTTCAAACTCATAAAGAATGTTTTGCTGAATCCTCAATTGGCCCATCCAGCTTTCTTTGAAATACTGATGAAAGCACAATAAAAATATTGGGGTTGCATAATAAATTTCGCATAAACGTAGTTGCTCCTTAACAACTAAAACAGGAACATATCCTTGTTCGAGGAATACAGTTTGCCCAAAGTTTCAGGCCTCCTAAATGCCTTTTCCAAATTTCAATGGAATGAGCTAAGGGTGGCATTCAGGGAGCATAAATGCAAGGGACCCAGGTGCTCCAATGCTGCAGAAAAACCAGAGGCCACAGAGCTGGACTCGCTTAATGAGTCTGAGTAAGTGTGGAATTAAATAATGCTGATAAGATGCTCTGAGCTCCCTGAAGACATGTACTATATAATTTAGTGGCCATAGTATTAATTAAGTAAGCATTTTTGCTCTATGAACTATTAATAATCCATGATTTACAAATTCTATGACCCTTCAACTAATTTAGCTGTGGTAGAATGTATGAGATAAAACTGTGAAATCCATGGATCTCTTTAGTGACTAATCCTTTTCATAAAGGAAAAGCAAAAAATTACCTGTCTGTGCATTATATTGATTAATAGGAAAATTCTATGCATAAATCTGGGCTAGCAGTGTCTTCATTTTTGCTTTTCAATGTGTGACTTACTTATTCAAAAAAAAATTAACTTTACATTCATTACTCCTCATATTGCATTTAAAGTTAACTTCTTTGAAAGCATAAAGCAGTATTTATACTCATATGAATGTATAGAACAGATGGACCATATTCTTAGGCACTCCTAATTCCAAGAGAAAATTTAGAGATTTAAGAAGACCCCAAAATATCAACTCAGTAAGTGATGCCTTTGGTCAATTTTTCTACACATAAAATTTCCTTAGTTTAGTCACATTAAAGAAAGAATCTGTCATATATTCTACCTTCAATCCATAAAGAGATGTAAGAATGAGTATTAACAGGGCAAGATATGGCAAAAACTCATGAAATTGGGGCTCATGAAACTCTCATGAGAACAGTATTGTCTCTAGTCCTGAAAGTACATAAAATCCACACTACCTGATTAGAAGTGCTAAGAACAACTAATGAAACACACTTCAGAGCATTGTTACCAAGACTAATAGTAACAGCATGAACAGACACAAGTTACTGCAGAAAAATGATTGGACTTGGATTTGGAAGATTGGGGTTCTACTCTCAATTTTAGAGTAGATGTGCTCTTCATGTGCTCTCCACCAGTCACTTAGCTTCACACAGCTGGTTAACTCTTTTACTATTGCACCCCTCTATTTCCAATTCTCAAACATACCCCAGTGTCTTGGTCACTGATTTCTGACTAGGGTAGGAAGGCTATGAAGAGTGGCTATGACCTGGGGCCTAAAATCCAGCCTCAATCTTTGTAGCTAAGGTTGAATGGCCCAGACTCTATAGTGGGTTCCTGCCACTATTAAATGCATTAATTTCCTTTATTTCTTAATACATAAGCTCAAGATACTTTTCTCCTTGGTCTATGTCTACTGGAAAGATTTCCAAATGCTCAAAAACCCTCCTACCTGAATTCAAACAGCCGCTGTCCTTTGATACTGTGCCCTAATTAGAAGATTAGCTCTAATTTCCCACCACATTCAGAGAAGTCTCTTGAGTTTATTATGCCTTTGGACATCCTGCCATGTCAATATCTGTGAGTCTGTTAGTCCCCCTGCCCCATGCCCTGATAATGGAGCTCCTGCCACCTCCTCATCCCTGCTCTGCCAGTTCCTATTCCTAAGGTCCCTGCATGCTTCCAGCTTTACCCACATGGATTTTCACAGTGAGGGCCAAGGAAATGTAGTGGGAGTTTTGTAGGTTGCATGGGTTGGTGACACTTGACACCGTGGCTGCAATCCTGTTCTATTCTGCTTAGGTCTGGTTCCCATTTCTGGGCCTCCATCCCCAGATTCCACATCCACAATTCCTTTCAAGGGTTAGATCAGTCACACATAGCATTTGAGTTTTCTCAAAACCTTTACTACTTATTTAATAGAAATGTGATGTCCCATAGATTTTACTACATCTTAAAACTTACTCTTTGATGCCTTCTAACAATTTGAAGTTTAAGTTATCTTCGCTTCTGTCAAAGAAACCCTTGTTGTCTATGAAGACCAAATGCCTTGGGTCATGCTTTCGCTGGATAACGTGTGCTAGAGCCACAGAATCTTGGTGGTCACATTTTGGCCTCAGTCCATTCTGTACACAGGCATCTTCCTTTCGAGGTCGGAATCCACAGCAATTTGTATCTAAGCGATTATAAATCTGAAAATGGAAAGCGAAAACAAAATCCAAGATGCTGAGTAAAAACAAAACTTGGGAAAGTTAGATTTCTGGAGAATTAGTGCTTTCTAAATAGCTGACTTTCTAGAATCTAATAAGGCCAGGCTCATTTAATTAAAGGCAACTGTCAGAGTAAGTCCAAAGTTCATATCCTTTTGACTCAGCCATGGTTAAAAGCATTTCCAGCTTCTAACAGCTCTAACGTCAGATCATCCAAGTTAGACATCTCCACCCTTAATATTCAAAGTTCCCACTGACATCATATGTAGACACATGGCCAGAAGAATCTCTGACTCTATTCCTGACAGAAGATAGAAACCATTGCACTTTTATATAACTATAGCTTGTTTTTTTCCTTGAGTTGGGTTATAGAAAACCTGAGTTATCTCAGTGGCTCTAAAAGTTTCCTGCATCCCCTAACCAATCTGGACTTTAGAATTACACTATCTAACCTGAAATAAGTAACATAGTACAAATCTTTTGAAAAGATGTGACATCCAATAATGATACAAAAACTACTACCCATATGGAGCCCACAGCTAGATTCTAAATAAGTGAGCAGGATGAACAAAATTATTGGGCCCAGTGGGGTTTATTATGGAAATAGGGTTTCTATCCTATAGAAGAGGTAAACAGATTAACGAGAAAGGGGGAATTGTGTTATTTCCGTTTCTCTTGGGCAGGAAAGAAATAACATTTATTAATCAGGGTCAATTAAAGCTTCAGCTTAGGAATTAGATAAATTTCAAGTCAAATCTCTGTGACCTTGTGTAGATTCCTTTACATCACCGACTCTCAATTTAATTACCTATATAATGGGAATGGTATTATGGCACTGTACCTCGTCAGTTAGTAGGAAGATTAATGAAAATGTTTATACACAATCCAGCCCTAACCCAGGCATCTAGAAGATACTCAAAAAAATGAAAACAGTTATATTGTTGAACCCACACATATACACTATATAAAATGATTTACCTCAAAACAAGCTTCCAAGACAAAAGGCAATTTCTCCATATTAATGAAGACAAATTGAGTCTCAGAGAGGTTGAATAATCTGCTCTGGGTAGAATACAGGTAAGTAGCAAAGTTAAGATACAGACAGCTATATTTGTCTCCAAAATTGCCATACACTCATGATTCAAAAGACGGCTGGCCATAACACTGTCACTTTTATTCCTTTGGCACTAAATTCCCATTATTTCTCTTCCCCTGTTTTTATAGATCCTGTGGGCCTAGCCACTCTAGGAGGTCAATTGCTCAAGAAGGAATGCAGAAAGAGTAGTGCCAAAGTTTAGCCTACTTTGAAATGATCATTCATTCATTCATTCATTCATCCGACAAATGTTTATTGAACATCTTCTCCCATCTATCAGTGGGCTAGGCACCAAGGCAAATGTTGCCCATGGTCATTACCTCCCCCCACCACTACTCCCAAAGGAAAATGAAGTGGTCATTTAATCTTGCCTCATTACCACAGCAAACTTTAAGAACTGGACAAGTGACCTTCCTCTCTGTTTTCTGTACATAAGTGAACTTTGTATCAAATAGCATGTTTTGAGAAACAGGGATTACAAAGAGGTCAGCCTAAGCCAATTTTCTGTGATGTTTATGTAAAACCAGTCACATGGGACAGGGGTGGTCAGTGAGCCAAGAAGCATTTGGATAACACAGAGGGTACATTGCTGATCTACAAGCAACCTACAGATAAAGGAAGGCCTCTGTCAGGATTGGTTCCAGGCAGCTGATCCATGGGGCTATAAGTCTAAGCAATGATTTATCCAAAAGGTCACACAGGCTTACTGCAGAGAACAGTAAGTTTCCACTTCTGGTTAAAGTGTCTTTGTCTGACATGAGGACAGGAGTTGCCTAAAGGTAAGCAAGGGTACCCCAAGCAAATCACTATAGGTTAAATGACAAAAAGCACAAATAAGAACTATTAGAAAAAATTATTGAATCCTTTCTCTTCAAACAATTTGATTCATTTTGTGTAGTACCTTGACTGCCTTTGAATCTAAGAGAAATCAAGTGACATATAGAGATTGCATCTGGTTGGCAGTTATTTAAGTTAAGATCAGAGAGTCAGGGAGAACATGAAAAATAACCCTTCTAGAAGCTGCTTCTCACCCAATCTCCCCCTCCTATAAACATTAGCTAATAATTCCCAAAGATTCTCTATACCATGCTCCAACATCATCATATGTTTATAACCAGTTATAAATGACATTATATAATAGAAAAAAAAACAACCCTATTTAATTTTGACCACAACATGCAAGGTCTGTTATGTTGGATAAATGGTCAGAACTTAAGTTTTAAGGACTAATCTATCAACCACTTCATAAATGGTACCCTGAACCCTGAGCTTTTTCTTCACTGTTGATTTCATACCAGTGAAGAAAGGACTAAAACCTATAGCGACATTTCTGTTGTTTCTACAACAAAGCCATGAGTCAAATATATTAATGTTAAATAATAAGCACATTAGAGTTTAGACCCCAACTTTCAGTACTCCTATAAATATTATACTTTTCTATTTTTAAACTACAGGAGAATGTTAAAAGTCAGAGGTGGAAAAGACCGATTTAGGTCATTTTTTTATTGCCTTCCCAGCATTAGATTGTTTCCTACAGTGTATTTTTAAAGTGCTTTGTCTGATCTAATTTTGAATCACTCAACAGTCTGTGATGATTTCACCACTTCCCTAGCAGACTGTCGTTGTGCCATTCAAGTCTAACAGACCTTATTATTAAAAATGGGTGTGTGTTCAGCTGAACTCCTTGTCCAGAAAATGTTCACCCCCCACCTTCTATTCGGAACTACACGTGAAGTTGGTGGGTATGTTAATGCATGTTGAGTGTGTGTGCGGGTGTGAGCATGTACACCTACAAATATAGAATCAGACTGTAAGGCCTCAAATAATCTGGGTTTCACTTCATTTTTCTTATCCTCTAAGTGTAGCAAATTATGTCTTTGTATTACTGCCCTTGTCTAGCAAGGGTTTAAGTAGCTCTTAAATCTTGTTCCCTAGCTCTTCTCAGAATTTTGTTTATAGTCTTCCTTTTGAATTCACATTCACTGTACCAAAAATATTTTGACCACAAAACCATAACCCACTCCCTTAAATTCAGTGCCATGTTGCTGGGCATTTAATTTAGTTATATATTGAATATATTCCTGCTTACTTCCAAGAGAGTTAACGGATTTTTTTAAAGCCTAATAAAGCATATCCTAGATAGCTATGAATCCATAATATGGTTTCAGTATATTTTTTTGGCGCACACATTAAAACAATCATTTCATTTAACTACTGCATAATTAAGCACTGTAGTTCACATCCACGGGTCTGCATCCTTAGATAATTATCCTACAAAGAAGATTCATTGGGGGTAAATCTTATCAGTTAAGCGATCGTGAGTATTGATGATCATTAATGCAACTTGTTCAAATTCACAACCTCTCACTCTTTAAAACAAGGAAAATCTTTTACAGAGTTGATCTTCTGAATCTTAAGATGACTACCAACCATCATTTTCTGTAAAATTGCTCTTTCCTCTTTTAGGAAAATATATCTTTTCCATGTTTACCTAACTAAAATTATACTCAGAAAAATCCAGGTGTTCCAGCCAAATTTTTTTTGTTGGTGGGAATATTTTTAGATATACTGCCTTCTTCTAAAATTCCTTTTTTTAATTCCACTTTCCTTGTGGGGGTGTTGCTTTTGCCTGCATGAAGAAAGTATCTTTTGAGTGACTCAGTTATGTTTATGGAGCCTAAACAAGGATGCCTCTGCTGCACTGACCAGCTCTCCAAAGCCCCGTAGGAATCTAGAGAAATCCAATGACTTTCCACCCTTTTGCACACCACCCATTCGAGCTCTGTCTTCAAAAAGTGGCCCTATCAAAGCGATGGCTTCAGTGGGACTAAATGACTAATTTCAAGCAATGTCTGAACAAAAGCAAGAAAAAAAATACTCTAAAAGTGCTGCTAATATTAATGAAAAACATAAGAGCAGTCATTTAGCAAGTGTTTAGTATGTGCCAGGAACTGTACACTTAATGCTTTACACATATTGTTGCATTTAATGCTCACAGCAACCTGAAGGGGTAGGCGCTACCAATGGTCCCATTTGATAAGTGAAGCAAGTGAGGCACAAGGAGACTGGGTGGCTAACCCAAGGTCCCTCACTTCATAAATGACAGAACTCGGGATTTTAACCCAGATATTCATGCCCTTTTCCATCCTGATTATATCTCTTGTGCATAGCCAAGGTGATAGTGCAAAAAAAAAAAAAAAAAGCAAGTGCATTTGTATAGAATACTAAATATCACTATATTCAATAAATGCTGGTTATAAGGTTTCATCAGAAATACAAAAAACGGTACTGTAGGAGTTCAGGTAAAAACGCATGAAGGAGAGGATATTACGGTGGTGTTTTGAGAGACAGGAAGTGTTAGCTAAAAAATAGGCAAAGGCATGAAGGTAGGAAATCAAAAGACATCTTTAGAAGAACTGAGGGTACATTAGACCAGTGCTTCTCGGACTGTCTGTAGTGAAAGATCAGGTGGTTTTGATTTTTCTCTCCCTCAGCACCACAATCCATATGGAGTGTGTTTGTTAAATGATTAATAATAATTTATTACTAGAGAAATAAGATTTTAAAAAATACTAAATACCAGCCAAATATTTGTTAGAATCAACAGATGAAATTCCTCTACCAAATTGCTATCAAAGTTTCTAAGTGCTTATTTGCAATTTTTGTACTTGCCATGAACTAGTAAATTGGCAGGGTCCTGGAGTCACACTTTGAGTAGGACAATGAGAGACGGCGCTGTCAAGGGTTAGGGGAACGTGAAGGTAGGTAGCAGAGCAAAAGGTGGATAAGAGTATTGTGCCTACAAAAGAAAGCCAAATTTCTGATGTGCCTTCAAGTTTCTATCATTTTCTCACGTATTGCTGGAAGGAAGGTCAAAGGCAAGAGAGCAGGGCATCAGGGGGAAATGTTAAAAGAACCAAAACTGAAGGGAACCAAGACAGAGCACACTTGGAAGCTGAAGAGAGAATAAAATGAAGATGTTCTTCCTCACATAGATTAGAAATTCCCCTGATCCAAATCTTTTTCTCATTCAACTCTTTTAGTTAAATTACATAAACCTGTAGATGTTCCTACCGCAGTTTTTGTACACCTCTTTAAGGGGCTCAGTGAGCATATGTGTGTATGTATGTGTGCGTTTCTGGTTGGTGAGTCAATATCTTAAGATCTCACCATCTCTCTTTTTTTTTTTTAACAACTGATAATCAATTTATTAAAAAGGTTGATTTAAGCATCTGCAATGGTGACTTCAACCTCAACTCCTGGCTCAATACTGATGGAAGTAATCTGCTTAACAATCTCAGAAGGACTGTACAAATCAATGAGTCGCTTGTGGATCCTCATCTGAAAACGATCCCAGGTCTTAGAACCTTCACCACAAGGAGTTTTTCTTGTAGTGATTCTCAGAGTCTTGGTAGGCATCCGAACTGGTCCTTTCACTTGGAGATTCTTTTCCTTTGCGCCTCTGATCAAGTCAGCACATACCTTTTCCAAAGATTTTACGTTGTGGCTGGTGAGAGTAATTCTAATTCGGTGAATCATCACCTCCGGTTCCACGGGTGTCTTCCCAGTGTCTTTAAAAGCCATGGCTGCTGCGCGGCTTCCTGACCGACTTGTTCCTCAGTGAGAGCGAACAGCGGTGAGTCAGGAGCAGGAGCGGGGCGTCCAAACCTCCGCTATAGCTGCGACCGCATTTCCTCAAAGAGCCTCACCATCTCTTTTCAAGCTATTTGTTTTTAACTGCTTAAAAATTGCACCTTTACAAGGAAAACCGTACTTTTAGAAAGTTTAAATGATGCAACAAAACACATAATAAGTGGAATTTAACAATTTACCATAGTAACTCAGCCAATACCTGGCACATAGTAGGCACTTGATAAATGTGTATTATAAAAAGAATCGCTGAGAGTTGGTTACAAGAGCCCTGTAAGTCAGTTTAACCAGAAAACCCTGTTTTCTACTGGGAAGAATCAAATACAAAATAATGGTGGCATAGGAAGACATGGGTCTTTTTAAGGTAGCATCCAGTGAATGGAGTGGAAAAGAAATAGGAAGGGAGCAAAAAATGGAACTGCCTGTGCTTGTCATTTTCTCTTGGTTGGCTCCTTTATGTGCGTTTAATTTCACTAACCGTGGACCATGATCTGTTCTATCCCACAGAGAGTCTGCCATAACACACCTTGCAGGCAATAGGCATTTGATAAATACATAACAAGCAGGTGGGACAGAAATAGCAATAGGGCATCCTTTTCTATAATTAGCAGTGTTCTGGAAGATTCCTTTGTCTCCCAGTTATCACATTGGACATCTCATTTGTTTTTAGAAAATGCATCGGGAAAAAAAGGTCTCATTGTCTCATTTTCAGCAATTATTTCAAAAAGGCAAAAAGACACTGAGGATTGCTACCATTATCAGCCCCACCCTAGGTACAGAGAAACACAAAAACATATAGACTTACTTATTTATCAGCTAATAACTCACATTGGAAAATCCTTCTTTGCACATGTGTCTTGATGTGAACTAGTGTATGGTTACCATGTTACCAGCGAAACTAGATGGATCCCTGTAGTCTAATGAATGTGTGAAGGTAGACCAGATCATAGAGAAGAGCAACCTCAAACAAATCCCACAGTCCCCGTGGTGCTTGTTAATACAGACTTAGTGTCCTACCTTGGGAGCTATACACAAGCAAAAGCAAAAGTGCTCTCACCAGCCTGTATCACTTGGGAACTCTCACCTCATAAAATAATAGATTTCATTTTTGTTCTGTGCTGCCATGGCAACAGGTGCCCATTAAATTACTATGCGTGTAAATGTGACTAGCAGAACATCTGATGAACGATGCAAAAAGTCAAAATAGTTCGCAATATATAAGCCTAACAGTGGCCATAGGCTCGCTTTCGCCTCTGCCTCTGGAAATAGCAATCATTGCTCTACACTACCTAATCTCTAGAATTCCACATTTAAAACTATCAATATAAGCCAATTCAATGCAGAATCTCTAGTTTCTTCCCTGTTACTGAATCATAAGTAAAGATAGAACAGTATTTATTGATGCAGAAATAAAAACATGTTTAGTGCTATGATATACTTGGATCTATTTCTACAGATGCAATGTTTAGAATCCATATACTGTACCTCTGAGTAAGTACCAGAAGTCAAACATCATTCTGTCCCAGAAAGACTCTGAAGAGAGTCAGCAAGCAAGTGATAATCTATTTTTAGAGAAAGAAAATCCACATTCTGTAATTTGCACAAGCAGAGCTGCATGGAAATAGCCTCTGCCAAAGGCACACCCACTTTCCTGTAAAAATTTATAAAGAACACTCAGACTAAGAGAAACAGTAATTTTTACATTTGGTCAGGTTCTGATTTATGGAATGGGTTTATATTAAACAAAGAAAATTAAAACAAGAATAATATAAGTAAAATGTTTAAAAAGTGCCTTCTTTTGAGGAAATGAAACACCATTTTTAACAATTTAACATTAAATAGAGTTGTAAACAAGCTTAAGATCACACACACATATCTGAGGGAATACTGTCACTGAAAACATTCTTTGCTTGACTTGACTGTATTAATTTTTGGTATTCTCATGAAATTTCTGTATTTTATTTCCCCTATAATGTAGTATTTTATTACAAGGAAATTGGCAAAAATAAGATAATCTAAATGATTATGCAGAAAACACAATTCTGATTACAGTGACAAAGATTCTTGGCTTAAGTCACTTTCATCAAGCTTCTGAACCTTTCTCCTAGGCCCATTTGTGACTTCCATATATAACCCAGTTTTAGCAAGAGCCCTCCCTGTAAGTCAGTTTAACCAGAACCCCCCACCATTGATACCTGATCACTCTCGGTATCTAATGGGTTCCTCATCTTCCACTGGCCCCCAGGGCTATGTCTGATCGCCCTGGTCTGTCTTCAGCAAGAATCTGGTTAGGCCAGTTAAACCAGAACTCCTCCTACCCCTGGCCCCTCCTCTTCATAATTTGCCATCCACTGACCCCATGGCTGTATTCAGGGTGGAGCCCAATCTCTCTCCCCCACTGGAAAATCCCATTACAGTGTTTCCTGTACCTACAACCATCATCATGAATAAAGTCTTCTTGACCGTCTTTAACAAGTGTCACTGAATATTTCTTTCTTCAACAATGATTAACACAATCTAATATAACATATCCAAAAGCTATTTAAACTCGTATCTTTCAGTGAAAATTGGTTCTCTTTATAAAAAGCTAATTAATTCTGACACATTGATTATTCTCTGGTTATTGAAAAATAAGTACTGCTTGGGAGTAGAATGGTGGTTGCTAGGCACTGGGAAGTTGGGAAATGAAGCAATGTTGGTCAAAGGGTACAAGCTTCTAGTTGTAAGAAGGGTAAGTTCTAAGGATGAGACTATAGTTAATATTGTATATTTGAAATTCGCAGAAAAGATCTTAAACTTTCTCACACACATACAAAAGGTAACTATGTGAGGGGATAAACGTGTTAATTACCTTGATTGTGGTAAATATTTCACATGTATACAAACATCAGATCATCACACTGTACACTTTAAGTATATACAGCTGTGTTTGTCAAGTATACTTCAATAGAACTGGAAAAACAACTAACATAAAGTTGAATTTTCAACCTTTTTCAAAGATTACTGCTACACGTACTTATGTACTTATAGAAGTTCCTATTTGAAGACAGATTTGTTTTTATGCTCTTTGGGTTAGCAAGTAGCTATGAAGTAAAGACCTTTATGCAGCTTGGATAAAAAAATCCCAGGATACTGCTAACTCACTTTACATCATAAAGTTTCTAATTATCAAAATAACCCAAAGGGACACACACCATCTTTTCCCACATTACAAATAAGGAAAAAAACTCAAAGATGGTAAGTAACTTGCCCACAGAGACAAAACTAGTGTATGATGTGAATTTCTACCAACTTCTGCCTGACTCGCCACACTGCTTCCCAGGGTAGAAAAGACAAACTTTTTGCTTTCATGGAGATCACAGTCTGATGTGTCTAAGTATGATTCACTGTGCATCCTCCACATGGATCAGCATCATATTTTGCATAGTGCACATACTCAAAAATTTTTGTTGAAAAAATGAAGGAATGAATCCCAACTTCACTCAGCTCACCTACCCAAGCCTACCTAATGCAGAGAGCTAACTGCCAAAAGACCTCTCATTAGGCCAGACCTCCATGTTTTCTTCTATCCATTTTCTTGGAAGAAGCGCAGAGTCTTAAAATCAAAGTCACAGTATCTTAGAATCACAGACCTTTGAAGTTATGAGCTACTATACCAAGGGAAGTTTGTTTTGTTTTGTTTTTTTCCAGAAAAATTACCCTAGGCCCTGCTTCTCAAACCTTTTTTAAGTACCTCTGACACAAAGCGTTATTGAAGACACCAAAAAGGATTAATTTAGGTGGGCTATTTACCATATAGAAATTAAACCTGAAAAAATTCACTATTTATGGATTAATTTATTTAAAAATAACACTGACACTTCCATTACATGTTAACATATTTTTAAAAGAAATTGCTATATTTTCCAACAAAACAATAAGAGAAATGGAATTGTTCTTTCAAGTAAAAATGATGTTTAATGGGCGCCTGGGTGGCTCAGTTGGTTAAGCGACTGCCTTCGGCTCAGGTCATGATCCTGGAGTCCCTGGATCGAGTCCCGCATCGGGCTCCCTGCTCGGCAGGGAGTCTGCTTCTCCCTCTGACCCTCCTCCCTCTCATGCTCTCTGTCTCAAATAAATAAATAAAATCTTTAAAAAAAAAAAAAAAAAAAAAAAAAATGATGTTTAATGAAAAAAGCAGCTAGTTCAGCTCACAATTCAAACAACCGCCTAAGCAGTTTTCCTCCAGGCCGCTACCACACTGTGGGAGGCGTTAGAAGTGCCTTAGGCATGCTTCCTTTGTTAGCACACAGAATTTTTTTTTTTAATATTTTATTTATTTATTTGAGAGAGAGAATGAGAGAGAGCACATGAGAGGGGGGAGGGTCAGAGGGAGAAGCAGACTCCCTGCCGAGCAGGGAGCCCGATGCGGGACTCGATCCTGGGACTCCAGGATCATGACCTGAGCCAAAGGCAGTCACTTAACCGACTGAGCCACCCAGGCGCCCAGCACACAGAATTTTTATTTTAATTTTTTGTTAAGATTTATTTACTTGAGAGCGAGCACGAGCAGGAGGAGCAGAGGGAGAGGGAGAGAGAACCTCAAGCAGACTCCGCGCCAAGCTCAGAGCCCGACGCAGAGTTCGATCTCACAACCCTGAGATCATGACCTGATCCGAAACCAAGAGTCGGACACTTAACCGACTGCACCACCGAGGCACCCCTCAAAGAGAACCTTTAAAAGGTGCATACTTATGGGTAGAGATTTAAGAAAATTCATAGTTTTACTGCTTCGTCAAGGACATTCTTAAGTGAATCAGGCATTTTCTGCATGTAGTTTTCACGTGAGCACGGGGGCAATGAAGAGTAGGACAGGTGTTGGTGTAATTTGGTGCCAGCTCTGATTCATGCTAAAGCGCCAACAGATTTACCCACTACTGCAAACATCAACATAGTGAAAAAAGCAAAAACTGGCTTAACATTATTATGGAAATAGTGTTGACCAAAAAAAGCCATTGTTCCAAACAATCCCATTCAGTAATAATTTTGTGAAGCTCCATTTACCTCTTAGTTATCTATGTCCATTAAACAACAGCTTGAGTATGGTTGGCAAGAGCATGGAACCAATAGAATCTTTATGAACAGCCTCTCACTTAACCCTCTCTGAGTCTACTTTATCGGGCAAAATTATTTATAAAATAAATCTTTTAACAATGATTATATCAAAAAATATCTATTAATAATAAATTAATATTGAGGCCAGATGAATATCTGCCCGCCCTCTCAGGTGTTCTATGAAAATATTATCGTATTAAGTTTTCCATGGTTTTGTATTTGCTTCCTGGTGGATTTATCCAGGTCTGATGCTTAGACCTCCTATTTTCCTGGAACACAGCAGTTAAGGTTGGTTTCAAACTGTCTGTGGTTCAATGGCATAGGATCAGTGGGGAAGCCAATCCCACAGCTAGCTCAAACGATGCATTAAATATCAAAATGTTGTTAGGGAATCACACAGGCTTCCTCAAATCCTCGATCTCTCCAGCCCAGCTCTGTATACAACAAGATTTAGGATTGAGACAGAGTGACTATGCACTACTCAATTTCAGCACAGTTTATACATTCCATGGCAAGTGTTGAAATAAGCAAAAATGGCATATCATTAACATATGCTGTGCTTTTGATTAATAATTAAATTAGAACTGACCCAGGAATGCTCAGTTGGTTGTCACTTAGCAATATGAAGTTCATGAATATAACTTATTTGACCAGATATTTTTCCCTCTGATTCAGACTAATAAAAGAGCAAAGACTATGTGAACCAATTTCCTAGTCCATGTTTTATGCAAATTAGGCTTTAGTATAATCAATGCCAGGAATCTCTAAGAATAAATGCTAGACAGTAGGTGGAAAAGAATATATAAAATTCTAAAAGCTTTTAAGTTGGAAACAGACATCTGAGGAACTTGTTTGCTCCTTAACAGGAGGAGACACAGGGAAGTCTTAATGAGAAGTGGGCCAGGATCCAGAGAAACACATTCTTGTTGTAAAGGCCAAAAAGCCATGCCTCTGTGATAAACCAGGGTCAGTATGGCTAGACAACTGTTTTTCTTCAACGTTGCCTCCATGAAAAATCAAATAAATAGCTTCGGTGCTGTGAAGTAAGAGAATGTAGTCTCTAAAAGTCAGACCTCCACCGGAGCAATGATGTCAAAGTCCAAAACAGAGACTCACAGGCCAGTGCCTTTGTGTTTACTTTCTCAATCCTGTCATATTCTTGTAGAAAATTTTTAGCAGCAGACGTACATTCCACTTAAAGACCATAAAAAGTGAAACTATTTGCCTTTTGAAGTACAGGCCAATATAATTCTACTGTTGGTTTCCTAATCTCCCCAAGGTTTTGAGAAGGCCTAACTGTTAAGGGGGCAGGTACAATCTAGCAGGTCAGTTCCTTCAGGGAAGGAGGGTTTCACAGACTTCCTACATCAGACTCTCTTTGGAAGAGAGGATTCTGAAGGAGCCAGCATGTGTCAATGGGATGTATTCCATGAATAGTCAAAGGGAAATTGGTGGTGTGGATTAACCAAGAGGACATCTGGAGTGGAATCACACTGAGAAACAAGAGTACAACAGTTCCCAGGCATAGAAATGACATTGTGGGGGCGCCTGGGTGGCTCAGTTGGTTAAGCGACTGCCTTCGGCTCAGGTCATGATCCTGGAGTCCCAGGATCGAGTCCCGCATCGGGCTCCCTGCTCAGCGGGGAGTCTGCTTCTCCCTCTGACCCTCCCCCCTCTCATGTGCTCTCTCTCTCTCATTCTCTCTCTCTCAAATAAATAAATAAAATCTTAAAAATATATATTAAAAAAAAAAAGAAATGACATTGTGTCAGACTCAAAGCCAAGTCACAAAATCTCAAATGATGACTGAGCCTCACAGATTGACTAGGAATTATCTAAACAGAACATAGAAATTCCCCAATTCAAGTTTGTTCAATTTAACTGAATTCATGAGCAGTGTCTTGTATGTTTATAAGTCCTGGATTTTGTTTATAAAGTAAAATAAAAAGTACTAAGCTATGAGAACAGGAAAAAGAACAAATGGTTATAAAGTAAACTATCTAAATAAAACACCTACAAGGCCAAGCAAAGCCTTTCATATGATGTCAAAGTGGCCAGAAGCAATAAATAAATGCCCTAAGGTATTTGTTATATTAAGATGCTGTTTCGATCTAAGCAAATTTTCTTGGCTGCTGCCTTGTAGATCTATGTTCTCAGTAACAGAAACTCCCTGATAGCCACCTCTCACAACATCATAAAACCACAGCCTGCCTAAACCCTGCTTCTCTCTAATTGCTAAAAGGACAGGAATAACATGTGGCCAAAGGCACTTAAAGTACGTAAGTTTTTTAAAACACACAAATATCCACTTATTATGCCTATAAAATTATTTTTTAAAAAAGATTTTATTTATTTGACAGAGAGAGACATAGTGAGAGAGGGAACACAAGCAGGGGGAGTGGGAGAGGGAGAAGCAGGCTTCCCGCCGAGCAGGGAGCCCAATGTGGGACTCAATCCCAGGGCCCTGGGATCATGACCTGAGCAGAAGGCAGACACTTAACGACTGAGCCACCCAGGCGCCCCCTAAAATTACTTTAAAATTGGCTGAAAGAATGCATACTAATCTCATGACAGTGATCATCTATTTAGAGAAAGTGCAGGAAGGGGACTTGAAGAGATGGTCAAAGGGGAGTTTAACTTATTTTTAATGTGTTGATATTTCTAAAGTAAATTATAAAAGCAAACATGCAAAAAAAAAGTTGACAGGATAATCCTAGAAGGTAGAAACATGGTATTTGTTATGTTAGTCTTTGTTCTTTCAGTTTTGGCGGGGCGGCGGGGGGGGGGGGGGGGGAGGGGGTTGCTGTTTTTGTTGTTTTATGTCTCAACAAAGCGACTAGAGACCTTGAGGAACAGAATCTCAGAATATAATCCCAACTAGCTTCCCATATTCTGTAGGCTGAGAACCCTGCAGTTAACAAACATGTAGGAATGTATTCTCTGAAATTCCCTCATTTCTGCAAAAATGACAACCCTTTTATCCCAATTTGACCTGAATGGCAGGTCCATGGAAACAACCTTATGTGATCTCATGATCTCCTACATAGCATCAAATGCTATAATGAGCAGCTCTTTACTGCAGAAAATTCACAGAAAAACAGACATGAGCCCTACTACAAAGGACCTGCAGTATTTGGAGATTCAGGAAATCACAGCTATGTGTACATATGTACATTCAAATTCTTATAAATAGGGTGATTCTAGATGATATCTGTGCTGATCTATTGAGTACTTTCTATCTGCCAATGCCTTAGTCCATTTGCGCTGCTATAACAAAATACCACAGACTGGGTAATTTATAAACAACATTTATTTCTCACAGTTCTGGAGGCTGGAAGTGTGAGATCAGGGTGCCAACACAGTCTGTTTTTGGTAAAGACCCTCTTCCTGATTGCAAACTGCCAATATTTCACTCTGTCCTCATCTGGTAGAAGAGACTAGGGAACTCTGTCAGGCCTCTTTTCCAAGGGTACTAATCCCACTCATAAGAACTCTGCCCTCATGACCTAGTCACCTCCCAAAGCCCCCCCCCCCCAATACCCCACCTTGGGAGCTAAGATTCAATGTATGAATTTTGGTGAGACACAAACATTCAGACCATAGGCAGCCAGGTATCATGATAAGCATTTCATGTGATGAGCATTTCATTTCACATCAGTCTCCAAGTGAAGTAAGATCATCCTCCATTTAAGTAATAAATGAATCAAAGCTCAGAGATTATGAACTCGCCCTAGATTACAGAGCTGACTATTGAAGAAGCTGGGATATGAATCCAGCTTTACAACAAACAATACTATTGTTTTACTTCTGTTTTACATCAATACAATTCTGTTGTTGCCCTATGATTTTAACGTACTGAAAACTTGTGAACATTTTTTAAAATGATGTTAGAAATTCAGGGGAAAGAGGGAGCTTAATATGATTGAGTTAGTTCTAGAAGACTTTGTAGAGAAAGGATTTGATTGGAGTTTGAGGGCCAGACTGCACATTAGATGGGAGAGTAGAAGCAATGGCGAGTAAAGCGTGGGGAAAGTGGGGGCGGGGGGTCCAATAGACAGTGAGTAAACCAAACCACAACACACATGTACGCACACACACACAAACACACACACAGAGGCCCACACAACCCTGCAGTTAACAAACACATACCTCCTTACGTGTTTGTTACCTACAGGGTTCTCAGCCTACAGTACAGAAGTACTACAAGAGATCATGGCAGAAGAGCAGATAAGAATGGAAAGGAAGTCAGAAGGTCAGTTCATTTCTTTTTGTCTCAATTTTGGATTTTAATGTAATTATGCATATTGTCTTTCTGTGTGCTCATCAACCTGGAGTGCAATAAACATTTCTTAGACAATAAACTTTTGCAATTAAAAAAAAAAAAAAAAGGTAAGTTCATGGTGTTTCTTAAAAGAAATGTTAACAAGGGGCGCCTGGGTGGCTCAGTCAGTTAAGTGGCTGCCTTTGGCTCAGGTCATGATCCTGGGGTCCTGGGATCGAGCCCCGCATCCAGCTCCCTGCTCAGCGGAGAGCCTGCTTCTCCCTCTCCCTCTACCTGCCACTCTGCGTACTTGTGCTCTCTCTCTCTGTCAAATGAATAAATAAAATCTTTAAAAAAAAAAAAAGAAAGAAAAAGAAATGTTAACATTTATTTTATTTTATTTTATTTTATTTTATTTTATTTTATTTTATTTATTTATTTGACAGAGAGAGCAAGAGCACAAGCAGGGAGAGCTGCAGGCAGAGGAAGAGGGAGAAGTAGGGAGCCCGAAGCAGGGTTTGACTCCAGGACCCCGGGATCATGACCTGGGCCGAAGGCAGACCCTTAACTGAGCCACCCAGGTGCCCCTACATTTTTGTATATAAATTGTACCACTAGACAACCAGGTATTATATCCACTCTACCACTAGAGAACCAGGTAAGAGATGAAGGGAAATTACACCTTAGAGAAGTAATCCAACTAATAAATGAAGACGTGATGAGAGAACTAGAATATCCCCATTTCTCAATGTCTAGTGAATTAATGAATCAACATTGAGCATCCATAGCTACTACTGTCACAAAGGAGAAAGACCAACCAGACATTATCTCTCCCAGTAGAACAATATACAACCACCTATGTAGAAGTCTTGAAAAAACAAGTTAAATCTAAATCTGATCAAGTCTCTAAACTCCACACCAATGTCTATGAAATACAGGTGACAGGAAGACAAATAAAGACATCATGGAAGTACAACGAGCAGATTCCAGAATCTAGAACTCTAGAGAACAAGGCAAATGCTTTCTTCAATAAGTAAACTGGTAAGAAAAAAAAAGGAAGAGGTGGATGTGGAGTCTATAGATTAAAAGACATATCAACTGATCACAAAGCACAGGCTTTATTTGAATCCTGGTTCAAACAAACAAACTGAAATAATAAATAAGCAAGCAAACAAATAAGTAAATAAAACATTTATAAGACAATTAAAAATTAGACCAGTTACTGGATATGTTACTGGAATTATTGTTAATTTTTCTTTTGGGTGTTATAATAGTTATATGCTTATGTTTTATTTTCTAGTGATACTGAAAAATTTACGGATGAAAGAAAATGATGTCTGGGATTTGCTCCAAATTAATGTGGGCATAGGGAGTAGATTGGGATAGAGATAAAACAAGTCTGATCATGAGTTTATTAATTGTTGAATTTGGATGACAGGTACCTGAGGGTTCATTTACTTTTGTGTATGTTTAAGTTTTTTCATACGAAAAATTTAATGCATTACGGCATTTATTTTTTTTGAAGATTTTATTTATTTATTTGTCAGAGAGAGAGCGTGCACAAGCAGGGGGAGCGGCAGGCAGAGGGAGAGGGAGAAGCAGGCTCCCCGCTGAGCAAGGAGAGCCAAAAGCAGACACTTAACCGATTGAGCCGCCCAGGCATCCCTAATGCACTAAGGCATTTAAAATTTATTTCCAGGGGTACCTGGGTGGCTCAGATGGTTAAGCATCTGCGTTTGGCTCAGGTCATGATGTCTGGGTCCTGGAATCGGGCCAGCGGCTAGCTCCCTGCTCAGTAGGGAGTCAGCTTTGCCCTCTCCCTGTGCGCCTCCCTCCCCACTAATTCTTTCTCTAAAATAAATAAATAAAATCTTTTTAAAAAATTAAAATTAGAAAAAAAATATTTTCCAATCAAATGGAAGTTCTCAGAGTTTTATTTTTTTTTATTTTTGCAAGAAGCAATTAAAACAATTTAAAGGAAAGTAGGAAAAATAAACTCAGCAATGGTTTACACGGTTAAGTTGCAGTTGGGGCAGATAGAGACAAGGAGATCAGCTAGAAGTCTCTTACAACATCTGGACTTGTACTGATAAAGAGTTTGATCAGGATAGCATTAGGAGGGATGAAAAGGGAAACATAACTGGAGTGGTTTTGAGGAACTGTCCAAGTTTAGTGCTACTCGAATATGAGGCACAAAGCAAAGGAAGATTAAAAGATGACTCAAAAATTTCTGACCTGACAGGTTTTTAAAATAGTAATATTATGAGTAGAAACAGGTAAGTCAAGAGGGCAAACTGTCAGGGCATGAGGTGACAAATCCGCTTCTAGACATCAAGTTTGACAGGTTGACATGACCATTTGCTATTTTAAAAAGTGAAGTATTGTTTTGCTACATATGCATAAAAATGTTCTTTGTGCCCTCTCCAACTGTGATGACTTATTTAAAAATGAAGAGTCATGAATTAAAGTTGTATAATAAAATAACTGAATAAAAATATATAAGTCAAACCTCCTCAAACCAGTAAGATAGCCCAAATCCTTCTTTAATAAACATATTTTCTTGGCATAGGTTAGCCATTTCATCTATATCCTTTTCTCTGCAAAAATCTCTATATTCTTTGATACAGAAGCAAATCTGTAAACTTTTTTATATCACCTCCCCTGTCTCTATATATCTAAACATAGGTGTCCAGTAAATACCAACTTTTTTGGCCAATTTGCTCACATATGGTAAGTAGTACTTAGAAGAATAAAACTATATGTCACAAAATAATTTTGTTATTCTTCTGACACCTCTCTAAGTAAGATAATCCCTTGTATTATAGCATCAATAATACTGAAAATAATTTCTCCTAGTGACAAAGCATGAACATGTGTCTAGTAAAAACTATGTCAAAGTCAGACATTTGAATTTCATTTATAAGAAAGGGGACACATAGCTTTATACAATTTTAAAACTCTGCAGAAACCACAATATATTTTAGTTCTTAGCACATCCGTACCTTCGAAGTTTAGAGTTGGTCATTTCTAATGCCTAGAATATCACACTCCCATGTCCTTTACCTTATAGTAAGTGACCCTCTCTAATCAAGTGAACCACTGTGATTCTCATCATAAAAAGAAATTATGAAGATTTTTCAACAATAAAAGCAGTAATATGTCTTCTTGAAACCCTCTGATCCTTGGCCATCTTTGCTCCCTCAATCCCTGTCAACTCAGCAACCAATATTAACCAATATTGCCAAAGCTAATCACTTTCTTTGCTACTTGAAGACAAGACAGCATCTGACTCATATCATGTCTCATTGTTTGCTAGCAAATAAACAAAACTATATTATTTGCTTGCTCAGACTTAACAATAAATACATTGCTACAGGCTACTTGGATTGGCAATGTGCTATTTCTCCAAAACAATGAAACTGACCCAAACTATTAGAAATCCCAGTGTCCAAGACCCTGGATCAGTGTGCCTCTTGCTGTCAGAGCACCTGTCTGTGAGTGATCTCTGAAAGTTTGAGGCAAAATCCTTAATCACTGAGTGGTAGGGATAAAAGGAAGGGATGCTTGGAAGACCTTCATAATCTATCATGGAGGCCACAGTTGGAATCCTTCTTTGCCTAGCATTTGGATATTCCCGCAGAAACAAATAATCTTTTAGTGAAAGTTATATTTTCTCTTATTTAGATGATAGTTGATTGGAATTTTTACTTTTACTATTATCACATCATTAAGTAAAAAAAAAAAAGATGCATAGAAAAAAGAGTGGAAGAGAATAGGTCAAAGATTAACACCCATTAATCTAATGCATTATATTCAGGAACTAAATCATTAGAAGCCAGGTAAGAGCTACGAGAGTTGACTGATAAAAGATAACTCTAGGGGGACAAGACATACCAATTCATATTATTGTTGTTCGTTGAATTTATGAACATAAGTTTATTACTCACAGCCACCTGGGGGAAAATATACCTAATGGAACAAGAAGTTTCCATAAGGATAATTTTTCCCACTCTGAACTTTTTCACACCTTTAGCCCTTTAGAATCCCTCTCTCTGAAACTCTCTTCCTGTCTCCTGTACTCACCTGATTTCTGCAAGGTCTTCAGTTTCTAGATTAAATGTCACATTCTCTGTCCACACTCTCTACAAATCTCGAAGAATTAGTAGCATCTTATTTGTTTCTAAAGGATGTTAAACTTAACTCAATTATGACTCCTGATACATTCTGTTATGGTTATCTATCCCTGCTATAACTCTTAGACTGCATAACTCTTGAGGTCAGGGAAGCATCTCATCCATCTTACCACCAGCACTAAACCTGCCAAGTGTCTGGGACAGAAAAGGGCCCAAAAAAGTCTGTCAAATCCAAGTGGAAAGAAATATATGTAACTTATTTTGTTGAAGGTGGAAGCAAATATCTCTCAAAACACATCTCTGTTAGTCCTCCTCTACTAAATACTCCTTAATTGCTCATCAAATAAACAGTTATTCTTAGAAAATATAAGTACAGGAAGAACTCCATTAAAGAGTTAAAAATATTAAGTATTTTCTATTCATTTGATTTTTTATTTTCTAAACCTCTAATTATCTTATTTTAATAAAACTTTATTTCTTTATTGAAATTACACTTTTGTTTTTTTACTTTTAATATTTTTAATTTATTTTAATATAACTAGGTAGTTTTCTTTGATCAAAAAAAAAAAAAAAAAAACGTCCTGAGTGTGACATTCTCAGATATTCTGCTACTAATTAAAAGGTTACAGAGTTGGATAAGACAGGGACTTGCCCTTGAGAAATTCACAGCTTATTAAAAAAGACAGACTAGTCAAAATAATTAAAACTTAATAGGCTAAGATCTCTAATATAAGTACATAAGAGTAGAAAAATATAATGATTTGGGAATGACTTACAATTTAATGAATAAAAATAATGATAAAATACTTTAATTCTTATATTGATATTAACCTCTACTATTATTTCTGGATGATCAATTTCTTAACATGTAACACTCACTGAACCTATTATGTACCAGGCATTATTCTAAATCCTTCATGTGTGTAAATATATTGAATTCTCTCAATAGCCCTCTCTATAAACAATATTATTACTCCTGAGGGAACCAAGGTAGAGAGAGGGTAAGTAACTTCTCAATGTTAAAAAATTAGTATTGGTAATTTGGATTGAAATTTAGCAGGCTGGTTCCAGAAGCCCGGTTCCTAACCATTATACAGACTATGAGCTCAAAAAGCAAGTTTTATACATCCTAAATCTATTCTGGTTATTTTATATGACCTTTTGATAGAAATTTTCCAAGTCTTAGAAACTCAAATTCTCTCTAGAATACTATTCTTTGGCATCCTAACGGAGGTGACTTTTTGTCTCTGTAGTTCATACCCCCACGCTTCAAGAATAAAAGGTTATTTGTGCCTCTATCACATTTTACAGACCCAGTAAAATGGCATAGCCTTTATGAATGTAGATTTGTTAATTGGGTAAAACAAAAAGAATGTTGTGTACAGAAAATTAACAACTGGGTTCTGTATTCTCTTGCCTTGTTGTAGCATCATAGAACAAGTGATTTTAGTTTACTTCAGGCAGAACTTTTCTAAGATTGTTAACAAACTCCACCCAATACACTCCCAACACATTCCCAATCACCATTTAAATAAGGCATATATTTGACTTTAAAGTAAACATCTCAGTGTAATTGATGAGAAGGATTATTGTATAAAAGATAACTATTATGGTACTCATGAAAAATGGCCTACATATGTTCACTTATTCATTCATTTGTTCAGCAAATATTTTTAATAAACATCTCTATAAACATTGTACGATGCTAAATACAGGAAGTAAAAAGGTCAACTAAGATACAATCTTATAAAAAATGTAAAATTTCTCTGGAGTAATATCTACTGTGAGCAAAGTCAAATGAAAAACAACAAAGTAAAAAAATTATTTGAGATATATAGGATTGATAATGGCTAATTTTCAAGATATACAAAATGTTTTTATAAATCAATAAGGAAATGCTATAGAATGCAATAAAAAAGGGGAATGATATGAATAGGCAACTCACAAAAAATGAACTATAAATAATGAGTATTTGAAAATGTGATATCCTCAATATCACTCATAATGAAAAAACTGGAAATATAAACAACACCTTGCTGCCCTCCATAAAATTAGTAAAAATTTTAATCAGTTTTCCACCTCTCAAGGTTGGCAAGAAAGAGGAAAACATTCATTCTCCTACCTTACTGGTAAAATTGTAAAATGCTGCAGCATCTAGTGGAAATTAGCTTTTTGTCTGTTGCACTATGGGAAGCAAGTAAATGTTGGATTAATGAAAAAATGTAAGTCTATTCTCACAGATGCCATCCTCACATATATAATTTGATATATAGATACCAACCAAAGTAACTTTAACAATCGAATTAACTTCTGACTTAGATTCAGTGCTTTAGCCAGAGCCAAAATTGGGAACTCCAATATTGGTGTCATAACTTGGACAGGTTCTAGTAAAGTCCTGCAGAGATCACATCTTCATGGATTATCAAGAATGTGAAAGACACCCCCACAATCTCCCGCAGGCAGAAGGAATAAGAAGGTATATTACAACTAGAACTGACCTACAATAGAAGCAGTTCCCACAGAGTTAGCAGCAGCCTGATGCCCAATATCTCAAGCCAAAGGTGATCTTGGCTTATACAGTTTGAGTGGACTGGAGGAAGTCATCCAGGTAATAAATGACAAAGCCTGAACTAAGCTAGGAGCACAAGCCATACCTAAAAGAAGAAGGATTGGGGAGATATCAAGGATTTGGTCACTGTATGGATGTGAGGGTAAGTATCACGAGGCATATAAATGACTCCCAAATTTTTGACTTGGGAAATTGGAAGATGATGGTGCCATTGCCCTACACAATGAATAGGAGGAAGCATTGCTTAGAAGTTTGTCCCTTAAGCCAGAACTCCTCAGTTGGGCTCCAGATTCTATTAGATACCAACTATGTGACTCTAGCCAAATTAATTAATTTCTCTTTGCTTTGATTTCCTCATTTCTAAAATATGAATAATGATAAGATCTACTTCATAGGACTGTTATGAGGATTAAATAAGTTAATATATTAGTGCTCAGTACAGAGTGCTTAGAACAGTGCCAAGCACATAGCAAGTGTTATATAATTGTTAGATTACTAATAGTATTAGTTTAAGGACTTAAAATATTTGTCTTCTTTGAAAACTTATAATAGTGATATGTCTACATTCATCCTCAAGACCACAGACAATGGACACAATGATAAAAGTTGCTGATGCATTCCGGAGACTGTGGCTCAGTTGGAATTCATTCCTCCTCAGTCAAGGTAATGAACAGAAGGAGTTACAATGTGAACACACCTCTTGTAAAAACAGCTCTCTTCCTCCATGATCTATCATATCTCTTATAGGCAGGGAGCATCACTACTCCCCTAAATGACTCTGTTTCAGACAAACGGTATATGTAGGATGCCTTAAATATCATATGAACCTTGCCAACCCCATGTCCTTCCTCACATTTGTGCCTACCCTCTTTATCATTTACAGCCTGCAATCTTACTCAAACTCTCCCTCCTTTACTATTTTATGGCAAAGCCCTCTCCCTTTTTTAACCTCATACCAGTAAGAACTTTTCTATTGTTTCATCCAGCCCTTCTTACACGTATCTATTTTTGTTTCATACTATATTTTCCTAAGTGATTTTTTTAAAAACCAAACTTGGGGTAGGGCAGGGGGGGATAACCGTCTTTACTACTTTGCTACCTCTGTGTTAGTTTTCTTCAGTATAATGCACAGTAGATGTTGAATAAACACATCATCATTGATTGAATGATAGTTGTAGTTTTCCTCAATAGAAAGGAGAATGACAAAGACAGAATGTAGGTGGAGATTTAGTTGAAGTTTCCAGAAATAAAACAAATGTCATTAGAGACAACTTCTAAAAGGGTTTGCCCTCTATTCAGTGCACGTTAGTTCTTATGTTCTTCAGCTACAAACCTTAAGGTCATTCCCTTTCTCATAGACTTCACTGCCATATTCATGGATCTCCTCTCCCTCCTGCCTCTAGTCATCACCCTCAGGAACTTCAACCTCTATACTGACTATTCCCCAAACACCTGGCCTCATAGTAAGTACCTTTACCTACTTAGCCCTAGAAATCTTCACTCATTCTTCACTTTATTGCTAATACATTTTATCACACCAACTCCCTTCATTAACCTAAGGATACCCTGGTAGTTGCCATACAATAACAGTTAAAAATATGGAATCTAGTGTCAGACAAACCTGCCAAAATCTCTATTTGGGAACTTACTAGCTCTGTAAGACCAAACAAGTTAGGTAACTGTGAGAAACAATTCTCCTTGGCATTTCTGCACATCTTAGATGAGGTTTTGCTCTGTACTGTCTCTTCAAGGATATTAGTATAGCAAACAACCTTGGGAAATACAAAGAGTGTTTCCCACTGATGTGAAAGGCAGATTTGATGTATCTCCTCACCAAGATAATAAAGATAATTTCTCCTTCTGTGGCAATGTTGGACAGGTTTGCTAGAAACCTCTTATAAGATTGGGGGTTTCCTAAGCTTAGAGTTCCTCTGTAGTGACACAAAACCCTACATACAGCATTCACCAGGGTTACTCTCTATCATCCCAATGGGACATGAGGGGCAAAGGAACATGAAGCTCATGCCACTTGCTATACCACAAGTAATGAAGTAATCTGTCCGTCTCTGACCCAGGAATGTTTTGTCCTCTGCTAGCATCTATGAACATGTGGCTGGTTAATTTGTTAGCTTGTGAGAAAGGTAAGATCTCAGACTTTCCACAGTTCTTAATAATAACCTCTTTATGCTTCAGTATTCCTTTTGCCAACCCACAAAATGGAGAGAAGATGCCTATCTCACAGAGTTAGTATGTTAATTAAATGGAAAAATGAGATAATATATATACAGTGCTTAAGACCAGTCTGAGCCTCATAACTGAACTCTACAACAGTTTTTGGTGACTTCTGACTGCCTCCTTGCCAGTTCTGCTGGCCTGCTCTCCAGCTCAGTTCTCACTGGTGGTTTTGCAACACTGACACCATAAATCATCCTCTTCTGGAAAGTTCCTAATCCCTTGAAATTCTGTGACTCTGGTTTCCTTCTTACATTTTTATCCTTCTCTAGTTCCTTCCCAAATTGTCTCACACACACACACACACACACACACACACACACACACACAGGAATTAACAAAGGAGAATGTTTTACAAATGTCCTAAGATGGTCCTAAATTTCCACAAAATGTTAATTAGCAATGCAACAATAGCAGCCTACAGGTTTTTCTAAAATGGAGGAAAGGAAAAGCAGTAATCAGAATGAGGGGATGAAGAGAGTCATAAGATCTTTATCAAAAGGAGATAAGAGTTATAAGACACCTGTGACATTCTGTGTCACTCACTTATGTAGATGGTCAATATTTATTATTCTATTATTCTCCAATGCCTGATCTTAATGAAATATTTGCAAAAAAAAATTATTAGAAAGAAAACAAGAGAAATGGTGGCTGTAACCTATATAACCAAGTGACCATCGAAACATAATGTGGAATGATGGAAATACAGTGTGAAAAGAAGACAAATTTTTACCATCAACAGATCCCAGGGAACCCCAACTCCAGCTTTTAGTAGTTGTCAGAATGTGGGTGAGTTCCTTCACCTCATGAAACATCAGTTTACTCACCTCACAAATGACGGAAGACCATGCACCTTGAAGAGTTGTTGATGGGTTTCCTCAATAAGTTGGATCTATGATAAGTATGACTATTGCAGGACCGAAATACTGAAGAATTACTCCTTCAGAAACTCATATGAGAGCTGAGGGACATTTCTGAATATTTCCCAAAAGAATATAAAATTTTGCAATGTAGTATTACACTTGCCAAATATAGCATTATAGAACTTAAACTCTGGCTTCATGAAAATTCAAAGTATAGAAAATTCCTTAGTGTTAGACTTATGTAACTCAGTGTCAGCCTTAGATAACCCCTTACTTGACTTGATAAACTTACCTGTAACAAAAAATCAAAGAGTGCTAGCTTGGACCACTCGTGGTGATGTATTTCAGTACAACCCCATTCAGGCTTGGGTACTCGACCATTCTGCCAGCACTTCTGTTTCAACGACTGTTGGTAAGTTCCCCAGGTGAGCTTAACAGAAGAGTGGGTCTCATTACTTGTTGGAGATAAAGATGAGTCCCAGAGAATGAGAGGACATGGGCGGCCATCTACAGATCCAAAAAAAAAAAACCAAACTCACTTTAGCATGTTTAGCATGACTCAGTATGAGCCTTTAGGCAGTCCCTCACAGCTTCACCCTCTCACCTACCAAAAAAGTTTGATTAGATGATATTCCATGGTCCCTGTTAGACAACGAAAGGAAAGATTTTTGAGACAAGACCTTTTATTGATGTGGCGCAGGAATAAGCCACTAATCACCAATAACAATGTTCTGGTTAATGTGGTTTTATTCCACATCTAAAAGCAGCCACCACAAAAAGGGAAAGAATCCAGTCATTTATAATTGTCTATTCAATGTCTGAGAGGGGCTGCTCTCTCTTTGTAATAACAACTGTCTGATTTTCTGAGGCCATGGAAAAAGAATTTTTTGGAAGTCGCAAATTTAAAAGTGAAATTGTATGGCTCACACCAGCTACTATAATCTCCAAAGAAAGAAAAAAGAAGCAAGATGGAAACTTTTTTCTTCTCTGAAGGAAAGAGTAATGCTCTTGGTAATGGATCATTTTTTCACACATAACCTCACAAAGTGCATTTAAGCAAATGCGTTTCTTCAACTGCAAGCACATAGATGATATGTAAAAAAAAAAAAAAAATCTGTCATTCTAATTGTTTTTGTCTCACTCTTGATAGTTTAGAAATGCCACTGCTAGACTGTATAAAGAATGATGAGCCCAAGTGAAGTTATAAACAGGGAAGACCACGAAGGTCCATTATATGACACTTTAAGCTTAAAACCAATGACATCACTTTCCAGTCCCCATTTCTGACAAATAAAGTCACTGAGAGATGATGTTAAGCGGCTTTGCTTATAAGTTAAAAATCAGAATGATGCTCTTGGGGGAAAAAAAAAAGTCACAAAGATCTGGAAAAGTCCACTAAACTCACTCTTAACAGGCCTGGACAACAGAAGCCTCTGAAATTATGACTGGAATGTCTAAGACACATCACAGGAATTTTTAAAAACCTTTTTAAATAACCTGAGAGGCTCTCGATCTATGACTGTATTCCTTTTGGATAAAGACATTTATTTTTACCGTCTTGCTTGTTTGCCTTTTGTAGAGCTCTTATCTCTGTCTGGCCTTTACCACAGGAAACAGTCGCCTTCTCTAACCTCTCTTCAATTTGCTGTTACAGTGACCTCAATAATTTTAGTAGTGTTCTCTTGATCATTCGGATCCCCTACATTCCAGTTTTATTCAAAAGAAAAATCTTCCTCCTTTTAGCCTTGCAATTTCAGCCTGGGTTTGCAAGAAGTCCTTTAGATTTGGGGAAGTATGCTACCATCACCAACACACAATCAAGAAAAAAAATAGAGAAAGAACATAGATCTAAAAGACATCTCCCCTTTTACTTTCCTTTGACTTTCCTAAATGGTTTTGGGGCTGCTCGGACCTAATTGTCTTCTTAGGTATAAGATAAATATAAATTATATTTATATAATATAATATATATTTTATATATTATATATAATATATTATATATAATATATTAATTATATATATAATTTTATTATATATTTTTATATAATTATATTATATATTATATAATATATATTATATATTATTAATATTATATATAATATATATTTATATAATAAATATAATTTTAAATGAGTGGACCCCAAATATGACGCCAATTTAACAAATAATAATAGTAAAGTCCAGGTAAAAGCAGTCCATCGTGAGCGGGACACATGTAGAGACCAATGTAACCAAATATGAGTGGAAGATACAACATCGCTTTCAAAGACATGCGTACTTCAGACTTCGAAAGATAAACACCAAGGAGTTCTAACCATTGGTGTCTCTGGACTAAAGTTATACACAGACAGCACTTTAGATTCTCAGGGCTAGGAAGTATTCAAAGGGAGTTGAAACCTAATCCTGAACCTCAACAACACAAATCAATACAGGAGACAGACAGGCCGGCCGTTTCCTCAGCAATTCACATGAGGCCCGCAGAGAAATAGGGAAATGATCTACATAAACAACTGAAACAGTTAACCTTCTGGGCTGTTTTTCCTTTCCTTTAAAACGTTTGTTTCTTATTTTAAAGCAATTAAAAGCAAATCTACTCATTTTGGGAAATGTGGAAAAACATTAACATGTAAAGCTAAGAAAACAAAAAATCATCTATAAGCTCCGGATAGGAGCTTAGTAATTGGTTCTGTGATTTATATACTGACTTCTGGTATTTTCCCATCCCTTTCTTTTTCACCTCAAAATGTGCATTGTTTTTAGAAATTTAAGAAGTCGAGCTTCTGGTGAGAGCTTAGGCTCTGGAATCCAACAGATCTTTTGAATTCTGGTCACATTACTTCTTTGCTTTGTAACATTAGACAAGTTAAGCAACCTCTCTAAGCCTTGCTTTCATCCTCTGTAAAATGGGGGTGAGAATGTACCTTCCCAAACTGGCTTTTAGGATTAAACGGGCTCTTGCATTTGAAGTCCTCAACCTGATGCCTAACATATATGCACATCCCAGAAAGCTTCTGCTATAACTATTATTACATAGAGACATGATGCAATGACACAATCCATCGGTCTTTGACTGCCTTCCTTTGTTTATGGAGCATCTACTATGTGTCAAGCATTATTCTAGAAACTGAACCTAAATAAATTAATAAATAAATACCAATTTCTATTTATCTTCTTGGCACTGACACTTCCACCAGGGGAAAGAGGCAAAAATTATGCAAGGAAAATAAACTATTTGGGACTGTCTCATATCTACAGTTTGTCATGATTGTTTTACTAAATATTTTACCACAAACACTTCTCTTATAATTAAATATTTTTAAATGGCATCAGTTCAACTGTCATACAAGAACCTAGCCTAGTGGTCAGCACACTCTGTCAAAGGTAGGTAGTAAATATTTTAGGCTTTGAAGGCCGTCTGGTCTCCATCACAACTACTGACCCAGTAAGTGTTTAACTCTCCTATAGCACGGAAGCAGTCAAAACCAGTATGTCAACAAATGGATGTGACTGTGTTCCAATAAAACTTTATTACAGACATTGAAATTTGCATTGCACATCATTTTCAAGTGTCATAGAAATGTTATTAGTCTTTTGATTTTTGTCAACTATTTAAAATTGGAGAAAGCATCTGTAGCTCACAAGCCACTCAAAAACAGGCAAGGGGCCGTCTTTGGCCCACAGACTGTAGTGTATCAACCCCTGATCTAGTCTTTGAGAATACTGTCTTTCATTTGCCATTTCTCTACTTCAGTGCACTGGATTTTTTGAATGATACATTTTCTATACTATTATTTAAAAAGCTATTCTCAAACTGCCTGCCAAAGGGAGCTTTCAGCTGCTAAGAGTAATTGGTTTTCAATTAATACTCTGGGTTTTTCTCCACATCCATCCATGTCCCCTCAGCAAAATATTTTGAATGCTGACTATAACATAAAAATGTTCCATCCTGCCCTGCTGGGAATCTGTGCACCTCAGGCAAGGGGGATTTCCAGAAGCAAAAAGAAAGCAGGGTGAGTAGCAGTTCTCAGGCTGAGCATGGGTGCGGTGGTTCCTTTGCACACACTGGTCTCCTTCCTGCGTCTCAGAGCGTATGGCCCTCGAGATAATAGCGGTGGTCAGGATGGCTCCAGATCTCAGAGCCACAAGTACTAGTGTGAAAAGAATTCCACTTTTTATAAAATATGGCTGTTAAAAGAATTAAGTGAACTTTGATAGATCTGAAGGGATGACAGAAAAATAGCCTCTGAAAACAGGAAACTGGTTAAAGCAACTTACCCTGAAGTGTTTCAGAGATGAGGAGCATTCATCTCTTCACATTCAGGTTTGTCAAAATGATGCAGTCCTGCACTCTCTAGAGAAATCTTAACAGTGAAGAGATAAAATTCTAACTGTCAGAGTGGTGAGAAAGCAGGTTTCAAAAGATATGTGGGTGTTCATATGAATTAAAGGTTATACAGCTGCCTTAAAAAAAATGAGACTTGCCAGTAAAACTTATTTTTTTTCCAAAATCTGAATATTTCCCCTGAATTTTGATGTTCCCCCAAGTCATTCTCTATTCAAAAGCACAAAGAAGACATTCTTTTGAGAAGATGAACATGAATATTCACTAAGAATGAGTCCTATACACAATCTCCTTTGCCTGGATTTATTAAATGCCCTTCACTTTGAACACTGGCTGCCTGGTTTTATTGACCTACAGGTGAATGCTAAGCATGCTGGGTGGAGTTGTGAGGGTCTGTCTGCGTTTGTCACTGAACAAAAATAAGTAAAAACATTCTGAGTTCTGAAATCAAAAGTCCTTTCTATCATATGGGTCAGATTCCAAGACTGTTCCAAGACTCCTTGTGAACAAGACAAAAAGGAAAGTGGCAGTTCAGCTCAGAGCCCTTCATCAAAAACGACTCTCCAAAACCTATTCAAGAAAACAAAAGCCAATCAAAAATTGAAACTCATCTTTGTTATAGGAAATGAATTCTGTCGGGTTCTACCACAACTATCAACAGCACATTGGAGGAAAACCTTAATGCCTTGGATCTCTCATTGTTAAAGGCAATTATTGATGTTGATGTAACTCCAATGACAGTGTAGCAGGTGTCTAGTTATTAATGATCCCTTAAGTACTGTCTGCTCTATTTTTCTAGAGTGTCTCTCCCAGTAGGGTTTTGGCAATTAAAAATATTAGACTGAAGTGAAGAAGCAGGTAAGATCTCTTGGCTTAGAGTTGGTAAATGTGAACAAGTCAGTGAATGTGAGGGAAGGGAAAACAGAAATGCAAGATTCTGGGACAGCCTTGAGGGAGGAGAAAATTGGAAGGATTTGATGACATTTTAATTCTGCTCAGGGTTTTAAATGTTGTTAACTTACTCAAAACACAAGTTTTTACACTCATCCTCAAATGGACCTTTGAGTTCCTGGGTTTCGGACAGAAAGAATTCAGTGAGGCACAGCAAACACAGAGACCTTACAAGATCCCCATCCCAGCTAAGGCCCGGCCTCAGAAACAGACAAGTTGCACACAGAATGACAATCAGACAAAAATATTTGCCAGTTGAACAAGTATTTGAAGGGAACAAGTGAAGGACTAACATAGAGATGGAGCTTTCAGTACACAGTTAAGAAATGAAGAAATACAGTGCCCTACTAGAATAGCTCTAGATGTATGACAGTGCCCTACTAGAATACAACCCAGATGTATGATTAACTGGAAAAGCCCCAGGCCACATCCTTACAGTAAGCTGAAATGTCGCAGTTAATAAGGGGAAGAAACTTCGCTGAAAAGGAGCTAAGAATATGGGTGTGGTAGAAAAAGAAATTACAAATGTTGATTCCATTCCTGACTGATCACTGGTCTCCACAGAACGTGAGAAGAGTCCCTCAGCCACCTTGACTCAGGCACTGAGTTCCCCAAGGTATGAGAAGAGTACCTTCCAAATCTACCTCAGGATTATGTGAGAATCCAATGAAATAGCACTGTCAAATATTTAAAAGAACCAAGCCTATGTGAGGTTTTTATGATTTAGAAAAAGGAGAGGCAGAATTCCATAGATTTCATATGTATAGGTTCTCTACAGCCAACGAAGTCCTGGATACAGAGACCTGTCTCAGAAATAGGTTTCTGGGTGATTTAGACTACATTTCTTCAAACAACAAAGAAAGTATTTATTTACTTATATAACTGTTTTTCATTTTATAACTTGCTTTCTCTAGGTTGGACTGAGTTAAAATAAACTCCATATTTCCTTAAGAGTTAGCTAAGTGTGAAGCTGAGGAAGCAGGAAAGGAGAATGTCTTATGACTTCCGCCGCCACAAGCTACTTAATCTAAATCATCAGTTCTACTTTAAAAACAAACTGTCCTTCTCTTTTCTGAACCTTTGACTAATGGACAGGAGCTTCTGCTTTCTAGGTCTGCCCTGGACTTCTGCTATATATATAAATGAAAATTCCCAGAATATTCCTGTCTCAGTATTCCATTTAGAAAAACAGAAATCAAATGTGACTTCTGAGGGTGGTGATGATGTGGTCACTGTGCCAGGCTCTGCAAACAATCATATTTTGTGAGCAAGGTCCTGGTCACATTGGGGTGACCCAGTCCTGGACAGTTTCATGTTTATTAATGTAGATAAAGGAGCCATTAATTCCTGCCCAGGGTGACCTTCCTACAATGCAGAACTCATTATATCACTCCCCTTCTTCAAACCCTTCAATGATTCCCCATTATCTGCAAGATAAAGTCCATGTCCTTACATGACATCAAACCCAGCCACTTTGGAGACCACAGCTTTATCTCACTTCATCCCTGCCCACAACCCTCCCAAACCCTCCTCTCCTTCAGAGCTCTGAGGTTTCCTAAGCACCTCTGCCATCACAAGTTTTTCACACATCTATTCTCTCTACCCTTCCGACACCCACCCTATCTCTCACTCCACCCACAGTGACTTCAGATCCAGTTCTGACATTAGCTCTTCAAGAATTTTTTACAATGCCCCATCCACCACCCTACACACACATTCTGAACTAAATTTTCCCCCTCTATGCCTGCAAGGCCTCCTCAAAATATCTCCATTGAGATACCCTTTTTATATCATACCCTTTTTATATGGTGCAATTGCTTAGCTGTCTCCTAACCTCCAAACTGAGTGTTCTGTGAGAACAGGGACTATTTCTTAATCACCTTTGGACCTCCAAAGTCTGACATGATATCTACACCAAAGAAAGCACTCAAAAATGTTGGAGAATGGGGGCGCCCGGGTGACTCAGTCAGTTAAGCGTCTGCCTTTGGCTCAGGTCATGATCCCAGGCGCCTGGGATCAAGCCCCGTGTTGGGCTCTCCGCTCAGCAGGGAGCCTGCTTCTCCCTCTCCCTCTGCCACTCCCTCTGCTTATGCTCTCTCTCATGCTCTCTCTGTGTCAAATAAATAAATAAATCCAAAAAAAAAAAAAAGGTTGGAGAATGATAAAACAAATTTTTCGGAATCCCTCAATTTTCATCTATAGCCCTGAAGTTCCAAGGAATAGTCAATGGGCTCAGAATCAAATTCTGGTTAATGGGACATCCTTACAGTAAGCTGTGATTGAATTGTCCTCACTCCCAATTGAGTTAAGAAAGATCAGAGAGAAACTTGAGGAAAAAAGGTGAGGATATGCAGAGGTTTCCATGACTTGGTTCCATCTAGCTTGTGCTCAACAGTCCACTCCCACGTCTCCATAATCCTGTGAGTCACTGGAATAATAAAAATTAGGGTGGTGGGAACACCCATCTGCCTCTCTCTTCCTGAGCCCAGATCACTGTCATGAGAAGGGGAGTAGTTAAGGCATCATGGCTACATTCAGGAATCAGACTGCAAGGCAGTGGGGAAAGCAGGTTACAACCCAGATGTATGATTAACTGGAAAAGCCCCAGGCCACAACTACTGGAGGCTAACACGTGAGGTGAGGGCCCATGGGGCACAGGATAGCACAGTGGTGAAGAACAGGGCTATGGGGTTCTTCCAACCATGCAACACACGACCTGTGGGCCTTTGAGGACATGCATTATCTTCTGAGCCTCATTTTTTCCCACAGAAAATCTGTCTAACAATACCTAATATATGGGGCCATTGTGAAATTTCGTGAGATAATAAATGTAGAGTGCTCAGTGTTCCACAGATGGGAGATATTGGTATAATCCACTCTCAACTCCAAGCACTTTCTTTCAGTGACCACTTTAGGTGCCTGTTTACTTAGTTCAAGTAAATGTTAACCTAGATAAACAAATTAAGAAAATCTAAGCAAACACATCACCAAGAGCTAAATCAGCATTAAAACTGGATGAAAATAAAAGGTAACATTTACTGAGTATTACAATGTGTTAGGCACTTTTACAAATATTTTTTATATCAACTCACTTAATTTTCACAACTTCATGAGGTAAGTACTGTTATCATCATTATTTTTATTGTCATCATCCCTAGTATGCTAATGAAGAAAAAAGGTGCACAGAGAGTAAGTTAATTTATCCCAGGTCACACAGCCACTTGATTCACAAGTGGTAGAATCAGGGTTCAAACTCAGGAAGTCTAGATTGTCAATTGCCATGAACTGAATTGTGTTCCCCCCAAATTTATATGTGGATGCCCTCAGTACCTCGGAATGTGATTGTATTTGGAGACAGGGCCTTTAAAGAGATAGTTAAAATGAGACCATTATGGTGGACCCTAATCCCAAATGACTGGTGTTGCTGGAAGAAGAGATTTGAACACAGAGAGACACAAGGGAGGGCACGTACAGAGGAAAGGCCATGTGAGGACCAAGAGAAGGCGGCCATCTGCAAGCCAAGGAGAGAGGTCTCAGAAGAAACCAAACCTGTGGACCCCTTGATCTTAGATTTCCAGCCTCCAGAACTGCGAGAAAATAAACGTGTGTTGTTTAAGCCACTCCACCTCTGGTATTTTGTGATGGCAGCCCTAGAAAACTAGTATGACAATCCACACCCTTAACTACAAAGCTATCTGAATCAGTGTACGGCTTTTTCCCCATGTTTAGAACAGCACCTCACACACAGAAAGTAAATGTTAGCAATTACAACAGAATATGACTGCAATATTTGCCCATTAACTGAAATTGGAGCGAGGCTGTCTTGTCCTTCTGCACCTGTGTGGCTCTTAGACCAACCCAGAGACAATAACAGATTCAGTCCTAATGGAAAGACCACAACCTTGAGCTCAGGAGGGTTCTGAGTAGATCCTGACACCAGCGGCAGACGGAGATGCCCTTCGGGCCACCAAACTCTCACACTGCCCACTGGTGTCAGCTCTAAAAAGGCAGAGATTCCTGACGGTTTTGTTCACCGATGTAGACCCCAATGACTAGAAGAGCCACTGGCACAGAGTAGGTGCTCAATAACATATTTCTTAAAAGAAGAAAAGATGACTGTGATACTGGAGTAGGGAGCAGACTGCGTGGAACTGAGAGGCACATGCATCCTTCACGCCGTGGTAACCATTCATCATCCTTTCCACCCCGGCCATGGGTGGGATCAAGGGACAAGCTGCAGAGGCATGGCAGAGGAGGTCCCCATGTCCCCTCACTTGTCTACGGAGGTATGTAGTGAGCAAACAAGGGGACACTGGAGCGGATGCTCAGCAAACTTTTGTTCACCAATGAATGAAATGTATTAAGCTGACCAGCTCAATTTGATTGCTAAAGAAATACCCTTAGGGCTTTTCTGATAACACAATGTGCTTTCAGTCCAGATTTTTAACAATAAAACGTGATGCCTACACTCCCAAAGAAAGCTTTTAAGAAAGTTTGCTTTTCATTGGACTGTCTCATATTCTGTTGTAATGTAATTCTATTCTATTCTATTCTATTCTATTCTATTCTATTCTATTCTATTCTATTCTATTCCAAGACTTTTAGGATTTTGAGTCAATGTGTTTTCAGATTCTGGGGCCATCTAGATTATTCTCATTATTCCCTGCAAAATGTTTCCGTCCTGAGAGCCTGAAAAACATGAAATGGGCAGGTGTCATCCCCCTGCTCTGGCAACTGCCCCATCACCCAGCAAATACGGTGATACCCACATGGACTCGAAAAGAGAGTGGAAAATACACACTGTTTTTCTCCTACTTTATAATAAGATGAGGCAATGCAAGTTGGAAAACAGGGAGCGACTTGGGATCTACAATGAATTTAAATGGAAGTTGGTGGGGTGCCTGCAGTTTGTCATCTAAGCAGCCTTGACATACAGAATTCCTGGAACCAGGCTACCTTAATTTGGTATGGCAGCTCTGTGGCAATAAAGCAGCATCCTAAAAATAAAGCATACATAATGCATCTTCCATGCCGGGCATGAAAAATAGTACAATGCTTAAATGCTACCAAAATGGTGTCCCTTGGGATTCATTCACATTACTGTGCAGACTGCTAGGGAAGCTTTGGCAAAGCCGCTAAATCGAAGATCACAGAGGGGTGCTGGGTTTTCTTATGCTCTTGACTTTTATATGGATGTAGTCTGCTTTTCTAATCTTAGGTAAACATTTTAAAATATTTTATTAAAAAAAATTGAATATATCAGCACCATACAGTGTCTGGTGACCCTTGAAATGATGTATGACTTTTGCAAGGGTAGTTTGGCAGAAAACTTACCAATATGTTCAGTCATGTTTGCATATCTATGATCGTTTATGGTAAAACAAGAAAATCTGGTAAACATCAGCTTGCATTTAAAAAAAACCACAAAAACAAAAACCTTGCAGCAGTGTTCAGAGTGGTATGTCATACTTCCTTTATACAAAAATATTACCCCTGTTAAATTGTTGAATTGAAAACAGAAATTAAGTAGGAACGGTAGTGGCAAATCAGAAATCACCATGCTAAAATTTGCCCATTTTTGCCACTATCCCATAATTATACCAAGTTATACCTGAGAGGTGATGTGGTTAAGAGAATCCACTTGAGGGGGCTTTATGTATCAGACAGAATGGTTACAAATTTCAGTTCCATTGCTTACTAGCTATGTGTCCTTGGGCAAATTTCATAATCTTGCTGAATCTCAGCATACTCTGATTAAATTTAAAGTATCGATAGTATCTTCTTTACAGAATGATGAAGTGAGGCATAGACATATAATGCCAAATGCAGTACAGGAACTGGGTGATGTATAACACGAGATTCATTACAAATTCACAGATGAAGAAGTCGTCATTGTTGCAGAAACTGATTTTTTTTAAAGCCCTTTGATTCTATATTTCCATTCAATTTTGCATTTCCCACGTAGATATGCACAGGATGAGACTCTGTTCCAGTGGTAATTGCTAGATTTTGTGGCATGGCACACCACCAGCAGCCCCTACCTAATTACAACCTTGCCTCTCCCCAAGGACACCCTTCTCATTTTCGGGGTTATCTTTGGAGTCGCACCTGTCAGAAAATGGCCTCGTATACGGTACCGGGTCAGTGTGTCCACGAATTTCACATACATACTTTTTTGTATTCAAGGAGAATCACATAGAATTCTTCAAGTTATACAACCAAAAACCTGTCCCAAGCTAACCTGGGCTAGTGGGTCTTTGCTGATAGGATCACCCACAACAGTTTTACTAATTAAAAAAACAAACAAACGAAACCTGAAGATGAGCTTTATAATGGAGACCTTTTGTCTTCGGACTGAATCAACAGAAAGATTCATCTGAGAGGCTGGGGGCAGGTAGATCATTTAATCATAGCACTGGACTCTCTCACATCTCCCTCCGCATCTCATGTGTCCTTTACCCATACAGGCGATTACATGACTTTGAGCAAAGTATGTAATTACTCCGGGCCTCCACATCTACCTCAGAAAATGTCTCTCATTGAGGATCCACCTTGTAAAATGTTTATGAGGATTTAATGAGATAATTCATGCACGGTACTTAAAACAGTGCTGAGCATATTGTAACCTCAACATTACTTTTGCTCTAAAGGTTGTTGCCTCCTTGAGAAAAAAGAGGCTCTCATAGCCTGCACTAGTTCACAATATTAAGTAAGCAGATGTACTGGGCGCCTGGGTGGCTCAGTTGGTTAAGCGACTGCCTTCGGCTCAGGTCATGATCCCGGAGTCCCGGGATCGAGTCCCGCATCCGGATCCCTGCTCGGCGGGGGGTCTGCTTCCCCCTCTGCCCTCTTCCCTCTCGTGCTCTCTGTCTCTCATTCTCTCTCTCTCTCTCAAATAAATAAATAAAATCTTTAAAAAAAAAAAAAGTAAGCAGATGTACTAATATACTGCGGTGATGGAGGAAAAAAAAAAGTCATACCTTAAGGCCCCTTAAAGGATTCGTTGAAGAAAGCAGATTGATGAAAATAGGAAAGACAAGGAAGTTAGAAGACAAGAACTCTTTCTGGATAACTAACTCATTGTATGACCTAGAGCAATCTTCTTATTACCTTTTTTCCATCTTAAAATTAAGGTTAAAAAAATTTTTCTACCGCAAAGGTTTCTTGGAAAGATTTACTGAGATAAGCCAAATATCTATATTTGATTCACAGTACAGACGAACTATGTTCTTGGTACTGGGCATGAATTTATTTTCACAAACATTAATCAACACTCAGAGAACAGAAACAACACTTAGGGCAGGATTACTCACAGGATTTTCTGGCTACTCACTCTCCCAGATATTAAAATACCTGTTCTTAGACCAAGCCAGATCATCAGAGAAATATATACCTAAAATAATCCAACAGTTCCTCCGAGAGAAAACTCATTATCAAATTACATTACCGTGTGAGGCCAGCAGACCATATTGATGATCCTCACAAGAATAAGCTCTATAAACCTCATTATTTGCATAACACAGAGGTTGCCAAAGACATTTTTCATTACCTCTACAGTGAGTTCTTTATAAGATCCTCCAGGAGAAATCTCAGCCTGACTTTAGAACTAAAAATGGTAGTATTTGTCTCCTGAGTATTGGAAGCAGAAGCAAATACAGATTTACTGTTAAGAGTCAGTGGAACAGGCCAAGAATGTATTCCTGCATTCATTCAAAAATATTTATTGAACACCTACCATGTGCCAGACTCCCCACTAGGATCTAGAAATGCTAAAGAAGACAGGAAATGTCTCTGCCTTCACAGACCTAGAGACCAGTGGGAATGGAAAGTTGATTAAATGAGCAACTACAATACAAAGAGATGATATAAAATGAATCAGAAATAGGTCCTGGGCAACTATGTAAGATCTATCACATCCTTAGGTAGACAGGGAGCCTGAAATAAATCTAAGCTTGGACCAAAAGAAGAATAAGAGGATCCTAGAGGAAAATACACACTTCTGTGGAAATTGGGAGAGGAAAGACATGTCAGGAAAAGCCTAAAAATAGGTGGATAGAGATAGATACCTAGAACCTAAGACTGTCTATGTATCTCCTGCCCTGACCAGAACTGATCTGTTTATGTACTTTACATCAATATAATAGCCTACATGGGTAGAATTATATTGTGTAGAGCATTCATAACTATATTTAAATTATGTCATAGACTCCTGAGGAAATTGGCTTGATTTTATGTCTCTCAATAACTACATAGGAGAAGGTATCAAAGAAAACACAAAGAAAGATTTAGTATTGTTTGACATATAATCTTAGGTAACTCATCACACTGGAGAGTCATATTGATACAACCTTGTTGGTTTCTTTCCATCACCACTTACGTCTGAAATGAGAGAAGAACACCAAGATATATGGGGATTATAAACCCCTCCTTCAAATTGAGTGCAACTGCCCTTTTTATCCCCACAAATGCTGGATATTCAGGGCTGCCTAGGTGGCTCAGTCGGCTAAGCGTCTGACTCTATTTTGACTCAGGTCATGATCTCAGGGTCATGGGATCGAGTCTCGTGTCGGGCTCCACGCTCAGTGGGAGTTTGCTTGAGATTCTCTCTCTCCATCCCCCTCTGCCCCTCACCTCATCTCTCTATCTCATTCTCTCTAAAATAAATAAATAAATATTTTTTTTTTAAATGCTGGATATTCAGAGCACAGAATAAATACATACAAGGAATCCCAATATTGAAAAGTTTAACTGAGCAATCAAGAGACCAGGGCTTTACATCTGGTTGTGTCATGTAAAGACATGATATGTGAGGCTTGGAGGCTATGTGAGTAACTCAGTAAACTTGGTACCTCACATTTGTAGTGTAGTAACAAAAATAGACAATATTTATTGAAGATCTACTGTGCGACAATCACTCATTCCATGTGTTTTTCAGGTACTAACTAACAACAACCTCATGAGGTAGGTATTATTGTCCTTTTACAGCTGAGGAAACTGAGGCATTCAGAGATACTGTAACATTTCTGGGTCACATGGTTGGTAAGTTCCTACCCACTACTTTATTCTCCTGATGTCCATCCGAGAGCGCCCCAGAGAACTACCGTATTGGAGTACCATGCCTCAAGATCTATTCAAGAATTCACCTTCCCTGCCCAGGGGCCTTTATGACATGATAGTGAATGGCAGTATACGGTAATAAGAGTGACCCTATGCTACGCCCTGCTTTGTCCAGGACAGACTTGGTGGATGCCTGTTATCTCAATGCTCACCAATATCTTCTTTTATTCCAGGGTGTTTTTCCACTTTGGATGATAAGTTATACAGTCACCTAAGCCCAGTGGTTAACAGCTTAAGTTCTGCAGTTTGCTGGGTGTATGTTTGAAACTCAACTTAGCCGTGGAAATTGAGGCCAATTATTTTAGCTAAATAAGTCTCAATTTGCACACCTACTGAATGGAAATAATAATGGTCCCTACCTTATAGCTCAGTTGTGAGAAACATAGGGTCAAGGCATTTATCAACTGTATGAATCAATTAGTATAATGCCTAGCAAATAGTGAGCACCCAAGAAAAGTGACTTTTTACCAACCTTTTATTAAATGTTTGAGAGGTTATCTCATATCAGCATAATCATGGTGGACTATTTTGTGAAGTTGAGACATCAAAACATACCTGTGAATCTGAAGCACTTAGACATGGACCAGGATAAGTAAGGAATGCCAAGTCTTTCTAAGTAAATCACTGGTACTTCTAGAAGTACCCATTTTAAGACTAAATTATAATCCTAAAGCCATTGGAAATACAGTTTAGTTCTTGGCCACTCCCAAGAATTTTAATCCTTTCCAATCTGGACTCCATAAAATGCTAAATTTTATGATGACAAAAAGTAAGAAATATTCTTTGATCTTATAATCCCCTTGTGGTCCTTTCTAGCCTGTTGGGCCAGCCTTGATTCATACCAGCAAATTCTGGGATTATTCTGCTTTCAAACACGAGCCACTGACCCACCCTACTTTGTATTCAAAGCCTGGAACAGCCTCAAGACTCAGAGAATATCCTTCATATGGCATGAGCATGGCCACAGACCAGCCCCTTTGCTTGCCACTAAAGTGACTGGTTACATACCCCAGAGCCTGCCGAAATATTTGTCACGTGACAGAGTCTTAGCAATCAGGCTCAATAAATTATAGTCATGGGCTTGAAGAAACCATATAGCTAGTTAGTATATACCGAACAAATTCCCTATTTTCACTTCATTTTCTTTGTAAAATAAGGGGGTTAAATCCATTGTAAAAGAACCAAATGGTCAAATCTAACATGGTCTGGCTCCGGGCCTTTTAAAAAGATTCCATCTGCTGAAGAAAGATAACCTCCTCTCCCCTTCACTTTTTGGATGGGAGATCCCCTTCACTTTTTTAAAAACTCCTAAGGAATGAAATTCTACTTACTTCCACAGTAACCTCTCTAATAATATGCCTGACTGTCAGCAAGTTCTTTGCCTCCACCCCGCTTCCTCTTCTCATCATGCAAATTGCCACTGGCTTTAATTAGATTTAATAAGCCACTGGGAAGTGCAGTGAGGGAAAAGGAGAGCAAAGATTACACAGTGTGGGCTTACCCTTGCATGTTGAGTACAGCGTTTCCCTGGAACGCTCATATCCTACCAAAGTTGGGAAATAAAGAATGCCAAACGTATGGAAAGACATGCTGCTGCTGTCCAAATGTGAGACGTGGGTGGAGAAAATCATTTCGAAAAAGAGAGTGAGGGAAAAGAGAAAAATCAACCCGAATCCCCAACAGCTGCAAATCACGAAGCACGTGAAGCTGTTACCTTGGATGAACTCTGATTTCCTGCTCACAGACGGCAGGGTCCTGTTGAGCCCAAGGATCCTGTCCAGGTGGAAGGCAAACACCTCGCTCATGTCCAAAGGCTGCTTGAGTAGTCCACAGGGGCTGGGGCCACAGCCGGGCACAGAGCCAGCGGCGCTCCCCTCTAGCACCAGCAAGCGCGCTCCGCTTTTGGAGGACACGGCCTGAAGACCTGCCACTGCACCATCCGCCAACAGGCGCATTCGGAGGATGTCTTCTTTGCTCAGCCACGAGGGGGCGCTCTCACTGTAGATCCTGATGTTGCTCTCCTGGGTCTTGCGCCGCTGAAAATCTGAGCCCGCCACGTGCACTTCTGAGCCCCGTATCAGCCTCCAGGGTCTTTCCCCAGCCTTGGCCAGATTTGCTCCCTGGACGTACCCAGGCACTTCAGCATCAGCTGCCCTTGAACCATCCTGTGGCTGAAGGGATGGTCCGACCAAAGCCTCCTGTCCCAGGGCTGGCGATGCCACTGCATACTTCTTCCTGCGCTTGGGTTTCACGGTGCCACGGATATTGGCAGGCTTGCTGCGCTTGGAGCGTAGGGTAATGTACACCACATTGAGCTGCAGCGTGGTCCCATTGCCCTGAGACTCTGGAGGGGCCAGGGTACCATCCAAGGGTATCTCAGGGAAGGGTGCCTCGGCGGTGTCGTGGCTCTGGTGTGGCCCCTTTTCTGCTGCCCTTCCTTGCTGGAGAGAGGCACGTCCCACCTGGCTCACCAGAAAGCCCAGGTAGATGGCGCAGGCAGTGCCCAGCAGGAGGTTCCTCCGGGTCCTTGGGCGCCGGCTGCTCCAGAGTTTACGCACCCGCGGGACGCACAGGGAGCAGATGAACCAGTTTATGAGCTGCCCTGGCTTGTCTGGACAGGTCATTTCTCTGCTGCATCCACATGTTGAACAGAGTTTAAAGTCTGCAGTTGGTTCCTGCTGACATGATGCATGGCTTCCTGAATTCAGCTGTTGCCTCCGCTTAGGTATATAAGTGGTCTCCCGTGGGTAGAGTAGAGGTGGAAGTAAAGGGTTGGTGATGAAGTTGGGAATGTTTCTGACACTCGCCACAACAAATCTTTTAAACTCCTATCGGCCTCCCCAAGGAGAAGTGTGGCTTGTTTCTGGGAATGAATGGAAACAGAGTTAACTGAGTCACAGTCTCAAACGAGTTCAGTTCCTCTTCAAGAGTAAAGGAAAAAAGTAACCCTTTCCTTTCATAAATATCACCACCATAAAATTTTTTTTAAATAAAGTTTTAAAAAGAGTAACAGGACAGACGTATAGATTCGATATTCAGTTTAAATTAGTGAAAACAAGCCACGAAAATCCAAGAATATTTTATAACTTGTGGCTAGAGTCATTTAATTTGATTCTGAAAGAAAAGTATTAAAATTTGACAAACCCTTTTTGAAATCTAGAAATAATTTCAGACAAGGGAGAGATGGTTTTTAAGAACAATCTATAGCCATCCCGTGTTTATTTTTTAAAGTCCTGCATTACAAATTGGGCAGAAGCACCAAATATTAACATTCAAATTCAGAAACATATTCTCTTAATCTGATGGTACAATTTTTTCTTCATTCTATGTTTCATCATCCCTAATGAAGAATGATTTCAATATAAAGCCATAAATGTCCATATATCTCAGAAGAAGTTATGTTTATTCAGTCACACACACACTCACACACATAAACACAAAACACAAATCCGATTGCTTTTCATTTCTTTTCTTCACACAAAAGTCAGCTGAAAGAAAATAAAGGGATCTCTAGCTCTATTTTTTTCACATTATTAAAAAGAAGAACTCATAAGCAACCTTACTTACACAGCTGGCCCCATGCTTGGCTCCAGGAAGAATGTAATCCCTGACTGTAATGCAAAGAACTTTTAAAGGCTGAGGCATGTAAGTAGAACATATTTCATGGTCAAGAGTGTTCCACATTTCAAATAGCTCAGCTTTAAAAGCTCCCTTGAAAACTCCTGATTGCAAAGCAAAACGGTTACTTGTCAACTGGCCGCTGGTATCCCAGTTTAAGACGCGTTAGGTTTTTTTGTTTTTAATTGTCTAAAAAATAAACTTTAATTTTAAGATCTGAAAAAACAAAAGCCAAAGCCGTACAGAAGCAGTTTTCATTCAAATCATTTTCCACTTATTTTTAACCCCTGGGAGCCCTCTAGTGTCCTGTTTGGAAACAGACTCAGAAATGTCAGTCTCATGGAGTTTAAAAGGATTGAGAGTGTTTGCTTAGAGGCAGCAGGATAAATACCTTATAAAATGAGGAATGCCGGAACCCTGCTGTCCATCCCGTGTAGCTGGGGATTAGAGCACCAAGGTTCCCAGGGACTACGACTCACCTTACTGTCTTGACTGTTTACAGAGTAATATTTGTCCCCCACCTCTTCTGAGAAGGCCTAGAGGGTCGTAAAAAGGTAAGAAAGAGTTAACTTAAAAGAGGAAAAAAATAGAACGGTGAGATAAGAGTGCACACAGATAGGGGAAGACATTTACAGTGTGCTCTTGCATGGTGCAACGACTCACAAAAAGAAGTCATGGATTCTCTCTGATTGGAGGTTGTTTTAGAACAGGTTAGTAATTGGCTTGGGGAGTTTACATGTCCTGGCACAACGGCAGGGTTGATGACCTCTGGGTCTCATTTAAGCTCATTCTTTTTGCTTCGAAGGCAAATAGAATCAGAAGGTAGGACGGTGACAGGGATTGTTTGCCCCATTGGAAAAGAAGTTTGTGATATTGGGGGGCGGGTAGGAGATTAGCGTATGGTGTATAATCCTAAAAATACTGTATTTTACAATGCAAAAAAAGATCAAGGGACTGAAACGTAGAGAGAAGGAACGAATAAACTTCCAAGTGAAAAATGCCAAAAAATTATAATACAACTGTTATTTTAGCACTCGAACTCAGACCTGTCTTCTTTTTTAAAAGTTCTGCCACATGGAGAAAGGAGAGGAACAATTCCAATATTGACAATAGTCTAGAAGTACCTGTGGATTTTGGCTAAACTTCATGAGACTTCAAGCATTTTTCCAAAAGCATTCTTCTTTGTGTTCCAAAACTCTTAAACTCATAAGCACAGAATTATTTTCTAGGTAGTAAATGTTCACTTTTTGAAAGGAAACCATGACAGAGTTGTTTTATTATAACGATATTAGGGGCGTCTGGGTGGCTCAGTCGGTTAAGTGTCTGCCTTCGGCTCAGGTCATGATCCCAGGGTCCTGGGATCAAGCCCCCACATAGGGCTCCCTGCTCAGCAGGGAGTCTGCTTCTCCCTCTGCCCCTCCCTCCACTCGTGCTCTCTCTCACTCACTTTCTCTCTCTCAAATAAATGAATAAAATCTTTTAAAAAATATATATTATAATGATATTATTCTTTTCACATATCAAGAAGAATAACTGACCTGACTCTAAAAATTAAAAGTACATCTTAAATTAAAAGCAGAAGCCAGGTTATAACAAGCAGAAGCCTCTGCTGGCTGTTTCTAAAGCAACTTCTTTAGAAGAAATGTTTTGGAAATTGATGAGTGATGTGTGAGTTGGCAAATTTGCTTGACTGCCCCTCACCCCAGTGAAGGTCTCTTTATTAGAAGACCAGCACATTGCCTCTTCTCACAGCTGCAAGAGGGATTAGTAGAGGCTAAAGGGTAGGATATTTAGAGAATGGGCTCCAGAGGGAGAAAGCCTGGCTCCTAATCCTCCTTTGCTTTCTAGCTGTGGTCCCTTGTGACAAGTAGCCTTACCTCTCTAGCCTCAGTTTCCCTCTCTAAGAGACAACTAATAATAGCACTTACCCCATCAGTTTCTTGTGATGGTTAAATGAGATAGCGGTGACAGAATGATAATTTGAAAGATTAGTCAATATTTTTTATTCCCCGAGCACCTTATTGAACTTCTCAGAGGCCTTTCTCCCAGCCCAGGCAGCTTGACAGGGCATCATCACTGCATCAAAGGGAAACTATCATCATATAATTAGGAACACGCTCATTGAATTATTGGTGTAGTCAATATATGGATATAACCAACACAGTGGACAAGAATAAATAAACCTAAATTCCTTGAATGAGTGATGGCTTGAAAGTTTGTTGTCACGATATGACATTCACATATAACATGTGAGCACACATATAATACTCCAAATATTTGATGTTGGTATTAATATTTGATCAGAGAGATCAAATCCTCATACCTAAAGTGCTTTCTCTCCATTAAAAAAAAAAAAATCCACGAGGAAAACAAAGCGGGAAGGTAGACAATAAAACAATGATATGGCTCATTAAAATTGTATGGTGACTAACATAAAAAGAAATAAAAGTAAATAAAAAGCAAATAAAAGAAATTTGAAAATTTTGACTATTTGGATCAAACATTTTGATTAGTTTTTGTGCAAACTGTGTGTGTGTGTGACTAAAATGAGTGGAGGCATTTTAAAAATTCTAAGTATGAGGGGAAAATCATGTGTGGGTTTTTATCCAAGGGAGTTGGAAAGTGTTACTAGGCCACAGAGCAGGTTTGAATAGGCAGTGGGGAGAATAATGAAAATTCTTTTTTCTTTTCTTTTCTTTTCTTTTTTTTAGAGAAGGAGAGAAAGAGAGAACAAGTGAGTGAGTGCGGGGGTGGGGATGTGGGGAGTTGGGAGTGGGAGAGGGGCAGAGGGAGAGGGCGAGAGAATCTTAAGCAGACTCCCCACTGAATGCGGAGCTGGACCCAGGGCTCAATCTCATGACCCTGAGATCATGACCTGAGCCAAAATCAAGAGTCCAATGCTTAACTGGCTGAGCCACCCAGGAACCCCAGTGAAAATTGTTTTCTGATCACATCAGATTACATTACAGCAACATAAGCAGGGTCAGGAGCCTCTGGTAACATGCAATTTCTTGAACTACATAGTATTTATGAAAGGATGTTTATTTTGGGACATTTTGTGGGCTATACGTTTATGATTTATGAAAGAGTTGGTAGGTAAATAAATATTCTTTTTATATTCTTTCTATCTTGCATATGTTCTACCTCTATATAGAAAGGGAGTAGAAATAATAATTTTTTACTTATTTTTATTTACAATGAAGAGTTCGTTATGTTTTCATCATTTAAAATTAAATTTAAAAAGCTAAAGAAAAATAAAATCATTGAAAATTTTTAAAATATATAGATACCTAAGCCCCATCCACCTCTCCAGGGATTCTAATTTAATCGGTCTGAGGTAGAGCCCGGCAATCCATACTTGGAAAAACTTCCAATGTGCAGAGTTATAATTCACTCTTCTAAAAGTTAAATGGCTAGTTTCAGAGCAAATTAACACCTTCTTGCAGTCAAGTGGTAAGTCTTAGGTTTCACTGGCAGTAAAATAATCTTTAAATCCTCCAAGGCTTCCAACTGTAAGTAAGCCCCGAGGGCAGTAAAGGCTGCTTCTCCTTCGGGCTGGGAGAACTCCAGGACCAGATTGGACAGTGTGTAGGGCTCCAGATTTGCCATTCACATGACTCAGATTTCTCGTTTCTCCACTCCTGTCAGGTGTACCTGTTGCTGCTACCGTGGGTTCAAGCTCAGCCACCGCCTCAGAGCCATTCAGAAAGTGAAGAGGAGGAGTATCTAAGGACTCCAGTCACTGAAACACTAAGTATCCAGCTTTTCCTTGCTGTTATGGACCCATGCTCGTTACATAGATTACAGACCTACAAATGAACACTTTGTTCCTGGCTCTGTGCTGACCAGACCCTTCCACTGGGTCCCTGATCTTTGCTCACAACCTTCCCCAGCCTGTAGGACCTCTAGCACTTCTAGAGCTATAATGCTGGCTTTAGCCTAGGTTCTTAGGTACCACCCCTGTCCTGCTTGTGATAGGGAATTTGCTGATATTTTTGCTATCCATTCTAATACCAGGCCTGGGCAGCCCCAAGCTGGCCTGTCCTGACACTGAAGAATTGTCTTATAATCTTTGAAATGTTGTCATAAAAGTGTTTGATTGGGGCACCTGGGTGGCTCAGTCAGTTGAGCGTCCAATTCTTGGTTTCGGCTCAGGTTATGATCTCAGGGTCGTTAGATTGAGCCCCGCGTCGGGCTCCGCAGTCAGTGTGGAGTCTGCTTGAGATTCTCTCTCTCCTGCCTCTGCCCCTCCCCCTGCTTGCATGCTCTCTCTCTCAAGATAAATAAAATCTTAAAAAAAAAAAAAAAGGTGTTTGATTGGTACCAAGAAGTTTGCAGTTCCTTAAATAGTGATCCAAATTATACATGTCTTCAAAAGAAGTTACAGTGTTCCATTATATTAAAAAAATGTGTGCACTTCCATCTGACACTTGATTATTCAGTCACTCTTAAGGACATCTTCCCTGTTGACCTACACCACTACATCTACTTGCCATAGATAGGAGAAGCACTTTAAAAGAAAACTAGCTGTCTTCTCAGAGCTAGCCTTACAAATCTAGGAAGTGATGCTTCATGCCAGCTCTTGATCTCTCATGTGTGACCAGAAGGGCACCAAATAGGCATATTTCCAGGGGACACAATGCCTGACACTTCATTGCGTTGGGTGTCCTCCTTTCTATTTCCTGTTATACCTGGCAGAGAGGAACACGAGCCTCCGTGCCTTTTCCCAGTATGGAAATCTCCTGCAATCATCCAGTTAGCCTCATTTCCCTGCAACTGTTTGTTCCATTTATATAAAAGGTGTGTTTGGGTCAGGATGCTTCTGCCGCATGACCAGAAACTGCGCAATGTTTGTATGCACGGAGCGTAATACAGGAAAGAAATACAATGTATGATAGCCAATTTGACGTATGTTTGAAATAGAATATTTATGGGTTGTTATTTCACTTTGGGATACTTAGATCATTTCTGCCTCTTAAAATAACCAGCATTTGTTGGTGATTAACATAACAATAAAATTTTTTTTAAAAAAGAACCAGCATTTGTTTTGTAGTTCTGAAACCCAAGAATGCATAGAGTCCTCATGGAGTAAGAGAAGACATAGGTAAGTCAGAGGCCACCTGAGTTCCCTTTAAAAGCCCCCGGAGTGCCTGGCGCCTGGGTGGCTCAGTTGGTTAAGCGACTGCCTTCGGCTCAGGTCATGATCCTGGAGTCCTGGGATCGAGTCCCGCATCGGGCTCCCTGCTCGGCAGGGAGTCTGCTTCTCCCTCTGACCCTCCTCCCTCTCATGCCCTCTGTCTCTCATTCTCTCTCTCTCAAATAAATAAATAAAAAAAATTTAAAAAAAAATCTTTAAAAGCCCCCGGACAATCTAGACAATAAAGCTCCTCTACCTCAGCCCTGGGCGCTGAAGGCCTCGATGCTCTGCCTCCCACCTCCACCCCCAGGCCACACACACATAAACGAGGCCAAACGCACTGGCCCTCGGTCATTCTTGGCTTAGGATAGGAAACCCAAGCAGCAGTGGTTTGGGGCCCATGTAAAGGCGTAAAGATTGGATAAAGCTGTCTTAATCCTTAGGCTCCTTGCAGCAAATCATGCAGAGCTACAAATTGTCTCTTTTCTCCTCACCTAAGGCATCGTTTGCATGAAAGAAAGAAGTTGCAGAGTACAGTTAAAGGGAGGAAGGCACCCTGGCTAGACTAGATTGTTTGGCATATTAGAAATGCAACAGGATTATAAACAAACACTTTCAAAGTGCAGGAGGAGAGGTAGAGAGAAATTGGGGTCCTTTTTTCCTCTGTATCTAGTAGTTTTGAGGCTTAGCTGTGTCTCCCACTGTGATTCAGGCATGCGTGGCATATCTGAGAAGTTGCCGGGTGTGAAAACTGCACATGCATGTTCATGCACTTTTAAAGAAGCTGGATTCAAAAAGACAGAAAGGGTTACTATCACATTCCCTGCCCATCCACCCATTCCCACCTTCCCAGCTCTAGACATTCAAGCCCCAGGAAATAACAACAGGCAAACCCAGATGGAGATATTTTCACGTCTTGTCCTGTAAGATATCGAGGCATCAGCAGCCCACTTTGGTTTCCAGGCAAGGAAATGTGATGCAGAGTCAGGGAGCATCCCCCTGTCCCCACCGTTCCAATCTCAGGCACACTGTCAGGCAGTGCCCCTGGCATGGACCTGATGCTTCTCATGGAAGGCAGCGGCGGCGGCAGGCTCAGCCATGAGGCGCCCTTAAGTAGCTGCACAGTCGGAAAACATCCAGGAGGAGCTAGAACATGGTAACCAGAATTGACTGGGTGACAAGCCCTGGCGTCCTGTGACACAGTTGCATACTTGTCTTAGAGGTGCTGGAGATCTTATTTTATGCAGGAGAGGGTAAGAGTCAGTGCAATTTGAATCACTCCCACTAAAGAGTGCTTGGTACCCATAGGCTGCTGAGACTCAGGGAAACGCACAGCCACTTAACGTTTATTAAAGACCCACTAAATGCCAGTAATGTCCCAATAAATATTGAATGAATGATGAGTGAATGAATGAAATAATGAATAAATGAATGAAACTATTAAGATAATAAAGCACAGTCTCTAGACCATGGTCTCTCAAAGTGTGGGCCCGGACCATCAGCATCAATTTCCCCTGGGAATTTATAAGAAATGTAAATCCCCAAACCTACTGGATTAGAGACTCTGGAGACGAGGCTCTGCAGTCTGTATTGTGACAAGCCCTCCAGGTAATCTGAGGCGTGCTAAAGTTTGGCAACCATTGCTCTGGTTGAGGAACCCCAAAAAGAATGGGGCAGGCCAGGAAGAAGATAGGACAATGCCAAAAGAGAAGGGATAAAACAAAGCAAAAAGTTGTAAGAAGATTCAAAACAGGGGCGCCTGGGTGGCTCAGTTGGTTAAGCGACTGCCTTCGGCTCAGGTCATGATCCTGGAGTCCCAGGATCGAGTCCCACGTCGGGCTCCCTCCTCAGCAGGGGGTCTGCTTCTCCCTCTGATCCCCTTCCTTCTCGAGCTGTCTCTCATTCTCTCTCTCGCAAATAAATAAAATCTTAAAAAAAAAAAAAAGAAGATTCAAAACAGCATTTGCAATTTATGTAAAGTTATCTCTACCTTTTCCTTCTTTATGAGAGTTCATTTCCTCCTTAGCACTTCATCCATTGGTTGGGAAAAGACAGAATACGCTAATATCACATGTTCTGCCCAGCTAAGCACTCTCACCTACCCGACCCTATTGATTCTAGCCCCTTTCTCAAAGCAGGGTCATAGCCTGTAGATTCTGGGAAACCAGGAAAACTCCTGGGTATGGAGGGACTTCTACAGAAAATTATAGGAAGAAATCAAATCCTCTACAGGCCATCACCAGCTCTATACCCATAAAGAAACCTTTTATAGGAAAATCACACTCTTTTCCAAAAGGCGGTTAGAGGGTTCCCATGGCCACATAATGTGTAACATAGTCAACAATTATAAGCCAAAAAGCTTTGATGAGAAGCCTGGAATGGGTTCCAAAATGTAAAAAGCAAGCAGATACAAAGCAGTATAACACATAGAAGAAAATTAAATATTTGTGTAAGAATGAACATGTCATTTCCCTAAATATAACATACCTCAATCATTTTTCCACAGGAAATAACCAGTGCTTTGGTTAAGAATGCACATTATTTTGGAGTTCTTTGGGGAATAAAGTAAACTTGATTGAGGTAGTCACCAGCTCAGAAGCAATACTCCTTTTTTTTTTTTAAACTTTGTCCTAACTGCTTATAATATAGAAATAGCCAGAAATACAGTTTCTGACAATAAATCTACATTTAATTCCATTGATTTGAGGAATTTGTAAACAAAACATTCTTAGCTGGGTGCTTTTGGCAAGTGCTGTGACCTGAATGTTTGTGCCCCCTCAAAATTCATATGTTGGAACTCTAATTACCAACGTGAGGTAAATGTGAGGTAAATGGAGGCGGGGCCTCTGGGAAGTAACCAGGTCATGAAGGTAGAGCCCTCATGATGGAAACATTGCCCCTGTTAGAAGAGACAAAAGAGAGCCTGCTTCCTCTCTCTGGTCTCTGCCATGTGAGGACACAGCAAGAAAGTAGTCACCTGCGAACCATGGAGAAGGTTCTCACCAGAACCCAACCATGCTAGCACTTTGATCTCAGATTTCCCAGCCTTCAGAACTGTGAGAAATAAATTTCCGTTCTTTAATCCAATCTAGTCCAGGGTAATTTGTTCTTGCAGCCCAAACTAAGACACCAAAATATTTCACTTTGCTCAGTTTCCTCACTGGAAAAACGTATTATATCTAGCTCATGGGGCTATTCTAAAATATGTTATACATAAAGCACTTAGCACAGTGCTTGTACACAATAAGAGGTAATGGCTCATTCACGCGCTCTTTTTTCTTGCAAGGATGATACTAGTGACTAAGCACTCTCTAAAGGGACCCCAAGAAAACACTGATGGATAAAACGTTGATCAATACATAATTTCAGGTTCAAGAAATAGTTGGCAGTCTTACCAAGTTACCAATGCAGCATATTATCCAGAATTTGCTCACTATCTCCTTCTCTACTTAACAAAGGACTTAAAATTAATCAGGAATATATTCGGCATGCTACTTTGGATTCAAATCTTTGGTCATTTTTGCCATTGGTATTTAGAATTAGTCCATGGTAACCATGGAGGCTCTAGTAAGGTGGGTTCTTGGCAATGTAATCGGAATCATGGGACATTTGTCATACAAGGTATTTAGTGTAGATCACACTTTGAAGAATTTGACCTCAGGCAATTTGACACTTTCAGCCTGGTTAGACACACTCCCTCTAGGCTTCTAACAATATTCCCAGAAAAATAATAACTGATGGTAATAGTAGTATAATAGTTTAATAATAGCACCTCATAGAGTTGGTGTGAGGATTAGATGAATCCATAAATAAAAGCCATTAGCATACAACAACAACAAAAAGTTAACTTTGTCACTACTGGGACACTGTGATAGGGAAAATAGACCTTAGAAATATTCACTTATTATGGGCAAAGAGAGATTCAGAGATCATAATGCCCACTTACCTACTGATCTGGGGAGGCCATTCAATTCTTGGCTCACTTAATCTCACCAGTTCTCCTGGCAGATATCTCCCTATTATGGAGAAACGTCTAATTTTCAGAGACTGAGTCTAATTTTCTTTAGACTCCTACATCATTCTTTTGGGGTTTTTTATTTAAAATCTTTTTGGTGCAACTACTATGTGACAGGCATTGTCAAGTCACTTTGGATGTAGCAACAAAAAAGATACTCAGTGGGCTAGCAGTGAGGAGTGTATAGGATCTGACCTTCCAGCTGGATTGCCTTCCGAAACTGTCAGCTCTGTCAGTTCTTCACCTTTTTGCCCATCTGCCACCCTTAGAACATGCCCACACCCAACAGGCACATCATCAAAGTTCAGATTTCAAGTCTTCCCATTGTTTTATAGATCACGCCTACACACAGCGTCAAATATGACAATTCTAATCTGACCAAATTTGTCATCTGCCAAATAATGGTACTAGACTGGCTTGATTAGTTTTATAGATTATTCATTTTCATTTAATGAATAATTCACCTACCAATCCATCATAAATTTCAAACTGAACCAAAGCTTATTTTCACTTATTCCCTTATTGGATCCTAGGGGGAAAAAAAGGCATTTTTCTTTTCCTTAAGTAAGAAGAGACTCCTTTAAAATTAGTTGAATTTCGGCTAACAAGTTAGTAATTTTCCCTCTCAAATACATATTTTTTTAAATAAATAAGTTTAATAAGATGGGTTTGGAATTCCTGCAGCTAAAACTTTTAAATGTCCACAAAGTTGGTGAATCTAAGTATATCATAAAACAATTGTATTGCTTTTCTAAGTTTTCCATGGAGAGCATAATTTGAGATCAAAATACATAACTTCTGCCTCAACAGTATGTCAGGCTGGTTACTCTCAAAGGCCTTCTTTCTTTAAACCTAGACCCAGGATAAATAAGAAAAAACATATAATCCACTGTTTACAAGTTTTCTAAAATGGAAGGACTCTCAAATTTATAACTTTCACAAATTGTTATCAGTTTATGAGGTGAATATAAAAAAATCACCAAGCATACAAAGAAGAAAAAAGAAAACTGAGAAATTTTAAAATTATCAGAATCTAAATATAAATTTAGTATATACAAAAAATGTTTAAAGGAAGACAAAGTGAGCATGCAACAAAAAAGAATTTAAAATAATGAGGACATATTAAAAAGAAATTTAAAACAATAGCATTTGGAGATGATAAATTGTTGAAATTAAAATTTAATGGATAGGGGCACCCGGGTGGCTCAGTCGGTTAAGCATCTTCTTTCAGCTCAGGTCATGATCCCAGGGTCCTGGGATGGAGTCCTGCATCGACTTCTTTCTCAGCAGGGAGCCTGCTTCTCCCTCTGCCTGCCACTCCCCCTGCTTATGCTCTCTCTCTCTCTCTCTCTGTCAAATAAATAAATAAAATTTAAAGAAAAATTAATGGATAAAAATTTTGGCCCTGGACCCAACAACGTAGCTTATGTTGAACTAAATCTTGTACCAAAAATAACTTTAAAACTTGGAAAAACATGTAAACAATGCTTTGAAAGCATTGGAAAACCAGTTCAAGTAACAGTGAGCATCTAGAATTCTTGAGAAAGGAAAGCACACAAGGTGCACTGCACAGTCACCCCAGAATTCTCCTGAGGGCATGCTCCCAATTGTGGCAAGAGTAGAAAGAGTTCAAGAAGAAAGCAACAGGCTCCTAGGTCTGAGGAGTCAGAGAATGAGTGTGGGGATGCCAAAGGAGATGGGATATCTCCTATTGGAGGGAAAGGAACTTCAGGAGTGTCCAAAATTCTGCATTCAAATTTCCCACGAATGGCTGGTCCGTTTCTGAGCTGTGAATGTGCAAGACAATCCTAAGGAAATACAGTAAACAGCAGACAGGAAGCTCAAGAATGGAGGTGGATTTCAGCAACCAGAGAGCACCAGGGTGTTAAAAGATTGCTATTGAAGTTGGAGGAGACTTCAGGCCTGAGACTTACCCCTATGAGTAAAGGCAGAACCAAAACAGGCATAACAGAGCTGAAAAACAAGATTTGACTGGATCAAGGTCATTAACTGTAACTCTTTGACTAAAAATCTTAGCACTTTTTGGAAGAATATCATGTAAAGCTTCTACAGTTCATCATCCATAATCTGGAAAGCAACTGAAAATTATAAGCATACTAAAAATAAAAGCAAATGACCAAAGAGAAAAGGCAAGAAATAAAGAGATATAGGCTCTATCCACATGGCTACCACAGAAGCAGGTGTGCTACTGGCCCTGGCCACCTGGAGAAACCCAGTCCAATGCTATTGGGCCACATTTGGCACCTGGGAGCACACCTCACTGCACACCAGACTTCCCTTAGCCCAGGCTACTACCTGGCCAGTCTTCTCCTCATGCAACTGTGCAAGTCAGTGCCCTCTTGCACCAAAATGGCCCCTATGGTAGGTTGCCAGTGGCATCTCCCTCAACTGAAAATTTCTTGTCAGAAGAAATTTCGCTAGCATAAATAAGTAAGTTCTGTAAAATAAGACTTGAAAACCTTGTCGGATACAATAAGATTGTATAAACTTTGTTTGGATCGGACATTAGAAGGCAGGGGGAAAATGGCTGTCCATCACACTTTTTTTTATTTTATTTTATTATGTTATGTTAATCACCATGCATTACATCATTAGTTTTTGACGTAGTGTTCCATGATTCATTGTTTGCGTATAACACCCAGTGCTCCATTCAATATATGCCCTCTTTAATACCCATCACCAGACTAACCCATCCCCCCACCCCCTCCCCTCTAGAACCCTCAGTTTGTTTCTCAGAGTCCATAGTCTCTCATGGTTCATCTCCCCATCCGATTTCCCTCTCTTCATTTTTCCCTTCCTACTATCTTCTTTTTTTTTTTTTAACATATAATGTAGTATTGGTTTCAGAGGTACAGGTCTGTGATTCATCAGTCTTATACAATTCACAGCACTCACCGTAGCACATACTTTCCCCAATATCCATCACCCAGCTACCCCGTCCCTCCCACCCCCCACCACTCCAGCAACCCTCAGTTTGTTTCCTGATATTAAGAATTCCTTGTATCAGTGAGATCATACGATGCATGTCCTTCTCTGATTGACTTATTTCACTTAGCATAATACCCCTCTAGTTCCACCCACGTGGTTGCAAAAGACAAGATTTCGGGGTTTTTTGATGGCTGCATAATATTCCATGGTATATATATACCACATCTTCTTTATCCATTCCTCTGTTGATGGACATCTTGGCTCTTTCCATAGTTTGGCTATTGCGGACATTGCTGCTATAAACATTGGGGTGCACATACTCCTTCGGATCCCTACATTTGTATCTTTGAGGTAAATACCCAATAGTGCAATTGCTGGGTCATACAGTAGCTCTATTTTCAACTTTTTGAGGAACCTCCACACTGTTTTCCAGAGTGGTTGCACCAGCTTGCATTCCCACCAACAGTGTAGGAGGGTTCCCCTTTCTCCGCATCCTCACCAACATCTGTCGTTTCCTGACTTGTTAATTTTAGCCATTCTGACTGGTGTGAGGTGGTATCTCATTGAGGTTTTGATTTGGATTTCCCTGATGCCAAGCGATGTTCAGCACTCTTTCATGCGTCTGTTGGCCATTTGGATGTCTTCTTTGGAAAAATATCTGTTCATGTCTTCTGCCCATTTCTTGATTGGATCATTGTTCTTTGAGTGTTGAGTTTGATAAGTTCTTTATGGGTTTTGGATACTAGCCATTTATCTGACACATCATTTGCAAATATCTTCTCCCATTCTGTTAGTTGTCTTTTGGTTTTGTTGACTGTTTCCTTTGCTATGCAAAAGCTTTTTATCTTGATAAAGTCCCAATAGTTCATTTTTGCCCTTGCTTCCCTTGCCTTTGGTGATGTTTCTAGGAAGAAGTTGCTGCAGCTGAGGTCAAAGAGGTTGCTGCCTGGGTTCTCCTCTAGGATTTCGATGGACTCCCGTCTCACATTTAGGTCTTTCATCCATTTTTAGTCTATTTTTGTGTGTGGTGTAAGGAAATGGTCATTTCATTCTTCTGCATGTGGCTGTCCAATTTTCCCAACACCATTTGTTGAAGAGACTGTCTTTTTTCCATTGGACATTCTTTCCTGCTTTGTCAAAGATGAGTTGACCATAGAGTGGAGGGTGCATTTCTGGGTTCTCTATTCTGTTCCATTGATCTATGTGTCTGTTTTTGTGCCAGTACCATACTGTCTTGATGATTACAGCTTTGTAATAGAGCTTGAAGTCTGGAATTGTGATGCCACCAGCTTTGCTTTTCTTTTTCAACATTCCTCTGGCTATTTGGACTCTTTTCTGGTTCCATTCAAATTTTATGATTATTTGTTCCATTTCTTTGAGAAAAGTTGATGGTATTAAACCTAAACCCAGCAGGAGAAGAGAAATAGTAAAGATTAGAGCAGAAATCAATGAAATAGAAACCAAAAGAACAGTAGAACAGATCAACGAAACTAGGAGCTGGTTCTTTGAAAGAATTAATAAGATTGATAAACCCCCGCCCAGACTTATCCAAAAGAAAAGAGAAATGACCCAAATAAATAAAATCATGAATGAAAGAGGAGAGATCACAACCAACACCAAAGAAATACAAACAATTATAAGAACATATTATGAGCAACTATATGCCAGCAAATTAGATAATCTGGAAGAAATGGATGCATTCCTAGAGATGCATAAACTACCAAAACTGAACCAGGAAGAAATAGAAAACCTGAACAGACCCATAACTACTAAGGAAATTGAAGCAGTAATCAAAAATTTCCCAACAAACAAGAGCCGAGGGCCAGATGGCTCCCTGGGGAATTCTACTAAACATTTAAAGAAGAATTAATACCTATTCTTCTGAAACTGCTCTAAGAAATAGAAATGGAAGGAAAACTTCCAAACTCATCTTATGAGGCCAGCATTACCTTGAACCCAAAAACAGACAAAGACCCCATCAAAACGGAGAATTACCGACCAATATCCCTGATGAACATGGATGCAAAAATTCTCATCAAAATACTAGCCAATAGGATCCAACAGTACATTGAAAGGATTATTCACCATGACCAAGTGGGATTTATCCCTGGGCTGCAAGGTTGGTTCAACATCTGCAAATCAAACAATGTGATACAATACATTAATAAAAGAAAGAACAAGAACCATATGATCCTCTCAATAGATGCAGAAAAAGCATTTGACAAAATACAGCATCCTTTCTTGATCAAAACTCTTCAGAGTATAGGCATAGAGGGTACATACCTCAATATCATAAAAGCCATCTATGGAAAACCCACAGTAAATATCATTCTCAATGGGGAAAAACTGAGAGCTTTCCCCCTAAGGTCAGGAACATGGCAGGGATGTCCACTATCACCACTGCTATTCAACATAGTTCTAGAAGTCCTAGCCACAGCAATCAGACAACAAAAAGAAATCAAAGGCCTCTGAATCGGCAAAGAATTCAAACTCTCACTCTTTGCAGATGATATGATACTTTATGTGGAAAACCCAAAAGACTCCACCCCAAAACTGCTATAACTCATACAGGAATTCAGTAAAGTGGCAGGATATAAAATCAATGCACAGAAATCAGTGGCATTTCTATACTCCAACAACAAGATAGAAGAAAGAGAAATTAAGGAGTCAATCCCATTTACAATTGCACCCAAAACCATAAGATACCTAGGAATAAATCTAACCAAAGAGGCAAAGAATCTGTACTCAGAAAACTATAAAATACTCATGAAAGAAATTGAAGAAGACACAAAGAAATGGAAAAACGTTCCATGCTCATGGATTGGAAGAACAAATATTGTGAAGATGTCAATGCTACCTAGAGCAATCTACACATTTAATGCCCATCACATTTTTAACTGCTGTGAGGTGCTCCAGCTTTAACCAGGAGATGACCCATACTTACAAGATCCAGATGTTTTAGAAGATTATTTGTTCACTGTAAAAAGAGATTAAAGAAATTATGAGGGAAGGCAAGAAATCTCACCAAGTATAGTAATCTTTATAGTATCCACATGACTGTTCAAAGTATAAACACATTTATCCTAAGACTTACGCAGTAGGTAAGAGCCTTTTGTAAAGTGTTGCTTATTTGTAAGATGGCATATATGAAATAGTCCTAATAAATAATGAGGGTTACTAGATGTGCTTGAAATGGGAACTTTGTGCCTATGAAAGTTATAGCAGTCTTTTTTATTTCAAGTGTATTATGGTGCTCACTTGCTTATTTTATTCTTTCAACATTAAAATATGCCATATTATAAAGGATTATAATCTTGTTACTGACCAAGAAAAAATTTTCATAACAATTCCCACTTCTATGTAAAATAAGATGTTCTACTGCCATTGTTCTTTCTAACTGTCCAGTGTATTAGTGATTCCCTGATATGCTGTGGGACAAGTCCATGAACTAGCAGACTTTCTGTGGAATTAATTTAAGAGTGATTCGAAAGTGAACAGTAGGCTGAAGCAAACATCAAGTGATAATGTCGTTATTTTTTTTCTATGGCTTTAGCTTGATAATTAAGGTATATTTCTGTTTAAAACCACATGCCATTAGTTTTTAATCTGCTTTCAAAATTGGAAATCTTTTTCAGTCAATATTTTAAAGAAATAGGAAACCATAATTATTTTTACTCTGGAGTGCTAGTTAATGAATGCAAAGAGGTTAGAGAGATTTAGAGTTACTCATCATTTAATAGTGTTTAATGTTTATTTTCAGTGTGTTTAATATGTGTAACTTTTTTGGGAAGAGGAATAATGTTTATTGATTAAATTTGGGAAATGAAAGGGGCCCCTGGATGGCTCAGTTAAGTGGTTCACTCTTGATTTTGGCTCAGGTCATTATCTCAGGGTCATGGGATGGAGCCCTGCATCAGGCTCCACTCTCAGCAAAAGTCTGCTTGAGATTCTTTCTCCCTCTGCCCCTCCTCTCTCTCTCTCTAAAATAAATAAATCTTTTTAAAAATGTGGGAAATGATGGTTAAGACAACAAATTCTATTTCAAGACCTGAACTAAGACCTATAATAACTATATTACATGTTATACAGTGGATTTCATTTTTTGTGACATGTCTTATTTTCCTGAGCTAGAAAATAGAGATAATGATTTAAAAAAAAAGGGGGGGGAGATATAAAGAATCCACAGGTGATTCAGACTTTATAATACTGAGATTAGTAATTTAAAAAAGCAAAAGATGAACAAAAAAGATGAGTGAGAAAATTTCAACAGGAAATTGGGACCTATAAAAAGGAATCAAATGGACATTCTTAATCTGAAATGTAGATAGATAGATGATGATAGATAGATAGATAGATAGATAGATAGATAGATAGATAGATAGATAGATATAAAGAATTTATTTGGGTTTAAAGGGCAGATTGGACAAAGTAAAATGCAAGGTTTGTAAAATCAGAAACAGGTCCCTAGGAAATATAAAAAAAACTAAGTGTCAGAGAGGAAAATGAGGAAAAATAAAAACAGTGTTTAAGAGATACATTGGACACAGCTCAAAGATCTAATGTATACTGGATGTCCAGAAGAAAAGAGAAAGACAATGTGGCAGAAACAATACTGGAAGAGATAACGACAGAGAATTTCCAAACTGGCAAAAACAGCAATTCAAAGCTCCAGAAAAACTCACTGAAATCAAGAAAAGATATGTCAAAGAAAACTATAAGTAAACACCTCATAGTCAACTTACCAAAACCAAAATAGATGCAGCTGAGAATTTGTAAACTGAAAGGTGGGTCAGAAAAGGACGAACTGAAGCACAGACAGTTAAAAGGATAGAAAATACAGAAAGAAGCATAAGAGACGCATTAGACATGGTGATGTGAAAGGATTTAAACTAAGAATAATCTGAGGTGTAAAAAGAAAGGAGAGAGAATCTGACTAAAGCAGTATTTGAAGAAAAAAAAACAATGGCCGTGATTTTTCAGATTCAAGAAATGCTGTAAACCTCAGGAAGGATTATTACAAACAAACGTTTTATATGAAGGAAGCAATATAAAGTTTGAACAGTTGAAGCATAGTTGTATTTTACAGTGGAATCTTAGAACTGGGAGAGGTCAGAGAGATAAACTATATAACACACTGATTTTAGAGAGGAAGCAGATCGACACCTGCCCAAGCAAATGACCTAAGAAAGGCACAGATAAGACATGGCCAGAATCAGAATTCTTGAATTCGGATTACGTGATGTTTTTACTATACAAGACTTTCTGTCTTATTTAACTTTATATGTCAGCAGCATTATCCAAAGATATAGATCATTCTATCATTTTAAAATTATATTTTCTTAGTTAAACTATGTTTAAATCTTTCTTGCTGACTTCCGTATTGCCAAATAGATTGACAATGTAAAAAAGGAATTCGAGATTTATCACTTGCCCAGGCTTCTTAATGTTAGAGGTAGAGCAGGGCAGAGATTCAGATTATTGAACTTTCAATCACAGAGCATTTTTCACATCCAGCTTGTTGTTGGTGTTGCTGGTTTTCAATAGAACTAGTGCACTGCATCTAAGATCATCAAGCTCCTGTGCTTTTACCTCTACGTTAGCAATTATTATTTTGTGATTCATACAGTTTCTGGTTTTTTTAGTGCCTTTTTCTCCAACTATATTGAGGTATAATTGACAAAACTCTACATATTTAAAGTAAACAATGTGATAATTTGGTATATGCATACACTGTGAAATAATTTGCCCACGCGTGCACATGCGCACACACGGCTTCTGCAGCAGCTGGTCTATCTAGCTCAGCCAGATTTCGCCTATTTTCTGCACTCTTTCAGGCTGGGGAGGTGCTGTGCTAAGTAGCCATGAATCCTAGTTCTTAGTTTTTAAGGCAGCGATGAGAACGGGGAGTTGTTCATACCCTTATCGTCAGGGTCAAATATAAGATCCAGGTACTTGATGGGGTTTACCAGGGCTTAACTGGAAGCCAGAAAAATAGAGAAATACTACAATAGTGCCATTAGCCCACCCTCACCCTGCCCTCAGCCCAGAGACACCGCCAGATTTTAGAGAGTGATCTTTAAGTTGGGGCAGCCAGATTGCTAATGTGCAGCTGGGGCTGCTACTCTGACCCCAGGTCCAAAGGGGCAAGTGTAAGTGAGGGGCACTTGAGCTGAAGCTTCTTTAGGCTCATGGTACATCTACATCTGCAGAGAAGCCTGGGCTAAGAGAGACCCATTTGCCAGTAGGCAGCAGTCCTAGAGAGTTAGACAATGAGGCACTATGCTGACAGAAAAGTTGAACTCTACCTCATAATACAGGAAACTTGATTTTCTTGCACTCATTTCTCCAATATTAAATCAGTTGTTACCTCTTCTTCCTCCCTTGATTTATTCTTCCTCTGTACATCCAGTAATTCCCTCTACTTATTTCTATTATTTCCACTCCTCCCAATGGTATTGTCATTTGAAATTAGTTGGATGCTCTTTTTGGTTTCAGGTGACAGAAAACCCAGACACCATACTCAAGTTTCCACAAAAATAAATGTTATTGGCTGGTTTCACTCAAACATCCAGAGGAAGAGTAGGCTTCAATGCAGTTTAGTCCTATCTGGCTGAGTTTCTCTGTGGTCCTTTTGGCTGTATCCTTGGCTGACTTTCCTCCTGATCACAAGGTGGCTTCTTGATGCAACAGACTCTGCATGATCCCTCTTTCACATCTTGATAAAAAATATTACAAGCGAAATGCCTGGGTAGCTCCGTCAGTTAAGCGTCTGCCTTCAGCTCAGGTCATGATCCCTGGGTTCTGGGATCGAGCCCCCATCGGGCTCCCTGCTCAGTGAGGAGCCTGCTTCTCCCTCTCCCTCTGCCTGCCGCTCTGCATACTTGTGTTCTCTATCTTTGTAAAATAAATAAATAAAATCTTTTAAAAAAAGATTACAAGCATCTCACAGCCATCAAACAAGATTTCTCAGCTCTGTGCAGAAGACAATCACTACAGATAAATGAATGGCATATAAGTTTACACTTTGGTTATATGCTTATTGCTGAAATAATAACTGTTGTAAATGATTCTGAATTGCCCCTGGAGCTGGGTGTGATGTCCATCCCACACAAATCCTTAATCTCCTGGCTGCTACACAATGGGAAACAAAATGGCGTTAGGTAGACACTCAAAACATCCATTATAAATGTGGTGGGTTTTTTTTTTTTTTCTATTGTCTCTGTAAAACCATGACAACCTGGAAGATAGAGACAGTACTGACATATCTCTGTATCTTCAGGCCCTACCTCAGAGCTGGCATATATAATCAGTATTCAATAGTCACCTGAATGAATGAACAAGTAAAATAACTGATTCTTCTCAGAAATGTATTTGTCATCAACAATCTTCTAATTCTTAAAACATATTGTAGTTGTAATAATATTTGCACAACACCGTATTGTTCAATCCCACCCTGCATAGTTATAATTTTTACCTATTGCTTTCTGGGTGTTCCACTTTGTTTCAACACATTACTGATTATTTTTAGAGTTGCTATTAACACAGACTTCAATTCCTGTCCTGTTTTCCCCTTGAGCAGTGAAGCAGTTGCCATGGAAACAGAATCCAATACCTCTCTCTAGAGCCTCACATCAATGCAGTTTGATGTGGGGGACTAACATACTACCTCCTACCTGTATTTCATAAGTCTGGGGATATAATACCTCAAAAGATGCAAGTCATTACTGGGGTAAGGCATACTTGATGAAGTATGGGCTTGACAGCTTGTCTAAGAGATGTATCAGAGCTCTCATCTGGAAATAATCCCCTAATCAGAGCTGAAGAAAGGTTTTTATGCTTGAATTGACAAAAAATTCCAAGCTACAAGGTAAATTTTATTTCAAGATGGGAGGAAGGATCACTTTAATTGGCACAACTCATTCAGCACAAAGTCACAGACACATAACCTTTCTCGGAGAACCATGTATAGTGATTACATGGGATGCTTCCTCCCCACCTCCATCCTACACAAAAAGTGAGGTTTGGAATCAAATCCAGGTAGACTGATAGAGGAAGAGAAGAGTACTTCCCAAGTATCTCTGGCTGAGGTAGCTCCCATCAGCCAAGGGCAATTCTCTGAAAAAGTTGTAGATCTAAGCCTTAGCTTCAGTACTCTCAGCACCTGGGAGAAGGATACATTGGCTATGTGGGAAGCTATGTGGGAAACCAACAGCATCGACTGCATATGAGCTGAAATGGTTCATCACCAGGTCCTAAACTCTCAGCTGGAACCAATTTTCATAGTGTAAAACCAAGCTTTGACCCTGTCGGCACTCCAGAATCTTTTATTTGGTGGACATATGTGTTATGGAATTTTCCATCCTGCCATGAGATGTTTACACAGTCTATCTCTATGGGTATATTTCTGAGGGTAACCTGGGCTAACCCAAGGACATGGAATGGAAGAAGCCAAGATGGGGAAGATGCAGGTGACAGCAGGGAAGCAAGAGAAGATCCAGTGGTATCAACAGTACCTAAAGCATAGAGACCTAAGCAAAGTGGGTAGTGAGTAAACAAGGCACAGCCTATTAATCATAAGGGGTATTGAATCTTAGAAACAAAGAGATAACAAGGAGCACATGGATGAGAAACAAAGCAAAAAAGTACACATACCGACTGGAACAGGGCCTATAGACTGAAATCAGCACCAGAAAAGAAGAGCCAGGGGATGAGGCTAGGCTGTAAGACAACAGTCAGGATCCACCCTGATTCTGTTGCAGGATTCCAATAGATTCCTTCGTGGGATCTTTTTCTTAGTGCCATGTTTTTAAGTTGAGAAGCAAAAGATTTGTTTTTTGGATTTGTTTTGCTTTTAACTAGCTGCTTCTTTGGTTTACAGTCCTGGCCCTACCAAGATGATATTTTAAAGATGACACACAGTTTTGTCTGCTCTTGGTCTATGCCTTCTCCATCTCAGCAAAAAAAAAGAAGCCTATCCATGAGCAAGATCAAGCCTGATTCTCCCAAGTGCCCTGTTCGCCACTGTTTTGTTCTTTGCTGTGTTAACCCTTGCCCTCATCCTAGCCCCCTCCCAGCTGCTCCCAAGGAACATTCAGTTCCCATCATTTTTCTGGGAGAGAAGCAGGTCAATATTATTAGTGGAGTGTGCTCTACATACCACCAAGTTTTGAAATATTTTTTGTCAAGACATGCATAGGATTTCTCACACTGAATACTTCCACAACAAAGCTAGCCCACATTTGGCCCATTTCTACCTAGGACTCAGGGGCATTCAAGTTTGCCAGGTTCTCTGCAGGGTATTAGTTGGGGCTGTTTTCTTGGCTCCTTCATACTAGGCCCATTTCCAGGTGGCTAGGTACAGATCTTGTCCTTACTTGATTTGCTTTGGACAAAATTCCTGACTTGCTCCTACTCTACCTCTTTGTTTTTCGCTCTGTACAACTTAAACACAACCCTCCACACCTGCCCCCACTTCATCCACTATGTCCATTTTTGCTTTCTCACCCATTCTTATTTCCACAATCCTACTCTACTCCCTTCTCTTAGTCCATTATAGAATGGGTAGGAGGGCTAGACTGGATTAAGTGAGGGAATGTCATAGAAGGAGATGTCAGAGGACAGCTTAGAGTAGGGCCTATGGACCATTGTAAAGACTTTGGCTTTTACTCCTAAAGAAATGGGGAGCCATCAGAAAGTTTTCAGCTAAGGAATGGACATGGTCTAAAAATGATGGGAAATAATCACTCTGGTTGTTATTTTAGGAACAGTCTGGGGGGTTGGTGGGGGCACAAGAGTGAAAGCCAGAAAACCATCTGTAGGTCAAACAAAATAATTCAGATTAAGATGATTGAGGCTTCATCCAAGGTGGTCATGATGTAGAAAAGATGTTAGGGTTCGAAGCCAATGTCCAAGAAAGAATTCTTGAAGTGTCTTCGGTGTAAAAAAATGGTTTCATTAAAGCACAGGGACAGGACCCATGGGCAGTAAAGGTTGCCCCGGGATCGGGAGGAGTGGCCTATTATATATTTTCAAGTTGGGAGGGGGTTAGGGATAACATAAGCCTCCAGGTGGTTTGAAAACAAGGTTTCCAGGATTCTGAGGGACGTAGCTGTTGTTAGGAAAATGTCATTTATTACTGTTTAGTAAAAACTTAGTCATGAGACTCTTCAGATGTGTATCAGTGGGTCATATGCTTGGAGGATGATTGTCAACATGTATCTTGGGAGGGTAGAGGTAAAGGAAGTTTCCAAAGGAATTTTTATATGTTAAAGTAGACTTACAGGATCCTGGGGGTTGGGCTAAGATTGCCTCTTGCCCTTAGCAAAGTAGTAACATCAAGGCAGCTGAGTTGCTAGAGGACTGTCACTCTGCCCATTTCAAGGACTTGTCAATGGGCTATAAGTAGTAAAGAAATTTAATTTTTCTTTTGCCTTTGTTTCCCACATCAGTCACAGTAGAGGTAATAAGGTGAGGTCAGGTCCAAATATATGTAGTCAAGTTGAAAGAATTTCCTGACAGTTTAAATATAGGGTATGAGAGAAAGAATGGAGGCAAGGCTGATTCTATGGGTTTTGATCTGAACAATTATTTAAACACTTATATACTATTTCAGGAAATCATGATTGTGCCAGGCATTATCCTAAGCCCTTTGCCAATCACAACCCCCTTAATCCTCATAACCCTATGAGATAGATGTTATTAGCATTCCCATTTTATAGATGAGGAATTTGCTACACAGATTGCTTAAATAACTTGTGCAAGGTCCTGGTGAATGTTGTTGCCATTAACTGATATGGATCAGTGTGGGAGTAGAATGGTTTTGGAACAGCGTTAGAAGCTTACTTTTCTACTTTTTAAAGTCTAGAGACCACTAACTGTCCAGGCTCAGTCCACCTTTGCCTTCAGCTGCTATTAGTTCATGGTATATATTTTTTACCTACCAGGTACTCTAGGTCGGCACCAGGACTCCCACAGCTTGGGCTTCCACTGGAAATGGTGGTATGCCAGTAACGTTTACCAGTTCTTCAGGGGAAAAAATAAAGTAGCATTTTCTGAGCATTCGTTGATTTCTGTGATGTAAATATTCTGACCATAGCCAATTTCAAACAACACAGTTTTATTGAATATGAAATTTGGAAGATATGTACACAATTTGCCCTCAGCTATAACACACCACTAATTGGAACATTTATAATGATTTTAAAGTGCTAGTGAATATCTAGCAATGGTAATTCAGGGCTCTCAAATGAGAAGGAGAATTTATGATTGGAGACATAGCCAAACTAGCTGGGAAAAGTAATTTCCATTTGAACTAGAAGTTGAAGTATAGATGATAAAGCAAGAATAGACAGAATAAATCCAAGAATGTGGAATAATGAAGGGGCTACATAACTATAGGAGAGGTCAGTGGTTGAAATAGCTGATTCCTGGTTGATGGCACAAGGGTCCAGAGCAGAGATGATTAGGATGTAGGATTCAGCCAATCAGAAGTCTCAGGAGTAAGTAGAGGAGTCCAGTCAATGTAGAAAAGAGGAATAAAAAAAACTTCAATAGCAGGCAATAGCAAAAGAGACTCAAGCATAGTGTTTGTCAAATCAGTGCTTCTCCACACCATGTGATTCTGAATCTCCAAAAGACATTCTAAAAATATTTCTGATGCATTGTCTCTGGGTTGGGTAAGGACCTTCTTATTATACGCAGCTTCTTAAAAGCTCCATAAGTGATTTACATATAATACTGGGTTTGAGAACCTGGTAAACAATAAAGGCAGGAGGAATCAGGTTATCAAGGCATCCCAAGACCAAATAAGAGACACCTAATTATGAGATTAGAGTTTAGGGCCAGGACAGCAATACCTGAAACGAATGGGACAAAGATAATACGGCAGCCAAGTAAATGTGATCCACAAGTAAGAACTGATGCTGAGACCCAAACACCAAGGGACATATAAGGCATCCTTAGCAAAACCACACAAAAGCTCCTGTACACATCACCAAGAAGTTTTCAGCTTCTTGGCAGTGAGTGCCAAGAGAGAATTTTATTCAGGGAAATGACACCACCATTCTACTTGCACAAAAGAGTGGAGGATAAATGCAAAGAAACAAGACTGAAAGTAAAAAGACTAATTAAGGGAGCAAATTAAGCAGATGATGATAAAGGCATGAACAATGGCTGTGACAATAGGGATGGGAGAGTGATTCCTTTTTTTTTCCCCTAAGCTAGTTAGCAAAGGGTCTCTGTAATATAAAGTATAAGATTCTCCATTAAGACCTCCAGGAGGCTAGAGATACAACTGAGCCTCAGAAAAACTACATCCAGGGACTGAAATATCACTAGTCCTCCACCTTTCACCTGCCTCTCTTTGGACATTGGTTTTATTCTCTCTCACTACAGACCACTTTCTTTTACATAGTTGGAAATGTGGCCACAACAGCTCCCTAGTTTTACTTTTCATAGGTTGTATCTCTATTTTTTGAACTTGGTTCTATCTCTATTTTTAAACTAGGTTTTATCCCTATTTTTGAACTTGGAAGCTATGCTTCCAAGTGCAAAAATTCTAAGAAAGGATTCTAATTGACCCACCCAGGGTCATAGAATAATAGATCAATCAGTTGTAACTGGGTTTTGAAATACTGTGATTGGCTTAGTAGGGGCCAGGCTGACATCCCTGAACGAATCAAATTAGGCCAGTGGGGCAGATTCCTGTAAGAAAATAGCAATACTCAGGAAAGCTCAAGGAGGAGGCACAGGAACAATCCCAAGAAGAATCGAAGTACTATTCCCAGAAGAAGGGCAAACATAGCTATCAGTGTCCAGGCTGACATCCCTGAACCAGTCAGATGAGGCCAGTGGGGCAGATTCCTGTAAGAAAATAGCAACACTCAGGGAAGCTCAAGGAGGAGGCACAGGAACAATCCCAAGAAGAATCAAAGTACTATTCCCAGAAGAAGGGCAAACATAGCTATCAGCGTCCCTTACTGGAAGGATGATGTTTTAAACACGTTGAATTTGAGGCCCAGTGCAGGGCCAAAAGGAGGCCAAGGAAATGTGGCCTGTTAAAATTATCAGTCAGGTCTATCAGGGACAGTGTCTGGATATCATAGATTCTGATGAAACAGATCACTTCAGACTATAAACTACAAATTTAAACTATAACCTATATATAAATATACCCCAAGATTCCCTAGAACTCCAATGTTCAGAATAAGCATGCACAATTTAATATGGTTATGTGCTATAGTAGAGTGGCGTTGTGAGGTAAGAGAAGAGAAAAAGTTGGGAATCACAAAGGCAGGACCTTAGGAGCAAAAAATCCTGATCTATGTCTCTCCCCTGTTGGGTAAGAGACCAAGAGACATGGTCATGGACTAGCAGAGCCTCAGGACCCCAAGATTTTTGGTCTGAACACCTAGAATAATGAGATTGTCATTGACCAAGAAAGGGAAGATCATGAGGAGGGCAGAGTTGGAGTAAGTTACAGTTTTCTCTCAGACATTTAAGTGGAGACGTCAAGTAAGCTATTCAAAATGTGACTGGATTTCAGAAGAGCAATCTGGGCACCCCAATATTAAGAGGTCACGGATGAAATGAGAAACCAGATTGATGAAGGAGCCTTCGGAGGATAGGAGAAAAACCGGGAGAATGTGGTGTTCTGGAAACCACATCAATGAAAAACATCAAAAAGAAGGGGAAAATCAGCTGCGACAGATCCTGCTGAAGGGTCACATAAATAATGACAGAGAAGTAATTGTTGGATGCAGCAATGTGGCTGCCACTGGTGATTTTGACAGTTTCCATTAAGTGATGGAAGCAAAAAACAAAAGTTACACTTTAGCCATGGATGCCAGTGGAAAAGACTGAAATTAAATGGAACACAGTTCTGGAAACCAGAGGATGCATAAGACGTAACATCTCAGGACTCTGACTTTTCCATGTTCATGATGTCCTATAAGCCACACACTTCCCCCATCCACAGAGACACCATGAGAGAGAGAAAATGGGTTTGTGGAGGTTATTTGATAAACTGAGCACTATTTGTATGGCTTTTATTTTGCTAAGAGAGACTGAGTATTAGATAAAGCTTCTGTTTAAATGAACAGATCAGACTAAGCTTTAAATTAAAGTTAATGTTTTTCCTTCTTAATAGCAGTGGAGAGAAAAATCAAATCTAGTAAAGACAAAACTAAAGGAACTACATTTTATACTCATATTGGATTTGTTGTCTGTGTTAAGTTTTTCACCTTCATGGGTTCTTTCTATTATGTTTTTTCCAGGTTTACTGAAGTATCATTGACAAATAAAAATTGTATATACTTAAGGTTACAACGTGATGATTTGATATACATACACATTGTGAAATGATTACCACAATCAAGCTAATTAACATATCCATCACCATACAAACAGTTACCTTTTTGTGTGGTGAGAATTCTTAAAGGCTCTGTAGCAAATTTCAAATTTACAGTACAGTATTATTAACTAGTCACCACACTGTACATTGCATCACCAGAACTTATTCATCTTATAACTGAAAATTTGTACCCTTTGACCAACATTCTCCCATTTTCCTTACCCTCCAGGTCTTGGCAAACACCATTCTACACTGTGCTTCCCTGAGTTTGATTTTTTTTAGATTCTATATATAAGTGGGATCATGCAGGGTTTTTTTTCTTTTCTGTGACTCTCATCCACACCCCCAATGATCCTTCTCCTTTGTCATTCTGCCATAAGTATTATGTTGACTTCCACCCTGTGAAACATTATTGAGAAAAATCACATGGTCATGCCAACCAGCAAGGTATGAGAGGCCATATATGTTCATTGGAGGGCATGTTAAATATTATTTATGCAGAAGGATATATCCTGGCTAATATTGGGCTCAAGAGATTTTATATTTCTGGTGAATAAAACTAAGTAAGACCTTTTAATTGAATGTGGCACTGTAATAAGTTATTGGTCTTCTAAAGATGTAGACTTTAAATTACCTAAATGAACTGTTCCCTTGTTTTTAGAAAATCAACAGGTGAGCCCTGTATACAAATTTAAGGCAAGTCCTTTGTTCTTGAAAAATCATGATGACCTGTAGGCTAAAGTCAAGGGTTTTGGTTCGATCAGTCATTGGGTAAGGTAGAATCAGAGCTAGATCTGTAAGACTATGGATTTCATTTCTTTTATTAGTATTATTATCATTATTATTATTATTATTATTACTGGTTGACTTAGTTTCTTTGATTTTGTTTTTGTTTTCTTTTTGTTTATTATAAGTGTTGAGGATTACTTGTAAGAGATGAGGCACAGAAGACAGAAGCATCTTTCCTGAAAGATAGCATGAACAGAACGCTCCAAGATCCAGAAGATATCACAGTGAGAAGAGACATCCTCTGAGGTTCTTATAGAACCAACGATGCCCCGCTCCCTTGGTAAGTTAGAGCTCTGAGAACATGGCTATGGTGCCACATACTCATCAGTCACAGCAACAGGAGATCTTTTTTAGACTACTTGGATGGTAGTGGTTGTTAGCCTGGGGAAGCTAGAATAAGAAAGGAGGAATATGAAGATGTCACACTGGGAGTGTGAACATCTGGGAGGCTCCGTTTGGAGACTGGCAGACAAAATTGGCAAGACACTTGGATGCTGAGGTCTTGTAAACATAGTGTGGGAGGCATTGTAATTTGGGTATTAAAAATAAAAGTGGTCTGGGCACCTGGGTGGCTCAGTTGGTTAAGCAACTGCCTTCGGCTCAGGTCATGATCCTGGAGTCCCTGGATCCAGTCCTGCGTCGGGCTCCCTGCTCGGCAGGGAGTCTGCTTCTCCCTCTGACCCTCCCCCCTCTCATGTGCTCTCTCTCATTCTCTCTCTCTCAAATAAATAAATAAAATCTTTAAAAAATAAAAAAATAAATAAATAAAATAAAAGTGGTCTAATTTTATATACAAAGACTGGTGAGGATTTTTCCCAACCTCCTTATTAAGTACAAACTAAGAGTCTTGACCAAGATTACCCAGGAAGAGGCTGCGACTTGTGCATCAATATTTTCAGTTCTAGGAAATTATAATAATATCAACTAAGAAAGTAAAATAAAGCAAAAATCTTCTCTACCCTTCATCAGTCCACAGTTGGAACTGTAGATAAAGCCAAGCACAACTTTATTAGAAAACAATATTTCTCCCAAATACATGCTGCAGGTGTAAAGTACCATAAAAGTCCAATTCTTAGTATCTACTGATTTCTTACTGAGAAATCTTCTTCTCTAAAATCATAGATTATCAGAAACACTTTTGTTGGAAATGATTTTAGTAGGGGGTCTCTGCACATAACATCTGACAAGGATTACTTGTAAGAGATGAGGCTCAGAAGACAGAAGCAACTTTCCTGAAAGATAGCATGAACAGAATGCTCCAAGATCCAGAAGATATCATAATGAGAAGAGACATCCTCTGAGGTCCTTATAGAACCAATGATGCAGGGATTTGACATCTATTTTAACACTGTCTCCAAGAAAGGTCCATTTCACAGTTCAGGACTGATGTTGGCCTCTTTACATACAGCAGTACTTTGCTTTGAGCCCATCAAAACTCTACTGCACCTAAACTCCACTATTTTGCAAAATCCTTAACTCTTTTCCTTCCTTTGCTGAAACACTCCATAATTCCTTTGATGTGCAGTCCCCCACCTCACAATGAGTCAGTAAACCTGACTTATTTAGTGTACAGGTTTGTCCCACAGGGTCTCAGGCTGATTGGGCTAGGAAAAGACCATGTCTTATATTTTAGAGTTTCCTTTAAGCGCACTAAATTATCTGTATTTTATTCTATTTCATAAGCAGAAGTAAAAAAGTGATCTGATTGCAAATCAAAGTATGTTTATAGTTAAAACTTTCCATGTGATAAACATAAAAAATTCTTAAGATCAAAGAGAAAAAAAAATCAGTCTTTAAAGTTAAAACAAAACAAAATAAACAGAGTTGGTTTCCTTTCACTTTGCTAAAAATCAGGCTGTGCCTCTTAGAATACAACAATGGTCACCAAGAGGGGGTTTTCTCCTCATTTATATGATGAAGCAAGTAATATGATGTGACCACTGCATCACTTGAGAGACACTGAAAAACTTGAAATATGAACCTCCAAAAACCTCCTTCCTAGTCTTCATTCTTGACCTATGACGTTGTCTTCTATCTCGCTGAGAAGCAGAAAAAAAAAATGAAATAAAAAAAAAACAAAATGTAAGAGAATATGCTCCAACTCCCACCACCTCTTCCCACCCTCCCTGGATTGCACCTTGATACTGTTACTATGGATGACGTCTCTGTGCACCTAACAAGGGCTATCCCCTCTGTTTTCGTGCTAGATCCCATCTGCTCATGCCCATGCAAGGGCATTGTTCCAGTACTTCTCTTCTTTTTTTCGCTGGTCATCAGCATCCAGGTCAGTCCCCAGTGATCTCCACTCCTGGTATCCATGCCATTATGTAGTCTCTTCTCTCACTGAATCAGGGATGAACCGTGTGACCCATAGAATACTGCAGAAGCAATGGTGTGTGACTTCAGAAGCTACGTCATAGAGGACAATGACACTTCCATCTTTTTTAATTTCTCACCCTGGGAAAAGCTGCACCTTGTCATGAGAACATTCAAGCAGTCCCTTGGGTAAGCCCATGTGAAGAGGAACTGAACTCTTCCACCACCAGCTAGACCCAACTTGACAGTCATGTGAGTAAGGCAACCCGGAGGTAGAGCCTCTAGAACCACATCTTCAGATGACTAGAACCTCAGCCAACATCTGACCGCAACTTTATGAGAGATTCAGTGAGAGGCTGCCCAAGATGCTCCTGCATTCTTGACTCACAGAACCTGTGAGAGATAATAAATGTTTGATGTTCTTTAAGCCAGTACATTTGGGGATAATTTGTTGTGCAGCAATAGATAACTAGTACATCTCCTGTGATCAAAATACTTTAGTGGCTCCCAATTTGCCTCAGAGAAAAAAGCCAAAGTCCTCTCGAAGACTTATATCCTGTTCTCCACCATTACCTCTCCAATTTCATCTCCTACCACTTTCCTTCTTTCACCTTAGTCCCAGCTATAGTGACCTCTTTGTCATTCCTCAAATATGCCTCAGGGCCTGTACACCCCATTCCCTCACCCCTTCCTCACCTCTTTCAGACCTTTACTCAAATGTCTCTCTCTGGTGAGGCCTTTCCTGGCTACCCTTCCAAAAATACAGCTTCCCTACGTACACTCACACCCACACACATTCTCCATTATCCCTTTCTCCTCTTTTTTTTTCCCCTAGCATATATTACTATTTAATACACTATATATATTGCTTATTATCTGGCTCCCTTATTAAGGCGAAAGCTGAGTCGATGCAGGGATTTTTGTCTACTTCCAGTGCCTAGGGCAGTGCCTGATTTATTAGAGTACATACTCCACAAAGATTTGTCCAATGAGTATATGAATGTTAAGGCTGTAAGAATACTCAATTAATAGTAACATGAAAAATGCTTCAAACGTAGACCTTTTGATTTATAAAGCTGCTTCTAAAATTACTGCTAGAAAAGGCTTTTCTTTCCTGAATAATTGTTTCACAAAAAATGCAGTTAAATGGTAAACTACCCTAACCTTTTTTTGCCTTTTTTTTTTGCCTCTTTCCTTGTGAAACTCAGACCAAAATTGAAATTAAATTACAGTAATTATATGAGTCCTTAGGGTCTGTACCTTTTGTTTCATCTTGATTTTTTTCTTTCTTTTAAGTTCCTTGTTTTTTATCTTTTATTCTTATTTCATTGTATGTTCTCATCCTACACTGCTTCAAAGACGTTATGAAATTAATATAAACAAAAACAAATAAGTAAATTGTGTTTTCTTAAACTCAGAATAGATTGAAACCATCATTGGTTTACTATACTTATAGAAATGTGAACTTTTTAAGGAACAAAGCTTTAACTTTTTTGTGAGCCCTTTTAAAAAGTCAACATAAGGTAATAGTTTTATTATTCATCAAGATAAAATTTATTGTAAAATATTTTACTGACAAATATGCTATGAGTAAAGACAAGAATATTTATTTCAACATTAAGTCATCAATTCTCAGTACCGTAGTATATTTTATCCAATTTCAAATTATTCTTGGAAAACTTTGTTTTCATTATATAATAAAACTCTTAAAAAATTATTTGTGTTAAACTGATTCCTCCTTTTCCAAAGAACCCAGGAAGAGCTCTTTTAAACACTAAAGTACATGATTACACTATCTGATGAATCAGCAGTTGTTTTTTGTTTTTTGGGTTCTTTTTGCCTTCACACAATTCATAATTTCTCATCATATATAGAGACCCTCAAAATGGGGAGCAGGAGCACACACTTTGTAGGGTCCTCTAGGATCACTTAGCAACTAGGGGAAGGAGAGAAAATAACTGAGATTTTTTTTTAAAGCTGTTATATCCATACATACCCCAAAGGGTCATAAAATGATAAACACAAGTTCAGAGATTACATATGGGAAACATTGGTTTTGATTCTATAGGAAAGAATAAAATAGTACTTGACAGTAGAAGTCTCACTTTGTAAATACTTCTCATATTTAGTGAATAGTTGAAAAGACAAATAATATATAAAATATATATATCTATATCACCATATTTTAAATTTGATGTAGTTGATATGCTTCACCTGACTGAGAAAAGAGTGTAACTAACTGCTATAAAATAATCACAAACTTAAAATGATAACATTTTCATAGATTTTATTTTTTAAAAGAGTTTTGGATTTACAGAAAAAATGAGAAGATAGGACAAAGTTTCCATATACCTCCTCTCTCCCCTCTCACCTTTCCCCTATTATTAACATGTTGCATTAGTGTGTATCATTGCACATTAATGATGTGTTGCATCATTACAATCGATGAGCCAATATTGATACATTACTATGAACTAAAGTCCATAGTTATATTAGGGCTCACTCTTTAGGTTGTACAGTTCTATGGGTTCTGACAAATGTCATATATCCACCATTACAGTATCATACAGAATAGTTTTACTGCCTTTACAATCCCTGTGCTTCACATACTCATCCATCCCCTCCTCTCCTTGAACTCTTTGCAAACACAGGGCTTTTTCTATCTCCGTAGTCTTGCCTTTCTCAGAACATCATATAGTTGGACTCATATAGTGTGTCATTTTTTTCAGATTGGCTTTTTTCACTTAGCGCATATGCATTTAAAATTCCTCCATGTCTTTTTGTAATTTGATGGTTCATTTCCTTTTATTTTTAAACAATATTCTATTGTATGATGTACTATGGTTTGTTTATCCACTCACCTATTAAGAGACATCTCGGATGTTTCTAGATTTTAGAAATTATGAATAAAGCTGCTATAAACATTTGTGTAAGCATAAGTTTTAATTCATTTGGGCAAATATCTAGAAACGTGATTGCTGGATAATACGGTAAGACTATGTTTAGCTTTGTAAGAAACTGCTAAACTGTCTTCCAAAGGAACCATACCATTTTGCATTCCCACCAACAAAGAATGAGAGCTTTGGTTGCACCACAGCCTTGCCATCAGGTCATATTGTCAGATTTTTGGATTTTAGCTATTCTAGTAGATATACAATGGTTTTAAACTGCAATTTAATTTGCATTTGCTGTTTTAATTTGAAATTGCCAAATGATATATTATTTTGAGCATCTTTTCTAATGATTATTTGCCATTTTTGTATCTTCTTTAGTGAAATATCTGTTCAGATCTTTATTTCACTTTTCAAGTTGTATTGTTGAGTTTTAAGAGTCTTTTAAATATTTTTGGATGGAAGTTGTTTATCAGGTATGTATTTTGCAAGTATGTTCTCCTGTATGAGGGTTGCCTTTTCATTTTTTTAATAATGTCTTGCAGAGCAGTAGTTTTTTAATTTTAATATAAGTCCAATTCATCAATTGTTTACTTCATTGATTGTGTTTTTAGTGTTGTTTATGAAAACTCATCACCAAACCCAAGTTCACCTAGATTTTGTCCTATGTTATCTTCTACAAGCTTTTAAGTTTTGTGCTTTACATTTAGGTGTATAGGCCATATTAAGTTAATTTTTGTGAGAAGTGTAAGGTCTGCATCTAGCATTGTCTTGCACATAGATGTCCAATTGTTCCAGCATCATTTGTTGAAAAGCCAATACTTTCTCCACTGAATTGTCTGTGTTCCTTTGTCAAAGAACAGATGATTATATATGTGGGAATCTATTTCCTCAGCTCTCTATTCTGTTCCATTGATCTGTGTCTATGGTTTCACTAATACCACATTGTCTTCATTGCAATACTTATTAGTAAGCCTTTAAGTTGGGTAGTGTCATTTCTCCAACTTTGTTCTTCTTCAGTATTGTGTTGGTTATTCTGGGTATTTTGCCTTTCCTTAGAAGGCAAACCTTAGAATCCTTAGAAGGCAAACCTTAGATAAACCTTAGAATCAATTTGTCAATATTCAAATATAACTTGCTAGGATTTTTATTGGGATTGCATTGAATCGATAGACCAAGTTGGGAAGAAGTGACATCTTAACATTACTAAGTCTTCTATTCATAAACATGGGCTATCTCTTCTTTTATATAGTTTTCTCATTTCTTTTATCAGAATTTTGTATTTTTCCTCATATAGATCTTGCTAGTATTTTGTTAGATTTATACCATTTTTTTATTTTAGTGAGTGCTAATGTAAGTGGAATTGTGTTTTTAATTATAAATTTTATTGTTCATTGCTGGTATACAAGAAAACAATTGACTTTTCTATATTAAGCTGGTATCCTGCAACCTTTCTATAAGTGCTTATTAGTTCCAGGAGTTCTTTTTGGCAATTCTTAGGAATTTTCTATATATACAATCATATCATTTCTGAACAAAGACAGATTTATTTCTCTCTTCCCAGTCTGTATACATTTTATTTCTTTTTCTTGTCTTATTATATTAGTTAGGACTTTCAGGATAATGTTAAAAAGTAGTGGTGAGAGGGGTCACCTTATCTTGCTCCTGATCTTAGTGGGAAAGATCTAGTTTCTCACCATTAAGTATGTTTGCTGTAGGTTTTTGTAGATGTCCTTTATCAAGTTGAGGAAGTTCCCTCTCTTTTCCTAGTTTTTTTTAATATTTTTATCATGAATGGGTATTGGATTTTGTCAAATGCTTTTGCTGCATCTATTGATAAGATCATACAACTTTTCCTTTTTAACCTGCTAATATGATAGATTATGGAAACTGATTTCTGATTGTTGAACCAGTTTTACATAGCTGGGATAAATCCAATTTGGTCGTGGCATATAATTCTTTTTTATACATTGTTGGCTTATATTGGCTAATATTTTGTTGAAGATTTTTGCATCTATGCATCTATGAGAGATATTCATCTGTAATTTTCCTTTTTTGTAATTTCCTTATCTGGTTTTAGTATTAGGATAATGCTGGCTTCACAGAATGAGTTAGGAAGTTTTTCTGTTGCTGTTTTCTGGAAGAGATCATAGATAATTTGTACAAGTTCTTCCTTAAATATATGATTCACCAGTGAACTCATCTGGACCTGATGCTTTCCGTTTAGAAGGCTACAAATTATTGACACAATTTCTTTAATAGATATAGGCTGATTATCTATTTCTCCTGGAGTGAGTTTTGGCAGATTGTGTCTTTCAAGGAATTGGTCTATTTCATCTAGGTTATCAAATGTGTGGGCATAGAGTTGTTCATAAAATTCATTATCCTTTTAACATCCAGGGGATCAGTAGTGATGCATCTTTTTCATTTATAATAATAATAATAATTTGTGTCTTCTCTTTTCTTTTTTTAATTAGCCCAGCTAGAGGTTTATTATTTTTATTGGTCTCTTCAAATAACCAGCTTTTTGTTTCATTGATTTTCTTTATTGATTTCTGGTTTTCAGTTTTATTGAGTTCTACTCTAATCTTTTTTTTTTTTTCTCCTTATTTTGGATATAATTTGTTTTTCAGTTTCTAGTTTCCTGTTGTATACAGATTATTAATTTCAAAGCTTTCTTTTCTGACGTATGAATTCTCTAAGTTTCCCTCTAAGCACTGATTTCACTTCATCTCATAAATTTCATAAATAGTATTTTCATTTTCATTTAGTATGAACTTTATTTTGAGAGCTTTTCTTTGATCCATGACTCATTTAGGTGTGTTGCGTATAGTCCAATGTTTTGGGATTTTTCCAGCTATCTCTGTTATTTATTTCTAGTGTACTTCATTGTGGCCTGAGAGCATACTTTCTATGATACTTATTCTTTTAAACTTGTCAAAATGTATTAAATAGTCCAGAATATAGTCTATGGTGGTCAGTGTTCTATGTGAGCTTGAGGAGAATGTGCAGTCTCCTGTGGTTGGATGAAATATTACATCTGGATGATGATAGTGCTATTCAGTTCAACTATATCCTTACTGATTTTTTGCCCACTGGATCTGTCAATTATTAATGAAGGGGTGTGGCAGATTCCAACTACAACAGTGAATTTGTGTTGATTTCTTCTTGCAGGTTTAACTGTTTTTGCCTCATGTATTCTGACACTCTGCTGTGATGTGCATAGATAAGATTGTCTTGTCTTCTTGGAGAGTCAACCCCTTTATCATTATGTTATGCCTTCTCTGTCCCTGATAATTTCCTTGTTCTGAAGTCTTCTTTGTCTGAAATTAAAATAGCTATTCCCAGCTTCATTTTGGTTAATGTTAGCATGGCATATCTTTTTCCATCCCTTTTAATCTGTGTCTTTATAATTAAAGTGGGTTTCCTGTTAACAGCATGTATCTGTGTTCTGTATTTTATTTGCTCTATCTTTTAATTGCTGTATTTAGACCACTCACATTTAAAATGATTATGGATAGAGTTGGATTAATACCTACCGTATATAGTTTCCTATTCATTGTCCTGTTCTTTGTTTCCTTTGTCTGCCCCCTTTTTTCTTCTACTTTCTCTGGTTTCAATTAAGCATTTTATGTTCCATTTTCTCTTCTCTCTTGGCATATCAGCTATACTTCTTTTTACCATTTTTTAAGCAATTGCCCTAGAGTTTGCAGTATACATTTACAACCAATCTAAATCCACTTACAAATAACACCATACCTCTTCACAGATAGTGCAAGTACTTTATAGTAGACTATTCCCAGTTCTTCTCTCCTGTCCCTTCTGACATTGTTGTCATTTATTTCACTTATGCTATAAGCTATATAACCATATAAGCTATGACCACCTAATACATTGTTGCTATTATTGTTTTTGCAGTAATCTATTAGATCAATTAAGAATGAAAAATAATTTCCCTGATGCCGAGAGATGTTGAGCACTTTTTCATGTGTCTGTTGGCCATTTGGATGTCTTCTTTGGAAAAATGTCTGTTCATGTCTTCTGCCCATTTATTGATTGGATCATTTGTTCTTTGGGTGTTGAGTCGCTCGGCATCAGGGAAATCCAAATCAAAACCTCAATGAGATATCACCTCACACCAGTCAGAATTGCTAAAATTAACAAGTCGGGAAACGACAGATGTTGGCGGGGATGCGGAGAAAGGGGAACCCTCCTACATTGTTGGTGGGAATGCAAGTTGGTGCAGCCACTCTGGAAAACAGTATGGAGTTTCCTCAAAAAGTTGAAAATAGAGCTACCATATGATCCAACAATTGCACTACTGGGTATTTACCCCAAAGATACAAATGTAGGGACCCGAAGGGGTATGTGCACCCCGATGTTTATAGCCAAACTGTGGAAAGAGCCAAGATGTCCATTGACAGGTGAACAGATAAAGATGTGGTATATATACACAATGGAATATTATGCAGCCATCAAAAGGAATGAAAATCTTGCCATTTGCAACGACGTGGATGGAACTGGAGGGTGTTATGCTGAGCGAAATAAGTCAATCAGAGAAAGACATGTATCATACGACCTCACTGATATGAAGAATTCTTAATCTCAGGAAACAAACTGAGGGTTGCTAGAGTGATGGGGGGTGGGAGGGATGGGGTGGCTGGGTGATAGACATTGGGGAGAGTATGTGCTATGGTGAACTCTGTGAATTGTGCAAGACTGTTGAATCACAGATCTGTACCTCTGAAACAAATAATACATTATATGTTAAAAAAAAAGAAGAAGAAGAAGATAGCAGGAGGGGAAAAATGAAGGGGGGGAATCAGAGGGGGAGATGAACCATGAGAGATGATGGACTCTGAAAAACAAACTGAGGGTTCTAGAGGGGAGAGGGGTGGGAGGATGGGTTAGCCTGGCAATGGGTATTAAAGAGGGCACATTCTGCATGGAGCACTGGGTGTTATATGCAAACAATGAATCATGGAACACTACATCAAGAACTAATGATGTAATGTATGGTGATTAACATAACAATAAAAAAGAATGAAAAATAAAAGATCTTATTTCCCTCATTTACTTTTTTTTCTAATGTTCTTCCTTTCTTCCTCTCGATCCAACTTTCTGAACTATATTTGTTCCCTTCTCTATGAAAAACTTCTTTTAACATTTCTTCCAAGATAGGTCTACTGGTAAGAAAAAAAAAAAAACTCAGTTTTTGTCTGAGAAAGTCTGTATTTCCTCTTTACTTTTAAAAGAATAATTACACTTAATTCAGATGGCTAAATTGATGGATTTTCTTTCAATGTGAAATATTTCACTATACTCTCTTCTTGCTTGCATGGTTTCTGAAGAAAAGTCTGATAAAATTCTTATCCTTTTTCCTCTATAGATAAGGCATTCTACCCCCTGGCTCCTTTCAATATTTTTTTCTTTGTCTGATTTTCTGCAATTTGAATATGATATGCCCACATGTAGATATTTTCTGTTTTTATCCTGTTTAGCATTTGAGCTTCCTGGACCTAAGATTTGGTATCATCTGTCATTAATTTTGGAAAATTCTCAGCCATTATTACTTCAAATACTTCTCTTCCTTTCTCTTTTTTCTTTCTGGTATTCTCATTACCTCTGTGTTACACTTTTTTTGTAATTTTCCACAGTTTTTGGAGATTCTGTTGAGTTTTTCCAATACTTTGTGCTCTTTATATTTACATTTGCAAAGTTTCTATTGACATATCTTCAAGCTCACTGACTATTTCTTGGCTGTAAAAAAGCATTCTTCATTTCAGTTGCAGTGTTTTTGTTTTCTTTTCATTCTTAAAGTTTTCATCTCCCATATTACACATCTTGTCTTGTATGTTAACTTTTCCCAACAGAGCTCTTAGCATATTAATAATAGGTATTTTAAATCTGAAGTCTGATAATTCCAAAATCTCTGCAATATCTGAGTCTGGTTCTGAGGCTTGCTCTATCTCTTTAGATGTGTTTATTCTTGCCTTTTAGTATGCCTTGTAATTTTTTTTACAAGCCAGAGATGATGTATCAAATAATAGGCACTGTTATCAGCAGGCCTTTAGTGTGAGATTTTCTTTTTACCTAACCAGAAGTTAGGTTGTGTTTAATATTTGCTATAGCTGTAGGTGTCATAGGTTTCAATTTCCCCTAATGTCCTTTCTTCTGTCTCCTGTTTTGTCTTTGGGCTTTCCTAGAAACTCCTTAAACAGTGTCTGTGTCTTGCAGCTCTCTCAGTTGTAATCCAGTGTTATTGTTGGAACACTTTTAATATGGTCATAAGGCATTGTGGAATGGAAGCACTCTATACTCTTTTTTTTTTTTATGTTATGTGAGTCACCATACATTACATCATTAGTTTTTGATGTAGTGTTCCATAATTCATTGTTTGCGTATAACACCTAGTGCTCCATTCAGTACATGCCCTCTTTAATACCCATCACCAGGCTAGCCCATCCCCCTACCCTCCTCCCCTCTAGAACCCTCAGTTTGTTTCCTGGAGTCCACAGTCTCTCATGGTTCATCTCTTCCTCCAATTTCCCCCCCTTCATTCTTCCCCTCCTGCTATCTTCCTCTTCTTCTTTCTTTTTTTTTTTTTTTTAACATATAATGTATTATTTGTTTCAGAGGTACAGATCTGTGATTCAACAGTCTTGCACAATTCACAGGGCTCACCATAGCACATACCCTCCCCAGTGTCTATCCCCCAGCGCCCCCATCTACTCTTATGAGTAAATCTTCATTTTTAGTGAGCCAGGATCCCGGGACTGTACCTTCAGAGAAGTTTCATAACCCTTTCCCCCCTCCCTCCTCATGAGAGACAGGAAAACTAGAAGGGGCTCAAATCACCCAAGTGCTCTTCTTCCAAGTCTGATAAAGCTCTGATAAAGATGTTTACCTAGAAGGCTAGTCTTTATTTCAGAAAACAGAGGCTCTGGGCATGTTTCATAATGGCTACTTTTTCCCTCCCCTTTCCAGAAGCAAGAGGAAATTTTTCTCTGATCTTTACTGTGAGAACCTAGCAGGACTCCTGAAGGTAAACTCCTGAAGTTATGGGTGCTCTCTGGACACTGGGTCCTCACCATCACTGTTGAAGAGCCCTCTACCCATTACTGGCTCTTGTGGTCATAAGGTATGATTCTCTGCATTCACCTACATCTGCAGTTTTCAGGGAGATGATTTACCTTGTGACCTCAATTATCTGGTAGATCTAAGAAGAGTTGCTGATTTTCAGTGTGTTCAGCTTTCTTCTTATCCTGATGACAGGAGTGATAACTCCCAAGATCTTCAAATGTCGTAGCAAAAACCAGAATCTTAATAATATTTTTTAATACATTTTATCTTTTGACCACATAAAAGGGTGAGGTATACAGACCTTATTATGTCAATAATAATATATATAAGGAAACAGGTTTAGAGAAATTAAATGACTTTTCCAGAGATAAATGGCTAGTATATGAAACTAACTTGGATTTTCTAGTGCCTCCCCAAACTCTTCCCATATAGACTCTTATATTTAGACATGAATGCATATGAAACAACTTGAAAGAAGAATCTTAGTTTAGTTTAAGCAGAGGATCATCCATGTTTGGGTTGGATCTGTGGCATGATGTGAAAAGCACTGGACTTGGAACATCCTGTAATAAATGTCCTCAATCCCGACTCAGCCCCCAACTCACTTTAAGATTTTAGGAAATTCACAACAATGTGAGTCTCAGTTTCTCAATGTGAATCTGAAGCAAGAATGAACCACATGATCATTGAGGTCTCCTGTAATCATGAAGTGAAACAATTCTAGGTTGGATTTAGGCCCTATATTTTGGGGGGAGGGAGAGTTTGTGAGGAAAGGGGAACTTGTTTCCTCAAAATTTTTCTGAACTCTGAATTTTTTAATTAATCTCTTCCCTTAGGTGAAAAGCCTTAGCTTCCTTAATTCTTTAAATGACATGATACTTTTCCTTCCCATCTGCTGCTTACACTATTAGGTTTTTTAAAATATTTTATTTATTTATTTACTTACTTACTTACTTACTTACTTACTTACTTACTTATTTATTTAGAAAGCATGAGCAGGGAGGGGCAGAGGGAGAGAGAGAGAGAGAGACAATCTCAAGCAGGCTTCAGACTCAGCATGGAGCCCTGTGATCATATCCTGAGCCCAAATCCAGAGTCGCCTGCTTAACTGACTGAGCCACCCAGCCGCCCCTGCGTCTTTCACTGTTGTTTATGAATATGAGTAATGTTTAAAGCAGGACTTCCTTCCAGGATACCTCATCTTTGGGCAGTCCTTTATGCTTTTTTCCTCTTGTAACTCTACAGTCATTACCAACTACTGAATTGTCTCTGTTAACTGTCACTTCCTCAGAGAGGCCTTCCTTGATCCCTTAGACTAGGACAGAACCCAGCACTTCCCCTTTTCTGAACTTATTTGTTCATATCTGTGTCTCTTGCTATTCTGGAATCCATATGAAGGTAGGACTCCTATAGGTCACTGCTGTACTCCCAGGGCTCTTGAGTCCAGAACAGTGCTGTCCAACAGAACTTTCTGCAATTATAGAAATGTTCTGTAATCTGCACGTTTGACTATTGAGCACTTAAAAAGTGTCCAGTCCAAATGAACCACTGAATTTTGATTCTAATTTGAATTCGAATAGCCATATGCAGTTAATGGCTACTTACCCGACAGTGGGGGACTAGAGCAATGTTTCTCAAAATCTAAATCGAGATGTCAGGAAATCTGTATTTTAACTCATTCTCCGGGTAATTCTTCCCAGCAATAAAATTTGACTATTGATCTAGAATGTGATTCTCAAGACCGGCTACACATTAGAATCACCTGGAGGAGAAAATGATTCCTAAGCCACATTTCCAGAGATTCTATTTCAGCTGGTCGGCTGTGTGGTCCAGGTGTTTGTATTTTAAAAACTAAACAAAACAGAAAATCTCAAGTTTCAGAGGCCTAGAATATATGTTCTTACATGGTACTCAGTACCTATTAGATAAATACACAGAAAAAAGGGTCTGGGTGCATTTAGAAAGGATTAGCGATTACAAGTGAAATCCTGTGATGGCACAGAGATGTTAGTGACATTAGTAGTTCAGATCAATCTCTTGATGTTGATCACAAGTTCAGCTTTAGATAGCCTTTTATGATTGTACGAAATTCCTTGGCCTTTTGATTCATCCATCAACAGTACAAACACTACCTAGCTCTGTGACATTTAGAGGGTGGCACGCACGGAGCTCCCTGAACAAACATCTCTTCAAATACACAAAAGCCTTTCTAGTTTGCTGATTGATTGACACACGGTCTGAGGACGCCTCCTCAGGGTCACGTGAGTCACAAGACCAGGCACTCCTGCGCTGCAGCTGGAGGAAGGCGTTTCTCAACCTGCTGCCCTGGGCGGCCTCCAGGTCTCCTTTATTGTAGCGCTCCGCCTCCTCCCGCAGGTCTGTCCGTAATTGTCCCCGCAGGAAATAATGGCTTGCCGGGCAGCCAGGTCGCGCCGAGGCACGACCTGGGTCACAGGTGCTAGATAGAGCCCTCCCTTCTCCCACCCAGTCATAGGTCATTTGTCCCGGCAGGAAGTAAAGGCCGAGCGGGCTGTCCCAGCAGCTGGGGGAATAGGCGGGTGCAGGCTCCGCAGCGGCGCAGTGGAGACTGATCGAGTGGGTGCTGAGCCCGAGGAAGTTTCAGCGTCAGCCCGAGCGCAGTGAGTACAAGCAACTCAAAGGAAACCCAGTAGCTTTGCAGCGGAGTGTCTCGTGATCTTTTTCAGAATGCGCTGATGATTAAAAAGAAAAAAATCAAAGCTCAGAATAAGTATATTCAAGCACTGAGAATTTTAGCCAAGATGCTGGCAGAGGTTGCCAGCAGAGTTGAGGAAATTAACATGAAACTAAAACTGAAAGTTGCCTTAGAACAAGCATTATTGATCAGAACGTGCCAAGTACTAACAAAAAAAGTTCTACATAGAAGTTTAAATTGACAGGAAAAATTGAGAGAAAAAAACATTTACTAATAAATGAAATAAAAGTACAAAAATAAAAATGAATGAATGTAGTTTAATAAAATCTCAGAGGACACTTGAAAGCAAGCCTTTCAAAACTACTTTTATTTAAGTGATTTGAGACTTGTTAGTTCAACAAGTCCGCACTAAAAAGAATTGGGAGTGATGCGCTAAAAGTGATATTGCTTTACTTTTGCATATAAATTTTATTGATTTAGAAAGATAGATTCTTCTTTAAAGATAGTGCATAATGCCAGCTTGCCAGCCCACACTGAAATTAGATCACTTGCTTTCTGAAACATACCAGAGCTATATGCAATAAATTTCATTTATTTGCTGGTAATAACTTTAATTAACATTGATAATGTTCAGTCAGCCGGCAAAATGCAGTTCATGCACTCTGATTAGCACTTCAAATTATTACTTCAATTGGAATGAAATCTAAGAGGTTTAGGGCTGTCAATAGTCTTTAATAAAGCCATCTTTTCACTAAAATAATTTGCCACTTCTGAAAGTTAGGCATTCTCTTATCAGTGTGCTTATACAGGTTTTGTTTCACTCTGCTTATTCTAATTTAAACGAAAAAAAAAAATTTCTTAGCTATCACTAAATCATGTGTCTTCTTAGTCCAGTGATATCCTTCCCAGATAACTCCTGTTCCTCTGACCTACTATAGTTTTGATATCTTAGCACCAGTACACCCGCTTGACTCTTGAGCAATAGTCCATGTAAGCCATTGCAGGGCTAAAACTTTCTTTGCGCCTAACAGTAAGACTATTATTTTTATTGAAGTAGTAGTATTGTGTCAGCGTTTCAATATGTCTCAGAGTCTCTTCCTCAACTACATCCCCAAAGAGGATATTGTCTGACTAGCATTTGTTTTGGTTTGTTTTAAGAAAGCACATACAATTTCAAATAGATGTTTTTCGTACGAAGATTTATTGAGTAATTTTGATGTTATCCCTGTTTTCAGTTAAATTGTTCTTAATAATGCCAAAAAATATGTATTGTAGGTAGTTCTATATTTAATATTCTCTGCAAGAACACATAAGGAACAAAACATGGAAAAATGAAACACCTTTATTTTTTTAAGATTTATTTATTTATTTGAGAGAGAGAAAGTGCACCAGCGCGAGCATGGGCAGGTGCAGGGAGGGGCAGAGGAAGAGGGAGAGAGAATCTCAAGCAGACTCCCCACTGAATGTAGAGCCCCATGCAGGGCTCGATCCCAGGACCCTGAGATCATGACCTGAGCTTAAAACAAGAGTCAGACGCTTAACTGACTGAGCCACCCAGGTGCTGCAAAATACCTTTAAAGTAAATATTGCAAAATAAAATAACAAGGAAAGGTGATTTCAGATGTACTTTATTCAACACACATCCACAAGAAGTCATCACAACATTAAATTTGGAGGGAAAAAAAGACTGGATTGATTATCTTCCATTCCAGAAGGCTTAAGGAGATGAAGTGAACCTAAAAGTCAATGTACAAAATATGATTTCAAAATGGTATTGTGAAAAGACTCTGATTACCTCCTGTGATAAAATGACTCTTTAGTGTTATTTTTTTCTCATGTAGATTATACAACTAAAAGAGTGAATTTGTTCAATAGCCTTTTCTAATGTTATGAAAAATGTCTGATTCTTGGCTATTTGTGGTTTGGGTCCTTTTCTTCACAGGGAACCAGAATTTTTTAATAAGCTTAGCAGTGCTGTCCAATAGAACTTCCTGTAATGGTGGAAATGTTCTATAATCTGCACTGTTCAGATAACCACTGGCTATATGTGACTATCAAACATTTGATATTTAATTAGTTTGACTAAGGAACTGATTTTTTTTTACTTAATTTTTTTTTAAAGATTTTATTTATTTATTTGTTAGAGAGAGAGAGCATGGGCGAGAGAGAGTGAGCAAGAGTACAAGCAGGGGTAGCTGCAGGCAGAGGGAGAAGCAGGCTCCCCGCTGAGCAAGGAGCCCGATGCGGGACCCGATCCCAGAGCACTGGAATCATGACCTGAGCTGAAGGCAGCCGCTTAACTGACTGAGCCACCGAGGCGTCCCTTTTTTACTTAATTTTAATGAAAATTTAGTTATCCACATGTGGCTAGTGGCTATGAAATTGAACAGATGGCTAACTGCCTCACATTGTTCTGCTGACCAGGTGATGGTATTGTGCATCATACCCACTGTCGATCTTGTACTTTAGGAGATTCCTTTTTTTTTTTCCTTCCAAATTTTTATTTAAATTCTAGTTAGTTAACATATAGTGTAGTATTGGTTTCAGGAGTAGAATTTAGTGATTCATCACTTACATATAACACCCAGTGCTCATCATAACTAGTGCCCTCCTTAACACCCAACCCCCATCTAGCCCATCCCCCACCACCTCCCTTCATCAACCCTCAGTTTGTTCTCTATCCTCAGAGTCTAGGAGAGGGATGCCTGGGTGGTTCAGTCAGTTAAGCACCTGACTTCGGGTCAGGTCATGATCCCAGGTCCCGGGGACCAAGTCCTACATAAGGCTCCTTGCTCAGCGGGGAGCCTGCTTCTCCCTCTGCCTGCCACCCCACCCCTCTTGTGCTCTCTCTCTCTGACAAATAAATAAAATCTTTAAAAATATATATTAAAAAAAAAAAAAGTCTAGGAGATTCCTGAAGGGATACTTCAAGGACCTAAACCTTGAAGAGATTTAAAAAATTCTTGAAGAGATCTTTAATGGATTCTTCTATCTGTTCAGTTATTTTTCTTTTTAAGTCATAAAGATACAAGGTTTCACGAACTACTTAAAGTAATACACACCATGAGGGTACTACTGATGAGGAAAGTGCCTTTGCCTCTAGGTAATCCTGAGTATGTAGCAGCAATAAAATCTACATGTGCCCTTAAGCTCCTACCTGAAATTTTTAAAAAGCTTTTGCTTTTGAGGCACTGATAGTTCTTTTTTTATGTATTTATATAAAAAAGGGGTAGAGGGAGAAAGAATCTTAAGCAGTCTCCATGCCTAAGCAGAGCCCCAAGCTGGGCTCGATCTCATAACCCTGAGACCTGAGATCATGACCTAAACTGAAAGCAAAAGTCAGATGCTTAAACTGAGCTGCCCAGGTGCCCCAGACTGGAAGTTCTGAAAGTCTTCACACATGCTCTCTCATTTGATTGTCACAACAACCAATTGAAGTAAATTGAGTCCTGGTCCATAAATCTTTTCATTATACCAATCCACCTACACAGGAGAATTTTTTTATAATATAATAAGAATTATCTGCAGGGGGCCTGGGTGGCTCAGTTTGTTAAGCATCCAGCTATTGGTTTCAGCTCAGTTTGTGATCTCAGGGTCCTGGGATGGAGACCTGCGTTGGGCTCCGAGCTCAGCGGGGAGGCTGCTTAAGGATTCTCTCTCTCCCTCTCCCCCCCACCAACTTGTTCTCTCTCTCTCTCTCTCAAATCAGTGAATGAACCTTAAAAAAAAAAAAAAATTATCTCCAGATCTTGGAAGAAGTTAGGTTTTCAAGCTCTGAAGACAAAGTTTGTTTTGGGTTTTTTTAAATTGTAGATTAATGATCAAAAACTATTTGTTGGTAAAATAAAAGAAAAAACAAATGAATAAACATGGAGTGTGAACATAATACATAATTTCATAGTGTCCTAACATTTTACCTGGAAGAAGGAATCTTAGCATACTTTCAAAAAGCTCAATAAATATGTAGAAATCAGTTTGTTCACAGATTCACAACTTCTTTTTTTTAGTTTAATTATTATTTTTTAATTTTTTAATTTTACTTTTTTAATTTTATCATGTTATGTTAATCACCACACATTACATCATTAGTTTTTGATGCACAACTTCTTAATGGTTTTGTTTTTCTTTTATTTCAGAAGCTCTTGAAAGGGACATCAAGTGTAAAGTGAACCGGGTCACTCTCAGACAGTGCTGGAACCATGAGCAGTAACGGAACAGACCCAACTATTGGTTTCATCTCCTCTTCTGTAGCTGTCCTTTTGTTCGGCTCAAACTTTGTACCACTTAAAAAATACGATACTGGTGATGGTAATTATTTTTCCTTCATGGTTAACTTTAAATTACTTTTAAATGTGAAGTTCTCTTTTTTGGTGGTGGTCTTTCTTTTTTTTAATGATGGCTACAAATTTTCTTGTACCTGGCGCCAAATGAATAGAGCTTATGATAAATCATTCGATAATGCTCATGCCAGTTGATCTGAGATTTAGTCAGTATGGAATAGTCTGAAGGTGTGTTTCATGGTAAAGCTGGGAGAGTGACTGTCAGGAAAGCTTATTAGCCTTACCTGTTATGTTTACAAAGAAGAAAGTTAGTTCTACTAATACACACTTGTTTTGAAAACATGAATTTCAAACACGCTTCGTATAATAAAGAACAGTTTGAGCACAACGTGAATTTTGTGCTTATGTGGCATTTTGACTCTGATACAACACTAGGTGAGCACAGACAACCACACCCAGATGAATAAAGATGCTTGGGAAAGCACGAGATGCGCTTGCACACACGCCCCTCAACATCCCGCAGCTCCCTCAGCACCACACCTGTTCACATCTGGTGTTAGGATCCCCCCATCCACCAGCTTCACAATAGCTCACAAGCTGCCACACTTCTGATTCCCACTCCCATAAGCAACCTTCAAGTCTTTTTCAGGTTGAGGGTGCCATATTTATTGTAATGCTTGTGAATTTCTTAACCACTTAGCCAGTGTAAAACGGTACTTTTTTTTAAAAATTAGGTTCCTGTCTTTTTTTTTTATTAGGTTCCTGTCTTTTTTTTAAATATGTTGTTGATGAAATGTTTTTTGAGCGTTGTTCCCTTTTCCCCCATAAAAGCTCTGTGGTTTTTATTATGTGATTTTGCAAAGTGCGGTGCTTTTAGGAACACAAGTGACACATTATAGTTGACCTGACCATAATGTGAACTTCAGGGAAAGAGAAGCAAGAGGCTTTTTTTTTGGTTTTTGGTTTTTGGTTTTTAATCCACCTGCCTATAATACGATAGCCAGGAGAAGGAGATGTTCCAATGTTATGCTGAACACCTGGTGGGAAGCAGTTACTTTATCACCTCATTTCCTTATATCTTGCTACTACTTAAACAATAGAATTACAAATCTTTTTCTTCCAGAGCCTTTCTTCTCTTTTTCTTTGGAGTTAGGATGGAAATGGAAACTACTAAAAGAAGAACAAAATATATACTAAGGGGTAGAGGAACTGGCTTTTAGGAGTCTCTCAACAACTGTGATCTTAGACAAGTCTTATCAGCTCTTTTGTTCTCAGTTTCTCATTTGTGAAATGGAGAACTTGTAAGATGAAGTTCGCTTTCACCTCTGTGATCTTCCTTTTTTGTCCTAGAGGCTGACAGCCATTTTTTTTTCCCTCTCTTCCACCATGAGATTGAATTGAAATAGGCAAAAATCTTCCACAGGTAGAGTCAGAAGTGCTACACTGAGTATTTCTTCCTATATCGACTTTTTCTTTAATCTTTTAATCCCTAAACCCTTGATGGAACAGAAGCCTCAGGTACACATAGACCTCATATCACCATGTCATCTTCAGCTAACTGGCAAACGGCAACCCGGAGCCCAGAAAGAAGACTGCCCTGACCCAGAATGCTAATTCTCAGGTTTGTACTGTCTGGCTCATCACAGGCATTCAACTCTAAGTGTGAGAGGTCTGCATGTGCCCATAAGTGGCTTTGTTTTTATCCCGAAGGTGGCATAAATGATCCCAAAAGGCTTAAATTACTCTTGTGCTATTCTGAAGTTCTTAATGCCCCATGTTTTGGTGAGAGATGGCGCTCGGTGTGGCATTCAAATAAAAATATATAGACTTGGTCTTGCTGGTACTCTTTGGTAGAAGATTCTAGATTTGTTTAATTAGTGAAACAAACAAAAGAACTTTAACCAGGAATGCACTATGCTTGGCATGCTTTGGAGTAAACAGCATAGGTTTAAATTCCAGCTCTACAAACCGTTAGCTGTTGAGACAAGTTGCTTCATCTCACATTCATTTTCTCCATCTTTAAACTACGGTTGACTATGACGCATAGTAGTTGTAAAAATTATAGTAAGTGTGCAAAGTACCTGCATATAGGCTTTCAATAAGTTGTGACCATTCCTATAATAACTCTTTGGTACTCCTAAGCTTTAATTTACTCAAATCAGTTTGAACCACTGAAACCAATTTCTTTTTATTTCCAGGAATGTTTCTCCAGTGGGTGCTTTGTGCCGCCATATGGTTGATTGCCCTGGTGGTCAATCTGATATTACATTGCCCTAAATTTTGGCCTTTTGCAATGGTTGGGGGCTGCATTTGGGCAACAGGTAATGCATGATATAATTTATTCTGTAATCATTTAATACTATGGTCAAAATTACTGGTTCATAATAAAAGGAGATAGCACAAACAGCAATTCTGAATAATCCTTAGGCATAGATACTAGAAATTAGTTTAGTTTCTTTCATTCAGATGCTCGATAAGTATTTTGGGTACATTTCCTGACTTTTTTCTCTTAATGATTTCTTTCTTAGTTCCTGATAGAAAATTATAGCAAAAATGTTTCAGTTGCTCTCTATCTGTTCAAGCATAACTCATATATTAGTTTAAGTGCTCCAGCCTTTCTTTCTCTATGTTAATCGGAAAATATTTTTTAAATAGTAGTCTCTACTAATATAGTATTTAAGACGTGTTCTTAAAAGTAGGAAAACAGACACATTGTCATTTCAAAAGCACTGGCAAAAAAACAAAAGCAAACAAAAATCTTCCCTTTGTTGCTTTATCAATACCTTGAATTATATCACTAGAATTTATACCTTTGTTTGACTGGTCAGGATGGTTTTCCTTCTATTAATATAAATATATCCCAGGAGAATTCTGTTCTCTTTAGCAAAAAGAATTCCAAGTATCAAGGATTTTTAGAGGTTAATTTGATTAAAAGCAAATAAATTTTAAAATGTTAAAAACTTATTGGGTACCCACTTAATTTGAATCTCTGCAGAATTAAATGATTTAGTGAAGTCCTGACTTGGAGGACAAAAGAGTTCATTTTTAAATTTCCACTGGGATTTAAATTATTATACCTCACTTGGTATGATTATGTTTATCGTGTCTACTGGGGAGAGGGAAACAGAAAGCTCCATGTAGCCTAAGATCTTTATAACAATATAGTATTTATAATTACCCAGCAGACTCCGTTGGGATTCAGTGGGGGAGGGCTGTAATTTGAGAAATGTTGCTATGGATGGATGCTATAGGTCATAGTAACTGAGTGGAAATGGGGAGTAGAGGGAAGGGAGCAGCCAATGATAATGTAGGGATTTTATCATTGAGGGATGAAAATAGAGAGAAGTATGTGTCCAAAAAGAAAAATGATGAGTTCAGTTTGGGATCTTTTGAGACTGAAGTTTTTTGGAGGTCTCTTGGTGGGAACAGAGCACTAAAACTCTGGAGAAGGTCCTGGCTAGAGCAATGGCACTGGGAGCATGTGTCTCTAATTGACAGCTGAAATCCTGAAATTAGGTCAAGTGCCCAAAGAAGACTATATATAGCAAGAGGAAGAATGTGTTCAAGGGAAAAATTTAGGGGGCACCTAAAATCCGGAGAGTATGACAAGAAAGAGTAGGCCGTGAAAGAGAGAGACAGGAGGGAATCAGGAAATGAAGGCATCTTGGAAGCCACCAGAGGAAACCTTTCCGGAGAAGGTTGTAGGACTGAGGCCAGACTGCTAAGAGGTTAAGAACTATAAAAAAATAATCATGCATTTGGCCTTGAGTGACCTTTCAGAGCACAAAGCAATGAATGCAGGGTTCTAGAAGATAAGTCAATGAGCATGGAAGAGCAAAGTCTGGGGCCATATTGGGTCAAAGACGTCTGTCAGTGCTTGGCTCTGGTTCAAGTCTAAGAGGACAGTCACTACTAATTTTATCATTGACAGTTTCTGCAAAAAGTTTTAGAATAGAGACCTATGTTAAGGATAAAGAGCATTGGTGCAATTAGGCAAAGAGCTAATTCATCATTTTTCTTTGTAGGATTTTGTTTTATGCCTAGTTCTTTTAGGAATCATAAACCTGAGTTTAATACCAAAAAAAAAACGTAATTCTTTTATTTAAAAACTGAGGAATTGTGCTTTCCTAACTTTGTCCAAATCCCATAAGCTTCATTTGAAGTTAAAAATTAATTCAATTTATACATGTATTTTTGTATTAGAAATAACATATTTTTTCCTGTATGTTACATCTCCAGGGAACATTGCTGTTGTCCCAATTATCAAAACCATTGGTTTAGGCCTTGGAATCTTAATCTGGGGATCATTTAATACCTTAACTGGCTGGGCAAGCTCAAGGTAACACAAAACAATTTCAACTAAGATTCTCTACACTGATGTAAGGCAAGTCCTAGGGATTGGGTTAGCTGAGAGGAATACCCTGGTTTTTACCCTCACAGAGATTACAGCTGGTAAGACATACACGTGAAATATGCTACTTTTAATTATTATTTGCCCTAAATTCTAATATCTGATCTAGATATTTGGTTAAGATACAGTAAGGAATTATCTCCTTGGAACAGAAGAAGGAAGAGAGGAAGGGAACTGATGTGTATTTTCCCTTTTTATTGTGTGACAATTTGCTGGACCTGTTATATGCATCATTCTCCTCTCATTTTCACAAACATGAGGTAAGCACTACCTATAATTATAAGAGAGCTGAAAGACAGGGAGATTGGGTAACTTGCTGAATATCACAGAATGAATAAGCTAGGCTTCAAACACAGGTCTTCTGGTTCTAAAGCACATATTCCTCCTGGAGCCTGGGCCAGGGTCAGCAAAATATGGCTCACCTTCCCAGCCATTTTTGTAAATAAAGTTTTATTGGAACACAGCCAAACCCATCCATTTCATATTGTCTCTGGCTGCTTTTACACTACAGTGGCAGAGCTGAGTAATTGCAAGAGACCATCTGGCCCACAAAGCCTAAAATATTTACTCTCTGGCCCTTTAAGGAAAAGTGTGCCAACCCCAGCTCTAGGGGGGTCCAGCAAGTTCACCACAAGCCCCATGGTGTCCATTTATATTTAAAGTTACATGAATAAAATTTGATAAAATTAAACATTCAGTCCCACAGCTGTACTGCCCATAGATCAAGTGCTCAATAGCCATAGACGGCTAGAAACTACCCCATTACACAGTGCACCACAGAAGACCCCCATCAGCGTAGGAACTTCTGTTTGACTGTGCTGCACTTGTTCAGCATGAAAATTAACATTCAAGTTGAGTTTGGGGAAAAGGAGTGGAAGGGAGGAGGTCACTCTTACCTTACTTTTTGGGCTCCTCTTCCCTCTCAAAGCATTATAACAACCTCAGTAAGGACAAAATGAACTAACCTCCGATCTGTTCTTTCCTGGCCTTTCCCCATGCTTCCACCAGCTTCTTACAAGTGCTATTTTCTTTTGCTTTTTCTACTTGCCTCTTTCATTCTTGCCCTGAATGGTTCACAGTAATTGTTAGTAACGATTGCTACAATGTCAAGGCATGAAAAAATATATATATATTTATAAGGTGATGCCGAAAAGTGGTGATCCTTAACCAAGCAGTTACTTAAAAGTCTGTCTCAATAAATACTATGCAAAATTGCAGCCAATTAAGTAGCATTCACTTAGCCACTAATCTATTTTGTCTTCCTTCTTCCTTAATAAGAAAGGGACACTCACAAGTACTTTTACATATACTAACTCATTTAAAATATCTTCATAAAAAGGAAGGGATATATATGTATAATAGTTATACCTATCTTATAGGTACCCCATTTTAAACATGGGGAATTGAGGCATGGTAAAGAGTTAACTTGTTCAAGTCACAATTACTAAGAGAGGGATTTAGGATTTGAATCCAGGAATCTGACCCTGAGTCCATGCTCTTGAACACTACGATGAACACGTTTTCAAAAGTACCTACTTTGATGTAACTTTCTCAATTCCAGGTTTGGCTGGTTTGGAATGGATGCAGAAGAAGTATCAAAACCGGTGCTGAATTATGTTGGAGCTGGATTATCAGTAGTGAGGTACAGAGTCGTTTCTGATTTAACTGTTCTTCCAAACATTTAGAAAACCTTTTAGAGATCCCAATGTGTTTACATTTTTTTAAACCCATATTTCATAAAAGTGACATGATTTGTCCTCAGATTCTTCATTTACATGCACAGATTAGGCTTTCAAGGACAAAAAGGGCCAACTCTGGGGTCCCAAGCCCCAGCTTTAGTTCTCAAAAGCTCTGAGACCCCCGGAAGACCGTTGAGCTGCTTTGAAGCTCGCTTTCATTTATCTGTGATCTTTAGAAAAATCATAGTACCTAGCTCATAAATTAGAATCAAATGGCACATTATTTTGCAAACTAAACAATACTGTGTAAAGAAATGTTATGCTGTCTCCCCGATGCCTCTGGAATAGCCCTTGATTCTCTCCTCTTATCGCCTCTCATTACGCACTTCCTCTTTGCCCGCCAGTTTCCACATTCCTATCCCCTCATCTCTTCTTCTTATCCCAGTCAGATAACTACTCTCTCACGTATGAAAACACGTATCCACTTAAACACGTGTTTTTGGGATGTATCTGTGTCTAGCCGTATGCACCACATGAATGAGGATGAAAATGACTTTAAATCTCTATATGGCAGTGTTCAATCAATAAAACTCCAGCAGGAATTAGGTCACTTTAAATTCAGTCCCCTTTCCCTTCTAGACTCCATTTATATTCCCTGTCAGTGCTTCACATAATGGATAGCCCTGCCTGGAAAGACTTTGGTACTTTTTTATTCTGCAGGGAAAGAACACTATATTTCTCTTCCTCCTGCAATGATGGCTTTTCCCCAGCCACATTCAGGAACAATCTCTTTGTCATGGAAATGTTGCCTAAGAGAGTGGTCCTAGGCCAACTGGAGAAGAAATAACATAGATTATTCTAAAAAAGCAGATTCCTGACATTTTTGGTTCGAGGCAATTTTATGTATTTTGCACAACTGACAGGGCATCCTAGCTTTGAATAGCACTCTCAAAAACAATTTCTTTATGCCCCCAAATTGTAATGTAGCATGCCTTCTTTTTGACTTAATAGTAATTTAAGGCCAGTTTACTCAGTCCGTCAGGCATTGTTTTTCTCCATATTTCTTCTTTCTTTAGAACGTGTACATTCTCAAAAACTGCAAATTATTCATGTCCTACCCACTTCTACCCGTATGACCTTGGGCAGATTACTTAATTTCTCCAGGCCTTGGTTTCTTCATCTGGGGCTAAAGTGAGGAAAATAATTATGCCAGCCTTATAAAATATTTTGAAGATGAAATGAAAAGAAATATGCTAAGTGCTTTGTATACTGCTAGGTATATGGCTAATGCTCTATAAATTGGGTAATTTTTATTATAATAATCATTATTTGTATCAATAGCTAGTTCATGCTCAATTGCTGGTTTCCCTTTGGGTGTGTGTTGTTCAGCTCTGTGGTAAACTAGTGCACTTGAGGATCACGCAGCTTGGTTTGGAGCTCGGTCTGTGGCACAGAAATGCAATGATCTCTTCCTGTAGTGCATTCTGGCTTCCTTCTATGTTTCTTTACCAAGAGGACCTTCTGGAAACTTTTATTTCATTATTTTAACTCCGTTAAATCAGTTTGTTCAAAGGGCATTCATTGAATAAGCTTGGAGTTTCGTGGCCATTAGTATAAGGAAATTTGGAATATGGTCACATTTGTTTGGTCACCTTCTGTTGCTTTTCTTTTTAAAATTGAAATTATTGATCTTATCCTCTGTACAGTCCAGTTTTTAAAGGATAGGCGAGACTGTTTCTAGCCTTACATTTTTCCTATATATGGTATCAGTCAGTTTCTACAACTAAAATCACTCTAAGGGGGCGCCTGGGTGTCTCAGTCGTTAAATGTCTGCCTTCGGCTCAGGCCATGATCCCAGGGTCCTGGGATCGAGCCCCGCATCGGGCTCCCTGCTCTGCCAGAAGCCTGCTTCTCCCTCTCCCAGTTCCCTCTTTTGCTGTCTCTCTCTCTGTCAAACAAATAAATAAAATCTTAAAAAAAAAAAAAGAGTGAAAAAGCGACATAACTATGTTCAGAAAGTAGCTGAGCTGCTGTTCAGCTGTTTATTTCTGGGTATAAAGTGAATATGACTGGTCTTGTTTTAGCTGAATCAGCTGACTTTAAAACTGAACTAAATCAATCTGATATGTTTGATCAGAGGTTGCAATCAAAAGTTTTAAAATTAGTTGATATTTCCTATGGTTGTGAAATGGATTCAGCCAAGCTATTATCTACTGAAGTCCTCTCCGACGTGAAATTCATTCAAGAGAAGATTTTGATGAAATCAGCTAGGACACGGGCAAGTCCTATTTTGGATCGAAGACACACTAAAGACTTTAGACATGGAAGCTGTAGAGATTCTCATAGTCTATGAAAATCTGGATATAATGAGATACAGGCTTCATTGCCAAAGCATAGAAGAGGAGAAAATTATCTAACTCTAGAACAAAAGAAGGATAAATCTCATTTCACAGACAAAGAGACAGGACAAGAACACGAGCTGATTGAGAGCACACCCCTGCTGGAATGGTTTGCTAACAACTATAACAAAATTTTGGTGCTACGTTGGAAATTGTCACAGATAAGTCACAGGAAGGATCTCAGGTTGTGAAAGGATTTGGTGGAATTAGAGGTTATCTTGCGGTACCAAGTAGATTTCCAGAGAATGGACTACCAAGGAGGAGAAGATGAATTTTTTGACCTTGATGACTACTAGGTAGTCGACGTGGGTCCGGCAAACGTGCCTCACCCTACAGCATCCAACCCAAGAAGCATACCTGTGGTGGAATCCAAACAGATCCCTGCCTTAAAATTGGGACATTTCCAGAACTTAATCCATGAGCACTGGATATTGAAAAGAAAACCGAAACAACACCAGACCCAATCCTGCACTTTGATTTGTGATGGTGTCAGTGCAACAGCCTAGAACTAAGTTCCTAAAATGCCCCTTTGGACTAATTTAGAAAAGAATCCCAGTTTTTACTTTTACTTGATGGTGAAATTGGTTGCTCTTAAGTTTTATGAAAAAAAAATGATTTTTTTAATCTTCATCCATAGAGTCAAAAATACTTTAACTACTGTAAACCTTCAAAAGTTAATAGAAATGAGATCATAAAAAAAATTTCACATCTACTTTCCCTAGTTCCATTTTTCCTCTTGCCAGTATAACCTGCTTGTATCTGCTATCAAATCAGTCATCACTCTTCTAATTAAGAACCTTGGAAACTCCCATTGAATTCAGAATAAATCTGTCTCCTTAATCTGGTATGTCCTCCACAGTCACAGATTCAACCCTTCTTCCTAGATCAGCCTTCTCCCTATATTGTCAAATCATTGATCCAGGATTATTTATCGGACCATACCCCAGACACTTCCCCCAGCCCAAAGACCTTTTCCTCAGCTTCCTTGGCCTCCCTTAAATATCAGTTGAGATTTTCCATCCTGGATTGTTTTCTTGATTTCCTTTCATTCCTAATTAGAATAAGTTGCCCCCAAATTTCCATGGCATCTTGAACTTCTTCTATTATGGAAGGGTCTGTTTTGTATTATTCATACAATTCCTTTATCCTTGAACTGTGAGATCCTGAAGGACAAAGTCTGTTATTTTCTTTGAATACCATCTCTCCTACCATCACCATCAGACTTTGTCACACAGTGTTTGACACTTAATAGGTGCTCACTAAAGCGTGTTAAATTAAGTTGTCTGGGTAAACACATACACAGAATTTCTACTAATTGTAAGATGTATAAGGTTACAAATCTAAGGGAAACTGGAAAGGTCAAAAATGTAGAGAAGCACTCCTGGGTATAACAGTTGATTTTTTAAAAACTTTCCATGCTTTTGACAATATTCATAGACTTTATCATGGACCTTTGTGTCTGACACACTGTACCAAGTTCTGTAAGTCTACAGCCCAAAAGACCTTGTGATCTATTTGGTCTTATGTTCATACACATAAGATAAATTTCATTACCTTGTCCTAACTTAGTGCCCTGTACCCCCTCTTGACCTAACTGGGCTGACTTACCTATTTTGTGACAAGCACTAGCCACACAAGCTCAAAACCACTGATTTCTTAGCCCTGATTTTTTTTTCTCACGCTCAAAACCCCCTCTCCCATCCAATAGGCTCTTTATTTCCTAACATGTTTTGAGATTTTACCAGTTCCCAAAAGTACACTAAGAATTTTGCATGCATTATTATTTAATTCTCATCACAGCTCGGTAAAGTGGGCACATCCCCATTTCTTTAGATGGAAAAAGTTGAGGCTCAGAGAGCCTAAGTGATTTGCAGGAGGGTCCTACAGTCATTTGAAGAAACACTCAAAGGCTTTCTCATTGGTACCCTTCAAGTATTTCTGACATACCATCCTGTATTGTTATTAGGAAAACACACTGGTCTATACAGGGTTGAGGGTTTTCATGGTAATTTTGAGAAGAAAATGCAATTGAGATGTCTAATAATAGCTTTGCAAATTAACATGTATATAAGCACACATTTAACTAAGATACACACATTTAGTTAGGTTTTATTGGGGTACAGTGGGTGGCTCAGTCGGTTAAGTGACTGCCTTCAGCTCAGGTCATGATCCCAGGGTCCTGGGATCGAGCCCCACATCGGGTTCCCTGCTCAGTGCTGAACCTGCTTCTCCCTCTCTTCCCCACTCGTGCTCTCTCTTTCTCTCGCTATCTGTCACTATCTCTGTCTCTCTTGCTCTCAAATAAATAAAATCTTAAAAAAATAATTAGGTTTTATGCATTCATTTTTACAGAGTGTTAAGCACTTTGAGGACCTTGAAGAAGATCTTATCTTCCATTGAATTAGAAAATCTGTAGAGAAAAAAGTTTCCAAGGACTTGTGGCAAATGGTCTGGGTTATGCGATGACTATTCTTAGTGGTGTGGGAATTCAGAGAAGAGGAAGAGTCAGTGAGGACTGAGCTGGGAGGGGGAGGTTTCTTGTCACACTCAGCACTTCAGTTCTTCTTTAGCTTGGATAAGAAGAGGGGAGTATATGCTGTGTTCAGCTAAGAAAGAGAAACAAGCAAGAGCAGGTGGTTGTGGAAGATGGCGGCGAAGAAGAGGTCGGAGCAGGGATAGGTCAGAGACGAAAGTCCCTGTAGAGAATTATGTGGAGCAGGTTATGGGGAACATAATGCAGAGGGTAATAAAACTCAAAAAGGATAGTTAAATTCGCTATAGAAGGGAATATGGAAACATACAAGTTTTTAAAGCAAGTAAGAGACTGAACTAAGGAAGCTAAGAAATTTTAAATTTGTATTCAAAAAATCACACATGATAAGCACTCGTCTGCACTTCGCTACCTACGCTATTTCAGCCTCCTCTGTATTTTGAAAACTTATATTGCTTTAACTTTTGAACCATGCAAACATGTTTTTAAAAATGAATGTCAAAGGCATACTACCAGAGTTGTTAGTCTCCTTAAGTTAGTTAATTTAATATTTTAACACATTTTAACCTATTTACATGGTTCAAAAGTCAATGGTAAGCAAAGCATTTGTTACAAAGGTACTGGACATGAATAGACAATGCATTACGTGAGAATGTCAAAGGGGGAAAAGTCATCAGGCTCATGCATGTGTCTTTATCTCTTAAAATATACTCTGAAGATCTTTCCATATCAGAGCACAGAGGGTGTCCTCATTTCTTTTTTTGTATCTGTGTAGCATTCCATTGTGTGACCATGAAGAGTGGGTCATCCAGGGGCGCCTGGGTGGCTCAGTTGGTTAAGCGACTGCCTTCGGCTCAGGTCATGATCCTGGAGTCCTGGGATCAAGTCCCGCATCGGACTCCCTGCTCAGCGGGGAGTCTGCTTCTCCCTCTGATCCTCCCCCTCTCATGCTCTCTGTCTCCCATTCTCTCTCTCAGATAAATAAATAAAAAATCTTTAAAAAAAAAAAAGTGGGTCATCTGAGTGTGGGTGTAGCAGTGTTCTCAGGCCCCAGAGTCTCCTCCATGGGGGTTGTACGGTTCTCTGCTCACCTCAGTGGTCCCTGAAGAGGCAGTGTGACAGTAATCGCCGTAGCATTAGGACTGGATTTAAGCTCTGTTTTCTCACAAAATTCAGGCAGCTTGCTATGAACCAGGGTTCTGAAAAACATCACTAAAATTTATTTTCTTTACAGTGCTTTCATATTTTTGTTCATCAAAAGTGAAATACCAAATAGCACGTGTTCTGTGGACGCCACGCCATTAATGACGGATCATGTGAGTAGAGTATGAGAAACAATATGGTTGAAACATAAAATTAAGATAAAAGGAAAATGCATAGGTTTGAAATACAGATGAGAAGGTAGTTCTTTTTTTTTTTCTTTTTTCATTCAGGGCCATCGACAATATGTTTGCATATTTATTATAGTTAGGTCTACATAGCAACCAGTCAAGACTGCCACAGAAAAGCTTCTCAGCAAACGCAAAGGTCTATTTATATCTATTAATGGTAGATCCCAACTAGAAGATGTATATACGACCCCCTATTTTGGAATGGCTTAAGGATTTCTGCAATGGGAGGATCCTAAGTACTGAAGAGGAATATGAAAGTTACTTTAGAAATAGGGAGGAGGCAGGTCTTAAAGTAGGCCTGGGAAGAGCAGTGGGGAATAGCTCAGAGGCAGCCAATGAAAGGAAAAATCAAATCATATGAAAGGAGGAGTAGGACTTAGAGTTTTTTCCTTTTTCTCTTTTGCCACATCCTGTTCCACTCAAAGGTAAAGACAAGAAATATGTAGGAAGTTGCTGTTTGACCTTGAAGAACCTTAATTAGTCTGGCGTAGCAAATCTAGATTAAACAGGGAAAACCTATAAGAGATCTGACAAAGCACAAGGCCCAGTGGCTATATATACAAAAGTGATTTCAGGGCCAGCTCCCATGACCAGGAGCCCAGACTCCAGTCCTTCCTGTTTCAAGTCTCTCTTCTATCTGCTGTGGGCCCAGTGCTATCCAGCTGCCCTGGGCAACCAGAGCCCTACACCCCGACAGACAGATGCATTGCCTCCCCGGAAGGTGCTGCTTCTACTCCTTACTTCAAAACTAACCTTTTCTTCTCCCTTTTTTCTTCCCCTCTCAAAACCCTTGTCAAATAAAGTGACTGAAACCTTAGTTAAATTGACACTAAAGTTAATAATTAGCTTAAGGATAAGAGAAAAGAGATTTATTAACCCATAGACATCTCTAATCCAGAAAATGTTGCAGAGAGAGAATGGAGGAATTGGGACAGAGTGAACATGTCCAATATTCCTTGCCTCCCCCAGGGATTCAGATACCTCCTGACCAACCACCCTTCATACCAAGGGAGAGAAAAAGAAAAATGCAACTCGGAAAAAGATACATAATAGGTTAACCACCTTGGATTTTTCTAGGCACGTTGGAAGGATATAAGCAAACCAAGTGTAAAGATACATAAACAGCGTGACTGGGTATTATGCAACCATACATTATGAGCTCCTCGTCATTGAAAGAAAGCATTATTGCTAAACTTGACTTAACACATGACAAAGAATTCAAATCTAGTTCCTTATCTCTTACAAAGGCATTAGGAGTATCACGTTAAAGAAATTTCAGCTAAAAGACAAAGATGATTACATTCAATATTAGAAATATAAATTGGCTTATAATTTTTCCTGACTTAGAATATCAACCTAAAAAAAGAATATTAACCTAATCATGAACCATGGCTGGAAATGTTTTATTAACTAATTCAGTTAAAGAAAACGAAATTTAAAAAGTACCTATCAATCTTAAGTATTCCATAGAAGAGTCTGAGTTTTCCTTGGTTCTAATTTTTTTTTTACAGATTATTAAAATATGCAGATGAAACACAAGCATTGCTAACTTCTGTTACTTTTGATAGGTGTATCAAAATAGCCATATATTAAACTGAAAAAATTTAAACAGAGAAGTCGCCAACTGCCCAACTTTTCTGAATGGAAGAGGAATAGAATCCGAAACATTTGAGTCTGGAGATATGCACAGAATCAGATTGCATAGTGTCATGTGCTCATATTTTAAAGTATGTTTGAGAAAGAAGAGAAAAACATGGAAAATCTTCTTGTCACCATGGTCATTATCAACTGAATGCTGTTTTTGTCTTGGTTTGTGCCAATATTTTCAATAGGTGATCAACAACACTCAAGATTCCTGCCCTGATTATTCCTGGGTGGATAAACTTTCCACAGTACAACAGCGCACAGTGTAAGAAGAGTTTCTGTTATTCTCTTTCATATTTGGTTAAAGCAAGGATTACCGGAGTGAAGTGATGCTCATCTAAGTGCAAGAAGCAAATGGTAACATAAGCTTTGACTCTCATAGTTCCATGGTGGACAGACTTTCTTGTGCCCTGCTGGATTTTTAGGTACAGAGGTCCGCGATCTCAGTGTTTCCAGAAATTTCTAAGTCACTCCAGTATCTCTAGCCAATAAGTAGCTGACAAAAGCATCATTTTGCAACACTTTTGATCCTGAAGTAAAAGCGGTAATACCGGCCACAGCATATAATGGCCTCCACTGGAAGTCCGTACATTCATGTGTTAGACAATTTTATAATCTCAAGATATTCATTTTCAAATATAGTAGAATATTTTGGGTCCATGTAGTTATACCCCTCACTGTCATAGAGACTGAGAGAGTTTGGCTCACCAGCAGTCCTTATATTTTCAAGGTTCTTGTGGGATGTTTTTGGATTAGCAGAGAAATATGATAATACGTAAGTGGATAGCTTGCATTTTACAATTGATGACTGTTTGGGACTTTTATGTTGTGGCACACATAAGCACTTCAAGAATATAAAGCATTTCCTCTGTTAGTATATACACTAACCTCACAGTGGGAAAGAGGCTATGCCTGGTGCATAATAAATGTTCAATAAATATTTGAGTCAATTGAATGAAAGATTGAGCTCACAAACAAGCTTTGGAAGATAAATATGTTGCTGTTTTTGCTTCAGAGTAAAACAGATCTCTCAAAAAAAAATTTTTTTTTCACAAAGCTTCTCCCTTCTAAGGGAATATTTGTTAAGAAAAACATTTTTGATTGTCTCATGATTAGCCAGACCTGGTCTATTGGTCGGTCTGTGTCTGGGACACCCCTTTCAGGACGATGGAGTCCGTTCTTCCCCATGACACAGGGATTTCCATTGTGGATAGAGCTGATTGCCAGGTTGGCCTTGTGAGTTCCTATTAAAATAGACTTTAAGAATTTATTTTTAAGCTTGGAAAGAAATTTTGTTTGTTTGTTTTATGTTAAAGATTTTATTTATTTATTTGTCAGAGAGAGAGAGAAAGTACAAGCAGGGGGAGTGGTAGGCAGAGGAAGAGGCAGACTCCCCACTGAGCAGGGAGCCCGATGTGGGACTCGATCCCAAGACCCTGGGATCATGACCTGAGCTGAAGGGAGTCACTTAACTGACTGAGCCACCCAGGCGTCCCTGTTTGGGGTTTTTTTGTTGGTTTTTGCCTAAAACTCTTTCCTGTTTCATGCCATTGCCCTTTGTATTAAGTTAAAGGGACTGTTCCAAAATATTAATATCTCTCCCTAAAATTATTGGGAACACTTACCTTATGCAAAGTCTGAGGAGTCACCTTGACTCTAGTGCTTAAGACGAAATATTTTCTTTTTACAATAGGAAGTGTTTTACCTGAAATATCCAAATTAATTAAGTCAGCACTTCTTGACCACACCCTAGTCAATGAAGGCATAGGCAAGTCCAGGGATTTCGATAGTTGTTTTGAACAAGCATGCATTTAGTACTTTGTCTCTCCTAGCCCTGTGCTGGATATTACTGAGTGTTTAAAAAAGGAGCAAAGGACATGGTGTCCCTCCACAAATAGTTCATATTTAGGGAGCCAAGTCTATTATGCCGACAGTATAATGATAGCAATAGTCACATCTATGTAATGACAATTCATAATGATAATCCATTACAATTTCTGTAAGTCGTATATTTCCAAAACTAGGCAGTAGGGGGCAAAAGTTGCACTTTTAGTTCTGATGCCACTCTGACCCTGCAGGTATTTCTTTGACTTTTGACAGTCACAGAGCTTGAGATAGATGTGTGATTTCCTCATAACTGCCTGTGATTTACACTTTGAAGCATGCTTAAGCTATGATTCCATTTGTGTGTTTGTCAGAAATATTGCTGTGGGCCAAGATTAACAGTGATATATTTGTTTTTTAAGGGGCTGCAGTCTTGCAGTGATATCTGGAATACTCTATGGGTCTACATTTGTGCCCATCATTTATATCAAGGACCACAGCAAAAAAAATGACAGCGTATACGCAGGGGCAAGCCAGTATGGTAAGAGTAAAACATTATTTTACTTTATAAATAAATTTAATACCTGTTTTTCTACTTAAGAATATAAAAAAAAAAAAGGAATGTGATCACAGTAAATCCTGGTACATAGATTTGATCTTATTTTTCATTGTAAGTGGTGAATTAGAAAACCACTGAAGACTAAAAGTAATAAAGGACCGTTTGAGTCTTTTCATATGATCATCAAAATACAAATATAATCAACTTTATTCTAGTCAGGGTTTATATAGGCTACTTAGATCTGAACACATAGTTCCTGGCTTTACAGTAAGATTTGGAGATTATTTTCCAGTTAGATAATCTCTGAGAAAATATGTATTCTTCTGCTCTTTTAAAAAAAGCTAAAGTGCAGTACATATCACTGTCAAATCAAGTAAAGGTCAAAGTATAACCTTCCTAAAGGTCAAAGTATAGCCTAGTCAGAGGATATTGTTTTTAAAGCATAGAGTACTGCATTGAAAAGCCCAACATAATGCTCCCAGATTATCTCAGTTTCTAGTGATAGATTGAGTCTATCTGGTATAAACTCAACACTCCGTGCAATCGCCCTTGTACAGGCTCATCAGGAGATGAAAGAGGGTCTACTTCAGGGGTCCTATCATTTTGTTGAAGCATGGCTTCCACCCATGAACTCATAGAAGAATGAGATCATAGGTAATAAAGTTCTAAATTGGATGATACAGAAAATTAATGTGACCTCCCTTATGTTCCAATAAGGGAGAAATTTGGAAGGCAGAAGTCATGAGGGAGAGATTGATGACAAAACTGGGATTTGAAAGACTTTGAGTGGATAGACTGCATAGACACCATTGTTTCTTCCTCCCTTTTTATATTCAGTCCAATTAGCATTCAAACCTTTTACTAACTTCTATCTTTTTTTAAAGATTTTCTACAAATACTTTTTGTGTTTTTATTGTTTTCCTCTGTAAAGGATAAGAACCAATAAAAACAGAATAACATAGGATAAATTAAAAGACAAGGAAAAACAAGAGTGAAAAAATAAAATGGAACCAGGAATGAGTCTAAAAATTATAACATATTTGTACACTTGCTAGAAATGAGCCATAAATTTGGCTCTAAGATTTCTTATAGGCACAAGGGAAATCAAATCAGTCCCACAATTCAGTGAACACAAGATAAAAAGAACTAATCATCCAGGAGTACGGTTGTTCTTGGTCCTGGGCTATAATAAATAATGCCAACAATCTCTTCACATAAATAGTACAATCAATTCTTAGAGACCTTTCTTATGACAACTTTAATGCCATCTAATAGGAACACATTTTATTCCACTTTATTAAAAAATAATTGTAGGGAGATGCAGTTTTTTATTTCGTTTATTTAACAAACACATAAGTATTACATGCCCTGTGCTAGACACTATTCTAAGCACATTTCAATAATAACTCAGTTGACCTTCATAGCAACCTTATTAGTTAGATACCATTATCATCCTTGTTTTACAGTTGAGAAAATTAAGACTGTGAGAGATCAGGTAATTGGCCCAAGTCTCAAAGTTAGCAAGTAGTGGATTGCAGATCCCACCAGATGGTCTGTGCTTTTATTAACTATGCTGTGCTGTCCCTTGTGGTAGTTCGTACATGTGTTGCTCTTATATGATCCAGAAGTAGGGTTTAAGATTTTTAGAAGAATAGACACACTCGTTGACCTTCAAGCTTTTCTCCTTAAACATGACCACACTCAACCTTTGTCAAAATTTTAGTTGAGAGAAACACTGAGTCCAATGTGACCTTCCCAGCCAAGAACCTGTGGGATACCCATCTGTATGACTAAAGGACGACCTGTATAAACAGTCAATGGGGTTGGGGTTTCTCAGATATCGGACCATCATCATGTGTCGTTAACTCCCCCCATGTAATGAGGCCTATAGTAAACAACTAAATAAAGCCCTCTTTGAGATAACTTCCTGAATATCCTTCCATGTAGCTGTCATCTGCAACAGAGATGCTGGTCTCCACATAAAATCAGCACTCCCCCATATTTTTCACATCATCCCCACTACAGTCTACTTGGAGATTTGCTACAATTGCCATTAGTAAAATTAATTCTGAAGCCTATTCTTAAAAACAAGATCATATTCACGTAATATTTAGTTTCTTATTTATCTTTCCAAGATAATCAGAAAAACCAGCCTTTTAGATCTGATTATGGTAACTAATTTACTACTTAATATTTCTAAGTTTTAAATATGTTAATTAAAAGTCTGTATAAACAGCATGTAGAAAACTAGGATGATAAAATATAATGGTTCCTTTACTTTTGAGATTAATTTTGGTGAGTTTGTTTTATTTTTAGAACCTAAATATATTTGAAATGAATAAAAGGATACATTTGAGAGTTTTATGATCTGTATTTTCAGATTTAGACTACGTTTTTGCACACTTCAGTGGCATCTTTTTTACAAGCACAGTCTATTTTCTGGCCTACTGTATAGCCATGAAAAATAACCTTAAGTTATACCCTGAAGCAGTCTTGCCAGGTAAGAATATTTACTACAGAAAATCTTCTTACTCTGTGAAGGTATTCTCTACTCACTTAGCTTGAATAATCATCTTCTGGAAACCAAGCCATCCTCTGTGTCTGTGTGTATGTTCATTCCCTATTGCTTTGGCCCAACTCACCACTAAATATGAAAGATTTAAAATCCATGAAACTTGATATGAAATGCCAGTCATTACAGAACCTGAAACTTGAACAGTGAATCTAAGATGATTTCCTGTGCCAAAATACATTGTATATTGACCATCAGACTTTATTATTTCTTCTTCATTATCTAAGGATGCTTATTAAAAGTCAGAGTCAATAGAACTTTGTAGTTACTTAGGTAAACAAACATTTTCTCTGGAAAATAAGGAGAAATTGTTTTAGAGTTTGAAAAGAGTATATGATAAATGCACATGCTTTGGACTTAATCCATTCGGCACTGGTGGTGAAAAATACATATAATTTCTCACTTATTTAGGAGTTTGCCATAAAGCAACTTGGTATATAAGTCCACAAGTAAAAAATTTTTAAGAACAAAATAAAGCATATATCAGAGATTCATTTTGAATACCTGATTCATTTAGGTCAAAGTATGCCCCTTTATACCATTATAAAAAATGATAGGGTATTTATCGAACACCTAGCTAAAGTATCCTGAAAATTTTATCTGGTATTTTCATTCAAATTCTAGGAGCTTTTTTTTTTTTTTTCCCCTTAGCTATAAGCACTCTTCTGAATTTCACATATTTTTATGTTGAAAGTTTAAAGTAAATGGTGTTCACAGAGCATGCCCAGATCCAGTATCTTCCCTAGGTCCCTCTCCACTACCCAATCTTTACATCACCTACAACTTTGGGTATTTTATTTAATGTCAATAAAATGAAAGGTTTGATAATTATACCCACAGGAGTCAAGAACAAAAAAAATGACTTGGTTTCCAAAATGATCATAAAACGATGTTGGCCAAATATGTCGATGGGAATGCATTGATATGAGCACTTTAATATTCCTACTTTATTTGGAGTGGATTTTTCAGGAGAGGAACGTGAGTTGTAAGTGTCCGCTGTTTGCGTGTGTTTCAGGATTCCTGTCAGGAGTTCTTTGGGCAATAGCCACCTGCTGTTGGTTCATAGCTAATCATGCTCTCAGTGCTGTGGTCAGTTTTCCAATAATCACTGCTGTAAGTAGCTGAATGTTTTTCCAAATTTTTGTTTTTCAAATGTAAATCTGATTTTTCTGAAGCATTCTTAGTGAATCACTGGGGACTGTCATGGAGTGCGATTTTTTAGGAGTACAATTTGTGTAACAGATTCACGTAGCTTCACCAACATCCTCTCACCTCATGTCCCTGATTGCTAAGGGAACATCACTAGCCTCGTTTAAGCAGGTCTGTTCATCTTTGATATCCTTGCAGTTTTTGTCTGGTCATTTTACCTAATGTCATTTTGGATACATTGTAATTTGCTGTTTATATATAACATACTTATCTCTGTAGAACATTTACAAATTAAAAATGCTTTTGAGTATATTCTGACAACCTTGTGAGACAGAAAGTACTTCAGACTCCTCATATGGTACTTTGGTATTTTTAAAGGCTTTCAGGAAGTCCTAAAGCAAACTGTTGTCTCTGGATAAGTTATGTGATTAAACCTTAAGTTTTGCTTTGTGCTTACAAAAGGGAGTAATACAATGGGCTAGCTAATTCTTTGTAACTCGTAACATATTATTTCCTCAGAAGAGACCAGTTATTTTCTAGTACTACATTCTTAATAGAATGTATCATATGGGGCCCTTTACAGGGGACATTGAGTAACAATAAATAATATTCCTCAAAAAAAATTACAGTAGACAGAGATTTGGTTTTTCTGTCACTGTTTCTTGTATTAAATTATGGTAAAGACTTAGGATAAAACATTAAATCTTAATTCCGTGGAAATAAATTGCTGAGGTAGGTGAGGTATGGGCAGACGGTCGATGGGAGTAATCACTATGGCTCTTGGAAACTTGCCTGTCAGAAGGATTATTCTTGAACCACTGTGATATAAGCAAAGTCTTCTCACCCACCAGGTATAGCTAGCTTCCTCTGGTGCTTGGGGGATTTTTACCTGGGAAAAACAGGTGTTTCTGGGACTTGAGGGAATTGGGCAAAATTGCTACTAGATTCTTGCTTGGTGTCACCTTTGTTACTCTAGTCAAAACAACCTTTTCCACATACAGAAAAGATTCAGTCTTTTCCTCAAGGATCTTACATTCATCTTTATTTCTTGGAAGAACTGGATTTTTTTTAACATTAGCTTTTTTCATGGAAAACTTCAAACATACCCATCACCCAGCTTCAACAATTATAAATATGATCAATTTTATTTTATCAAAAGAGCAGTTTTATAAAAAAAATTCTAGTAGCACTGTTCTTCCCAGGTACCTATATTTCCACTGTTATATGCCCACTGGTAACTAGACTGTGAAATCCTTGAAAGCAGCATCTATAGTTTATTAGCAAATAACATTTAATTAAAAAGGAAAGAGAAAGAGAGCAGGGAAGGATGGAAGGAAGGGAGGGAGGGAGGGAGGGAGGGAGGAAGGGAGGGAGGAAAAAGAGAAGGGGAGAGAAAGGGAGGAGAGATGGGAGTGGATGGGAGAGGAAGGAAAGAGAGTGGGGAGGGAGGGAAGAAAAGAAAACTGAAGAAAAAACCCATGTAGCAGGAGCAAGGGCTTGTTACCTCTGCTCCATGTCTTCACTGATAAATCTAAAAGCTGAATCATTTTATCCAGAAGTTCAGCTTCTCAGCATAGCTCAAGCTCACCTTGTTTTCAAAGGCTGATTTACAAATATGTAATTTATATTCACTTTACGAAAGGAAAATATGCAATCCCAATTGCCAAAACAGCTATGTCTCTTATCTAAGATGTCCTTCCTATTTGGCTCTCCGTTGCCTGAATCAAAGAGTATGTACACACTTTGACTTATGCTTGCGTTACTTTTGGCAAAGCACCACTTCCTATAACCACATTACTCCTGGCAATAACCCTTAGACCATGTCTAAACTAATATTTAGGAAATCATCAGCCAAAAGCCTCAAAGGTCAGTGATACCTTTTGGCATTGTTTTCTATCATGTTCTCTGAAGGGAAATAAATTTCCAGATTAGAGAGGATAAAATTCTTGAGTGATTGGCCTGATAACATTAATATTATATCCCCTTTTTCTGTTGTTTCCTTTCATCCTGTCCAATGTCAGTGTGGAATTGCCTAAAGGACCCAGATGCTTCTTGTTTGGTTTGGATTTTGAGGCTTAGGACGTTACGTCATTGATAAAAGACAGTTCCTTTGACCTATTTCTCTGGCGCTTTTGATGTTGAGTTTTCCAGACACTGATAAACAGAGAGTAATATATTTTTATTGCTTTGCTTACATGCCTGGAGTGGAGTCAAACTTTGTTGACCCAGTCATGTAGACAGTTGGAGTAGTGGAGGGGAAAAAACATGTTGGAATTGTTTATGAGAAACTCCTCCAGAGTTTGTGCAGGGCTTGAAAAGGAATCATAAAAATGCTGATACAATACACCTTCTCCACAAACACCATGATTAATCCAAATTCCAATTTTTTTCCTTCTCAGCTAAAAAATGTTAATAAACTTAAATAGCTTCAAGTTTCAAACTACAAAATCATCCTTTCTTTCCACCTCATGTCTTCTCCTTTCCCTTTCCTAGATTATTTCATTCCTGTCTGAATAAACCTATTGTTTATTTTTCCTTACATGCTTTTCTATCTTCCTATAATACTGTCGTTAGCATCCATTGAAGTTTAATGTTAGACATAGTTCATCTTGAGATTGCCTCATGCTGAAAAAAGTTATAAATTATTACCACACTTTCAGGGCGCCTGGGTGGCTCAGTCGGTTAAGCGTCTGCCTTCAGTTCAAGTCATGATCCCAGAGTTTTAGGATCAAGCCCTGCTCCAGGTTCCCTGCTTGGCCAGGATTCCACTTCTCCCTCTCCCTCTGCAGCTCCCCCTGCTTGTGCATGCTCTCTCTCTCTCTCTCAATAAATAAAATCTTAAAAAAAAATTATTCTTACACTTCCTCCTATTAATCCCATTTCTAGTATCCTAAGTTCATTAGAAAAAAATAAACCACTTGCTTATTAAAATTTTATTATAAGTAGATCACATTTATTAAAGTAGATCACATAATAGTATAGCATCGTCAATGTAATAAATATGAAAATCATAAAGAAACAAAAAATCCTCATTTTTTACCAAGTGCTACCTTAGTTTAATGTTGAGTTAGGGTTGAGATTATGAATAGTTTTCCCTGACAATACTGTTATACTGTTTTTACAGTAGAAGGTTATTCAGTGAAAGAATTAGGGCAGCTCTCCAATATACTATATTTATGTAGAGTACAAGTCACAGAAAAAATAACCAATTTAATAGTTGTTGTTTTTTTTTTATTCAAGGGCCCAGGATTTATAGCTGCAATGTGGGGTGTCTTCATGTTTAAGGAAATACAGGTATGTACAAGAAAGGGCGATTTAGAAAGCAGGTATAGAGCCAGGTAAGAAAGGTATTTCATACTATGTTTGTGTCATTTTCTGAAAACTGTATGTGACCCCTAAGCCCAGGGCAGAAAACACATGAATGGATTTGACAAACTCAGATGTTCAAAATGTTATCATCCCTAACAAGGAAAGAAAATACTAAAGATATGATAATTATTATGAAACATGTTTCTCTCCACCCCAGCCCCCAGTGGGAAAATGCTTTAGTTGACTTTTTTTTCCCTTAAGAGATTTTGGTTACATAATCCACTAAAATATGATAGAGGGAAATTTTATTTAATGTAAAATATGATAGATAAACAAGATGGAAGACTTTTTTATCCTAAAGATTAAAATATCCCTGAGGCAAATGGAATTTGAGAATAGATTTTTCTGTCGGTTCTTATGCCTCCCAAAGGCCTCCACATCAAACCAGCAATTTTATAGGAAAATAGTATGGTAGCAGGTGACTACTACCACTTCCCTTTCAAGTGTAAATGATAGTGATTTAAAACTGCATTTATTAAATAGCTGTAGGATGTGTGTGTGTGTTTTCATTAAAAAACATGTTTTAGGGGCACCTGGCTGAGCGTGGGACTCTTGATCTCGGGGTTGTGAGTTCTAGGTTGGGTATAGAGATTGCTTAAAAACAAAATATTTTTAAAACACTTTTTATTTGTTTTAGAATTTTTCCTATTTACCTTTATTTGAGGAATAATGTGAATAGTATTTTGTAATAGTTTTTACTAAAAATATACATAAATCAAAGACACTCTGTCAAGGTATCATAGATTTAATACTTGCTGTCTTCATATGCAGCTGCAATAACAAATAATTCCTGGTTCTAAAAAGATCTGATGTTCCTAATCTCTGGCAACCAAAAAGCAAACTGTGTACTTAGATAATCCTTAAAATGATTATCCAATTTTAGATTTAAAATATCATTTTATTTATTCTAAGTGAAATGTTTTGATTTAGAAAGCCATAATTTGATAATACTGGATTCTCAAATTTAAAAAATAATAAATTTGTTTAGGAGATATGCACCAAGATCTTAATTTTTGTACTTTTTAAAATACCCAAGACAACTGAAATTGCTTCCATACACATTTCTCATTTATTTTAGTCAGGGTTGCTTTCCACAAAAAATATTTCTATGTCTAAAGCATGCCGTAATCTCTTTGCAAATATTTCATCTCCCTCCTAAAGGATAATGATTGCTATTTAAGAATTGGGTATTTATTATCCAGTATAACATCCTGAAGCCTTAGAAAATCACAAGTGAGCATAGCTTATTTGCAGTTAGAGGTAAAAGGAAGCACAAATGAAGAATAGATTTAATGTAAAGGATCTGGAAAATTATTTTAGTCACTACTACTTTAATAATGATACGAACTTAAAAGCCCTCTTCCCTAGTTATAAGAACTTGAGAGAGAGAACCCTTAGCCATTGAGCCTAGTGATAATTCCTGAGTCCTCTAAAATGATACTAAAAGACATTCAAAGAAAGCTTTTTTTAAAAGACACCTTTAAAAAGATAGCTAAGATCAAATAGAGAAGAATTTTTTTTTAAATAATAAGCCATGACCACGTAGGGCTTAATTCAGGAGTGCCAGGAAAGTTCATAATATGCAAATTAATCAGGGTTATATAATATTAGGTAATCAGAGAAAAACTATGTGATAATATATATTCAAAAGACATGTGCTGAAATTAAAAACCAGTTTTGTTTTGTTTTTTTTATTTGAGAGAGAGAGCACAAGCAAAGGGGGAGGGATAGAGGCAGGGGGAGAAGCAGACTCCCCGCTGAACAGGGAGACCGATGCAGGACTCCATCCCAGGACCCTGGGATCATGACCTGAGCTGAAGGTAGATGCTTAACTGACTGAGCCACCCAGGTGCCCTAAAAACCAGTTTTTAATTAAGAGAAAACCTCTTAGAAGTGCTACAAATAGGAGAAAGCAGTCTATCAAAAAACAATAGCAAATACATAGTTAAAGTGAAAACTAAAATTCTCTCAATTATCCCTCAATAAAAGAAAAAAGAAAAAAAAGGAGTTCTCTGTAAGTTGAAAGAGATTTCTCCATCACTGTTATTATTCAGTATTTTCTGGAGATCCTAGCCAGTGTGGTAAAACAAAATTAAGAAAGAGAAATAGATGTAGGAAAGAAAATGAGAAAACTGTCATTTGCATGTAACATTATCTTCTTTAAAAATCTAAGTGAGGGGCGCCTGGGTGGCTCCTTCGTTAAGCATCTGCCTTCGGCTCACATCATGATCCCAGGGTCCTGGGATCGAGCCCCGCATCGGGCTCCCTGCTCGGTGGGAAGCCTGCTTCTCCCTCTCCCACTCCCCCCTGCTTGTGTTCGTTCTCTCGCTGTGTCTCTCTCTGTCAAAATAAATAAATAAAATCTTTAAAAAAATTAAAAAATAAAAAAATCTGAGTGTATCAGCTGAAAATCTTGAGATCCAATAAGGTCATTTGGTAAGCTGCCAAAATATAGGATAAATATAAAATCAATAGCTTTCTAATATGACACCAATAACCAATTAAAAAGAGGAAAATAGGGTTACCTGTATGGCTCAGTCGGTTAAGCGTCTGGCTCTTGATTTCAGCTCAAGTCACAATCTCAGGGTCCTGGGATGGAGCCCCACGTGGGGCTCTGCATTAAGTGGCCGGGATTCTGCACTCTGCTTGAGGATTCTGTCTCCCTCTCCCTCTGCCCCTCCCCTTTCTCGTGCTCTCTCTCTCTCAAATAAATAAATCTTAAAAAAAAAAAAAAAAGGAAAATAAATGCTGTTAAAAACTACAAAAATTATAAAATATAAGAAAATAATCAACAAGGAATTTCTAGATTTATAAAATCATTCACTTTACCACAGAAGTTTACTATAGAACATAAGAAAATACCAGAACAAATGGGGAAACTCACCACATTCCTGACGGAGCAACTCTCCGATGTGAGTAGGCGTTTGTTTTCCAGTACATTCAGTGTGATTCCTACAGAATTCCAATGGAGTTCCATCTGGAATTTTGAGAGTGAGTTCTGAAGTTTGGCCAAGTATGTTTGTAAAAATAGAGAGAGAGAAGACCAAGCTGGAAGCAAAGAATGACTTTTATTGACCTTCTGGACTTAAAAAGAAACAATTTACAAATCTGTCTGCAAACAAAACTTAAGAAGTATCCAGTGAGACTTATCATTCAGTGCAGGTGCCTAATTGCCTCTTCACAGGTGGTTTAAAGGCAAGTTTTAAATGTTTCACATGCCAACTCGTTTAAGAAAGAGCTATCAACTAAACCCTGAAGCCAAAATCCTATTAGAATTTTTTTTAAGATTTTATTTATTTGAAAGAGAGTGAGAAGGGGGGCCACTAGCAGGGGGAGTGGGAGAGGGAGAAGCAGGCTCCCCACCAAGCAGGGAGCCCGACGCCGCACTCGATCCGAGGACCCTGGGATCGTGACCTGAGCCAAAGGCAGACGCTTAACCGACTGAGCCACCCAGGCTCCCCTTGTCAGAATTTTTAAAAAGTATTTTTCTTAGAAACAAGATAAGACCCTAGAGGAAAACAAAAGCAAAACACGTCTTTACGACTTTTAGGTCCTATCAGTTACGTCTTGAAGCAGTACTCGAAGACACATATTTGAAAGTCTACAACCTACAGCAATAAGAATTTAATCCAAGAGCCAAGTGCTTTTTGTGCTAAAGAGTTTAATGATTTCAGTTAGTCTTAATGCCATCCGGGCACCAGTTGGAGGCTTTCCACTTCCAATACTCCTCTATGTCTGGTACCTGTTCGTCTTTGGGAAGTTTGCTTTAGAATTTTACTCTTAGCTATTTTAAGCTAGATGTACATTATTATCTTTAGAAACACACTTTAGACACAATGTCTACAGAAATACCAATGCAGGGAATTACAACCACAACAATTTGTAGGTCAGTACCTACTCCCAGATAAAAAATAAGATGATCTGTTATCTTAGTAGCTGTTTTAAAGATCCAAGTTAAAAACTTTGTGCTTTGGGAAGAATGTTAGCATGATCTTTCTTTTTTTTTTTTTTAAAGATTTTATTTATTTATTTGAGAGAGAATGAGAGAGAGAGAGCACACGAGAGGGAAGAGGGCAGAGGGAGAAGCAGACTCCCTGCCGAGCAGGGAGCCCGATGCAGGACTCGATCCCGGGACTCCAGGATCATGACCTGAGCCGAAGGCAGTCGCTTAACCAACTGAGCCACCCAGGCGCCCTAGCATTATCTTTCTAAGCGTTAATACTCACCTTTGACAAAGAGAAACTGTTGCTATTGCCCAAATACAATCGGTCTTTGTCTTTAGGAGACTAGGCAGTTTGGACAGATTCTTAACCTCAAAGGGGAAAAACGCTTCTCTCTGAGAACATCATTCTTCTGACTACATAGACAATAAAGGAGAGAGCTCAGCAAAGTAGTCATATAATTAGGTTGCATAAAGTGCTGATAATTGTCTTATTTAAGTCATTGTAGCAACTGTCTAATTCACAAAGGACATTTGGAAATCACCTGATTGTATTCATTCTTTGAGCAAATATTTGAGTGCCTACTCTTCATCAGTACTGGTATCTAGGTAAAGGTTGTAGAATTTAAAACTGACAAGATGTCAGGGAACCTTAAAGCTTGGCAGGAGAGAGAGAGTGAGTGTGTGTGTGTGTGTGTGTGTGTGTGTGTGTGTGTGTAAATAAGCTACTCTGTACTTGACAAAGCTTTGTGGTGCTTTCATTTGTGGAACTTGTAATAGAGTGACTTCTGGTAGTATTGATCCTCACAGTGAATCAGAAAATTCAGTTGGCCCCAGCCCAACTTAAAAGACCTCTCTCTGGGGCGCCTGGGTGGCTCAGATGGTTAAGCGTCTGCCTTCGGCTCAGGTCATGATCTCAGGGTCCTGGGATCGAGTCCCACATCAGGTTCCCTGCTCAGTGCAGAGCCTGCTTCTCCCTCTCCCTCTGCCACTCCCTCTGCTTGTGCTCTTCTATCTCTCTGTCAAATAAATAAATAAAATCTTTAAAAAAAAAAAAAAAGACCTCTCTCTGGTCATCAAATAGAGGTCATTTAATCCAGTTCTTCCCAATTCTTTATGAATTTGAAGAAAGAGGATATATGCTTTTTGGAATTTGGACTATGTATTAATTGGCATTAATCTTAATAAGAGATAAAAATAATATTATCGGGCGCCTGGGTGGCTCAGTTGGTTAAGCGACTGCCTTCGGCTCAGGTCATGATCCTGGAGTCCCGGGATCGAGTCCTGCATCGGGCTCCCTGCTCAGTGAGGAGCCTGCTTCTCCCTCTGACCCTCCCCCCTGTCATGTGCTCTCTCTCTCTCATTCTCTCTCTCAAATAAATAAATAAAATCTTAAAAAAAAAAGATAAAAATAATATTATATGATTTGACTGTCAGGAGATCTCAGTGTTGTTTTAGAATTTATATCTAAAGTTAGGGAGGTACTGGTCCTGTTTTACTTTGTGATGTTCAAACCTTGCCTTAGAGCATCAGGACTTATATTTAAAGGGGGACATAGACAGCGTGGCAACCGTTCAGATGGGAACAGCCAGGGAGCTTCAAAGTATTTCATATGAAACATGGTCAAAGGAGCTAAAATACTGATCCGGAAAAAAAAAAAAAAAAAAGCTTTAAGAACATAAGACAGTTACTTTTTAATGTTTGAGGGTTTATCTTGTGGGAGAGAGATTAGAATCAATCTATCTGTACCCCTGGAGATAGATAGAACTTATAGTAAATAGGGGCACCTGGGTGGCTCAGTTGGTTAAGTGTCTGCCTTCAGCTCAGGTCACAATCGCAGGGTCCTGGGATCGAGCCCCACATCAGGCTCCCTGCTCAGCGGGGAGTCTGCTTCTCCCTCTCCCCGCTTGTGCTTTTTTTCTCGTTCTGTCTCTCTCAAATAAATAAATATTTTTTTAAAAAAGGAACTTACAGTAAATAAAATCTCTCTACTTAACACAGAAAGGTACTTCTTTGTTAGGGGCACCTGAGTAGCTTAGCCAGTTAGGCGTCGGACTCTCAATTTTAGCTCAGGTCATGATCTCAGGGTTGTGCGTTGGAGCCTGGTGGTCGGTCAAGCTCTGCACTCAGTGAGGAGTCTTTTTGAGATTCTCTCCCTCTGCCCCTTCCCCCTCTCTAAAATAAATAATATATCTTAAAAAAATAAGATATTTCTTTGTTAATCAAAGATGGACTGGCTACATTGGGAAGTGGTTGTTAGTGTGTCCCATCTTTAAGACCAGTGCACCTACCCGTAGCTGGGCAAGACAAATTTAGTCTCTCTGTTTCTTCCTCACCCTTCAGATCCATCTCTCTCTCTCCATCTGCACCTTATCGTCTGTGCCCAGGAAGGCTGTAGTTGCCTCCTTCATTATCTCCTTGCATCCATCTGGACCCCTCCAATCTGTTCACCATCTGCAAGAGAAGAGTGGGTTTTATGAAATGTGAATCCCATCTTTTCACCATATCTGGCTGCCTGTTTCTTTAATGCCTTCCTATTACTTGGAAAAATAAAACCCCAAAGTCTACGTGGCCTATGAGACCCCCATAAGCTCGGGCCATAGCCCTCCAACCTGGTTTTGCTCCACTTAACTCTCAGAGCTGTGGTCACATTGACTTCCTTTCAGTCCCTGGCAAGTATCACACTTCCTCTTACAACAGAGCTTTGCACATAAAATGCCTTCTACCTGGAATCCCTACTTGTTTCCCTGCCCGATTAATTGGTACTTACAGTTAGAAGCTTAATTCCTCACCCTCCAAACCAGCCTCGCTAAGATTCCTTTGAAACACCCCTCAGAAACAATAGTGGTCATTTACTTATTAACACCCCTCTCGCTTTGTAACATTCTTTTCTGTGATGATTAACTTCTGTCTCCCATGTTACATGATTATCTCAATAAGGGCACATTTTGCTCACCATTTTAACCCCAGCGCAGGTTGATGCAAAGTGGGTGCCCACATGTATTTACTGAGGGGGTGAATTAGGAAGGTTCTAATGGGTTGTCAAGAGAATCTGGGTGATTACTTGGAGGGAGAGCAAAAGGCATACAGGTGGCTGGAGCAGATGGTTAGTAAGGTCCCTAGCAATTTTGATATCCTGTGCTTTCTGCATGTTTGATTCAAATTTTCTTAATTACACTTACCCTGTTTTATCATCCAGGGTCTGCAAAACTACCTATTGATGATATTTGCATTTTTCATCATCTTGAGTGGAGCATTATGCACTGCTTTCTCTAAACTCTAACAATACAAGACTGGCAGATGGCAGCAGTAGGTAAGAGAACCCTGCTGCAGGGCTCTGAGTGATCATGCTGAGAAGAGAGTTCATTTTCTTACAGCAAATGGATCTCAACCCGTCTTGGACTGGATAAATGATTTTTTTTTTTTCCACAAATGTGAGAATAAAGGAAAACTAAGTTTCGGTCAAATATAAAAATGGAAAATTCTTCTAATGAACTCTTTATGATGGTAGGACTTTACGGGGTGACGAAAATGTCCACCTTACAGTATTACAGCTGAGAGTGCTCCTTTTACCACAATATTGCTCGGTGTTGCATAAGCAGCAAAACAGTGTGGAGTTCATCTACACAAAGAATTTTGTGTAGATGAAAATTTCCAACATATTACCAAGTTTCCAACATATTACCCTCGTTAATGAAGAGAGGCAGAAAAATGTTGGGGAGAGAAATGGGGAGAAGACCTTACCTTATAATGGAATTAGATTCCAAAGCTATCTAGATCCTTGGCCAGAAAAAGTAAACGTCAGAGTCGGTAACTGAATATGAAAAAGGCCATTTCATTTTTTGCCCAAACTTATTTTTACTTCAAATTAATATTGCTCAACTCTACGTCACCCCCTCATCTTAGCTCAAAATGTTTTTGATTATCTCCAGATAAAATCCATCTTCAGAGAACAAAAATTTCCAACCATTGAGAATATGTGTATAATACATATACAGACATATACAGTTACACATAAATACACACATATATGTCTGTATGATTCCAAACTTGGGGGAAATTCTAGAGTTGCTATAGTGAGGGTCTAGCTTATTAGAGTAAGAATTTGCAGGGATCAAACACTTCTTTGTATGTAAAATTTATTTTTTTTTTTCTGAAATACACTTTTCTAAAATCCCTTTTTAAACTGGAAGTTTTCTTCCACTTTTAACTGGTGGTTTCCATTAGGGAAAAAAAAATAATGGACATGTTATTTTTATATATATATTCAAAAGAGACAGAATACCACTAACCCGAATGGATTTCATCTTCATTGTATGACTTTGAAGAAGTTCCTGAGCCTCCTGTATCAGATTCCTCATCTATAAAATGGACATAATGATAATGATAATGTTATTGTAAGGTTGGGATTAATTAAAATCTGTAACATGTTCATGAGTATCTGGCACTTGGCAAACATTGTATAATTCTTAACTATACTTGTTATCTACTGTTTGAGAAAGAAAATGTGTCTATAGATTGGAGAATATTTTGTAAGAGCTATGCCCTCACCACCAACCCATCTAAACAACTAATTATTATTCATTCCTCTATTTGAGTGCAATTTAAGTAATGATACTGGATTCTCTATTTCATTATTGAATTCTTTGTAACACCTTACCAAAACTCATTTTAATTTTAACCTGAAATATTATTATGTTGATAACTTTAAATAAATTGACATGACACAAAAGCTATTTTGCTAACTTAAATATATTTTCAAATTTCATATTGATAGCGTTTAATTATTCTGTAGTGGAGAATGCCAATTTATATGCAAAATTTTAAATGTGAAGTAAGGCAATTGCAGAAGAAAAATGAAAAAAAAAATCTTATTACCACTATACAGTTTCTGCTACCACACAATGCTTTTATTGTTAGTAAGAGGTAAGAGTAGTGTGCGGGGGAAAAAAACAAGCTTTTCAAAATGGTTACCATGCAGAAAACTTATTACGTAGAGGTTAGTCTAAACAGGTGATTATCAAATCTCCACTTTCCTTGCTCAATTTAAGAAGTTAACACCTGTCTCTCTAGAAGTTTTTTTGTTTTGTTTTTTAATGGGGATTTTTTATTATTATTCATTTGAGACACAGAGATAGAGAGAGAGAGACAGCATGAGCAGGGGGAGAGGCAGAGGGAGAGGGAGAAGCAGGCTCCCCGTCGAGCAGGGAGCCCGATGCGGAGCTCGATCCCAGGACCCCGGGACCATGACCTGAGCCGAAGGCAGACGCTTAACCATCTGAGCCACCCAGGCGCCCCTCTCTAGAAGTTTTGAGGCTTTGTTTTTCCTTGTCTAGTATGGTCAAATTCTTGTGTTTTAACTTTTTCTTGCTGGCTTTCTGTCTCTATTTATAGAGAAGGTACTACCTTAAGTAGGGAAGTGGTAGCCCAACTCATTGGGCTGGCATCCAGATTATGGGAATTGTTTATTATCAAAATAAAAACTCCTAATTTCTCAAAATTCCTAATGAGTTTTATGGAATTATTAAGTACAGCATTTCCCTGGAGTTACCAAATCTCCATGTATTCTTCTTGTATTCATTTATTTGTTCTTAGAATTGCTAACTACTAGACCTGTATGTATCAGTATTGGTGAGCTGAAGAACACATTGAGTTAAAAAGGCAAATTGTAGAACCATGTGCACAGTATGATACCATTTAGGTAAATTTTTAAGAATCAAAGTAATTTATATTTTTTCTATAAATACCTATATATGCAAAAAATTAGAAAAATACATATACAAAGTTCATAATGATATTTGACTCTAGTGAGGATGAATGAGATAAGAAGGGCAACACTGGGGTCAATGTAAACTTAAGCATTATCTGTAATACTCTAATTTTTATAGCAATGAATTCATATATTCTTTAATATGTGTTAAAGAGTCAATAGCAAAAGAGCTCAGGACATGTGCCTAATGTTAAAGTAATTAAGACTAGGGGCACCTGGGTGGCTCAGTCATTAAGTGTCTGCCTTCAGCTCAGGTCATGATCCAGGTCCTGGGATCGAGCCCCGCATCGGGCTCCCTGCTCAGCGAGAAGCCTGCTTCTCCATCTCGCACTCCCCCTGCTCGTGTTCCCTCTCTCTCTGTCAAATAACTAAATAAAATCTTAAAATAAATAAATAAGTAAGTAAGTAAGACTAAGTAAGGAAAATATGGGTGTATTTTATTTTCCTCTTCATTTTTTTTAGTACTTTTTAATTTCAAAGCAAGCATGCACACACACATGCACACACAAATAAAAGAGATCAAGGCAAAGTTGAGAAATTTCCCAACTTAAAAGTCCTACCGTCTAAAGATAGAATCTAGAAACTCACTTTTCTAGCCTCCATTGCAGTAGGATGTGTCGTTCCTGATTATGTAGCCTCCTCCAAATAGACAAAAGTAATCTAAAATGACAGAAAACAAATTATGGTGGCCTGAGGCATGAGGGTTAACTACAAAGAGTATAGGGAACTTTATGGGTTGCTGGAAGAGTTCTGTATCTAGGTTGTAGTGGTGATTACATGAGTGTATATCTTTGTTCATAACACTGTCCACCTAAGTGGGAGAATTTTATTGGATGCAAATTATACCTCATTAAAGTTGATTAAAAGTCAATTAAAATAGGCTATATTTGTGTGTGTGTGTGTGTTTTAATGAGGCCAAATTTCTTTTTTTTTCACTGTTTAAGGAATTTTTATTAAAGCAAGAATTTTATAATCCAAATTACGTTTCCTTGCTCAGTTATCAATTCTGTTATTTAAAACAGAAGTGACATTCTGAGCTATTCCACAGTAAAGAATTACAAAATTAAAGAAAGGAATGCTTTAAATTTTTGCACTTTACTTAAAAATTCTTTTTCCCAGGGTCTATAAAACATTAATTTGTTTTTATATTTTACTATTTTTTTTGTTGTTTTTAAATTAGTAAGTAATCTAGGACTAGCATTATGTTTGCTAGACCTGGCATTTGCTCGGTACATAAGATTCAAAGTTTTCTTTCCTTTTTTTATTTATTTTATATTTTGCAATTTTTTTTTCTAAAATGTTTAAGTCTTTCAATGTTTAGATATTTTTCTTCGGTGAAGCACGAGTTTCTTCTCGTGGTCCCTGATCAATTTTAAACAGTTGGAATACCAGTGGCACTGTTAGCTGCTTTCTGGGCAGCGTCTTTAGCTCGGTGGGCTTGTAGTACAGCTACAGCTTCATCTACTTTAGAATGGAGAGACTCTAGAGACTCAAGCAGATGAAGAAGTTCTGAATTATCAATCTCCAACAACATGCCAGTGATTGTACCAGCAAGAGTAGGGTGCATGGCTTGAATTAGAGGAAAGAGCCGTTCATGGTGAATGAGGCCAAATTTCTGAAACAAGGGTTTTAGGTAGCTCACAGAATATCCAGTAGGACCATGGAATTGACCTTGGAGGCTACATAATCAGGAATGACACATCCTATTGCAAGAAAGGATGCTATATTTTGCGAAATTTTTTTTGCATCTTTTGAGATGATCATGTTTTTCTTTTTACCCTGTCAATATGGCAGATTACATCGATTACTTTTCAAATATTAAACCAATTTTGCATTCCACTAGTAAACACTACTTGGTCATGATGTGTTTTAGCCTTTCTCTAAATTGTTGGATTTAATTTGCTTTTGTGTTCATGATGGATATTGGTCTGTAATATCAGGGTAGTGGCTTTAAAATGTTTGCTAAGAATTGATACTATTCTTCCTTAAATGTTTGGTAGAATTCAAAAGTAAAGCTATCTAGGTCTCATTTTCTTTAACATATATAGGTTGATTCAAGTCATCTATTTCTTCTTGAGTGAATTTTCTTAGTTTTTGTCTTTCAAGGAATTTACTCATTTCATATACATTGAGACATTATTAGTATAATATTATTTATAATATTCCGTCATTCTCCTTTTCATATCTATAGGATCTATAGTGATATCCACTTTCTCATTCCTGATATTGGTAATTTGTTCTCTTTTTATGAACATTCTAGCTAAAAGTTTATCAATTTTATTCATCTATTCAACAAATTAGCTCTAGATTTACTTGAGTTTGCCCTACCCTGTTTTCCTCTTCAATTTCATTGATTTGTGTTCTTTTCTATTATGTATTCTGTTTCTTATAAGTTTTTAACTTGCTCTTATTCTCCACCCCTTCCTCTTTTTCTAGATCTCCAATTATACATACATATATTCTACCTGCCTTGACCTTCCCAAATTCTTATTTCTATCTACTCAATTCAGGGAGCCTGTCGGGCCCTGTGTTCCCCCTTACAGCACTGCAGCCTGCAAACTCTATCTAGGCAGTAAAATTAAAAAATTACAGTGCTCAACTTATTTGTTTCCCCTTCTGACAGGGATCATGGTCATGTCCTGCCTATGGTGCAGTGTTTCATACATTTTACCCATTTTGCTATTTCTTTAATGTATAAAGATTAACATGGTTCCTATTACTCCATCTTTACCAGAAGTAGAAATTCTCTGATTAGCATTTTGTTACATTTTAATTTCAACTTCTCTTTTGTCACATTTTCATGAACAGCAACATCAAAGAATAATTAGTCATTGTAGTTGGTTGAATATGGCTCCCCAAGAAATATGTCTAAGTCCTAATTTCCAGTACCTGTGAGTATGACCTTATTTGGAAATAGGGTCTATGCAGATGTAATTAAATTAAGGATCTCAAAATGTGATCATCTTGGATTTAGGATGGACTCAAAATCCAATGACTAGTATCCTTATAAGACAAAGGAAAGAGATTATTTGATACAGAAACACAGAGAAGAAAGCCACATGAAGATGGAGGCAGAGATTGGAGTGATGTAACTACAACCCAAGGAAGGTCAAGGATTGCGGGAAGCCACTGAAAGCTAGGAGGCAGGCATGGAAAGGGGTTCTCCTTCAGATCTCCTAGAAGGAACCAACCTTGCCAGACTTTTAGCCACTAACTGTGAGAGAATAAATTTCTGTTGTTTTAAGCCATCAAGTTTGTGATAATTGTCCCATCCCTAGGAAACTAATCCAATGAGCATACAAAATAAGACGCACGAATGCAACCCATAACCTTTAATACTGGCAATACTACTACTCAGATAAAGATGTTGGCTAAGCTGCAAAGCAAACGTAGAGTAAGTAGAAAAATTACATGGTATGAAGGTCTCAAAAAGTGGCTTTTTGTCTTTAACAGAGTTGAGTATTTCATCTTTAGACAGTACAGGATGGGGCGTACCTCTCTTCCTCTATAAAATGAAATGGAATATGTGAGGTGATTTTTGTTTGTTTGTTTGTTTATTTTTAAGGGAAAAAAAATGACCTGGAATGTTGTATAAAGCATTTTAGGCACACATCTCTGTATACAAAAAGCAGTGACAGGAATTCGATAAAAGGAGTAGGATCTTTTTTTTTTTTTTTTAAGTTTCTTGATATTGACAGGAAGATTCTTCTTGCAGACAAAGGACATCAGAGCTAACTTGGTTGTTTTTTTAGCTACTGAAGTCTTCATGTGGGAATGTATCTCATTTTCTGTTGAAGACAAACTGTCTCTCTGGACAAAAGTTTAACTCCTATCTTTTTAAGCATCCTGAGGAAGTGAAAAATAAAATTGAACAGAGAATTTTAATATGTGTTTTGTGGCTTACTTATCACTTGTTTACACTGATGCTAGAGTAACCTTTATATACTTGACTCACATGATTATGGAGGTTGAGAAATCTCAAGATCTGCAGTTGGCAATCTGGAGCCCTGGGAGAGCTCATGATATAGTTACAGTCCAAGTCAAAAACCTGAGAAGGAGAAGCACTGATGGTGGAAACTGCTGTCTGCATCTGAAGGCCTGAGAACCAGGATAGCCAATACACTAAATTCTACTCTGAGTCCAGGTCCTCCAAAGGCAGAAGAAAACTCCCATTCCAGCTCAAAGACGTTCAGGCTGACAGTGAATTCCCTCTTATTCAGCCTTTAATGAATTGGATGAGGCCTCTGACACGGGAGAGGGCAATTTGTTTTACTTAGTCTACCAATTCATGTGCTCGCTTCGGCAGCACATATACTTAGTCTACCAATTCAAATGTTAATCTCTTCCAGAAACACTCTCATACACACACCAGGAATAATGTTTAACCAAACACCTGGGCACCCTGTGGTCCCGTCAAGTTGACACATAAAATTAACCATCACACGTATGGTAAGCCATTTTGTGTAATTAGCTCTTTAACCATAAAAAGAATTTTGAGTTTAAACCCTTAAGTACACTGCTTGGTATTACTATTCCATGAAGATTGTTTTATAATGTGTCTGAGACTATAGTAAAAACATGTTTATTATAAACACACAAAAGAACGTGGAATTCTTGGGAAGTTTTCCTCTGGGTTCTACCTGGTCTGACAGTAATTAGAATTTCACTTGCTTATATTGAGCAAAGGCTTTGGAGTCAGGGAAGTAAGGAACCTAAAAAAATATGGTTAGAACTTTTTTAAAAATTACGCAGTCTGAAGAAGGAAACTCAATATATTCTCTCCATATACATAGTGTATTTCTCAATTGAAACACGACATATAGCTCTTGAAAGAAAAAGTAAAGAAAAAAAAAAAGACTAAGTTGTCACTTACTTGAATGGACACAGCATTATGAGATTGGTGGTCAGTTCATTCATGATAAATTTTAAAAATACATAAAATGTTTTATTTTGTATAAAATTCCATAAATTTTGAGTGTAAAAACATGTTAAGACTATGTTCAAAAACTTTATATTTGGTTCAAAATATGATATAGTAAGACAAAGAGGTTTTGGGGGATCTTTGAGGATTAGTTTCATTGAGGCAATTTATTAAATTTGCATGTTGATAGAACATGGACAAGAAGCATTGAAGAGACAGTAATAGCCCAACAAATAGAAAAATTGTAATTGAATATGACATTTACTTTATTGAGGCACAATTTATATACAATAAATGCTCACTCTGATAAATTTTTACAAAGTTAAACATTTGACCTGCCATGACACAAATCAAGTTATAAAGCCTTGCTTCTATCACCCAAGAAATTTCCCTCATGGCTCTTTGTGGTCAATTCCCCAGGCCTACACCTTCTACATCACCCCACACCCCGCACACATCATTTTAGGCGATCACTGTTCTTCCACCATTATAAATTTTGCTTGCCCTTACAATATATATAATGGAACCATAAAATATGTTTCCTTAGTATCTGGTTCTTTTCCCTCTGCGTAATGTTTTTGAGACTCAGATGTTTTGTTGTATGTCAATAGTTGGTCTCTGTTAATGAGTAGTATTCCATCGCCTTTTATGAATATGCCACAATTGGTGTATCCACTCTTCTCTTCATAGACTACGAACACTCCTGCACTAGACTTTCTGTGGATATATGCATGCATTTCTTTTAGACATATACTGAGGAGATGAACTGCTGGGTGGAGGTGAGTGAACATTGAGAAAAGAGGCCCTGATTGATATTCAGGAACTGACTGGCCCAGTACTCTCAGGCCTTGGGGTTCTGTTGAATGGAAGCAACTTCACAGAACATCACCATCAGACAAGGCCACCCTGTGACCAAGATGGATCAAGAGAAAAACAATCATGTCTGAACATAGACAAAACAGAAATACTGTCTGAGCCACAAAATTCTCCTTCTGGATGAGATGCTCATGACAGCTATGGCCTCTCTCTCGTCTTCCCCCCTCCTAGATAAGATTTATAAAGACAGTCACAGAATTACCCATTTCCTGAGAGCATCCAATCTGGAACAAAGCCCCACATCCTTAAACCCACTCCAAAACCACCTAGCAGAGTCTCAATCCTAATTGTAATTACCAATATACACAAAATAGGGAAAGGAGGAAGATGTTAATGACACCACAGGAACCAAATCAGTAAAATAGTAAGTGTGGGAAACTGTACGGGACAAATGATGACTTGATTCCTTCAACAAATGCACGTGTGTGTGCACGTGCTCATGTATGTACATATGTATTTCTGTACATCTATATAATATACATTTAGCTGCTTATATATACACGTGTGTGGAGGTGTACATTCAGAGAGAAAAAGAGAGAAGGGTCTATAGATTTAAAACAACTTCATAGACATGTGAACCAAAAGCAATATCTGACCTTATTTCAATCCTTATTTCAATAATAAAGCAATTAAAATTTGAAAACTGTCCAAATAAGTTATCTTGAAATATGTTTAGGTTTGATAACAGTATTTTGATTACTTTTTAAAAGTGTCCTTTTTTAGAAATTCAAACAGAATTACTTATGAATGAAATCAAATGAGGTCTGGGATTTGTTACAAAATGCTACAGGGGTGGGGTTAGGTGGGTGGGCTTTTAATAACAAAGTTGGACTTCATCGATAGTTGCAGAAAGTGGTTGATGGGTGGTGTTATGTTATCATTTGCACATTTGTGTATGTTTGAAATTTTCCCTAATAAAAATTAAAAACATTTTTTAAAGTTAATATCCAGTGGACTAAAAATAGCCTGTCATTTACTTAATTTGCTTTTCCTTTATTACTTGTTTTAACATTTTTCTGTTGAAGTTTTCACCTAGATGAATTGACATTTTGTACTACAATCCTTTGATCTATTAAAATATTAATATTTTCGGGGTGCCTGGGTGGCTCAGTCGTTAAGCGTCTGCCTTTGGCTCAGGCCATGATCCCAGGGTCCTGGGATCGAGCCCCACATCGGCCTCCCTGCTCCGCGAGAAGCCTGCTTCTCCCTTTCCCACTCCCCCTGCTTGTATTCTCTCTCTCGCTGTGTATCTCTCTGTCAAATAAATAAATAAAATCTTTTAAAAAAAATTAATGTTTTCTTCTGGATTTGCATGCATTCCATATATATTTTTTTTAAATGTGGGGCCCCTGGGTGGCTCAGTCTGCCTTCTGTTTAGGTCATGATCCCAGGGTCCTGGGATGGAGCCCCACATCGGGCTCCCTGCTCAGCTGGGAGCCTCCTTCTCCCTCTCCTTCTGCCACTCCCCCTGCTTGTGATCTCTCTCTCTCTCTTTCTCTGTGTCAGATAAATTTAAAAAATCTTAAAAAATAAAATAAATAAATAAATAATGCTCCTCTTTCTAGTTTCCCATCTGCCCATCTCCTCAAAAGGAGCTTTTATTTCAGCTTAAGTACACTCCAGTCATTTCTTTGATACAATACATGTCTTCACCTTCTTCTTTACAGTCTCACTTTCCTTAAACCCTTCTTGTCTCTCCCCAAAGCTACAAGCATCTTAATCTCAAGATACATTTCTGATTTATCTTTGTAGTTTCACCTTACTGATTTAGGTAGCCAACGCAATATTTTTTTTTTTAAAGTACACAATGAATGTTTATTGAATGAATTAAAATAAGCTAAATCCCTAAGGCCTTGTTTGGTGCTAAAATTATCTTCTATCACATATTTAGGTTTTATATTGAAAGAAGTTTATTGGAGAAAAATTAAGATACTAAAATTCAAGACCATTTATAATTTCACTGTGTAACTTCTTTTAATAAGAGCTAGCAACCAATTAATACAGTTGATAAAATTTACAAAGTTTAATAGGAAACCATTTTAAATCCTCGATCAGAAAGAACAAAAGTAAAACATAGTTTCTGTCATATCTTCCTTAGTTAAAAACATGTCTTATGATTAGAGTAAGAAGAGGAGCCAAATAAAATTATTTATACATTTTAAGGATTGTTTTTTTGTAAGACTCAAGGAATATATTAGTAAAAAATTTTGTTGGCTCTCATAAGAAATTATCCAAGATGATGTTAAAACTAAACAGCCAAGAAAATACAGGCTTTAATTTTCTCTAAATAAAAAAATTAATATTCCAAGTAATCTCGGAATTAAAAATCTTGTATTTCTTAAAGCTGTAATGAAGTATACATATTTATTTTATTTACTTATTTATTTATCTTATTTATTTATTTATTTATTTATTTATTTATTTTGCTTAAGGATCAATACTCTAAGATATGTCTAATGTTTATATACAGTAAACAAAAAGCACTAGGTTTGGTTGCTGGGTTAAGATTCTATATCCTGATATTCTTTGACAATCATGTATGTGTCTGTGTCCCTAAAATTTTCATTTTAATGTGCATGATAAAATAAGGCATTAAATAAGTCATAGCCTACTTCCCTAAAAGGAAGTAGCCTAAGAAATCTAGAAAAATATTCTTTCCTATTATTTCTACATAAATTGTAACATACATGAAAACCTAAATCCGAAGTATATAAACGGTGTCATCCAACACAACTTACTACTTACAGCCCCTGCATTATAGTTGAAAAGTTTAGAACAATTATGACCTCTCCAAAGAGGAGCCATTCAACTTTAATAATTAGGAGAAATGTCGTAGTCAAGTGAGTTGGTTAAAACGAAATATTCACTCAAAGTGAAGCATCTGTTTGCCTCGCCTTTAGTTATTAATGTGTATTAAATAATCATTCATTTAATTCATCTGTAAAAATACATTTTCAATTTTGACCACCAGAGGACAGTGCAGGCTTAATTGTGATGGTCTTTATGTTTAAAAAAAAAATGTTTACTTTTTTTTTCAGTTTGGGCTGCCTTTCTCTTCCCTCACCCCTCCACCCGCATCTCTCCTCTGAAATGACTGTACTTTGCCATTTATGGATTTTTTTTAAATCTGAACTAAGAAAGAAAACTATTTTCTATCTCATACCCCATACATCTCAGTTGAATTCTCAGTGTGACATCTGTTTTTCAGTCTTGGGTTTTTATTACTTTTTGACTCTAGTATTTAGTCTTCATCATTTAATTTCCTAGAAGTGGAACGCATCACAAAATAAATCCATTTTTAGAGTTATGTAAACAGAAGAGTGTGTTGCCTGAGAACATTCAGGACATAGGAAAATTCTCAGTCAGTGCTACCCGCAGTGGTGAATGTGGCTGAATAAATACTGAGCTAGCAGCCACATTATTCTCTGACCTAGTGACAGAGACATTTACTAAATCATTAGGCTGAATGGCTTCAGGTTTCTCTAAGATGCTCTAATAATTCTTCCTCAGCTTCATTAGACATTTTAGGTCACAAAGACCTGGGACTATTTGCCCTGCTATTTTTGAAGACCTTTTGGCAACCCAGAGGCGGAAATGTTTTCCCAATAGGCTTTTAAGTAATCATTTGCTGTAATTGGATGGATTCTGAATATGGATTCTTACGGCTTCTTAACATCACGGGGTGGACTGGCTAAAGGAAAGTGTGTCCTCAATTCCTATTTCCTGGGTACAGAATGATGTTTTACTAAGGTAGATGTCTAAGGTAAAGTCAGGTACCAAACGATCCTGTTTGTTTCAGCTCTAAAATGCCTAGTGGAAAATTACCAAGGAGCAAATTCCATGGAGATAGGAAAGTTGGACATGTCTAAAATACTCAAATCATAAACTGAGATATTTTCCAGAACCTTCTTCATTTCTATTCATTTACACAACAAAAGTCATTTCGAATCCTGTCTCTTCACTTGTACCATCTTAATTGTGATGCCTCTTATTGAGGACCTCAGTTCTGAAATTCAAAATCACATATATGTGTTGTCTTGGTAATAAAACCATCAACTTTAATATGGGAATGTGACAGATTTCTTAAATATGTGGTAAGAGAATATATAAAAATCTAAATCTCACAATATATTCCAGGAGATTTTTTGTGCATTTTATGTGGGGGGTGGGGGAGCAATTGGAAGACAACTTGGAATTGAACGCTTTCCAGTAGGGGGGATTTTCTGCAGAAACCAGGCTCTCTCTACATGCTGCGCCATTTTATGTAAATGTGGATCTCTTTTCTGTGGCTTTTGCAAAAATTCAAAATGCCTAATTATTTCTGAACTTCAGTGCTTTGTGGAATTGATTTCTCCTCCTGAAAAGATGTTTCAAAATCATAAATCAAAGGAAGACAACGTAATTTCCCTCAGCTTTTGTGTGGTTTTACTGGATTCTGTAGCACCAGCTGTTTGACTTACTATTCATTCCAGCGAACTTTTCAGAAAAGTCTCTCAGAATCCAACAGGGCTTTTCTTTTGGCCCATTCTTAGGCAGTTTAGCTGTGGAAGAGAAAGACAGAGAGAGAGAGAGAGAGAAAGGAAGGGAGAGGGAGAGAAGCACATCAACATAAACTGTTATTCATATTGGCTGGAGTTTAAACTACACTAAAAGAAATTTCTTTATAGAACAAGAATTTGTTGTTTTTTTAACATAACTTATGATGCCCATCTTCATTCTCACTGAAATGGACATAGATTTTGTTTAAATTGGTTTACCAATAAAATAAGTTTATTTTAAAGCAATAAAAAAAGTATAAAACTGAAAATTAAATAGCACCTTGATTCATTCTCTCATTCTCTCCCCATCTCTCAGTTTCTTTCTTTCACACACACACACACACACACACAGGCACATGCACACAGTCTTAGAGATTATTTCTTACATTTGTTACTAAAAAAATAAATAAAATGCTGCCATTAATATCTTTGCATGATATTTTGTGCATTTCTGTGTATATGTTTATAAGGCATATTTCTAGTAGAATTATTGTATCACAAGACAAATACACATTTTAAAATTTGACATATATTGCCGTAATACTCTGCAGAAGTTGTAATTGTATTTTAACTCTGCTAACAGATTTCTCTATATATTGCCAAAATGATTTTTATCAGTTTCTTAATTATTTACCAATGTGAGTTGATTAAAAATGGCATCTAAACATCTAAATGTCTAGGTGTGTATTAGTTTGTGAGCAGAATTGATCAATTCTGTCTACGTATTATCAACTCCTTATATTGCCTTCCTTGTGATCTTTCTTCTTGTTCCTATCTCTTGACAATTTTTTCTGGGAAGTTCGGGGACTTAAAATGATAATTAGTAGGATCCTTTTATATATCAAGGGAATGAATCTCTTTGCTTGTGGTGTACTTTTTGGTAAATACTTTTCCTAGTTTATTTTTCATTTTGCTTTTGTTGATGATTACCACCCATACATTTACTTCTTACAAGGTAAAACATATCAAGTGTTCCCTTTTAGCAAATTTTGGTCACAGTATCAAAATAATTCTTATGTATCTCTGTGATTTTTTCCTAACACTTTTATTTTCATGTCTTATATTTAAAGTGTTAATTCATATGGAGTTAATTTTAGAGCAAGGGCTGAAGATTTACCGATGTTATTTTTCCAAAAACCTCATAAGTTTTCTCAGCACCATTTGTTGAATAATTCTGCTTTTCTTTGATGTTCTGAAATGTTTTTAATGTACGCTAAATTCCTATAGGTACTTGAGTCAATCTCTGTATCATGTAATCATTTTTTGTGCTAGGACCAAGAGTTGTACTTACTATGTCTTTTTTTTTTTTTTAAGATTTTGTTTATTTATTTGACAGAGACACAGCAAGAGAGGGAACACAAGCAGGGGGGTGGGAGAGGGAGAAGCAGGCTCCCTGCAGAGCAGGGAACCCCATGCAGGGCTCGACTCCAGGACCCTGGGATCAGGACCTGAACCGAAGGCAGACACTTAACGACTGAGCCACCCAGGCGCCCCTACTGTGTCTTAATAGTACATCTTAAAACTGGTTAGCTTATTCACTGTTACTCCTCTTCCCTTTCAGGTTATTTCTGGTTATTCTTATATGTTTGTATTTCAAGATAAATTTAGAGTAAGTCTGTCATGTTCCATGCAAACAAACAGCAGCAACAATACATCTGTTGGTTTGGTTTTGTTTTTAGTTTTTTGTTTTGGGGTTTTTTTAAGAGGGGGGAGGGGCAGAGGGGGAGAGAATCTTAATAGTCTCCATGCCCAGCATGAAGCCCCACATGGGGCTTGATCTCACATCCTTGAGCTCACGACCTGAGCCGAAATCAAGAGTTGGTCACTTAACCAACTGAGCCACCCAGGGGGCCCCCATCTATTGGTATTTTGATTGGATACCATCTAAATCTGTAAATTTAATTCAGGGACGATTGACATCTTTCAAATTTTTTAGTATTTTCGTTGTGTAACTGCATGGTTTTATATTTTATTATTATTGGTTTAAAGTGCCAGTTTTGGGGAGAAAAAACAGTTTTTGGTTCTATTTATCAATTCTATTATTTATCTTTTATATTTCTGTTTTTATTATTTTAATCCTCTTTATTTTTAATCTGAGTTAAGTTTTTAATTCAATATTTTATTCTATCTCAAAGTATAAATACTTACATCTATTAATTTTTCTATGAATATAGCTTTAGACAAGTCACCTAAATTTTGATATACTAGTTTATATTTTCATTTTCTAGATATTCTGCACTATCAGTTAAAATACTCTGTTTTACACAAGAATAATTAAGATAACATTTTAAAATCTCCAGGTGGTTAGAGGCACGTGGGTGGCTCAGTCGATTAAGCGTCTGACTCTTGATTGCGGCTCAGGTCATGATCTCAGGTGAGATGGAGCCCTGCATCTGGCTCTGCGCTCAGCGGGGAGTTTGCTTGAGATTCTCTCTCTCCCTCAACCTCTGCTCTTCCCCTATGCACTCTCTCTCTCAAATAAATAAATAAATTTTTAGAATTTCCAAGTGGTTAAAGTTTTTAAATTTTTATTTTTACAATTTTTATTCTTCATAAAAGCAATGTAACCCATATTCTTTCTAGTTATTAAAATTCATTGAAGCAGGTTTTCTGCACTAAGATAGGATCAATTTCTATAAACGCTTAATGGAAGCTTGAAAATAAGATGCCATGACTGTTCTCAGGTGTTTAAATTCTGCATATACAAATCAAATCAACCTTATTTATTGTCTTTTTCACATCCTTTAAACCAAATAATTATTTTTAAAATTTAATCTATCAGTTAATGTTTCCTGAAAGGATTGTTTTTCTGTTCATTTCCTTTTCTATTTCTTGTAGGTTTGCTTCTTGAATCCTGATGTTATACTACTTAGTTCAGAAAAATTTATTCCAGTTAGATCTTTGTTACAGAAGGTAAAGTTTATCTTTATAAAGTTCCGCTGTGTCTTTTGAATGCACTTTTTGACCTAACTTTAGAGGGGTTGTTTGTGAGCAGCTTATAGCTGAGCTTTGCTTTTTGATCCAATATAGTCTTTTTATCTAACCAACTAGTTTATCCTATTTATTGTTATCCTTATAAATGCTGTTTGGTTTCATTTCTTCCATCTTATTTTATGTTACCTTTTCATTTTTCATAATTTCCCTTTCCCCGTCTTTTTATTTTCTGACCCTCTGTCCTTGTAATTATAAAGTGTATGGGCCCCTCTTCACTTTTCTGGTGTGCTATGGGTGAACCAGTGTGAACCAGAGTCTAATAGAGTCAGCTCGGTTCCTGTTACACAGACAGATCCCAGGCCCCCTGAATCAAGGATCTGAGAGGTGGAAAAGCCGTGGGCTTGCTCTTCACAAGCTTGCCAGGGTTCTTTCGAACTCTACCAAGACTTATTTTGCAAAGTATCAAACATACTGAAAATTTGTGCAACAAACCCAGGTTTGAAAATTTGAAAGAACAGTAATAGAAACACCTGTATACCCCTCACCTAACTCCAATAATTGTTAACGTTTTGCTCCCTTTACCTGCTCTCCCTCTCTCTTATTGTCTCTCTATCTCTCTCGCCTCCCTCCCTCTTGCCCTCCCTCCCTAGAGTTCCTGAAAAGTAAATTCCACCAATCATGAGACAAATCATGTCATATTATTTTAACTACTTCAGCCTTTATTGTTGAAGACTAGAATGTTGTGCTTCACAATCACAATATTATTAACACAGCAGAAAAGCTTAACATTGATCCAAAACTGTTATCTAATATGACATCTGTGGTTGATTGTTACATTGATGGCCACTGCAAGCCTCTGAGGCATCAACAAAAGGATCCACTGCAAGCAGAGACTAGATATGCGTATGCTGACCGGGGCCTGGCCTCATGGAAGGCCACTGGTGCCGCCAAGGACACTCGTCTGGCCTTCTAGAAAATAAAAGAGCCTATGAAGAGAGGGTTCGAGGCATCCAGTGGTTCCCTCCAGCTGCATGAGCGAGTGCTAACAATATCAACAGAAGAACCTCCCAACCCATCCACGGAACCCTGAGAAACAATATTTAAGCCACTGAATTTTAATTCGATACAGAGCAACAGCTCTTAGTCTATATTTAAATTCCTCTGGTGGTTAAAATAATGTCCTTTATAGCTTCTTATCACTTTTTTGATCCAGATCCACTCAAGACTTACACATGGAATTTAGCCATCATGTTTCTTTACTGCCTTTTTATTTATACCTGTCCCCTGTCCTAGCTGTTTTTCTCTTTAATGATATTGACTTTTTTATTAAAGAATCTAGGCCTGTTGTCTTATAAAATAGTCTATAATCTTGATTTGTCTGATCATTTCCTTGTGAATAACTGCAGTTTAGATGTTTTTGTCAGAATACAATAGTTAATGTGGTAGACTTCCCATTATATTATATCAAGAGAGATGCTGAGTTTGATAATTTTATTAAGGTGTTTCCTACCAGACTTATACATTATTAAAAAAATATTTTGAAAGTTTGTAAATATCCTGTTCCCCAACTAACTTTTACCCATTGGCTATAGCACCCAGTGATGACCCCTGCTGAATAAATTATATCAGTGACTGCAAAAAGGTGATTTTGTAATTCTATCATTAATTGTATATTTTTTACCCAGTATTCTTCTGTGAAAATGAACTTTTCCTGCTTCCTCCCTTCCCTCTTTTTCTATGGACTTAGGAACTTGTTGTTGTTGTTGTTGTTCAACGTATCAAAATCTATTGTAAATGTCATTGTTCTTAATACTTCAGTTCCTCAAAGTTGGCCAGCTGGGAAGGCCCCTCAATGTGCACTTCTTAGCTTTCTGGTACATTAACTCGCCCTGTATTTCTCCCATCCAAACCATTATCAATCCTTTCTTCAAAGAGATTCGTTCCTTTTACTGGGAAATGACATTTAGAAACCAAGAATTGTCTAATTCTCTTGCATACTGGAGAAATCATTTTACTTATCTGTATTTTTCATTTGTAATTTATTTCCCACACTTTTTTCCTATCTAAGGAAAGGTCATGTGTTAGACCTTTTTAAATATCATGGTTTTAATGAGGCTGTTATATTTAGACATGCAATTTGCTTGAGAATATTGTAGGGGAGGGGCTGGGGCTAGTAAATTATAGCTTTAATTCCAGCAATCACTTTCAGAATTTTTTAGGTCTACTGTGTTCCTGTCCCAGTGAGTTACCTCCTTTCATCTTCCATTGTTTCCTGTTTGGAGGGAGAAGACGCCCCCAGCAACAGATGGACATGGCTCAAAGGGAAAGCGTGTAGCTCATAGCTGTTCATCTGATTATTAATCTCTAGTTCCTCCAACTTCATTCAGCAGCCTACTTCTCTGGATTAAGAGTCTAGATCAGACAAAATAAAGAGGACACCTGTGCACTTTTCCGTGCTCTTCTGCGGCAAAGAAGAGGCCCCACAGATGCATTTCCAGCTTTCTCTGTGGCTACCCTCACTCTATTTCTCGGTCTTTCTAATAAAGGATCTGGGTAGAAGCCACAGGATAACTTCTACATGGCTTCACCTAGCACAGCTTATATGTTAGTTAAGTCTCTCTTGATTTCAAGGGAAAAAGCCCAACACAAACCAGCTTGAGATAAATAGAAATTTATTCATTTATATAAATGGGGAGAGAATAAATAGAATGATATTCAGGCATGACTCCGTTCAGAATCGGTGGGTCCTCTGTCTCTCTCCCTCCTCCCATCTTGTTCCTGTCTCCTCTGCTCCCCTAAGTTTTCTATGACTCGCTTTCAGCCCTACATATCCTTGCTTACTTTTATTTTCCTTATTCTTATAAAGGCTATCTCCACATGGTAGTGAGACTTCACAAGCAGCTCCAGCTACCTACCATTCTAGCTCCAACATCTCTTAAGAAAAGCACCTTCTACATCAGCTAGAAACTGAAGAGTCCCAAAAGAGAACGTCAGCCCCATGCTTGCCCTTGGAGCAATCACTAGACTGGGGGAATGGGATACCAAGAATGGGTGGACTGTTAATTTCCACATGAGGAGGGAGGAATCTGTGAGTGGCACTCCCAATAGAACACGAACGAAGAGAGAAAAAGACCACTTCATGAAAGAGGGAAGAGGCACATCAAACAAAAATATCATGTACCCACTACAGCTCAGCTTTTATAACAGCAGCACCTCTGGCCCAGAAGATATGAGGCAAGACATTTTGGTATCGTTATCGCTATATCAAATGTTGCAGCATCCGCTAATCCAACATATCGGTGGCTCTTCATGTAGCTTCATGGCATTAGAGACTGACCATGAGAGAGAGCTGGAATAGAAAAAGAAATGGAAAGCTCTGAAAACCGTATCATTCCGTTTAGACTAAGTCACGCTGCCTCTCCAAACAATCCCAGAACCACAGTGGCTCACTCAGCAGGGTCTTTGTCTTGCTCTGAGCTCTGGGGTTCCACATCATCTTCATTCCAGGACCAAGGCTTAAGCAGCAGCTTCTATCTGAAACCTTCTGTTCTCCTGGAAGAGAGAAAAGGGAGAAAGCAGAACCACGTGATGGTGCTTAAAACTTCCGAAGTGACACCATTATTTCCACTCACATTCACCTTTCCCAGGTCAGTGTCCTGGCCAACCCTGATATCAACAGGGCAAAAAGTATACTCATTCAGCAGAGACAGCTGAGTAGAGAAATGCCTGGTAGAAAGTGGTTCAGTAGAGAGAGGCAGCAATTATTTTCTCAGTAATACAATTGACCACAATAATTAGAAGGACAAAGAGAACTGTCTTTTTGAGGAAATGTAAGCTATCTCTGAAGACTCCTAGGACTAATGTGTCAGTAAATTGTAAGGGGATATCATGGCTAGAGTTTCTCTGAAATACCATCCATTGGACCCAAAGAGATATTGTTTATATGCTTGGCCTAGGGAAATATCGAATATACTGAGCTAAGCAAATGTAAAAGGAAGAAGGAGAAGCTGTATATATCCTCCCTATTTCAGGAAAGAATGACCTATGCTTAGGGTGGCCATATTATTTAACCACATAAATTGGGATACTTTGGAGAATAAAAGGGGGAATTTTTGATACTTTACATTGGGCCAACTAGCAAGCCTTAGCAAGTCAGGACCTATAATCACTCTACTTTTATCCCATGATTGCCATAGATTGTAATAATAAATTTTTGTATGTTCTAATTTATTTATTCCCAGACATGGGTCCCCTCATCGGACTCATCAAAATTTTAAAGAGCACTGTTAAAAGTACAGCTTCCTGAGCCTTATCTATAGAATTTAAATCTCCACATCTGGGTGAATGTGGCTGAATGTGATAACGTCGAAGTATCCCATCACTTCCACTTCTGGCCTCTCCTGTAGAAATATTCTACTTCCTACTCTTCTGGCATGAAGTTTAGCCATGTGACCTGCATTGGCCAATGAAATGTAATTGGAGTGAAGCTCTGTCAGAGCAGAAGCTTTAAGGCCATTAATGCTTTCACCTTCTCTTTTTTCCTAGGCCAGAAAGATCAGCAATGTTCCATATGGGGCTCCTTTTTCACCCTCGGTCCGCAAAGTGAAGAGGACATGGATCATAGCTACAGCCAGCCTAGAAGGGACTCGCCACATGAAGAAATAAATCTTTTTTGTAAGGAACTATGATTTGGGGTGCATTTGTTTCCACAGCATAACCTAGCAGGATATGTCTGTATCTCACTTGAAAACCCTAATCAGATTAATTATTCATGCTCCATTAATTTTATTCATTGTTCAGTTCTATTTTTTAACTTAAGCATCTCACACAGGACAAAGTACAGATGATGTGTCCAATTGTTATTGACTGTTTTCATTTGATTAGTTGTATTTATAGTACTATTAGATTCCCTACCATTAATTTATCCTAAATAGTTTTGAGGTACTCTTGCATTTTTTTCTGAAAGAAGGAACACATGTACACTGTAGACAACTCGAAAGTAGAGAGTATAAAAAAATCACACACATGCACAAACAGTGAATCATGGAACACTTCATCTAAAACTAATGATGTAATGTATGGGGATTAACATAAGAATAAAAAAAAAGAAATATAAAAAAAATAAATAAATAAAAAATCACACACTATCCCATAAAACTTAGATTAACTACTTTGATATTTTAATTAATTTTCAAGCACTTCCCAAGGATATTTTAGTTATTTGAGCATACTATACAGTATTAAATATAATTTTCTCATTTATTTCTACAAAAATATTTCCTACATTGTCAAATATGCTACAAAAACATTTTAATGAATATACAGTTTTCCAATATGTCAAAGTCATAACTGAGCTAACCCTCTCCCAATTGGTTGTTTCCAATTATTACTAGAATTAATACTGTTGTGAGCACCTTTGTACTGAATCTTGTAAGCATCTCTATTTCCTTATATGAAAGTCTGGGAAGGCGAATTACAGGGCCAAAGAGTATAAACAATTTTAAGACTTTTAATATGTATTGCCAAATTGTTTTAAAGAAAAGTTCTACTAAAAATATATACCCACGTGCATTTGCCCCACTGCACACTTACCAGCATTTTACCTGATAATTATTTTAATCTTTCCAGTCATATAATCAAAACTAGGCTCATTGTTGCAATTTCCATTTCTAATAAACTTGAACATTTTCTTATGTTTGTTAGCCATTTGTCTCTTCATATGCTTTCTGTTTCTGTAATCTTAATGTAATTGGTCCACAGAGAGTTTTATTCAAGGTCCCTATCAACTTGCGAGTGAACTTTCAGAATACATCTCATTCGTAAGTTAGAAGCTATTTATGTTAGCTACATGTTAGAATGGAACAAGAAAGATAACACACTACCAAACTCTCTATCAGCACTATCCAATAGAACTTCCTGCAAAGTTAGAAATGTTCTGTATCTGCACCATCCAGTATGGTAGCCACTAGCCACATGTGACTATTGAGCCCCTGAAATGTGGTTAGTGTGACTAAGGGACTGAATTTTTCAATTTTATTTTATTTCAATTAATATAAATTTTAATTTTAATAGCCACATGTGGTTAATGATTATCATATTTGACATCACAGCTCTAAACAATTTACCCATCTCAGGGAATGGGTCAGCTTAGGCTTCATACTTGACCTACTAAATCCATAAGCAAGAGGGAAAAAAAACAAGATCAAGGGGCAAAGTGCATAGTGTGAGGCAAGCTCAGTATATATAGTTATATACTCAATGCATTTCTGTAGGGTTTTCTTTTTTTTTAATTTTAATTCAAGTTAGTTAACATATAGTGCAGCATGGGTTTCAGGAGTGATTCAGTGATTCATCACCCACACACAACACCCAGTGCTCTCTGTAATGCCCATCACCCATACAGCCCATCCCCCACCCACCTCCCCTCCAGCAGCCCTCAGTTTGTTCTCTATGGTTAAGAGTCTCTTATGGTTGGTCTCCCTTCCTGTTTGTATCCTATTTTATTTTTCCTTCCCTTCCCCTATGTTTGTCAGTTTTGTTTTTTTAAATTCCACCTATGAGTGAAATAGTATGATATTTGTCTTTCTGACTACCTTATTTCACTTAGCATTAAACTCTCTAGTTCCATCCAGGTTGTTGCAAATGGCAAGATTTCATTCTTTTTCATGGCTGAGTAATCCATTGTATATATATACCACCTCTTCTTTATCCATTCATCAGTCAATGGACATTTGGGCTCTTTTCATAATTGATAATTCTGCTATAAACATTGGGGTGCATGTGCCCGTGGGTTTTTCAGTTAAAGTGGTCATGCTACCCTTGCATATTCAGCTTACCATATTTCCCATGTACCAGTCTGTGTCCCAGATGCTTTCACATATTAACACGTATCCTCACAATAAGCCTATAATATAGCTACTATCAACTTTTCCTCCATTTTACAGGTTAAACAACTGAGTCACAAAGAGGTCAGCTTGCCTAGGAACATAGAGCTAACAAGTGCCAGAACCAGGGTTCAAGCGCAGCTAGTCTGGCTCCAGAAGCCATGCTTGTAGTCCATCCACTCACTAATATTGCCTGCTGGTATATAATCACCAGGGGAACATAGTATGTATTGTACTTAATGAAATCAGGTATGCTATTGCCTGAAATGCCTCTAACAAGAGGTAAACCTTTTCTCTCACAACTTAGCGTTAATAGGCTCACAATCAAATCCCTGCCTAAAAAACAAGAATTGTTTGTGAATGAAAAAACTCACTACAAGAAAGGCAGTCAACCCATACATGAATCGAACTAGCTCTCAAATCATGTCAAGTATTCGCCTTCACAGAAGACAAATCTAAAAGACTTCACAGTTGGGCCAAAGAATGGCCTTGTTTAACTTCTACTGGGTGAGCCAAAAAGAAGCCGAGCTTTGGCTATTTGTCCTTCTCAGGAATTCTGCTCTACAAGCTTTACGAAATTTGTATTTCTTAATCATTTAAAAGCTTTGCCCTCGAGGGATTGTTTCATTAAAGTTATGTCCTTTCTCATGTGAAACATGTGTTTAATGATTAGAATAACGTATCAACGGACTTTTTTAATCTGTCATTTTCCAAAGCACAAAATTAATCTACCTTAAAGTGGCTCAACAGGAAGCCAATCACAAAGGGAATCAAAGTTTTCGAATGGAGATTAAACTTCTGTGAGTGGAAAAATGATTTGAAGAGAGGTCTACCTTTCTTTAATATATAATTCGAAAAGCGGTACCAGCAACATTTTAAAATTTAAAAGATTTCGAGCACTGGGGTGGCTCAGTCGTGAGAGCGTCTGTCTTCGGCTCAGGTCGTGATCCTGGAGTCCCGGGATCGATTCCCACGTCGGACTCCCTGTTCAGCGGGGAGTCAGCTTCTCCCCCTGCCTCTGCAGCTCCCCCTGCTTGTGCTCGCTCTCTGTCAAATAAGTAAACTTAAAAAAAAATCTTTAAAAAAAAATTTTTTTTAATTAAAAGATTTGAAAAAAAAAGAGTACAGTGTCAGAGGAAATTAATATAATTGATTTGCAAACAGCTTGCTTCACTGTGATCACACCTATTCCTTCAGGAGCTGGGCTGCCTATGCCGTCCGCCTATGCAAACTGCTAGGCAGAGCTCTAAAATAGTGCATGCTGTGATGATGTTCCAACTTCTACTCGATGGAACAGGTAGCTGATGAGGGACAACTAATGAGAATGCAAATGATTCTTGGCCCACTTGGACTTAGAATGTTGCTTCAACAAGGTACCAAACCCTACTAGTCTCCTAAATGTGGACAAGTTACAGTTGAGGTTTTGCTTGAACTCTGGAAGCAGAGCTTTGTATTAGAACTTTATATTAGAATTTGTATTAGATTTAATGCAAAGCATCGTGCAGATACTCATGTTCAAGACTATGAACATAACTATAATTTTCAGTACTAGCTAATAGGAAGAACGTACAGCTTGATGCCAGAGAGGTAAAAGTTAAAATCCCAATCCTGCCACCTGGATAATTTAATGTGGTACCAGATAATTTAATTAACTTCTCCAAGCCTTGGTTTCTTTATCGATTATGAAGACCCGCTATTCGCCAGACTGCTGAAGAGCACAGAAGTGGGAATGGCAAAGTTCCCGAGATTTGTCACAACAAAAGGCAGAGGATGAATGCTTAAACTGGGAGCCTGGAACACTAGGTGATATCAGCAGTCATTAGAACCAAGCTGAATTCAGAAAAAGACCAAACTCCAAATTGGTTTAACCAGGTTGCAAGGGACAAAGCAAACAGCAACAACAGCTAGGATGATGAAGTAGTGTCAGATGCATGTCAAAGTCACAATAGAAGAAACATAATGTACCTGTCAGAACTCCAAATAATTTTTTTTTTCTGACTGCCTTGTGCCAGATTCCACATCCTGGACTTTTTAAAGGGTCTGAGAACCATTTCTGACAATCTGAAACTCAGTTTTCACAATATAAAATAAAAATTTTAAACATCAGCCCTGCCTGGCACTTGGTTATTTGGAGGAACAAGGGAAATAAGGCAAATGAAAGCATTATCATGTAAACTAATGTGCTAGAACATTAAGTGCTCATTATTATGGTTCTCATTGCTCTAATCAAGTATACTTAAGAGAAAGGCTTTGCTTACAACATTATCCTAGAAAATATAAATGCAAGTAGCAGTCAAATTAATAGTTATTCTGAGTATCCTTGCTGCATAAGTTAAACAGGATTAAGACATGAAATCATGCACTTGTGTTTATATTGTTTAGGATTTTTATATATTCTATTTCCTCTGATGGATATTTACTTTTATTTGTTTGTTTCATAATACATAGCAACTGAGCTTTCCTTATACTACATCAAAGGTCAACAATCATGTATGACAAAGTTGAACATGGAATAATCATTTGTAGTGACCTACCTGCCTATTGCTTCTAGATACCTCAGTACTGCTTATGAAAGGGTACACGATGTAATGACTGATAAGAATAGGCTCTGATACTTTATAGACCTCGTTAAACTCCAGTCTTGCCGCTTATCATCTGAGTACATTGTAGCATATTATAGCTTTTGAGCTTCAGTTTCTTCTTCATTTGTAAAATGGGGAAAATCATCCCTACCGAAGTTCAAAGAATGAATGAAATACTAGAAAGAGGGTGTCATCAGGTCAATGCTCATGAGCTGCCCCACCTTGTAGGTGTCCACAAATGGCATTGGTCTCAGTGATCCTACAACAGTTGCATTCTGGATTTCAGTCCTGAAAGTGCAGAAACTAAAAGTCGTAGGGACCTTAGACAGACTGGCCTCAGCAATTCTGAGTTAACCTATCAACACAGAAGAAACTAGTATACACAGTTGTATATTGGTTTTAATGAAAGCCTCTGCCATGTGACCCTTCTGTGGCATCCTGTCCCTGGAAGTGCGCTACACAGAAAGCCAGCTGAACAGAAAGGTTCTTTTGAGTGAGGAATCAGATGAGGAAAGTGGGTTATTTGATTTGGGCATACAACATAACTGGCGTATCTTTCTCCACCATGTGTCTATGAAAGGGATCGAACATACCACCCCCAAAATGCCACTTGGGTATATTATTTTGAGCCTAAGGCAACTGAAGAAAAGCAGATGCAGAAAAGGCTCTCTGATCTCCCCTTTCTACCTAAAAAGTGGGGCCTACATTTCCTGTGAAAAATATTTCCTCTCCCAGAAGAGGATATTCTTATCAATTCTCATCATCTATACGAACAAACCTACCATAGTAACCCTTACCTTCCATTAGTCTCCCCCTATACTTGCCAGGCACTTTCCCACAGTGTAACCCCCCAGCACACACACCTTTTCCCTTTGTCATGTCACGTCACCACAAGATATTGCTCTTTGTTAAAATGGTATATAAGCTCTCAGGTCCATCTGCTTCTTTGAGTCTTCCTTTCTTACATATGAAAGCTCTGTGTACATGTACAAATATTAACATCAAATAAAATGTGTATGCTTTTTTCCTACTAGTCTGTCTTTTGTCAGTTTAATGAGCAGGTTTAGACACAGAACCTAAAAGGGTCTAGGAAAATTCTTTCTTCCCTTACAGCTGTATTTGTCATGTTGTCATACTATTCCAGTCCAGAGGGCTCCTGATTCATTCATAGATGGGCATTCTCAAAATTGGCCTCCACTTTTTGTTTTTCTCTTAAGTCTCCACTACGTTTTTTGGTTTTTTTTTAAGATTTTTATTTATTTATTTGACAGAGAGTGCGAACACAAGTGGGGGGTGGGGGGAGCAGGAGAGGGAGAAACAGGCTCCCCGCTGAGCAGGGAACGTGATGCAGGACTCCATCCCAGGACCCTGGGATCATGATCTGAGCTGAGGCAGACACTTAACCAACTGAGCCACCCAGGCACCCCTAAGTCTCCATTACTAAACCATTACTAACAGCTTCCCTGTTGATTGATACAATACATGAAGAAAGGCATTTTAACCTTCAGATATTTTATAATGGAGTCTTCTAGGCCTAGAGCTCTTCTTTCTTTTTTAGGGCAATTTTTCTGATTTTATAGATAAACTCTCAAAAGGCAGTCTTATTTCACAGTTTTTTGTGCAATCCTCAGGTCATGGTCAAGCATTAGCTAAAATACCTACCTCATACTACCTGGTATTTAGTAAGTATTTGATAAATGCTAGGGTTTTTTTTTTTTTTTTAATTTTTCCTCATCATGAGTTTATCTTTATTTATAACCATACTGTACATCAAAGAAATAAAGTCAAATTTTGTCTGCAATCTCATTTGCTTACAATCTAATTATAATCTCTCAAATGATGTTAAAACTAAAACTACCCAAACTGCTTCGTAGCTGCTACTCAATCAGCCTATAAGACAAACCTCCTCAGTGTTAAGAGCATATTAAAACGCAGGTCTCTCTGGGGAGCCTGGGTGGCTCAGTGGATTAAGGGTCTGCCTTCAGCTAACGTCATGATCCTGGGGTCCTGGGATGGAGCACCACGCTGAGTAGAGGGGAATCTTGTTTCTCCCTCTCCCTCTGCCATTCCCCCCAACTTGTGCTTACTCCCTTTAGTGTTCTCTGTCTCTCCCTCTCTCTAACAAAAAAATCTTTAAAAATTTTAAATTAAATTAAAAAATAAAATAAAATGCAGGTCTTTCCTACTATCCGAAAGTAGAGCATTCCGATGAAAACTTCCATAAATTAAAATGGCATAAAGTGAATAAGAAATCACCATTAATTTATATGAAAAATGTTTGAGCATTCCCGGACCCCCAAAAAATAACCGTTCTTAGGCTTTTCTGATACCTTAGAACACATCGTACTAACAAATGTACAAAATAAAATTGAGATAAAGCACGGATGCTCACAGACACGATTCAGGGCTCTGGCAGCTTGAGGCTGAGACGCTCAGTGTCGTTCCTGAGCAAGAAGCTTGGCGGGGCCGCTCTTGCTGATCCAAGCCCCCGCTGCTCCTGTGCATCTGGGGCAAAACGCACACGGAACGCAGTTTTGGCCTTTTGTCTTTTTTTTTTTTTTTTTTTTTTTTTTTTTGGTAAAAGTTAAAATCCCCTTAGATTTCGTTTAGTTGCCAAAAACAGCTTAGTCATACAGGTCTTTTATAAAAGTGAAGTGGGGAAACATGAACTTTCAAAAAGGTGAGGATAACCTGTAGTTTCACTGATGGCAGGTTTAGGAACGTGGAGAAGAGTATTCTCAAAGGAGTTGTGGAGGAAGAGCAGGAAAGAACTCAAGAGCAGTTATATTCATAGTATTTGTTTAATACTTTGTTTCTTCTCCTTCGCTACTTATGTTAAACAGAGAAAAACAAAACGGGGTATGGAAAAGAGGAGGCCCAAAGAGAAAGGCATTTTTAAAATTTCAAAATCGCAGGTAAAAACTACTTACCGTTTTCATCTGGAGACCTCCTCCGCGGCGGTGGCGAATAATGGTCCCCCTCACCATTTCCACCTACTTGTACAGCTACCTGACCTCCTCGGTCGGCGGCTCCCCCCCACAAACCATGCCTCTGACCCCCTTCAGTCTTCTAAGTGAGAACAGTTTCTTCTTCTAGCCTTCGGTGTATTCATAACTAATTAACTAATTAACCCCATGGCTACTCTACAGGCAAGAAACTCTGTGAACCGAAGACCACTAATCCATCAACAGGGGAATAAGTCTCAACAAAAGAAGCAAAGCCTTTGAGAGGAGCTGGGAGAGCTCCCAACTGAGTAGGCTTCAGCCTCCCACCGCAGGTATTTGAGGGGCAAACGCCCCAGGCCGTGGACAGACTACATTAAGCCGAGTTGCAGAGGACAAAGTAGATGCAAATCTGCACAGTTTGAAGCAACCACATTAGGGAAGGGTGGCAAAGAGGTGACCTTAGTGGAACCGAACAAATGGGAATCAGCAGAGGAAACCGTTCACACCTACAGAAATATGAAGTCTTTCCTCCTGCAGTCACTAGAGATACTCATTACGAAAAGGGGCTAGACATTGTTCTCCCTACGTGGGCAACCTTTGAGGCTACTTGTGAGCGAGCGAAATTTCTAAACACCTAGCCTAACATTTTTTGATTCTCTGAAAAAAAAAAAAAAGCCAAATTTTCATTTGGACACTTATAAATATAAAACCCTGGAGTATAAACTCTGAATTGCTTATCTCCCCTCTGGGGACATTTATTTAGATTTCCATAGGCAAGAACCCAGAGACCTTTCCTTTTCTTCCCAAATGGAATTTGTTATATTAGGGAGATGGGGTTTCTCTTTGTCTCTCTAGAGACTGTACTCCTCCTGTATAAGCTCCTAGGTTCCCAGTTTTGAGGTTCCCTTCCTATAATGACCTAAAAATCCCTTTGCACATGCTGGTCTGCCCATGTGGTCCCCCTCACATTGCTACAGAAAGGGCAAGAACTAGTGCAGTTATTGCTCTAAGTAATAATAATCTACCTTGATCCAGAAATGCACAATATGAATAGATACAGAAATTAAAAGCATTATCATAGATCTCTAGATGGAAAGACAGGTAGATAATATAGAGATAGATATAAATACATAAAATGGTAATATGTATTGTGGTAATACTCCTTATTCATGCTCCGTGAACATGCGCAATTTTCAGTGATTGAACTTTGCACCATTACTATTTGAGGGTAGCATGTGATATAGAAAATAGTACTAAAACCACAGTGGTTCTAAAAATGCGGTTTGATTCACATATACAAGCTTTTGCATTGGAAACCAAAGCTACTTAGGCTATAAAAGAAAGCCCTTACCACCCAAGATAGCCATGAAATTTCAAGAAAAATATTTAGTTTCTTCCTGGTGTTATTAAAATTGCCAATCATGTTTATGCATAGGTCACTAAATTCTAACTTTTTCCTCCACTTTTTATAGATATTGGCATTATCTACAAACAGTTATTGTCCCATTCCGGTGTTTTGCCCAGAAAGTCCTTACTGGTCTGAGTATCAAGACATTCAAGGTTTTTCTGGACAGAACATTCAATTGGAGAGAGATCACAAGCTCGACTGGGACTTACTTGATATAGCAGCATATTTTAGAGACTTATTTTCACTGTTGACCAACCAAAATATCTGTAGAGTGATCCATTTCCTACAAGAAGTACAAACTGAAGGTGATAAGGTAATACCAACAGTGGACACATTTTCTGATGATGTCGTGGTAGATCCTGTTTTTTCAATGACTTGATAGAGAACAACTTTAAGGAACTGCCTGAAAACATTTTGAATATTATGAAGAAACATTTAAAAGACAATAAAACAAAGTATCATTGAATTAAATGTTTAAATCATTTGAATAGGTGTCCCTGACAATATTACCTTGCAGATTCTGTAGGCATTTGAATTCAGAGCCCTTGTTTAAAGTGTATGAAAGGAAAAGAAAAAGAGTATTTCAACACCAATAGACTATTCTTAACTGCTATCACTCCCTCCTTATTTTGCATAACTCAATTCAGTCTTCAAGGACAATTTCAAATAGAAATATTTTTTCTGAAGAAAACTTTCCCTAGGCACTAAGGGGAATTAATTGCTCCCCCAGTAATGCTTCATTTACTCCGCTAACAGGGACCATCTTTCTTATGCCTGTTGTTAATCACCAGAATACAACAGATATTTAATAAACATTTGTTGATTTTTGAAAAGTGTAAATGCATTTTTTTTAGCATTTGTATTTTTATCTGTGGCAAAAATGCTCTCAGACAGTATTAAACACATATGGAAATACATTAATCTTTGCGAGTTAGAAAAGTACAAATTAATTTGCAGACAAGAGGTCATGCCATTCATGCCACTCTGTGGTACCTCCGGCAATTTCAGGAACATTCGAACCAACTCCTCAAGGTTCTATATTCTTTCTTTCTTACCTCCACCACATACTCTTCATGATTATAGCCCTGCATGTTATAGTTCTTTCCTTTCTCTCCCTGAGTCCTGATGGTTGACAGCAGAGAAGAGCATCTCTTGGGTGGCGTTGAGAGCCACAAACTTCTGAATCCTGATTTGGAGCATGGCATTGGTCTGGAAGAATTAATATAGCTTTCGTTAGGAGTGAATTAGACTTTGGAAGGCTATCACCCAACATTCCCTGTATGACATTTTTCCTATGCTTCTCTGTATTTTTCTAGAAATATGTCCTACCAACCTGTAATTCATTACTATGTATAGTGTTCACTTCAGCAAAACATATGATTGTCTTTTAGTGTGGTATGAAAGATCATTTTTCTTTTAAATTTGTATGATTATAACTAATCCAAGTAATTTCGTTTCTGCAAAACATCTCTGATGATAAATAATAAACCATTCACAGAAGTAGCACCGTTTCCAGAATGTTGGAAAAAACATTATGTGGAATGAAGACTGATACTTTTTTTTAATTGTTCTCAGGAGTTTCAACACAAAGCAAGTTGTATGTCTACATTTAGACAGACCATTAGAGCTATCTGTTCGCAGTATAGGAACACTTCACAAAAAATGGACATTATTATGGATAATAAGTTGGGCTCCATTATATTTGGCAATAATTAAGTTGAAGTTGGAACAAGTCTTAAGATAAGCGATTGTCCTCTGGCTAGAAACTAGAGACATATTCATGCTGAGTGTTTAAGGGAGGAATAAGACTAAAAGGAAGTCTACATTTTAAACCTTAATGTCATCAAAAATTTCCTTTAAAATCCTGCTGAAGTTTTGGATATGAGAACATACCACTCTATATCTTGTCACTCCTTTTCATTATTCTAAGACCAAATTTATTAAAAATCCTATGGATTGCTTCAGTAGTAACTTGACATCTTTAAATGTTTTCTCAGTAACAGTATGTGCAATTGCTATATTTTCATTTTAAACATTTTCACCAATTGTTTTATTTCCATAAATTTTGATTTATACAATATGGTCTGAGTTACTGACATGAAAAGAGGTATTTGAAAGAAGAAAACATAGTTGATTTATTTTAATTTCCATCAGATTTTCAAAAAAAAGTAGGTTATAACTACCAGAGTTTTGTGTTCAGTTCAGTTCAATTTTTTTATTAAGTTTTTTAATTCTAATTTCAGTATAGTTAACATACAGTGTTATATTAGTTTCAGGTGTACAATACAGTGATTCAACAATTCTATACATTACTCAGTATTCTTCATGGTAAATGTACTCTTAATCCCCTTCACCTATTTCACCCACCCCCCACCCACCTTCCCTCTGGTCACGTTCTGTTTGTTCTCTATAGTTAAGAGCCCATTTTTTGTCTCCTTTTTTTTCCTTTGTCCTTTTGTTTTGTTTCCTAAATTCCACATATGAGTGAAATTATATGGTATTTGTCTTTCTCTGACTGACTTATTTTGCTTAGCATTATACTCTCTAGCTCCATCCATGTTGCTGCAAATGGCAAGATCTCATTCTTTTCTATGACTTAATACTCCATGGTGTGTATATACCACATCTTCTTTATCAATGGACACTTGAACTCCTTCCAAAATTTGGCTATTGTAAATAATGCTACAATAAACATGCGAGTACATATGCCCTTTTGAATTAGTGTTTTCATATTCTTTGGGTAAGTATCCGGTAGTGTGATTACTGGATCATAGGGTAGTTCCATTTTTTAATTTTTTGAAAACCCTCGAACTATTTTCCACAGGGACAACACCAGTTTGCATTCCCATCAACGGTGCACAAAGGTTCCTTTTTCTCCACATCCTTGTCAACACTTGTTTCTTGTGTTTTTGATTTTAGCCATTCTGACAAGTGTGAGGTGATATCTCATTGTAGTTTTGATTTGCATTTCCCTGATGATGAGTGATGTTGAGCATCTTTTAATGTATCTGGAGAAATGTCTATTCATGTCTTCTCTCTAATTTTTTAATTAGATTATTTGCTTTTTGGATGTTGAGTTGTATGAGTTCTTTATATACTTTTGAATACTAACCCTTTACCACTTGTGTCATTCGCAAATCTCCTCTCCCACTGAGTAGGCTGTCTCTTGGTTTTGTTGATTATTTCCTTTGCTGTACAGAAGCCTTTTATTTTGATATAGTTCCAGTAGTTTATTTTTGCTTTTATTTCTCTCATCTCAGGAGACATATCTGGAAAAAGTTGCTATGGCTAATGTCAAAGAAATTACTGCCTGTGCTCTCTTCTAGGATTTTTATGGTTTCAGGTCTCACATGTAGGTACTTAATCCATTTTGAGTTTATGTTTGTGTATGGTGTAAGACAGTGGCTCAGTTTCATTCTTTTGCACGTAGCTGTCCAGTTTTCCCAACATCATATGTTGAAGAGACAGTCTTTTTCACATTGCATATTCTTCATTCTTTTGTCAAGGATCAATTGACCATATAATCATGAGTTTGTTTCTGGGCCTTCTATCCTGTTCCATTGGTCTATGTGTCTATTTTTGTGCCAGTACCATAGTGTTTTGCTTTGTAGTATGACTTGAAATCTGGAATTCTGGTACCTCTAGCTTTGTTTTTTCTTATTCAAGATTGTTTTGGGGTAAAAAAAATAAAAAAAAAAAGACTGCTTTGACTATCCAGGGTATTTTGTGGTTCCCTACAAATGTTAGGATTATTTGTTCTAGTTCTGTGAGGAAAGCTTTTGGTATCAGTTCAGTTTTCTTTAAGGTGGGTATATTGTCTTCAGAGCTTTTATATGTTAAATTAAAATTACCTTAATTTAAATTTTTTAATTAGCTTCTACATTGTTTTAATTGCAATCAATCAAGGAAGTAAAAAAGCAAAGCTTAAACTCCTCCCCCCCACACACACAAAATGCTTCTTAGTTCCAAAAAGTTTAAAAGATTGAAGTAGCATAAAGAAAAAATTATAATAAAGAATAATAGAATAAAGCAAAATTCCAAAGTGTAGAAAAAGACTGAAATTATTGGCAAGTAAAATTAGTAAGAATGCCATTGAAATTAACTAACGCTATTGAAATTAATTAAAAGAGAAGAAAAGTGAACAGAGAAGAACAATGGAAGAGAAGAAAATGTTTACTTACCTGCATGATGAAACATTACACCATAAATCAACTTCTCTAAAGCTGGTTGATTTATAACTTGAGGGTTACTTTATACTTTACTGAAAAGAAATTAAGAGTTGGTGAGTTGTATAATAAAGTTTTATCTTCATTTTATCTACAAATCTATAATGTGAGGAAATTGAACTATACTGTGTCTAAATCCCTCCGGATGAAACATACCATTTATTGATAGATTTTCTTCATGTATATCCACAACATGTGAAAATGTTCAGGGCATGCCAGCCCAAAATATGCCACTTTGATATATTGATTATTTTTAGCTGAAGGCATTTGTGAAAGAACAAATGCAGAGATTTCTCTGAATTCCTTTTAGCTGCTTAAAGACAGAGCCTCGAAAAGGAACTCAGTTGTCATAATCCCCTCCCTGGGAGTTTCACCAACCAGGGAAGACTCACTCTTATTACAGGAGAGGATGCTAGAAGTTGACACCACACCCAGATGAACTTTGGCCCAGATGATCCTACTTCCCATCTATTCCACTAAGGGCCCTACATCGTTCCTAAAAATCATTTACTCTCCCTCAGTGGCCTACATCCTCCCTTCTCCTGTCTCTATTAAGACAAAGATAAGCTCCCAAATCTCATTGTTTTTTGCCAATTCATTTTTGTTTTCCTGTGATACCCCAAGCACATACTATTAAAATTAGTAAATTTGCATATATGTTCTATTAATCTACCTGTTGTCAGTTTGTTTCATAGGCCCAGTTATTGAGCCTAGGAAAGTAGAGGAAAAGTTTTTTTCTCCTCTATACATGCAAACTTTCATATGTACTCTGGAATTCAGAGATAAATTTTTCACACTCAAATCTGCCCAAATATTTTAAAAATATGTTTAGTCTAAGTTATTGACATTTATATTACTATAGTGATGGAAGAACTAAAAAAGATTCAGCACTGGAGACAAGAGAAGTATCCAGTTAATAGACCTGGCAGGTTCCTATTCTTAAGGCAGATATTGGTTAGAGCTGCCTCGGCAGAAAAGCAGATACAATGAGCCACTGAGACCCTCTTGTAGGACTCACAAAGCCTCTGATCACCCCAGAGGCTTGGGCTGAATTGAAGTTAGAGAGAGTCAAGTGGCCTGCACTTAGTTAAAAAGGTCAAAACAGCACAAAGTCAAGAAAATTTTCACATGTACTCCACTTTCCATAATTAAAATCAAGAATTTGCTTGCGAAATTTGAAAATACATTTTGGGAGAAACTGAGATTTACCTTTGTCAAAAATACTCACTTGAAGAGCTAATCTATTTTTTTGTATGTCTAAACAGATGTCAAAGATGCCTTGAGCCACGTTAGCATAATTATACTTTTCAAACACTTCGAAGTATTAGTCTCCCATAGAAACACACTTATGAAAATAGATGTTACAGCAACAAATATAAATGGAACAGACAAGTCTTGCCTGTCAATTTTAATTATCAAATGTTTATTATTAAGTTGGTAGTTCATTTTGCACATATTAATGTAGAATAAATTGTAACTGGCAATTATTTTAGAAGCAAACAAAGTGTATGTTTAATTGTTCTTATAACTTTAACTTACTTTCTAAATACACAATGACCTGAACTTTTTAATTGATGGAAAAAAGTATGCTGTGCCACTTTCCCCCCTTGATAAGTCATGATCCCCAAAGAAATGTATATTACTAAGCTAATTAGGGATTTAAAACAGGATTTTGAAATGTAAAGCATTCTTATTTTATGGGTTATTTTAAATATTAATAATTACAAAGAATGTAAGTTTTCTTAGAGGTTGTCTCACATTCAGAAACGTGCAAGGAGGACAGATGTGAGATTAATCATACACAGTAATTCTAAAATAAAATTGACACCTTTGAACTGACCAATGATAATCACAAGACGTTTTCTAAATATCCTTAACCACTGAAAGGAACCAGGTATTATTAAAAAAATAGCTGATCCAGAGGCTGAGCAGGGAGAGTACATGATGATCCTAGACCAACTTGTGCCAGAGAACAAGGAAATTCTCAAGAATGATAAAAACCTATCAAAAAGACCCAGGAGACAATTTGAAGAGGTGTTAAGTGGCCAAATTTATAAAATTTTAGAATCGAGTTAAATAAAGACATAAATGAATTAGAACTTACCAAACAAGAATACATACTGATATAAATAATAACTAAACTAGAAGAAAAAGCTCTATCTTAGAGCTTTACTAATAAATATTGAAGGAATAATGGAATTTAAAAATTACCATTTAGCAGCCATGACAGTAACACTTAATTCAAGGCAAGAAGCATCAAAGAGTGAAATTTTAATACATATTATATACACATACACATACACAAAGAGAGAAAGAGAAAGAATGGCAATGGAAAATGTGATAGAAAGCTAACAATTAAGGGATTTAGGCAATGGGTATATAGATTTCTCTAACCTCACTTTCCAGCTTTTCCACTAACATAACACTGTATCAAAAGATTAAAGTTACTCAAAACCTCATTATTTCAGACTCCATTAAGCCAGCCCCAAATATAGTATTTTCATTTGTTAACAATGTTTTATTCTTAAAATTATTTGATTCAGGATTTCTGTAGATTTCCAATAGCTATATTTGAAATTCTCAGGAAGATAATTTTTAAATAGTTTCAATGTCTGGTAAAGATGAAAAACACTAATAATAAAGATTAGAGTTTGATGTTTTAAATATTCAACAGATATTTATTGCAAATTTGCTATTTACAGAGTCAGACAGTATTTAGGCTCTGCGTTCAAAATGAGGTTTGCCAGGAAGAAATGACCAAGTGGCTATGCATTCAATAAAGAATGAAGACCACTGCACACTTATTGCATGGGGGAAGAACCAGTCCTTTCTTTAATGCACACCAATGTGCCTCTTCTATCAATTTAATCTATGAATCCTTTGTGGAACACCTTTAGTGGGCAAAGCCTGTTCTCTGATTCTCAAAGACCATTCAAATAACACATAGATCTTGTTTTTCATGAATTCAAATTTAAAAAGAGGAGATAAGCAGGGGGGAAAGATATATACCTAGGTAATGCTAATATAATGGAGACCAAATAATGGATCTATGGAAAGAAACTTTCTCTCTTAGGTAGAAAATCTTTCTTTTCTTCTTTTCAGAAATCTGTTAAGGTTTCTGGAAGAAGGGGAGGTGATCTGCCCTTTTAAGGATGCATCTATGCTACCTATGGGTAGGTTGGTCTAGACAGAAGGAAAAGCTTTTTTAAAAAATCTAGAAATGGTACTAAAAGAGAAAAATATGCAGCCAAGAATACTATAACCAGCTAGGCTGTCATTGAAAATAGAAGGAGATAAAAAGTTTCCAGGATAAACAGAAACTAAAAGAATTTATGATCACCAGACCAGCCCTACAAGAAATATTGAAAGGGGTTCTCTAAGCAAAGAAAGAGCTGAAAAATAACATAGAACAAAAAGGAACACAGACAATATACAGTAACAGTCACCTTACAGGCAATACAATGGCACACAATTCTTATCTTTCAATAGTTACCCAGAATGGAAATGGGCTAAATGCCCCAATCAAAAGACAAAGGGTATCAGATTGGATGAGAAAACAAAACCCATTGATATGCTGCCTGCAAGAGACTCATGTTAGACCCAAAAACACCTCCAGATTGAAGGTGAGGGGGTGGAAAACCATTTACCATGCTAATGTACATCAAAAGAAAGCTGGTGTGGCAATCCTTATATCAGAAAATTTAGATTTTAAATGAAAGACTATAATAAGAGATGAGAAGTACACTATATCATACTTAAAGGGTCTATCCAACAAGATCTAACAAATGTAAATATTTATGCCCCTAACATGGAAGCAGCCAATTATATAAGCCAATTAATAACAAAACCAAAGAAACACATCGACAATAATGCATTAATAGTAGAGGACTTTAACACACCCCTCACTGAAATGGACATTTCAACTAAGCAAAAGATCAACAAGGAAATAAAGACTTTAAATGACACACTGGAGCAGATGGACTTCACTAATAAATTCAGAACATTCCAACCCAAAGCAAGAGAATACGCATTCTTCTCTAGTGCACATGGAACATTCTCCAGAATAGATCACAAAGCAGGTCTCAACCAGGACCAAAATATTAGGATCATTCCCTGCATATTTTCAGACCACAATTCTTTGAAACTCGCACTCAATCACAAGAGGAAAGTTGGAAAGAACTCAAATACATGGAGGCTAAAGAGCATCCTACCAAAGAATGAATGGGTCAACCAGGAAACTAAAAGAATTAACCAGGAAATTAAAGAAGAATTTAAAAAAAATTCATGAAAACACAGCTGTTCAAAATTTGGGGGATACAGGAAAGGTGGTCCTAAGAGGAAAATATATAGCAATACAAGGCTTTCTCAAGAAACAAGAAAGGTCTCAAATACACAACCTAACGCTACACCTAAAGGAACTGGAGAAAGAACAGCAAATAAAGCCTAAGCCCAACAGGAGAAGAGAAATAATAAAGATCAGAGCAGAAATCAATGAAATAGAAACCAAAAGAACAGTAGAGCAGATTAACGAAACTAAGAGCTGGTTCTTTGAAAGAATTAATAAGATTGATAAACCCCTGCCCAGACTTATCCAAAAGAAAAGAGATATGACCCAAATAAATAAAATCATGAATGAAAGAAGAGAGAACACAACCAATACTAAAGAAATACAAACAATTATAAGAAGATATTATGAGCAAGTATATGCCAACAAATTTAACAATCTGGAAGAAATGGATGCATTCCTAGGGATGAATCAACTACCAAAACTGAACCAGGAAGAAACAGAAAACCTGAACAGACCCATAACCAGCAAGGAAATTGAAGCAGTAATCAAAAATCTTCCAACAAACAAGAGCCCAAGGCCAGATGGCTTCCCAGAAGAATTCTACCAAACAATGATCTACCTCATTTTATGAGGCCAGCATTACCTTGATCCCAAACCAAAGATCCCATCAAAAAGGAGAATAATAAACTAATATCCCTGATGAACATGGATGCAAAAATTCTCACCAAAATACTAGCTAATAGGATCCAACAGTACATTAAAAGGATTATTCACCACGACCAAGTGGGATTTATCCCTGGGCTGCAAGGTTGGTTCAACATCCACAAATCAATCAATGTGATACAATGCATTAATAAAAGAAAGAACAAGAACCATATGATCCTCTCAACAGATGCAGAAAAAGCATTTGACAAAGTACAGCATCCTTTCTTGATTAAAATTCTTCACAGTGTAGGGATAGAGGGTACATACCTCAATATCATAAAAGCCATCTATGGAAAACCCACAGCGAATATCATTCTAAATGGGGAAAAACTGAGAGCTCTTCCCCTAAAGTCAGGAACACGGCAGGGATGTCCACTATCACCACTGCTATTCAACATAGTACTAGAAATCCTAGCCTCAGCAATCAGACAACAAAAAGAAATAAAAGGCATCTGAATCGGTAAAGAAGAAGTCAAACTTTGCAGATGATATGATACTTTATGTGGAAAACCCAAAAAACTCCACCCCAAAACTGCTAGAACTCATACAGGAATTCAGGAAAGTGGCAGGATATAAAATCAGTGTACAGAAATCAGTTGCATTTCTATACACCAACAAGACAGAAGAAAGAGAAATTAAGGAGTTGATCCCATTTTCAACTACACACAAAACCATAAGATACTGAGGAATAAATCTAACCAAAGAGGCAAAGGATCTGTACTCAGAAAACTATAGAATTCTTATGAAAGAAATTGAGGAAGACATAAAGAAATGGAAAAACGTGCCATGCTCATGGATTGGAAGAAAATATATTGTGAAGATGTCTATGCTACCTAGAGCCATCTACACATTTAATGCAATCCCTATCAAAATACCATCAACTTTTTCCAAAGAAATGGAACAAATAATCCTAAAATTTGTATGGAACCAGAAAAGACCCTGAATAGCCAAAGGAATGTTGAAAAAGAAAAGCAAAGCTGGTGGCATCACAATTCCAGGCTTCAAGCTCTATTACAAAGCTGTCATCATCAAGACAGTATGGTACTGGCACAAAAACAGACACATAGATCATTGGAACAGAATAGAGAACCCAAAAATGGACCCTCAACTAATCTTTGACAAAGGAAGAAAGAATGTCCAATGGAAACAAGACAGTCTCTTCAACTAATGGTGTTGGGAAAATTGGACAGCCACATGCAGAAGAATGAAACTGGACCATTTCCTTACAACACTTACAAAAACGGGCCATCATTTTCATCAAAATGGATTAAAGACCTAAATGTGAGACAGGAATCCATCAAAATCCTTGAGAAGAACACAGGCAGCAACCTCTTCGACCTCAGCCGCAGCAACTTCTTCCTAGAAACATCGCCAAATGCAAGGGAAGCAGGAGCGAAAATGAACTATTGGGACTTCATTAAGACAAAAAGCTTTTGCACAGCAAAGGAAACACTCAAAAAAAAAACAAAAGACAACGGATAGAATGGGAGAAGATATTTGCAAATGACCTATCAGATAAAGGGCTAGTGTCCAAAATCTATAAAGAACTTATCAAACTCAACACCCAAAGAACAAAGAACAAATAATCCAATCAAGAAATGGGCAGAAGACATGAACAGACATTTCTTTTTTCTTTTAATTTTTATTTATTTGAGAGAGAGAGACACAGCGAAGAGAGGGAACACAAGCAAGGGGAGTGGGAGAGGGAGAAGCAGGCTTCCCGCGGAGCAGGGAGCCCACTGCGGGGCTCGATCCCAGGACCCTGGGATCATGACCTGAGCCGAAGGCAGCTAACGACTGAGCCACCCAGGCACCCCATGAACAGACATTTATGCAGAGAAGACATCCAAATGGCCAACAGACACATGAAAAAATGCTCCAGATCACTTGGTATCAGGGAAGTACAAATCAAAACCACAATGAGATACCCCCTCAGCCCAGTCAGAATGGCTAAAATTAACAAGTGAGAAAATGACAGATGTTGGTGAGGATGCGGAGAAAGGGGAACCCTCCTACACTGCTGGTGGGAATGCAAGCTGGTGCAGCCACTCTGGAAAACAGTATGGAGGTTCCTCAAAAAGTTGAAAAAAGAGCTACCCTATGACCGAGCAATTGCATTACTGTGTATTAACCGCAAAGATACAAATGTAGTGATCCAAAGGGGCACCTGTACCCCAATGTTTATAGCAGCAATGTCCACAATAGCCAAACTATGGAAAGAGCCTAGATGTCCACCGACAGACGAATGGATAAAGAAGATGTGGTATGTATATACAGTGGAATATTATGCAGCTATCAAAAATGAAATCTTGCCATTTGCAACGATGTGGATGGAGGTAGAGGGTATTATGCTAAGGGAAATAAGTCAGTCAGAGAAACAACTATCATATGATCTAGCTGATATGAGGAATTTGAGAAACAAGGCAGAGGATCATGGGGGAAGAGAAGAAAAAATGAAACGGGACAAAACCAGAGAGGGAGACAAATCATAAGAGACTCTTAATCTCAGGAAACAAACTGAGGGTTGCTGGAGTGGAGGGGAGTGGGAAGGATAGGGTGTCTGGGTGATGGACATTGGGGAGGGTATGTGTTATGGTGAGCGCTGTGAATTACGTTAAGACTGATGAATCATAGATCTGTACCCCTGAATCAAATAAACATTATATGTTAATAAAATATAAAATAAAAGGAAAGGGAAAAATAAATAAATAAAAAGTCTAGAAAATGTAGGTTATGTTTTGAAAAAAGAGAGTAATCATAGGGCCAAGTCATAAACAGAGGCCAGTCAACTGCTCTCTCCTGCCTTGCCATTCTTTGGAAGCCAAAACCTGTGAACTCAGGGAGATTCTGTGAGATAATAGAAAATGTATATATACTGGTCTCTGCCTGCAGTTCCTGGCACAGAGTTCCTAAAGCCTTGTAATTTCCTAAATGATAAGACCACTAGGATCATCTTTTGTTCTAATGAGGCAACTCTGAGTGAGCTCCTGAATGACTCTAGATGGAGGCTGGTCACCTGAAAGGCCAAGCCATGATTCAAAGCTTGGGATTTTCAGTTCCACTCACCTTCCTACCCATCCTTCAGAGAAAGGAGAGGGGCTGAAAATGGAGGTAATAATTGATCATGCCTATGTGACAAAGCTTCCATAAAATTCCAAAAGTAGGGAGTTTGAGGGGGCTTCCAGGGCAGAGAACACATCCACACTGGGAGGGGGATGTACTTCACTTCCATGAGGATAAAAGCTTCTGTGCTCAGGACCTTTTGAGACTTCACTTTATGTATCTCTTCATCTGGCTGTTCATCTGCATACTTCATCATATCTTTTAATAAACTGGTAAATGTAAGTAAGTGTTTTGCTCTAACAAATTAATTGAACCCAATGAGAGGGTTTTGGAACCTCCAATCTATAGCTGGTTGGCCGAAAGCACAGGCAACAACCTGGCTTGCAATTGGCATCTGAAGTGTAAGGATGAGGGTGGGGTGGTCTTGTAGGACTGAGCCCTTAACCTGTGGAATCTGATGCTGTCTCTGGGTAGATAGTGCCAGAATTGAGTTGAATTGTAGGACACTTAGCTGGCTCACAGAGACTTGCTTGTTATTGGGGGGAGGGGGATGGGTGGAAACCTCCACACCTTTGGTGATCAGAAGCAAAATATTTCATGTGACTAGTAAAAGAGACACACAGGAGAGAAAGTCATAGTTAAGGAGAACTGGGTGTTTGGGGGGGGGGAATCTGAGATTTTCCATTTACAGCCTCCTTCAGCCTCTGGAAAAGTACAACACAAGCCATCTCTACAAATTAATATGAAATCATTTGTTTTGTTTTTTTCCCATCATTCCAGGTTCAGAGCCATCAGATAAAATCCTGAGATCATAAAGATTGAGTTCTGCTGATTATTCTCACAATACAAAGTGAATTTTATGAAACCTGAACCTGGAAATTATATCTGGCATTAAAAATAATTGTTGACATCAGAGTTTTTAAAAATGACATTTTTGTCTATTTTATAAACCAAACCAACACGTGCATTTCTAACCTTTATTAAGATAACATTAACTGTAAAGATAATGTTTCATTAAATTACTTTCTGCCTTGCTTACTAAAATGTAAAATGATTTCTGATTTTGGTAGTAGCCATTCATAACAATCTATTGTAAGGAAATATTATCGTGTGAAACTGTAAAAATATCTAAGCATAGACAATGTGCTATAAATAGGTGAGCATGTAGGTTTTAATTTGGACTCAGAGTGGTTTGTTAGCATTTGAAAAACTAATCAGAAGCCCACATTGCACAGATAGCTCTTGCAAGTGTTTCAGCCTTCTTTTTCTCTGATGCTAAAGGGATTGTTATTTAACATAAGGAATATAAGACTTTTTTCCCCATTGGTGGAATAAATTAAATGGTCAAGATGTGGGTCAACTAGAAACAGTATACAGGTACCTCAACTCTTGCAGGAGAAGAGAAGGATTTAGCAAGGCTAACAGCGAATATCTTCCAGAGCCATTCCCTAAGCCTAAGGACTCTTCTGAATCTTTTGTATACCCTTTCTAAAAGATCATGCCACCTGATCTGACTTGAAGTTTAGCTGAACAAAGCTGTTGGCATACTGTTGCAATTACCTTATGAACCTTTCATTCATGGTGCTTGACAGAATGCCTACAATGACAGTGAGCTGGGACTTCAAGCTTACGGACTCTTTGCCCCTTTTTTCACCTCTTTGGTAATAAATGTTTATACATGTGACAGAATTTGACCTGAGACAACAGGGGTTGTCATACCTCACCTGTAAGCAAGATTGTGGACAACTGGAGCCCTCAGTGACCATTAACCTCTAGAGGTTACCAATATCTACCAAAAAATGTCATAATTTTGAATGACCAAATTGGCTTACAGCAGTTTGTAATAGATGGTCTCCTACTAAAATCTTTTCAATAGCCCTGTAAACACCATAGTATTGGGAGACAAGTAATAATATTTCAACAAAGTCTAGAGGAGCTTCGCACTGAATGCTTATTGATGGCAGGCAAAGTGCTAAAGGCCTGGGGGTACCAATAGAGGGTGTAAAGGTAGAGAATTCGAGGAATTTATGGTCCAGTGGGAAAACAAATGCTTAAGTATTTAAGTATAATACAATTTGATGGGTATAAAGACAGAGATATGCATGTAGAATTGAGGGTGAGAAGGTTCTTAGGATGAAGAAAAACTCCCTGGATAAAGTAATCTTTGATTTGAGTCTTCAAGAAAAAATAAGATCTAGCCGTGAAAAGTCAAGCAGGAGGAAATGGGTTTATAGTGGCAAAGACATCTAAAAGACAAATAGCATGTTGTATAATGGGGACCACAAAGAGTTACGTGTCCCTGGATTGTAAAATACCAGAAGAGGTAGCTAGGAGTCATGGAACTGTGAGTCTTTTTTGAGAAGCCTGGTGCTTAGTCAAAGGTTACCAACTTTTTCAAATATCAGCATCCATTTTGAGTTTTTTTTCTATTATGTTATGTTAGTCGCCATACAGTACATCATTAGTTTTTGAGTAGTGTTCCATGATTCATTATTTGTGTATAACACCCAGTGCTCCATTCAATATGTGCCCTCCTAATACCAATCACCAGGGTAACCCATCCCCCTCCCCACCAAAACCCTCAGTTTGTTTCCCATTTTTAACATGGATGAATTTAGGGCTTCCACGTGATCATCAGTGTATTTTTACTATTCATATACATTTAAAAATATACACTATCAGAAAGTTACTACAAATTCACTGCCATTTAGGAGTTTATTATTTATATTACTAATCATAACCTGTATCTATATACTTTTGAGAAATAGTCATGGATACATGTGTAAGAAATATTATTTGTTCAGCCTGTAATCAAAGATTGCAGTGGTTATTAAGGAGGGTACTTGTTGTGTTGAGTACTAGGTATTACATATAAGTGATGAATCACTAAATTCTACTCCTGAAACCAACATTACACTATATGTTAACTGACTAGAATTCAATAAAAATTTGAAAAAATAAAGATCGCAGCCAGTATAGATCTGCAAACATTAACCAAAATTTTAAAATAAAGGTCTGTAGACCACAAACTGTGTACCACACTGCAGCTCATTAAGTCAATGAAGGATTTCAAACCCAAGAGAGAGGTGGTCAGAACTGCATGGTAGAGCCAGATCCCAAAGAAGGAGAGCAGGAGGCTGGGAGATCCTGCATGAGGGCAGTGAAAAAGTGAAATGCTCAAGAGTTAACTGACTGGATAGAAATGGTGAAGGAAAGAGAAGACTCAGAGCTCAATAAAGGAATGACTTAGGTGAATGATGGTGACATTAACAAATAGGAGGAAATTTAGAATGGCAGGTGGCCATTTGCAATGATGTGGATGGGCCTAGAAGGTATTATGCTAAGTGAAATAAGTCAGTCAGAGAAAGACAAATACCATATGATTTCACTCATATGTGGAATTTAAGAAACAAAACATATGAACATAGGGGAAGGGAAGGAAAAATAAAATAAGTTGAAGTTAGAAGGCAAGGCAAACCATAAGAGATGCTGAACTCTAGGAAACAAACTGAGGGTTGCCGGAGGGGAGGTGGGTGGGGGGAGATGGGGTAACTGGGTGATGGGCATTAAGGAGGGCCCCTTGATGGAATGAGCGCTGGGTGTTGTATGCAACCGATGAATCACTAAATTCTATCCCTGAAACTAATAATACAGTATATGTTAACTAACTTGAATTTAAATTATTTATTTAAAAAAAAAAAAAGAATGGCAGGTGGTGAATTTGTTTTGGACATGCAGATCTGAGCTGATGTGAAGTAAGAAAATGTACAGCAGGCAGTTAAACACTCGTAAAGTTAGAAGGGTCCACAGCACATAGCTAGTAATAGCCTAAAATTTATGAGACCACACAAGGAGAGCAGTTATAGGGTAAGAAAGAAGGATAATACCATGAATTGTAGAAAATACCCAAGTTTGAAGGGTTAGAAAAGAAAAAGGGAATGAGATAGAGAAGGAAAAGGGGCATCAAGGAAAACCAGGAAAGTCTGGGACCACAGAGATCACTGGTAGAAGAGTTTGAAGTAGGAAGGAACGGTGATATGTATTCAGTGCGGTTCATGCAGAATCATATATCACAGTGGGCTGCCGCTAGGAAGTGAGAAAATGAGAAATAGAGCCAGAAGCGGCTTTAGAGATCGTCTCGTCTATGCTAAACCTCTCATTTTGCAGATAGGAAATTGAAGTTCAGAGAGATTTGGTGTCTAATTCATAATGAACTGTTAATGGCAGAGCTGGAGTTTGAGCCAAATCCCCTAATAGAAAGCAAGCTCTCATAAAACTGTTATTAAAGTGTGATAATTAAAACTACCTGAGGCCAGTGTCCAACCTTTCTTAAGATAACAAATAAAGAGAGACGCCTGGGGTGGCTGAGTCAGTTAAGTGTCTGCCTTCGGCTCAGGTCATGATCCCTGGTCCCAGGATCCAGTCCCACATCGGGCTCCTTGCTCAGTGGGGACCCTGCTTCTCCCTCTGCCTGCTGCCCGCCCCCCACCCCCGTCCCCACTTGTGCTTTCTCTCTCTCTCTGACAAATAAATAAATAAAATCTTTAAAAAAAAAAAAGTAAAGAAGGTACAGTCTTTACAAAAATGCTGCAGTTTCCAGGGGTATATTGGCCTGGGCATCTCATCAGCTTCAACTCATTGGTATTCCCTAATTTGCAAATCTGTAAAATTTTCATAAGGTATTTTATCCCAACACAGAGATGCAGCATGTCCTTCCATTCCTCTGTGCTGGGGGCTGGAACTCTGGAATTAGACTCTGGCATGGATCTACCTATAGTTCCTTAGCCCCCTTCCAGATCCAACCATGATGACCCCTTGCTGAGGAAAAAGACTTTTGTATCCATGAGACAACTAATGGACAAATGCAGACACCTGCCAAGTAGTTAACCATAAGAGACGCTGAACTCTAGGAAACAAACTGAGGGTTGCCTGAGGGGAGGGGCTTGGAGGGGGATGGGGTAAGTGAGTGATGAGCATTAAGGAGGGCACTTGATGGAATGAGCACTGGGCATCTCATCAGCTTCAACTCTGTGTGGGTGTGTGCGTGTGTGTGTTTACTCTATATCAAATACTTTTATATTGAGTAAATCCTTATGTGGAATAATCCCATGATAAATATAAATGGTTTGGTTAGGGAAGGCCAAGGTGATTTCCAGTTTTCACGGCAAAACCAGTGGAGTAAATGTATTGCAGTCTCTCAGTTTATACCTTTTGTAGCTTTGATAGATATTACAGAAATTTTAATTTGAAAAGTTCAAATATCCCAGGTTTCATAAAGTTGAAACATTTTAAGATCTTCCTTTTGGGATAGTGTTTGTGGCCTTTTTAAAAAGGGAATTATATGAGTTCTGTTTTCAATCTGGAGTAGAATTTTAAAAAATATACTATATACCGAAGCTTTTCTATGAATAGTCCTTTTAGAAAAGAAAGTTTTTGTTTTAGTTTTCATTTGTGTGTGTGTGTGTGTGTTTTTTTACAAGAAAATCAGTTCTTGTCCCACAGATTCTGAAAACTTACCGAACACAACTTACAAAAATAAGCAACCTGGTAATTTTCAGGGAACAAAAACATTAGAAAGCTAGTATAAAGGATATTTTGCTTTTGGTTTCCACTGTTATAGTGAAAGAAGAAGGAGTTAATGGTTTGTTTTCTGTTATGTTGGCAGTGGTAATTGTGGTATGGTTTTCAGAGAACGCGGGCTCTTGCTGACTTTAGTGTAGTATTTACTGTGAAGTAGTAATGATAAACACAAACATTTGTTGAAGTTCCCCACATTCTATCATATAACTCCAATTTCTCTATTGTTATATTTTAAGATAACTATGAGATGATAAAACACATTATAATCAGGATTTATGGAGCCATTGCGCAAGCTACTTCCAATCTCCCAGGGCTTTTTTAGGCTTAATAAAAAATAGCTTTAATTCAATCAAGGAGGAGAAAGATGTCAAAACGCTCTACCCATTTAGATGTGAATTTAGTTAGGTTTCACAACTATATTAAAGATACATAATTTAGTTCCATACGTTGAAATGCTTAAGATCTAAAATTATGTTCAGCTTTTAGAGGAACCGGTGTGCATGGCAAACTTCGAAACCTCGTCCACACAGAGAAAAGACAATGGCTTTAAAAATTGATTAAAATACACAGATCAAACCAGACATGGCAAATAGCACTTTATTTTCACAATGTTACCTCATTTTGGCATGAAATGAAATAAAGTCCCAAACGTAAATGGTCAACTACATTGACCTCAATGGTCAATGTGATCAACGTCACTCCTGAACATTTCTCTGTATTAGATGGAACTAGTCAACTAGTGTTGACTCCTTACTCTGTAAGAGGCACCGCATTGGTTGTTATGGGATACAACATCCCCACCCTGTATTTAGGGGAGCAGTCACGGCGTGTCCTAGGAGCTAAGGGGCACTGTGAGCCCAGGCTTACCTGAGCTGAAAAATTCAACCTCCTCTAAAGTCTTTTCCAACTGTACAATTCAGTCCTATGCCCAAATCATGGCAGCCCAGGGCTGATGTACCAGGTCAGATCACTTTGCTTCACTTACTTGTTTCATTTTCTTAAAAAAAAAATAGTAGTAGTACATTACTGCAGCAAGTGCTCCAAATATAACTCAAATTCACTGAGGGAAGGTACAAGTTCTCTTCGAATTGGTCCACTAACAGAATTCTCCTAATCTCATTTTATAAAAGATAATTTCCTTATGGACCACTAGGAAGATGTCTTGGAAGGATTAGGGATTTACCTGAAACTTTAGGGAAAATTTTCTTTCCAAAGACAATTCGTTGATAATTTTACAGGATAGTCAGTCTATTTGAAAAGATAGATTTAGTCAAACTGAGGTAGTTGTCTTAAGTTTAAGGCCATCCATGAAATTTTGTTAAGAACTAAGCAATTTATGGGTGCCTGGGTGGCTCAGTTGATTAAGCGTCTGCCTTTGGTGCAGGTCATGATCCCAACGTCCTGGGATCCAGTCCCACATCGGGCTCTCTGCTCAGCGGGGAGTCTGCTTCTCCCTCTCACTCACCCTTTGTGCTCTCTCTCTCTCAAATAAATGAATAAAATCTTAGTAAAAAAAAAAAAAAAGAGGGGCATCTGGGTGGCTCGTTCATTAAGTGTCTGCCTTCGGCTCAGGTCATGATCCCAGGGTCCTGGGATGGAGCCCCACATCCGGCTCCCTGCTCAGCGGGAAGCCTGCTTCTCCCTCTCCCACTCCCTCTGCTTGTGTTCCCTCTCTCACTGTGTCTTTCTCTGTCAAAAAATAAATAAAATATTTAAAAAATAAAAAAGAATTAAGCAATTTATTTCTCTTGAGGTACAAAGTCCAATATCTGAGCTAAAGACTATTCAGTTACATTTTTATAATGCAATGAATGAGAATAAACAATAGCAATTAATTATCATTGTAATTTCCTAAGATGATAAAAATATAACAATTTTTTGAGGAAAATTTTAAGTTTAAATATTACTGGAAATAGAAGCTATTGCCAATCGCAACAGCCTTATTAAGAAATTTTCACCTTCTCAGTTAATTGACTAGTCTAAATTATAACAAAACTCTTGTTAGTAGCTATCACCCCTACTAAGATATTATATATTGAAAAATAGATGTATCAGGAGGAATAAGCTCTAACCTGGAGAAAACAAGCACCATTGATCTCAGTGAATCTGGTTTCGCCTTCATCAGTGAATTTCCTATTGACTTGGTGAGCACGGTATCCTCCAAGTCTTCCTGAGGATAAATATTCACATTCCTACTTCTCTGAACCCGTCCCCTCCTGCCCCATCTGCCACAGCAGTTCTGCCCTCTTACTTCCTTTAGTGCAGCTCAAAGACTTCTAAACTTCTAGGTGCCAATCCAGAAGGTATTTCAACTGCTCATGTGCAAGTATTGATACCTGCACCATGGAAGGATGCCCCATATTGAGAAACTCTTGCTTATCTATCAGGGGCCTCCAAGACATGCTTCATAGTCTCCTGGTTCCTGCCAATACAAACTAACTAAGTTCTGAAGTTCATTTGGTCTCTATCTTTGCCTCTGTCACAGGCCCATTACTTCTCTCTCTAAACTATGCTGGGATTTGACTCCAGTTATTGTTTTGGCGATCAGGAGAGGATATAAGGGCCAATGCTGAGAACAAGCACTTTGTTTGTGTCTTTGTCCTCAACTATGAGAAAATGGGCCCCTTCTGCAAAGAGTTTGAGGGAATCTATGGACTCCAGGTTCTCAAATACATCTATTCAAGTCTATCCATTTGAAGTCCTGGGGTCGCACCTCTCCCACAGCACACAGCCTTGACTTTGACATGGGAGACTTACCTGAGCTGAAAAATTCAACCTCCTCTAAAGTCTTTTCCAACTGTACAATTCAGTCCTATGCCCAAATCATGGTTTACGAGGCCCTCTGGTTGCAGAAGATGAGTCTCTTGACATATTGTCAAAAAGTTTCTTTGAACATCACACTGAACTTCAAGATGTTAATTAATATATCTAAGCTTGCCACTTCTCCCTGACAATAAATGATTTGCAGTTAGCAGTAGACCTCCAATTCCATAGTCCTTAGAATTACTCTTCTCCCCAACCCTTTCAAATGCTCAAGAAATCACACTATCTAGTGCATCCTCTCTCACCTCTATCCCATCCCAATCCACCACAAGTGAAAGTCTCTGCAAATGTTATCAATACAGCATTCTAGTGACCATCAGCCTTCCACCTACCATCCATAACAGGATCCGTTTTTCAACCCAGTTGAGACTAAGCAAATCCTATCCTTACGGTCTGTTTCATAGGCCCACTCCTGGCACCAACTCTCTTAGATGTGGTTCCCTAGAAGCAGAGCCTGAGAAAAGGATTCTTGTTCAAGATTTACTGAGTGAACTCTCAGAAGAGGACAAAAGGCAGGCTAGAGCAGGGGGGAAAAGCAAAAAAGAAAATATAGTTTCAGCTGAAGGCTGATTTTCAGCCTGATCTCATGGGGAAACTCCAGGGCACAAATCACCATAGAGTCCCCCCCTCACAGTAAGAAGACTGGCCTTTTGTGCCCTATTGCCCTTCAGATACTGGCTGGGGACCACCCCTGGAGGATGATGCATAAATCTCCAGGTAGCCTAGATCCTGTCTTCTGGGGCATTTCTTTAGAGAAGGACATCTAGGAGCTGCTAACAGCCAACACTCACGGCAGCCAGGGCATGGGTGTGTCAGTGAATAAAACAACTTGGGCACAGCACTGCAGCACACACTATGACTACACTTCACAACTGGGTACTAAGACTTAGTACCTCTTCCATGTACAGGAAGTCACTTGTTCAAGAACCGTCCTTTCCCAACTACAACCTTTCCCTTCGATGAGGAAAAGACCCCACACACGCAGCCACCACAGACAGAAATCCCTGCAACTCTGCTACTATATGTCTTGAGATCCAAGGCAAACTGCTCCAACTACATCCAAAAATATGGGTGTTCTCCACACTGCCTCTCTCTATGGACAAAAAAAAGTAGCTCGTGGTCCCTAGGGCCTCTGCTAGCACTCCAGCACCGGGGTGAGAGTTTCACTACTCAGCTTGCCAATAGAAGCAACACAAACAGCAAATGCAGATCCTGTGTGAGTACATCTGACTGAGCATAAATCACCAAGGGAATCTAATTGCAAGGATCCTGGGAAACATAGATGATGTATAAGAATCCTGCTTTGGGGGGTGCCTGGGTGGCTCAGTCGGTTAAGCGTCTGCCTTTGGCTTAGGTCATGATCCCAGGATCTTAGGATCAAGCCCTGCATCAAGCTCATCAGGGTCCCTGCTCAGCGGGGAATCTGCTTCTCCTTCTGCCTCTCCCTGCACCCCCCACCACTTGTGCTCTCTCCCGCGATCATTCTCTCTCTCTCAAATAAATAAATAAAATCTTAAAAAAAAAGAATACCACTTTGGCCACTTCATCCTGGAAGGCACCCTAAAAGGAGAGAGCAATGGATGGTCAGCACCTGTCCACTGAATCCATGTCTGTCCACTCCTGTTACTCAGCATCTATCTTGAAATACCTAAACTTCTAAAGAAGAGAACATCAGTACCAATAACAGGCTGACGCCCATGCCTGGAAACATGTCTTCTCTATATTTATATGACTCAAAATATCTTAATTTTGCCTTCACTCTCAGGTCATAGTTAAGCTGTATAGAGTTCTAGGTTGACAATGATTTTACATCAGAACATTGAAACTATTATTTCGCCGTTTTGTATCTCTGGATTGCAGCTGCTGAGAAATCTGTTGCCAATTTAATCATTGTTCCTTTAGAAGTTAGCTGGCTTTTTTCCTTTGATTAACTAAGTTTTTCTCTTCTTGATATTCTGCAATTTTGCTGTGGTTTTTCTGGGTGTAATTTATTTTTCTCTTTCCTTTTGGATCTTGATGTACTTCTTCAACCTGAGAGCTGTTTTCAATTCCAGGAAGTTCTTCTGAGCTATTATCTCTTTTAATACCAAGCTCTGCCGTATTCTCTCATTCTTTCTTTTTCCTGGAATTTTATCAGCATATGTTGATGGATATTTTTATTTTATCCTCTACAGATCTTAGCATCTCTTTCATATTTTTCATCTCTTTATGCTTAATTTTTCTCCATTTTTTTATCAGTCTTTCCATTCACTTTTCCAATTCAGTGATTACACTGTTTACTTAATTAGTTGCACTTTTCAAGCTTCAGTTTCTGTAAATTTTCCTAAAATTCCTAAATATTCTTTTTGGTTTGTTTCCAAGGTTACCTGTTATTTTATATATTGCTTGGCTATTGCCCCTATGGTCTATCAGATATTTTATGTCTACAATATTTGTGCAGGCAAAGTCTCTCATTTATTGCATTCTCTGACTCCTGGTGGCACTTGTTTCTACTTGTCGCTTGTCATTTTTAGCTACATATCGGGGAGGAGTTAATTTTCCAACGTTCCCTGGGTTGGAGAAGAATCCTACTGAGCAATTTTTGAGTGTTGAATTTTGAGCCCTATGGGTCTCACAAGTCTAGGACCAACTTTGTGTGCATTTTTTTTATCTTGGTGCTCTGAGTCTTATGAGGAGTTTAGCTCCAGCCTGCTGGAGACACAGAGCCCACTTCAAGTCTCCATTCCCTTGCCAGGGCCTCATGTCACATCTAACGCCCTGACCTGAGTTTCAAGTCCCTCTTCATTCATTTACCTGAGGAGTCCACTTTCTTTGGAGCTCAAGTATATATTTAAGGATTTTTCATTTTTGCTGTTGTTATATTTTATTTATAATTTTTATGTATTGAAACTTGAGAAAGATTTCCCTTATCCGCTCAGGATAATCCTTCATAGCAATCAAAAGTATTCTGTCAACGACTTATTTGTCTTCCATATACCTAAGAAGAAAATAAAAAAGCAGTGTTAGCATCCCTCTGGCAACTTGGTGAAGCAGAATTAACAAGCCATAAGCTAACTTAGGTAACTAACGAGCAATAAGACACTTTCTTTAGTTGATATTAATCTGTCAGTTTGTGGGTAAGAGATGGATGCTACCTGAAGAAGTAAAAGGATCCTCATTATTACCTTATTTTCCCTTAACACACCCATGGTTGTTACTGGTAAAATCTTATTTGAAATGGGGAGGGAATAAAAAGTCTATTTATGCCAAACACATCTACACGTTAAAATACAGATGTTATACTATCTTATGGTAAAGAAACTAATTTCTTTTTATTATATGACCAAAGTCTTTGATTAACAAAAAGTAATAAGGATAAGCCCAGTTGCTGGAATTCCCTAATAAATTGAAAATATATTTCTCACATGGAGAATCCTTTCATCACCCTTCAGCACTCCACCTGAGCCTTCTCCATCCTCACCTATTAACACAAAAGACACCTTGCGACACTGCTTCATCTTCACAGAGCCTTGTCAGCCCAGCCCCAAAACGGCAGCTGATCAAGACAAAGCAGGCAGCTATAGTGCGTAATGACTAAGGGTGTTAATTGCAGGGGCCACTGGCCTTCCTCATACAACTGCACTGAGACTCTCCCCTGGCACTGTCAAGATGTCTAAAGCTGAGATATACAGCCCTACCAGCTGAACATAGACTTCTCTGTGGTGTTGAAAACTAAGGAAGAGGACCAGTGGGAGCTCTCCCTCCACATGATGTCAAGTGGGCATTACTAGTTTCCCCTTTGAAAAGAGTTGAAAGAGTCAATAAGTTTGGATTCCCATGGGCCCAAGTGTCCCTTCTACCAGCTAGTCATATGCATACAGCAGGTTATATAAGGTTTTGAATTCTAAAGGGTTTTTTCTCCTTCATTTTCTATTCTGATTTGGTTTTAATACCATTGTTTTCATTCTTTGTAGAAGTTAACTCACTAGCTCTTCTTTAGTCTTCTAAAAATACTAGGATCAAGTAAAAGAGTAAGGTTCTATGAGGGAACTGGAGATTCATCTTCCAAAATTAGTTTCTTGAAACAGACAAAAAGCAGAATCAGACCTATAAATACAGAGAAAAAACTCATGGTTGCCAGAGGGAAGAGGGATGGGGGATGGGCAAAATGGGTGAAGGGGAGAGTGAGATACAGGCTTCTGGTTATGAAATGAATAAGTCATGGAAATAAAAAACACAGCATAGAGAATTTGGCCAATGTATTGTAATAGCTTTGTATGGTGATAGATGGGAGCTACACTTGTGGTGAGCGTAGTTTACTGTATGGAGAAGTTGAATCACTACACTGTAAACCTGAAACTAATGTGATATTATGTGTCAACTATACTCAGACTTTAAAATATTTTTTAAATTAGTTTCTTTGTTTCGACTTTAATCAGTTACAGATGCACTACAGATGTGCTGACATTCCAGAAAAATGTTCCCAAATGTAGTTTTAGCTACTGCTATATAATACTAACTTAAGGAAGCCACCATTAACACAGATGCCTTTGCCATTAAAATGAAACATTTGTTGTGTTGTTAATATCAGCAATTACGTGAAGAATTCAGGAACTTTTTAGAGGAAATAGTAGTCTTGATTGAGAGTGGAACACCACAATTTTTTCCTATAAAATATTTTTCTGTATCTTAAGATTAAACTTTGAAGGTAAGTCCTTTCTCCCTTCTGGGTAAAACACACTAGAACTTGAAAGTGGACAACCTGCTGGTGTTTCAGAGGGACTATGTGTACTCTTTGAAAAAGGCAATTTGAAAATATGTCTCCACCAAGCTCTGACTCTGTTGATTGTTTTGGAGATTTTTTTACTTGCAAGTGGATTTAACTGTCCTGGGACTCTACACTAAATTTCACCTCCTTGAAATGTGTGTATATGATTGGCCAAGAAGGTTTCAATAGATATCAATCAGAAGCTGAATCTCCCACCTGACTATTGATTCAAGCTGGACAGCAAACTTCAGGAAAGCACTGGATTGGATTTGGCTATATTTAGCATGTATGACTCAGAGGTGGTTCTGAATAGAGTAATAAAAACTTCCACATGCCAAATTCTAGGTTCTGGGGTGAGCTGAGGTCTCACATATCTCACAGAGCTTACCTTCCAGTGAGAGAGACAGAAAATAAACAAGTCAACAAAGGAACACACACACACACTAAACAAGAATGTCACATAACTCTACGATCTAAGTCTAAGGTACTGTGGTGGTGAAAAGATAAGTGGAAGTAAGGGGCTATTGGAATTGGATAATCAGGGAAAGACTTCCAGAAGAGGGGCTATTGTGCTGAGACCTCTCGGGAAGAAGTCAGCCATGAGAGAACCCAAAGGAAAAGTATTCCAAATAGAAAGGAGCATGGGAGCAGAAGCACTGGAGCAGAATCAAGCTTCAAATAGTAAGCAATAGAAAGAAGACCCATGTGAATAAATTATGTGAGTGTGGGAGAAGGGGGTTACAAATGGAAACGGGACAGGTGGGCTACAAAACCATGCAGGGCCTTCTGCGCATCAATGAGCCCTTTGAACTTGATTTTAAAAGTGACAGAAAGTCATTTGGGGGTTTTAAGTAAAAGATCATGATTGTATATATATGAGCCCAATGTAAATTAGAATCGACTATAATCTTTTGGTTTGTGTCTTCCTCCTAGCAATTATTACAACATGTGTTTATCTATCTGTTTGTGAGGCATCTTTTTCTGTTTTAACTGTCCTCTCTTTGTAAACTCTGTCAGGGTAGGGAAGAGACTGCTCTCTTTGCCATTGAATATCTAGACACTAACAGAGAGTGTGCCGCATACATGATGGGTACTCAATACACTCTGGGCGAATGAGTGGCTGACTATTAAATGTTTATCTCCAATTCTTTTTAAGGTCACAGGATACCAAAATAACCCTCTCCATGCAGTAGCTATAAGATTGTTGTACGAGGTGAATCAGTTCCAGGCATTATCCCAACTTTCTCAGCACGAATGTGTCCACTGAGCCCAAAGAAAGACATATTTTTATGTATTTTTAATATTCTAAATTGGCATACTTGCTTCTAATAAAACACAGAGAACCCGAAGAATAAAAAGTTTCTCAACACAGGGGTGCCTGGGTGGCTCAGTCGTTAAGCGTCTGCCTTCGGCTCAGGTCATGATCCCAGGGTCCTGGGATCGAGCCCCACATCGGGCTCTCTGCTCCACGGGGAGCCTGCTTCTCCCTCTCCCACTCCCCCTGCTTGTGTTCCCTCTCTCGCTGTGTTTCTCTCTGTCAAATAAATAAATAAAATCTTTAAAAAAAAATTTCTCAACACAGAACGAAAACAGTATCAGGAGCTCCGCAGGTAGGATTTCAATAGCTATTGTTCTATATGGTAGGAGCTCTGTGATGGTTTCTGTTGTAAGCTGCAGTTCAGTGGATTGAATGGTGTAAACTGCATTAGTAAATAAAAGAACTAAAAGGATTTTACGGCCATTTCCTTCAGGTAATTCTGCTGGATGGAACCATTACAGCCTGAAACTCTGAAACAATAAACCCACAGTAGTTCTTTCAAGGAGAGACTGTTTCTGTTCTAAAGATACTTAGAATCGTTCTAGTGAATCAAACCTGTGCATGCCTTCCTAGAAAGAGAGCATTATAGTAACCATTTCCAGGGCCATTGCCCAGCCTCCCTCCTCCAGTGGCTGTGTGCTGACTCCATCCAGACCTCCAATTTAAGTGTGTATGTCTGTGTGTTTCAGGGTGGGCATGGAGCATGCTTTTTCAGTTCCTGGCTTTAGAAGTACTACCAGCTTAAACAAGGAATAGGGACAGCATAAGGATATGCACATAAGGGGCGCCTGGGTGGCTCAGTCGTTAAGCATCTGCCTTCGGCTCAGGTCATGGTCCCAGGGTCCTGGGATCGAGCCCCGCATCGGGCTCCCCACTCAGCGGGAAGCCTGCCTGCCTCTCCCCCCTCCACTCCCCCTGCCTGTGCTCCTCTCTCAATGTGTCTCTCTCTGTCAAATAAATAAATAAAATCTTTAAAAAAAAAAAAAAGGATATGCACATAAGCATTTATCTTTTGTGGTTTCAGGGAAGGAGGGAGAATTTTTATCATCAAAAACATATCTTATTGGTGGAAATTCTCTTAGACTCACAACTTTCCATTTGTTCACTAGAATCAAGACAAATTCAGTGGAAGAGGTGATATACTCTCATATATTCACAGTCTCACTAGGGTGTAAATAATCATGTCATATCGTCATGTCTGAGACTTCCCTGAAAGGAAATTTAGTGATAGAGAAAGGGGGTATCCTGAGTCTCTAAAAAAGGGTCTGCCTGGGATAAAGGAGAGTTTTAGGACAGGGGAAATGGAACCTTCATTCCCTCCTGACTTTCCTGGGATCATCTCCCCTTAGAAGTTAACCCTTCATCCTAGAAATAGCAGCATGATACCTGGACTGCTCAGGAAAGGAGATAAAGCAATATAAATGCAAAGAAAGAAAGAAAAAACATCATATAGAGATTGCTTTAGGGCACAAGGTCATTGGACTATGTTAAAAGGAAAACTTGAAACAAGAATTTTGAAAAAGAGTCTGTCCTCTGACATCTACTACTTTTCTCCTTGATTCAACTTGTCCTTTGGAAACTAAGGTTATTCATTAAATAATCATAAAATTTTGCTCAGTTCCTGCTTGGGACAGGAGCTGTGCTTGGTGCAGAGGATACAAAGATCATTAAAATGAATACCCTGATCTCAAATCATATACTAACTAGTGAGGAGACGGAGGGTAAATTAACCATTGTGGTAGAACTCATCTTCTCAGGAGCAGAAACTTTTTATATTCTTATTTAATTCTCTATCCCCAATGCCTAAAAATGGCCAGGCATACGGTATCTGTTCAATAAACATGTGCTGGATGTTGAATGTATATGATCATTGCTCTAAAGGAGATAACGCTAACAACTGCACCCACAAGATGGCATTTGGATTGAGACTTGAAGCATTAATAGGAAATTGCCAGGTAGGCAGGACACAAACACAGAGGGGGCAGAGAAGAGTTTGCCCAAGGGCACAGGAGTGTGAGAGAGCATAGAATATTCAGGAATAGAAGTAGGTTTGTAGGGATGAAGCATTAAATTCAAAAGAAAGTGGCAAGAGATGAAATTAGAAAGGTAGGCAAGAGCCGTATTGGGAAGGGTCATGTGATTCCTAAAAAAGACCTGAAATTGAATATGCACACAATGAAAAACACCAAAAAACTTTGATCAAGAGTAATATATGGGGCACCTGGGTGGCTTAGTTGGTTAAGCCACCAACTCTGGCTTTCGGCTTTTGTCATGATCTCAAGGTCATGGGATCGAGCCCCATGTTGGGCTCCAAGCTGAGCGTGGAGCCTGCTTAGGATTCCCCCTCTCCCTCTGCCCCTCCTGTGCTTGCTCACTCTCCCTCTCTCTAAAAGAAAAAAAAAATCTATAGAAAAGAGTAATATATAATGGTTTATATGTATTAAATGTGGCAGGCAGGAAAGAGGAATGGGTGAATCAGAAGGTGTCAATACGTGAGGTCAGGAGACCAATTAGGAGCTACTGAAGTAGTGGTCATAGACCACAAGGGCCTGAACTAGGGCATCAAAGGTGGGAATGAAGATGAGTGGAGGAAAACTATAAGCATTTTTAGGTGAGACCAAACAACATGGAAATTTGATATGGAAACGAAGAACAGAAGAGAAATCTAGGGGTTTTTTCTCTGATTTTGGCTTGAAGTACTGGATAGATTGTTGTGCCATTTGTAGAGAGAAAAAATAATAGAGGCCCCTACACCAGAGATAAACAAATCTGACAGTATAGTAAGATCCCATTCTCTACTGGTGGGTGGAGTGTAAAATGCATAGTGCTTGGCATGAACACACCCACCAAGGCCATGGCCACCTTACCCAACTCTCACATGTGTTTTCCTGGTCAAGATGAAAAGGCTCCTATACCTCTTTCAGGTTTTTGCTCAATTCCAGGTCAACCCTGGATGCCTGCTTCAGTCTGCTTGTCTGGGGTCCTGACATGTTTCTTCGGCAAAGGACGTCATTTCTCTATCTCAGCCACTGCGTGGAAGTCCTTTGTTGATACAAAATGACACAGCTCCTGCTCTTCCTTATGACTTGCTTAAGAGGACAATCGTGGTAGACTCAAGAAGTCCAACCACTTGGATATTGACATTAATCTAGATAAATTTCAAAATGTGAAACATCACTTGAATATGATTTGGATTGCTGGTCACCTTTCTTAGGGTACAGGTCTATAACAAGAATATGACCCATATTCTCCAAACTCTCACCATAGAGGTGTTCAGTATGTCAAGTTCACACAAAGAATAGAAAAAATATTCATAGCTTGACAGCCATACAGGACAAACCTTAGTCTTGAAAGAACCTAAAAATTCTCATTAGAATGGCCTCAAACTTCAAATAATGAAGGAAATATCACATTAAAAAAAAAAGTTCAGGTAATAACTAAAAAAAATCCCAGTCATCTATGTATATGCATGATTCATTTATTGAAGTTCTTACTATATTTTAGCATAACTTCATTTGACATAATTTTGAAACTTACATAATTTTTTATCATAGTTCTCAATTTGCTCCTTTCCAACTGGACTGGTGATTTATAAATAAAGACATCTATCAGAATCTCCTGAGAAGTCTTTTTGTTTGGTTTTGGTTTGTTTAGTTGTTTCAAAATACACATGCCTCCCTGCACTAAACCTCTGAAGGTAGAGTCTGAGTATGTGTACTTTTAACTTCCATTTTGATATCATTGTAAATCCTGAGAAAGCTACAAGAATAGTATAAAGAACTGCCATATACTCTTCACTCAGAGTTCTTGCTTTCTATTGCTACATAATAAACATTTCAAAAGGTAGTGACTTAAAAACAAAAACAAAAACACAGTTCTATTTTAACTCACAGACCTGACCTTTGGTGTGTGTCAGAGGGAAGGCTTGCCTCTGCTCCGTGCAGCACCAGGAGCGGTACTGGTTAGAGTAGTTTGAGCAAGATGGCTCTTCCTTTGACTGGCAAATCAGTGTTGCTATGAGATCCGTGCTCAGCCAGTGCTGAGAGCTGTGGACCTCCGTTCCTTTCCGGGGGATGCGGGGTGGGGGGACTCTCCACACGGCTTCCAGAGAGGCTGCTTGAGCTTCCCAGAGCATGGCAGCCGGGGTCCTAGCGTGGGCGTGCAGGAGAAGCAGGCAGCAGCTCTATTGCCTTTTATTATGTAGCCTGGGAAGTCATACAGCATCACTTCTGCCATAGACGTGCCCACCCAAATTCAGAGGGGGGAAATACACCCCTCATCCTAGTAAAAGAACTATGGGATGAAAGGTATTATTGTCAGTATTTTCACAAAATGCAGTGCTTCACACCCAGAATTGTTTATATCTTGCCCCATTTGTTTTGTCATTGTCTCTATCGATTTGTTCATCTCTCTCCACATAGATACAGATATAGAATATCTATCTATGGATGTATATTTAAGTGTGTATTTCCCAAAAACAAGGGCATTATTTTCACAGTACAATTACCAAAATCAGGAAATTTAATATTGATAAATCACTGTTACCTAATCCATAGTCCACGTTTAAACTTTATCAATTGTTTCTCCCTCTCCTTTCAAATCCATCAGGGATACTATCAGGCATGCGTATTTTTTCGAATCTCCAAAGGTGCTTCTGGTGGGTGGTCTTAGTCTAGAATAATGTAAATATTTGGGGACAGATCCAAAGTCAAATCTCAGCTTTGTCACTGATCAGAAGCATAATCTTTGGCAAATTACTTTCGCTCTCTCTGTCTCAGTTTCCTCATTACTAAAAATAGGGGTAGTTTGGGCTACATCATAGAATGGAGAAAAAAATGTAAGGCGCCAGCCTCTCAGCAAACGTTAGTTTTGTCCTCTTTCGCTCCCTAAAATTACTCACAGAGAACGTGGTGCTGTAAGTGATGGTGATCATGCCACGTTTGCTCTGCTCCCCTTAACTCGAACTGCATAGGGATGGCAATTGAGTAGAAATCCAAGATGCTTTCCCGAGGCTGCAGTCACTTATTGGGGGCATATCGTTTTGAGTCTATTTCATAAATTAGAACCCATACGAGCCAGTTCGCTTTTGTCTTGCTCCCTGCTCTCAAACAACACCAGCTTCCTGGCATTCAAGGGCAACAGGGGAACCGGCAAGAGTGGTGGTATGAATGGCGAGGAAGTCAAGCCTGTTCTAGCCCTTTCCGTGCTTCTCCAATAGCACCATCCTCCAAACAGGAAGATGGTTTTTCATGGTGTGATTTGATAAGTACTAAAAAGGAAGCACAGGGACGACTTCCTCATTGGGTCTTTCATTATTACCATTCAAATGTAAGCTAAAGGAAGAAAATTCTTACTGCTTTTTGTTTCTTACCTTTAAATATGCCCCCAGGATACCTGCTATTAGCTCTGCTATTTCATCCAATCTCATCAGAGTTCAGTGGGTTTGTTGGACCAGAGATTTCATTGAAGGTGACTTTACTAATTTTTACAGCTTTTGTAGCTTTCCTTCTCCCTTGATGATGACACCACTAAATAACCCTTTTTACAATATATAAACAAACATTTTAGTTACGAAGTCCTAAGCAACTTGGTCCAGTTTATCAACAGCCACCAGATTTTTGAATGCCTTTGATCTATCATTTACCATGCTTTATTGGGACTTTTAAAACCTGGTAAATAATTCCTGGCACATTGCTTCAGTCTGGTTCTAATAAGGCTGAGTCCATTCCCATGCATGTGTTTAGATTGCACAATACATAGCAACAATTCAGGCTCACCGCCAGGCTTCATTGCTAGGAGACACAGAGGACCCGTGGGACAGACCTGACTTCTGCTTGTTGTCATAAAGGACAACAGAGATAAATGTGGCCGGACGGGTCATAATGTCACTAACAGATCCCCTTAGCAGTTGAACCAAAAAAATCAGGCCAATCCTTTCACCTAAACATGTATGAATTTTAATAAAGCATGTATTATTGTCAATGCTGGTCCAGTCTGCAAGTCAAAGATTTTTATGTCTTGGCTAATTTCACAAAGTCACAAATTGGTACAAAAAAAAGAAAAAAAAAAGCACTCAAAAGACTTGAACTCTCACACAAAAAAATCACAGGATCAAGACAGAGTGTGCCAGATGAGGCTTTGTTGCTGATTTTTTTTTATTCTGTCCCAATGTATCTTGAGGCCATAACCCGCCGTTGGTCCTGAACACAGTCCTGTTACATACAGAAGTCAGTTTTCTCTTTTAGCATACAAACACTGCAGGATAGCCTAAAACATCTTTGTAAAGATCCACAGTGGTTCTATTACCCCCATCCTGGGTCAGGTTGCACACCTCGGAGTTTGTATTACATAACTAATAATTTGCTTCAGTCTAAACTGAAGCTATACTGTATGCTTGAGCTGGAAAGGTTAATTGTTTTTGCAGAGCTGATCATAGCTTAGTATTACACTTTGTGTTTCTTCTTAAAAGAGACTATAATCCTTTTACAGGTAAAAGCTGAAAGTCACATCATCAATAAAGTTTTTATTGCAACTTTTAGCAATAATCTGTACTACAGATTTTAAGTCACTTATAATATTGTGAAATATTTATCATTGGGTAAAGCCAGTTGAGATTAAAATATTTTTCCAAGTGATAAGTATAAGTCCATTCTAGTCACCAGTTAACTAGAAGTTTGATATTTTAAAATTCCAAAATTTTAATTCCATCCAGGACATTTTTAACACTTGTGTGACTTTTTATTTATTCTTAGTTACACTATAACAATTGGAATATATAGGCTTTCAGAAACAAGTATTTTATTTGAGCCACCTACTTTTTCTTTGAATGGCTGCAATGCTTTCACTAACCTGCAAACCCTAGAATATTTAGTACATATAATAAGGAAGAAAAGGAAAATATAAATATAAGAAAAATAACTTTTTCATCCTTTATCTGTTTTGAAGGTTTTTCTCCAGCCATTGCAAAATCATAACACAATAGATAATTTGCTAAGCAAAAGCAATGCCAAATGATTCTCCTAAATTACTTTTTCTATTAAAAAAAAAAGTAAATTCTAACTCTTACATTTTAAATAAATGTTTACACTCAAGCTAATTTAGTCACATGTGAGCAGTTTTATCCTAAAGACAAAGTTTTAAAATCTTGACTAAGGCAAGGTACCAGTTGCAGCTGTGAATTAAACTATCCAGAACAGTCTGAGGAAAAACACAAATATTACATCAGTCAACTCTAGCTTTCAGATACTATAAAATTTTAAGGCCAGAAAACTTTTATATTTACAAGAAATGTTTTGAAAGTAAGTGGAAGCTCTAAAATTCAAGAAACATTATATTGAGATTCAAATTGCCCTCTGGTGAAAAGGGCACACTGTTTAGAACTTTGTGCCTTAATATTTGCTGGATGAGCTCATTCCATGTTCTGGATAGACCAAACAAGCTGCTAGCCGATTGTATTCTCTCTTCTAGAGAAGCCACAGAATGCCTGCCATGTCCACAGCCTTCTTCAGCTCGTGGCATGTGATGGAATCACAGCTCACTGGGTGTCTTACCCGAAAGAAGCCCATCCATAGGGTGGCCAGTAACCTCTGAGGTAATCTGATGATAAAAGTCAGCCAAGAGCTCAATCAAGTCTTGTAATTTTTTTTCTTTTGGGGTGTGCCTTTGTATTACCTGCAAAAGTGAGACACAGCAGCTGGTAGTTTTGAAGCATTTCAGATGACCCTCATTTACTAGATAAAATAAGACACTGCACATGAATGGCCATGTACTCCACAGCAAGGGAATCATCCCGCAGCAAATCTTTTTCCCTGATTTACTATCATTTGTAATAAAAGACATAGTCATTTGGTGTACAGACTTGGTACACAGAAAGAAGATACATGCATAAAGTATATACATTAGAAAACAATGACATAATGAACACCAATGAAGCCATCAGCCAACCAGGAAATAAAACGTTATTTGCCTCTACTCATGTATTTCTCCTCATCCCATTTCCCTGCTTCCTGTCCAGATCAGCACTAATCACTATTTAAATTTTGTGTTTAGCATTCCCTTAATTTTTAAAACTTCTTTTCACAAATATATGCATGCATTCAACATTAAGCATTCACAAATCACAAATCAGATGGTTATTTATTTTATTTTATTTATTTTCATGATTTTATGCTTTCTCGTGTTAAACTTCCACAATTTATTAATCAATTCTGTTAAAAACTGTAATTTTCTTTTTTATATATATTTTATTTATTTAGTTGAGAGAGAGAGACAGAGATAGTGAGAGAGAGCACGAGCTGGGAGGAGAGGGAGAAGCAAGATCCCTGCTGAGCAGGGAGCCGGACGTGGGGCTCCATCCCAGGACCCTAGGATCATGACCTGAGCCGAAGGCAGACAATTACTGAGCCACCCAGGCCCCCCAACTACCATTTTCATAACAGAAAAAGATACATATCATGATCTGTGCTGCCATGAACTTTCTTCTAATTGTTCCTGGTGCATAGGTACAAAATTTTCTCCATGGCATACCTAGGAGTGAAACTGCTAGGTTGTACTATATGCAAATGTTCTGCCTTTCAAGATAAATCCCAGTGGTTTTTCAGTAAAGAAGAGAGCTCTTCCTGGTAGATGCAGAATTAGTATCATCAGAAATCCAGAGATATTGCTAGATCCTGAAATATTCCAGTTTCTGAGGGCTGGCATTGGGGAGCACCACCAATAAAGAGTTGAATAGGAATGTTGGTATTAGGCATTGTTCTCCCCTCCTCAGTTGTAAGGGTAAAGCTTTTATCACTTTACCATGAAGTGTGTTGTTTCTTGCAGGTTTTTGTACATTAAGGGACTCCCCATTGAGCCCTACTTTCCCAAGGGATTTATTTTTTTTAAGATTTTATTTATCTATTTATTTGAGAGAGTTAGCACGAGTGGTGGGAGGGACAGGGGGAGAGGGAGAAGCAGACTCCCCGCTGAGCAAGGAGCATGACTTGGGGCTCAATCCCAGGACCCTGAGATCATGACCTGAGCCGAAGGCACATGCTTAACTGACTGAGCCACCCAGGCGCCCCCAGGGGATTTATTTTTAGGTCAAATTTTATCAAATGGTTTTTCTGCATCTAAATATTATTGGATTTTTTTCCTCTTTTTGCTATGAATGTAGTGAATTTTCTGTATGTTAAAGCAACACTGCACTCCTTCCCAAAATAACTTTACATGTGCTGGGTTATTTCCTTGAGGTTTCCTGCATCTACGCATATGCGACAAACTGGACTTCCATTTTGAAATGTCCTGGACAGGGTTTGGGACCAGTGTTAACAATGGCTTTGTAAGATGAATTGGATGCTTTCCTTTTTTTTCTCTATTCTAGGAAAGATTTTGTTTCAGATATTAATGAGTCTTACCTCGATGTTTGGAAGATTTTATTTGTGAGTTCTTCTGGGCCTGGAATTTTCTTTTGGGGAGGTTTGTGTTGTTCCTGTTTCATCACAGTTTAAAAAAACCCAGCTGATGTCCGTGTCACATCCTCCAGGAATACTGGCCCGTGGGCTGTGCTGAAGTTTCCTGCTGCCATCGAAGCCACTCCTATCATTGGTCACTTCACTCCTGGAACCTTCATCAATGAGATCCAGGCAGCCTTCCAATGGTTACTGATCCCATGGCTGACCACCAGCCTCTCAGAAAGGTGTCTTATGTTAACCTGACTAACATTGCTCTGTGCAACACAGACTCTCACCTGCAATAGGTGGACACTGCACTGAGAGAGCTCACTCAGTGCTCTCATGTGGCAGAAGATAGCCAGGGAAGTTCTGTGCATGAGTTGGCACCATCTCTGGTGAATACCCAAGGGGGCCACGCCTGACCTCTACTTTGACAGAGATTCTGAACAGATTGAAAAGGAAGAGCAGGCTGCTGCTGGAAAGGCTGTGGCCATGGAGGAATTTCAGGGTGAATAGACTCCTTCCAGCTCACAAATATACTGCTATACAATCCAAGTTCACTAGCTGGTCTGAAGGCTTGGAGATGCTCTCTATGCCTACTCAGCATTTCCTCATTAAAGACTGGAGTGCTCAGCCTGCCATTGAAGACTGGGCTGCAGCCCATTAGTAGGAACAACAACAACCGGGTGGTCTTGAGCTGTTCTTTTACAAATTCTTTTTTTTGTTTGTCTTTTTTTTATGCTGAAGTACAGTTGATATGTTACATTAATTCCGTGTACAATTTGGTGATTCAACAAGTCTATACATTATGCTATGCTCACCACAAGTGTAGCTAGCATCTGTCACCATACAACACTATTACATATCATTCCCTATACTGTACCTTCTATCCCCATGGCTTATTCATCAATAAGTGGAAGTCTGTGTTTCCTGCTCCCCCTCGCCCATTTTGCCCATCCCCTCAATCCCTTCCCTCTGGCTACCAGCAGTTTATTCTCTGATTCTGCTTTTTGTTTATTCCTTTGTCTTGTTTTTTTAGAGTCCACATATGAGTGAAATCACATGGTATTTGTCTTTCTCAGTCTGACTTACTTCACTTACCGTAGGTTCATCATGTTGTTGAAAATGCCAAGATCTCATCCTTTTTCTGCCTGCATAATATTCCATTGTGTATATACACCACATGTTCCTTATTCATTTGTCTATCTATGAACATTTAGATTGCTTCCATATCTTGCTTATTGTAAATAATGTTAAAATAAACATGTGTGCATATATCTTTTTGAACTAATGTTTTCATTTTCATAAATAACCAGTAGTGGAATTATTGGATCATATCGTATTTCCCTTTCACAGATTCTTAAACAGAAAATGGAAATAAGGGTGATGGGGGAAAAAGTTTCCAAAGAAAAAAAAGAAATGTATCGCTTATTTTCTAATTATTTAGGGATTTTCTCTATCTTGTTATTCATTTCTAACTTAACTCCACTATGATCAGAGAACATACTTTGATTTAACATGGAAAAGTTGTTGTGATTTCCTGTATAGTCCAAATATACGTATGTGATTTTGGTAAGTGCTCCATGTGAACTTGAATAGCATACGTATAATACAGATGCTAAGTACTATGATTTAGCAGTATGTTTTATGCACACAGACGTAGTAAAGTTAATCATATTGTTCTAAATTTTTATATCTACTGATTACTTTGTCTGTTCTGTCAGTTCGTGATACAGGTATTTTAACTCTTCTATGATCTTGGTTTTGTCTACTTTTTTTTTTTTTTAGTTCTGTCAGTTTTGTTTTACATGTTAGAAGACTATGTATACAAAATTAGGAGTGTTATTATTTTTAGTAATAATTTTTGCTCCAAAGTCTACTTTGTCTGTTACTAGTATAGTTCTGCAAGCTTTCTTTTTGTTGGTGTTTGCATAGAATGACTTTTATCCTTTTGCTTTCAACTTTCCTGGGCCTTTTATTTAAGGTGTGTTACTGATTAGTTTCTTTTAAATACAATCTGACAATCTTAGTTCTAGTGTTTTTTCCCTAGAATAGAGAAAGAATTTTAACTAGAACATTTGGTCCATTTACAGTTAATATAATACTAAAATATTTGAGACTGTATCTACCCTCTTACTCCTCTTTTTCTCCCATCTTGCCTTGGCCTATTGGCTAAATCTGGCCAGATCTAGGTCCTCTGGCCACACTCATTTGTTGATATATTGTTTTCAGCTGGTTTTGTACTGCAGTATCAGAGCTAAACTAAGAGCTAAGTAATGAGCTATTTAACTGTAGAGTAGTATTCTAATACATGAGATAGTTTTCTGAAAATTCTTTAATACATAAAATCTTATGGAAAGTAAAATATTTGGAGTACCCATATACAACAAAGATCTCATATTCAGAACTCCTAAATTCAGTAGGTTAGAAAAAGGAGATAAGAAAAGAAACTCCAAAATAAAATGAACAAAAAATTTGAACATGTATTTCATAAATAAGGATATCCAAATGGCCAGTAAGCATATAAAATATGTACTCAACTTTATTAAACATAGGAAATTACACATTATAGCCACAATTCTATAAGGCCTTTCTCCTAGAATGTCTAGATTTTTTGAGTCAAAAAATAACACGGATTAATAAGGCTATGGAGCAACCAGAATTTCTATACATTGCTGGTAGGAATATGAATTGATACACTTTGAGAACTCTTTGGCAGTTTTGCTGAAACTGAACATACACCTACCTTATGATCTAGCAATTTTACACATACCCAACAGAATTTCATGTACCTATTAAACAAAAGATATGGACAAGAATGTTCTTAGTAGAGCTATTCATAATTGCAATGAAACTAAAATCTACTTTAGCAGAATGAATAAGTTGTGCTATTTTTCCATAGTGGATACAAACACAATGAGAAGGAGCAAACTATAGCTGCACACAAAAATGAATCTTAAAAACATAATATTGAATGAAAGAAGCTATACAAAAAAAAGTGCATATTTTTTTGTGTGTAAAGTTCAAAATCAGGCAAAACTAATCTATGTACAAGAAGTTAGAAAAGTGAATTCTCTCCGGAGGGGTGCAGTGATTTGGAGGGGTTTGGAGGGAATTTCTTGGGACCAGTAAGTAGTGTTGTGCTTCTTGGTCTTGGTGCTGGTTACAAGCACATTTAGTTTCTGAAAATTCATCCACCTGTACTCTTATGATTGGTGTGCTTTCCTCTATTATGGTATCCTTCAATATTATTTTAATTTTATGGCTATTTAACTTGATTAAGAGTACACTTCTAGATTTAGTAATTAAGAAATAGTGTGTGATTATTTAGATGGAAAAATTTAAGTGTATTTTTACTAGGCAAACTAACATATTTAGTATAGTACAGAGCAGTTATCAAAGCAAATGCCTATGCCTGACAAAGCTTCCCCCATCTCTCATTTCCTTTCTTTTATGTATTATTATACAGTAAATATTTACTTTTGAGTATGAAAACCATATGCTCAAGATGGAAAGAATAAAAATTTTTATTGCATCTCCTTTGTGAGAAACCAAATGTCAGTTAGAATAAATTAAATACAATTAAAATGAAGTTTATGGATAGGGAAAATCTTGGTTCCACTGTGATGGTTGAATACATATTTGAATGCCTTCCTTTTTAAAGTATATGTCATTAAATTAAAATTACTTATACCGTATAAATTTAGGACCCACAAATGACATAAATTTATCTCAAAAATATTGAACGGACATTGTGTGACAGTATATTCCTCAGTTCATAATTCATAGGAAAAAGTAAGTGTTTACTCTTTGAAGTAATTAGGCTATTATTTGATCATCACAGAACTAAAGTGCAAAGAATCTGGATCCTCTTATTTCTTTATACTATACAAAAGTCGAGATCTATAATGAACAGTTGCACAGCAAGCAGTGAAAGCAATTGTTAATTATTAATTAGAGCAAAATTCTTATGACCACGGAGTTAAAAATTTTATATAAAGCTTATTACTACTTACTTTATGACATCTTTTGCTACACAAATTATAACCTACCAAGGAGCATGCTTTCTTATTATCTTACTCCCTATTCCTTCTTAATGGCTTTGCAGTGGTAAGGGAACACACCATGAATTTCCATCCTCAAAAAGCATTCCCTTGAGCCCCTTTATAGTCAATCCCCTCCCACTATGCCAAACCCTGTAACTACTGGACTGCTTTCTATCACTACATGGTGCCTTTCCCAAAATATATCAGTGAAATCATAGAATAGTAGTCTTCTGTGTCTGATTTCTTTCACTTAGCATAATATTTTTGAGATTCATGCAAGTTGTTAAGTGTATCAATGTGTGGTTCCTTTTCATTCCTGAGTAGTATTCCATTATATAAATTTATCACAATTGTTTATCCAGTCACCAATGAATAGACATTTAGGTAGTTTCTAATTTGGAGCTATTATGATGAATAATAATATGATTCTAAGGTTTGTAATTAAAGCGTCTGGATGGACAAGTTGCCACAAATAGAAATGGGGAAAATTTTAGGGGGAAAGTTAAGAGTTATTTTGGTCATATAAGTTTTTTAAGTGCTCATTATATTTCTAACTAGAGATGTTGTGTAGATAGTTATATGTAAGGGATTCTGGAAAGTTTGAGAACAAAGGTATAAATTTCAGAGTCATCAGGGTGTGGATGGTATTTGGAGCCAAGGAAGAAGTCTGAGGATTGGTAACTTGGTAATTGTTTGGTTTAGTTGAGCATAAAAATTTCAATGGATTTACACATTCTTCAGGTTTTAGTTCTTCTTAAAAATGTCATTATTTACAGGAAAGTGGCATGACACAAAGGGCTCTATTAAAAATATATGTGGAGTACACAAACAGTATTCACTTTGTATGCATGCTACTAATGAAAAGACAACTGCAAAAGTGCAATTCTCCAAGCTAGGCAAAGACCTTGGAAAATACTTTTTCTCAATTTGTTTCAAGAGGGGGAAAAAACAGACGTCATTCTAGAATGCTTACATTCGTGGCAGGATACAGTCCACATAAAAATGGATTGTTATTCAACATAAAACATTTTACCCAACTTAATTTTTATTGCCTCCATCACCTGTTGCTATGAAACAGAAAATAAAATGTGCATAAATGTCACATAGGCAGGGTCGCCATGACCAATGATTTGATTTACACTCTTTGTGAAAACAATCAGGGAAAAATCTGCTAATAGTCAAAATACTTAGATTCAAGCATTAAAAGGTAAAAGTTTCCAGGCTACACAAAGAAAGAGCTTCTAGTGTTTGAGGGGCAGGGAATTGACAGTCTAAAAATAGTGGAATATTAACTTTTCACTCCATTCTCTTTGTGCTCATTATGCATATTCCTTTTTAAAGGAAATACACTATTTGATAAAAATATAAATCAAGTGTTCAATTAATTAAATTTAAATCAAACATAAGATCTTCATGATGCTGGAAATACTGAGGTCATTAGCTACTACAGAGCCAAAAAGCCCCAATGGCTTCTACTACCATGAAATTTATTGCTTTAGGTTCTATCAACCATATAATTTTTTTCTTCCCCACGTTCTTCTATTGTCCCTGCAAAACAACTTTAACTGTATTACTTTAGGTTCAATCAGTTTTTTTTCTCTTTTCCTACTCCATTGGCTTCTGCAAGGATAAGCTTCTAACAAGAAAATTTAAAACGTTTGAGAGAGGTAGGAGGAGCAAGATGGCAGGGAACTAGGAGACCTAAATTTCATCTGGTCCCAGGAATTCAGCTGGATAGGGATCAAACCATTCTGAACACCTATAAACTCAACAGGAGATCGAAGAAAAGAATAGCAACAACTCTCTGAACAGAAAAGCGACCACTTTCTGGAAGGTAGGACGTGCAGAGAAGTGAATCAGAGGCAATATTCAGGAAGATAGATGGCAGGGGAGGGGGCCTCCGTCAGCCGCTTCTGGCAAGTGATAGAGCCACAGAGCACAAAATCAGAAATTTTAGAAGTCGGCTCTGCTGAGGGACGTTGCTCCAGTGGCTAAGCGGGGGAGGGGGGGAACACTTCCTGAGAGAGTGTGGTCTCAGGACCCTCAGGGTCACAGAAAGACCGGGGGTGCCTGAGTGCAGCAGAGCTCCCAGGTATCGGAGCGGGGAGGCCGGCTGCAGAGACAGAGCCTAGGCGCAGGCTCTCAGCTCAGGGTTGCCATAAACCGTGATACACAGCACAGTCGGACCACTGTTCCTCCAGCAGGGACCCAACAAGTGGCAGATCCGGGGAGACTCTCCTTCCTCCCCTGGGAGGAGTGACATGGGAGTGCATCACCAGGATCTTCTGGGCTTGGAGACTCCACACGGGGTCGTGCTCCAGAGATAGAAATGCCCGGTCACAGGCCGGTGAGCATGGAGTGTGGCCAGAGACCGGGGAGATGGGAGTGACTGACTGCTTTTCTGTGGGGGTGCACTGAGGAGTGGGGCCCCGAGTTCTCAGCTCCTCCGGGATGGAGACAGGGAGGCCGCCATTTTCACTCTCGTCCTCCAAAGCCAAACAGAAAGCTTGCAGGGAACAAAAGCTCCCAAAATCAAACCTGAGCAGATTACTTAGCCCGGACCTGGCAAGGGCGGGGCAATTCCGCCTTCAGCAAAGACATTTGGGAACCACGGCAACAGGCCCCTCCCCCAGAAGATCAGCAAGAACAGCCAGCCAAGACCAAGTTTACCGATCAATGAGAAGAGCAGAACGCCAGCAAGAGGGGAATACTACACATAGAATTCATGGCTTTTCTACCAGGATTCTTTAATCTTTCAAAGTTAATTTTTTTTGAATTTTTCTTTTTCCCTATTTCAACCAACATCTTATCAATCCCTTTTTTAAAAAATATTTTTTATTTTTCATTTTTAGGGTCATATTCTATCCCTTCATAGTAGTTAACCTTATTTTTGGTATATATATATAAGTTGTTCTGTCTTTAAAATTTTGGGATACAGTTTCTTCTAACAGATCAAAATGTACCCTAAATTTCTAGTGTATGGCTTTGTTCTAGTCTCCTGCCTGATCACATTCTCCCTTTTTTTAAAAAATCCTCTTCTTTCTTTTTTCAACCAACTTCTTATCTTATCAATTCCTTTTATAAAATCTTTTATAATTTTCATCTTTACAGTCATATTCCATCCCTTCATCGTACTAACCCTTATTTTTGTACATATATGTTTTTCTTTCCTTAAAATTTTGGGAGACACTTTCTTCTACCAGACCAAAATACACCCAAAATCTAGAGTGTGGCACTGATCTAGGCACCAGCCTGATCATATTTCATCATATTCTGTTTTGTTTTGGTTTGGTTTTGTTTGTTTTTATCTTTTTCTTTTTCTTTTTCTTTTTTTTTTTCTTTCTTTTCCTTTCTTTTCCCCCAGTTTCAGGTCTTTTCTGATTTGTTTAGTGTATATTTTCTGGGGACTTGTTACCCTGTTAGCATTTTGTTCTCTCATTCACCTATTCTCCTCTGGACAAAATGAAAAGATGGAAAAAATCACCTCAACAAAAAGAACAAGAGGCAGTACCGACTGCCAGGGACCTAATCAATATGGACATTAGTAAGATGTCAGAACTAGAGTTCAGAATGATGATTTTAAAGATACTAGCTGGGCTTCAAAAAAGCGTGGAAGTTATTAGAGAAACCCTTTCTGGAGAAATAAAAGAACTAAAATCTAACCAAGTCAAAATCAAAAAGGCTATTAATGAGGTGCAATAAAAAATGGAGGCTCTAACTGCTAGGTTAAATGAAGCAGAAGAGAGAATCAGTGATATAGAAGAGAAAATGATGGAAAATAAAGAATCTGAGAAAAAGAGAGATAAACAACTACTGGATCACGAGGGCAGAATTCAGGAGATAAGTGATAACATAAGATGAAACAATATTAGAATAATTGGGGTCCCAGAAGAAGAAGAAAGAGAGAGAGGGACAAAAGGTATATTGGAGCAAATTATATGAGAGAACTTCCCTAATTTGGGGAAGGAAACAGGCATCAAAATCCAGGAGGCACAGTGAACCCCTCTCAAAAATCAATAAAAATAGGTCAACACCCTGACATCTAATAGTAAAAGTTACGAGTCTCAGAGACAAAGAGAAAATCCTGAAAGCAGCTCGGGAGAAGAGATCTGTAACCTACAATGGTAGAAACATTAGATTGGCAACAGACCTATCCACAGAGACCTGACAGACCAGAAAGGACTGATGTGATGTATTCAGAGCACTAAATGAGAAAAACAGGCAGCCAAGAATACTATATCCAGCTAGGCTGTCATTGAAAATAGGAGAGATAAAAAGCGCCCAGGACAAACAAAAACTAAAGGAATTTGCAAACACAAAACCAGGCCTACAAGAAATATTGAAAGGGGTCCTCTAAGCAAAGAGAGAGCCTAAAAGAAACATAGACCAGAAAGGAACACAGACAATATACAGTAACAGTCAACTCACAGGCAATACAATGGCACTAAATTCCTATCTTTCAATAGTTACCCTGAATGTAAATGGGCTAAATGCCCCAATCAAAAGACACAGTCTATCAAAATGGATAAAAAAACAAGACCCATCCATATGCTGTCTGCAAGAGACTCATTTTAGACCCAAAGACACCCCCAGATTGAAAGTGAGGGGGTGAAAAACAATTTACCATGCTAATGGACAGAAAAAGAAAGCTGGGGAGGCAATCCATATATCAGACAAATTAGATTTTAAACCAAAGACTATAATAAGAGATGAGGAAGGACACTATATCCTACTTACAGGGTCTATCCAACAAGAAGATCTAACAGTTGTAAATATCTATGCCCCTAACATGGGAGCAGCCGATTATATAAGCCAATTAATAACAAAAGCTAAGAAACACATTGACAACAATACAATAATAGTGGGGGACTTTAACAGCCCCCTCATTGAAATGGACATCATCTAAGCAATTGAAATCATCTAAGCAAAAGATCAACAAGGAAATGAAGACTTTAAATGACACACCGGACCAAATGGAATTCACAGATATATTCAGAACATTCCAACCCAAAGCAAGAGAATATACATTCTTCTCTAGTGCCCATGGAACATTCTCCAGAATAGATCACATCCTAGGTCACAAATCAGGTCTCAATGAGTACCAAAAGATTGGGACCATTCCCTGCATATTTTCAGACTACATGCTTTAAAACTAGAACTCAAAAACAAGAGGAAAGTCGGAAAGAACTCAAATACATGGAGGCTAAAGAACATCCTACTGAAGAATGAATGGGTCAACCAGGAAATTAAAAAAGAATTAAAAAAATTCATGGAAACAAATGAACATGAAAACACAACAGTTCCAAATCTTTGCGATACAGCAAAGGTAGTCCTAAGAGGAAAGTATATGGCAATACAACTTTTCTCAAGAAACAAGAAAGGTCTTAAATACACAACCTAACCCTACACCTAAAGGAGCAGGAGAAAGAACAGCAAATAAAGCCTAAACACAGCAGGAGAAGAGAAATCATAAAGATCAGAGCAGAAATCAATGAAATAGAAACCAAAAGAACAGTAGAACAGATCGACGAAACTAGGAGCTGGTTCTTTGAAAGAATTAACAACATTGATAAATCCCTGGCCAGACTTATCAAAAAAAGAATAGAAATGACCCAAATAAATAAAATCATGAATGAAAGAGGAGAGATCACAACCAACACCAAAGAAATACAAACAATTATAAGAACATATTATGAGCAAGTATATGCCAGGAAATTAGATAAACTGGAAGAAATGGATGCATTCCTAGAGATGTATCAACTACCAAAACTGAACCAGGAAGAAATAGAAAACCTGAACAGACCTATAACCACTAAGGAAATTGAAGGAGTCATCAAAAATCTCCCAACAAACAAAAGCCCAGGGCCAGATGGCTTCCCAGGGGAATTCTACCAAACATTTAAAGAAAAATTAATACTTATTCTTCTGAAACTGTTCTAAAAAATAGAAATGGAAGGAAAACTTCCAAACTCGTTTTATGGGGCCACCATTACCTTGAACCCCAAACCAGACAAAGACCCCATCAAAAAGGAGAATTACAGACCAATATCCTTGGTGAACATGGATGCAAAAATTCTCACCAAAATACTATCCAGTAGGATCCAACAGTACATTGAAAGGATTATTCACCACGACCAAGTGGAATTTATCCCTGGACTGCAAGGTTGGTTCAACATCTGCAAATCAATCAATGTGACTCAATACATTAACAAAAGAAAGAACAAGAATCATATGATCCTCTCAATAGATGCAGAAAAAGCATTTGACAAAGTACAGCATCCTTTCTTGAACAAAACTCTTCAGAGTATAGGCATAGAGGGTACATACCTCAATATCATAAAAGCCATCTATGGAAAACCCACAGCAAATATCATTCTCAATGGGGAAAAACTGAGAGCTTTCCTCCTAAGGTCAGGAACACAGCAGAGATGTCCACTATCACCACTGCTATTCAACATAGTACTAGAAGTCCTAGCCACAGCAATCAGACAACAAAAAGAAATTAAAGGCATCCGAATCGGCAAAGAAGAAGTCAAACTCTCACTCTTTGCAGATGATATGATACTTTATGTGGAAAACCCCAAAGACTCCACCCCAAAACTGCTAGAACTCATACAGGAATTCAGTAAAGTGGCAGGATATAAAATCAATGCACAGAAATCAGTGGCATTCCTATACACCAACAACAAGACAGAAGAAAGAGAAATTAAGGAGTTGATCCCATTTACAATTGCACCCAAAACCATAAGATACCTAGGAATAAATCTAACCAAAGAGGCAAAGGATCTGTACTCAGAAAACTGTACAATACTCATGAAAGTAATTGAGGAAGACATAAAGAAATGGAAAAACGTTCAATGCTCATGGATTGGAAGAACAAATATTGTGAAGATGTCAACGCTACCTAGTGCAATCTACAAATTCAAAGCAATTCCTATCAAAATACCTTCTACTTTTTTCAAAGAAATGGAACAAATAATCCTAAAATCTGTATGGAACCAGAAAAGACCCCGAAAAGCCAGAGGAATGTTGAAAAAGAAAAGCAAAGCTGCTGGTATCACAATTCCGGACTTTCAGCTCTATTACAAAGCTGTCATCATCAAGACAGTATGGCAGTGGCACAAAAACAGACCCATAGATCAATGGAACAGAATAGAGAGCCCAGAAATGGACACTCCACTCTATGGTCAACTCATCTTTGACAAAGCAAGAAAGAATGTCCAATGAAAATAAGACAGTCTCTTCAACAAATGGTGTTGGGAAAATTGGACAGCCACATGCAGAAGAATGAAACTGGACCATTTCCTTACACCACAAACAAAAATAAACTCAAAATGGATGAAAGACCTCAATGTGAGACAGGAGTCCATCAAAATCCTAAAGGAGAACACAGGCAGCAAGCTCTTCGACCTCAGCCACAGCAACTTCTTCCTAGAAACATCACCAAAGGCAAGGGAAGCAAGGGCAAAAATGAACTATTGGGACTTCATCAAGTTAAAAAGGTTTTGCACAGCAAAGGAAACAGTCAACAAAACCAAAAGACAACCAACAGAACGTGAGAAGATATTTGCAAATGACCTATCAGATAAAGGGCTAGTATCCAAAATCTATAAAGAACATATCAAACTCAACACCCAAAGAACAAAGAACAAATAATCTAATCAAGAAATGGGCAAAAGACATGAACAGACATTTTTCCAAAGAAGACATCCAAATGGTCAACAGATACATGAAAAAATGCTCCAGATCACTTGGCATCAGGGAAGTACAAATTGAAACCGCAATGCAATACCACCTCACCCCAGTCAGAATGGCTAAAATTAACAAGTCAGAAAATGACAGGTATTTGTGAAGATGCGAAGAAAGGGAACCCTCCTACACTATTGGTGGGAATGCAAGCTGGTGCAACCACTCTGGAAAACAGTATGGAGGTCCCTCAAAAAGAGGAAAATAGAGCTACCATATGACCCAGCAATTGCACTACCGTGTATTAACTGCAAAGATACAAATGTAGTGATCCAACGGGACACCTGTACCCCAATGTTTATGGCAGCAATGTCCACAATAGCCAAACTATGGAAAGAGCCTAGATGTCCACTGACAGATGAATGGATAAAGAAGATGTGGCATGGTACATTGGAATATTATGCAGCCATCAAAAAACAAAATCTTGCCATTTGCAATGACATCGATGTAACTAGAAGGTATTATGCTAAGGGAAATAAGTCAATCAGAGAAACAAGTATCATATGATCTAGCTGATATGAGGAATTTGAGAAACAAGGCAGAGGATCATGGGGGAAGAGAAGAAAAAATGAAACGGGACAAAACCAGAGAGGGAGACAAACCATAAGAGACTCTTAATCTCAGGAAACAAACTGAGGGTTGCTGGAGTGGAGGGGGGTCGGAGGGATGGGGTGGCTGGGTGATGGACATTGGGGAGGGTATGTGCTATGGTGAGCACTGTGAATTGTGTAAGTCTTATGAATCAGAAACCTGTACCTCTGAAACATATAATACATTATATGTTTAAAAAAGAAGAAGAAGAAGAAGATAATAGGAAGGGAAAATGAAGGGGGGAAGTTGGAAGGGGAGACGAACCATGAGAGACTATGGACTCTGTGCAACAAGCTGAGGATTTTAGAGGGGAGGGAGTGGGGAGATGTGTTAGCCCGGTGATCGGTATTAAGGAGGGCACATATTGCATGGAGCACTGGGTGTTATACACAAACAATGAATCATGGAACATTACATCAAAAACTATTGATTTAATGTATGGTGACTAACATAACATAATAAAATAAAACTTAAAAAAATAAAAATAAAAAAATAAAACATTTGAAAGATGTCTTACCACATGCAGTTCAAAATAAAAATAACACTAAGAAAAAAATATTTCGTAAATGAAATGGAACATACATGTTTGAGGAAATTCATACAACTTCTTTCTAGATTACCAGATTATTTTTTTGAGGACCCTTCGCAAAATGCTTTCAACACCTGCTTAGTCAGCCTGTCACACAGACCAATGCTGTTCTGACATGTTACAGAGTCATTATTTCTGTGTTATTAATTTCTCTCTTTTCTGCGTTTTTCCTTTGCCTCTTCTCTGGTATTCTGTACATACTCTCATGTACTGCACCCTAGATCATAACTTGTCAGAAGGCTGAGGGATGGTTTGAATCATCCCAATGTATGACAACAGCAATCTGCCAATCCAAACATATATAAGAGGGCATTAAAAGTAAGGAAAATATCTTACTATGAGTGTAATATAACAGATAAACCAGCTTATTTCCACAACAGATTATTTCAAATATGGAGCAATGCTGTATTCGTATTTATTTAGAGATCCTGCTAACATTTAGGGATGTTAATCATCCGTAAGCTTAAAATTTGGGCAGCCTTTTTCCTTTTCCCCATGGCTAGAATGCCAAACATCTTTGCATTTGATTTCCCTTGTTTCTTCAGTTTTTCATGTTAATTATTTTAGAGTGTCCTTGCTGGCACCCCATTTCTTTGCTCTGTAGAACTCTTTGCTCCATTATGTTAAAATTGGATAATATGGGGTATGCAGATTAAGATACCACAGTAAACCTGATTGTGGCACTATGACTTAGCTTTGCTGTCTCTTTTAAGTATTCCCCAACCCATTCCTACCCCAGATGTTTGTGTTTGAGTGTGTGATGTGGGGAGGAAGACTTATTTTTTTGAAGCTTTTTGTTTGAGAATGCCTGTCTCTCTCTGAGTCAGCATTGGACTAGGATTTGGCCAGTTTCCCATGACATGAGACTCTCATAAGAAAGCCTTTTAGAGTCTTCCCACTAATACTCTATATTTCTTTAAGTTACTCAAAGACTCAAAAAGAGTCAGAGAGACATATTGGCTGGATTCTGATTGTCATAACCAAAAACATCCTTAAATTGTTTCTGCCATTTTGGCCAGTTCTGGTGAGCACACAGAATAAGAGAACTACCCAGCCTCCTTTCCTTCTGAAATCACTTGTTGTTCTCCAAAAAGCAAAGGGAACAGACATATAACCACTAAGGAAATTGAAGCAGTCATCAAAAATCTCCCAACAAGCAAAAGCTCAGGGCCAGATGGCTTCCCAGGGGAATTTTACCAAACATTCAAAGAAGAATTAATACCTATTCTTCTGAAACTGCTCCAAAAAATGGAAATGGAAGGAAAACTTCCAAACTCGTTTTATGGGGCCACCATTACCTTGAACCCCAAACCAGACAAAGACCCCATCAAAAAGGAGAATTACAGACCAATATCCTTGGTGAACATGGATGCAAAAATTCTCACCAAAATACTATCCAGTAGGATCCAACAGTACATTAAAAGGATTATTCACCACGACCAAGTGGGATTTATCCCTGGACTGCAAGGTTGGTTCAACATCCACAAATCAATCAACGTGATACAATACATTAACAAAAGAAAGAACAAGAATCATATGATCCTCTCAATAGATGCAGAAAAAGCATTTGACAAAGTACAGCATCCTTTCTTGATCAAAACTCTTCAGAGTATAGGCATAGAGGGTACATACCTCAATATCATAAAAGCCATCTATGGAAAACCCACAGCAAATATCATTCTAAATGGGGAAAAACTGAGAGCTTTCCCCCTAAGGTCAGGAACATGGCAGGGATGTCCACTATCACCACTGCTATTCAACATAGTACTAGAAGTCCTAGCCACAGCAATCAGACAACAAAAAGAAATCAAAGGCATCCGAATCAGCAAAGAAGAAGTCAAACTCTCACTCTTTGCAGATGATATGATACTTTATGTGGAAAACCCCAAAGACTCCACCCCAAAACTGCTAGAACTCATACAGGAATTCAGTAAAGTGGCAGGATATAAAATCAATGCACAGAAATCAGTGGCATTCCTATACACCAACAACAAGACAGAAGAAAGAGAAATTAAGGAGTTGATCCCATTTACAATTGCACCCAAAACCATAAGATACATAGGAATAAATCTAACCAAAGAGGCAAAGGATCTGTACTCAGAAAACTGTACAATACTCATGAAAGTAATTGAGGAAGACATAAAGATATGGAAAAACGTTCAATGCTCATGGATTGGAAGAACAAATATTGTGAAGATGTCAATGCTACCTAGAGCAATCTACACATTCAAAGAAATTCCTATCAAAATACCTTCTACTTTTTTCAAAGAAATGGAACAAATAATCCTAAAATCTGTATGGAACCAGAAAGAACCCAAATAGCCAGAGGAATGTTGAAAAAAGCAAAGCTGGCGGCATCACAATTCCGGACTTTCAGCTCTATTACAAAGCTGTCATCATCAAGACAGTATGGTACTGGCACAAAAACAGACCCATAGATCAATGGAACAGAATAGAGAGCCCAGAAATGGACACTCCACTCTATGGTCAACTCACCTTTGACAAAGCAGGAAAGAATGTCCAATGAAAACAAGACAGTCTCTTCAAGGAATGGTGTTGGGAAAATTGGAGAGCCACATGCAGAAGAATGAAACTGGACCATTTCCTTACACCACACATGAAAATAGACTCCAAATGGTTGAAAGACCTCAATGTGAGACAGGAGTCCATCAAAATCCTAAAGGAGAACACAGGCAGCAAGCTCTTCGATCTCAGCCACAGCAACTTCTTCCTAGAAACATCGCCAAAGGCAAGGGAAGCAAGGGCAAAAATGAACTATTGGCACTTTATCAAGATAAAAAGCTTTTGCACAGCAAAGGAAACAGTCAACAAAACCAAAAGACAACCGACAGAACGTGAGAAGATATTTGCAAATGACCTATCAGATAAAGGGCTAGTATCCAAAATCTATAAAGAACTTATCAAACTCAACACCCAAAGAACAAAGAACAAAAAATCCAATCAAGAAATGGGCAGAAGACATGAACAGACATTTTTCCAAAGAAGACATCCAAATGGCCAACAGACACATGAAAATGTGCTCAACATCGCTCAGCGTCAGGGAAAGCCAAATCAAAACCTCAACGAGATACCACCTCACCCCAGTCAGAATGGCTAAAATTAACAAGTCAGGAAATGACAGATGTTGGCGGGGATGTGGAGAAAGAAGAACCCTCCTACACTATTGGTGGGAATGCAAGCTGGTGCAACCACTCTGGAAAACAGCATGGAGGTTCCTCAAAAAGTTGAAAATAGAGCTACTGTATGGCCCAGCAATTGCACTATTGGGTATTTACCTCAAAGATACAAAAGTAGGGATCCAAAAGGGTATGTGCACCCCAATGTTTATAGTAGCAATGTCCACAATAGCCAAACTGTGGAAAGAGCCAAGATGTCCATCGACAGATGAATGGATAAAGAAGATGTGGTATATATATACAATGGAATATTATGCAGCCATCAAAAGGAATGAAATCTTGCCATTTGCAACAACATGGATGGAACTGGAGGGTATTATGCTGACCGAAATAAGTCAATCAGAGAAAGACATGTATCATATGACCTCAGTAATATGAGGAATTCTTAATCTCAACAAACAAACTGAGGGTTGCTGGAGTGGGGGGTGGAGTGGGAGTGATGGGGTGACTGGGTGATAGACACTGGGGAGGGTATGTGCTCTGGTAAGCGCTGTGAATTGTGCAAGACTGTTGAATCACAGATCTGTACCTCTGAAACAAATAATGTAATATATGTTAAGAGAAAAAAAAAAAGAAGAAGGTAGCAGGAGGGGAAGAATGAAGGGGGGGAAATCGGAGGGTAGACGAACCATGAGAGATGATGGACTCTGAAAAACAAACTGAGGTTTCTAGAGGGGAGGGGGGTAGGAGGTTGGGTTAGCCTGGTGATGGGTATTGAGGAGGGCATGTTCTGCATGGAACACTGGGTGTTATGCACAAACAATGAATCATGGAACACTACATCTAAATCTAATGATGTAATGTATGGAGATTAACATAACAATAAAAAAATTTAAAAAAAAAGAAGTTAAATTTTAAATGCCTTGGTTAGTGATAACAATGTAATCTGTAGGACATATAACATTAGAAAAGAAATGGAAAAAAGTAAATGAGTCATTAAGCAATGAGACTTTTTCCTAACAAAGAACAGAAGAAATTGGAAAATTTTATATCAAGTTTTTTATTTTAGCATGAAAAACTTAACGTATGAATTCTGAACTGAGAATCAGATGGAAGAAAAAAAGACTATAGGATGGTTGTATGCCTCTCATGACCTGCTGACATGAAGTGTATAGATAAACCTGAAGAACAGATAATCTGAAATAGCTATTTTAAAGAAATATACTGTAGTATATTTTGACAAATTTTTTGTAATAGAGATCAGAAAGAAATAGACAAGAAGAAGCTGTAGGCTTACTTGTTTATTGAAGGTTTACTTGTACCCTATTAAGTAGAAAAGAAGCCTGGTTTTATAAAAAAGGCTTTATTCTATCTTCCTGCTCTTTGAATTTTAAAGATTCACTCTTAAATTTTATTGTTTTCCTTCAAAACTACTTATGGCTATCTCACTGGAGGGCTATTTTTATGAAATAGAATCATAGGCCAACAAGATGGGCACCATCTTGCCTCAGAAGCATTTACTCCCATCTAGGACTGGAAAACTTAACTGTCATCTAGAGATGGTGATAACATATTACAGGAAAATATGAAACATTTCAACAAATCTGTTGAAAGCTATTTGGCAGTAGATACAGTTAACTCTAAAATGGCATCCCTGCCTATAATCCAAAGTGACATCTAATTTATCTGGCAACTAGCAGTTTTCACTCCTTATCAGTGTTTATGACATTCTAAAACCACCTCAGTGTCAAAGCTTAACTATTGGCCCAGCAGTGGTCAAGATAGGACTTTATCAACTAATCAACTCAAGGAGAATAGGAAGATAATGTAATATTTTATGTAGCCTGTAAAGAATGAGTAAATTGGGGCGCCTGGGTGGCTCAGACAGTTAAGCGTCTGCCTTCGGCTCAGGTCATGATCCCAGGGTCCTGGGATCGAGTCCCGCATCGGGCTCCCTGCTAGGCGGGGAGCCTGCTTCTCTCCCTCTGCCTCTGCCTCTCTCTCTGACTTTCATGAATAAATAAATAAATAAATAAGATTTAAAAAAAAAAAGAATGAGTAAATTATAGTTTTACATGTAGAAGAAACTAAAACAATATTTCTCAGGGAGTGGTCCACGACTGCCTTCATCAGAATTATCTGAAGGGACTCTAGAATCTGCATTTTCGACAAGTTTCCCAAGTAATTGTCATGTGCATTACAATTCAAGGTAATTGTTCTGATGTATTTTTTATTTGAACTATTAGCAAATATGAAAAGTACAAGATACTTCTTGCAGGATATACACAGTTTACAATAAACAAGAAGGGAGATAAAGGAGGAAAAATCTGCATGGCCTGCTATCAGAAGTTGTCAATGAAAAGTTGACATTTAAGGGAAAAGAAGAAAATTCTCCCTTTAGATTTTAGAAGCACAATGACTGAAAGCAAAAGGAAGGCATGAGCCTTTTATGTGAAAAGTCTGAAAAGACAACGGCCAGAATTTTACATGGACATAGATTTGGTGACAGTGGTGGTTAATATTAGATGGGCAAGATAAAATCATGTAGAGCTTGGTGAAGTTTAGTCTTGATGTATTATTCATCTTCTTAAATTTGGCAATAACATGATATACACCAGTTTAAGGAATTTAATCTGGCAATTGATACATACTTAATTATATACATTATATATTACTATTCACATACATATTACTATTTATATAATATACGTGAATAGTAATGGAAAAAACAGGCAGTTCAGCCAAGTAACAGCTTTGGCAGTGTGCACTGTGGGAAGAGAGAGGTCTAGGCTCTGTGTGTTACAAGTACTTTTAGCATCCTACTTTAGAGACATAACAAATGTGAGAGGAAATCTTTCACTATCTCCACTATTTATTAGATAATCAAGAGTGCACTTTTTTCCATTTCAATAGAAACAAACATAAAAACAAAACAAAATGTAAGAGGTTGATTTGTGTTATCTGTAATAAGTAATTCCAAATATTTAGTAGCCAAGCCATTCTGCAAAGGTTACCTTTCTGTTAAACAAATCAGACTCCAGAAGTCTTTGCTGTATCAAGATGGTATTGCATTAAGATAATAAAGATACCGATTTTCCATTCACTTCCATATTCTGCTTCTTCTTTAAAATGCACATTTTGATTCATCAAATTGGCACATATTACATTAAATAAAGATTAAGTCAAACTTTATTAATGCAAATGTTAAAAATAAATACATTCTGAAAGATTTCATTTTGTATATTACACGCATGTCAAAAGGAATTGTTGGTTTCATAAAATTGACTTTGTCACCTACCTTTTCAAGATTCTTTACAAATTCACTCTGTTGTCATTGTAGTAATAACTCTTGCTTTTTTATATTTTTAGGACCTGATGCTGCATATATTTTGGAAACTCCCTAAAGAGAAATTCTAAGTGTAAAGCACTTTAAAAATATTGAGAAATGCCCTGGGAAATCATTATATGCACTTGAGGCAAAACTGGCAAGGAGAGCAATCAAGTCTAAAAGAAAATCTATGGAAGCAAAATGGATGAGGCTACTTTTAGTAGTGTGTATATAAACAAACTTCACTTATCATGGAGGTTTTAATATTTTTTATTCACTCAATATTGGCATTATGCCTGCAGCAAGTAATGTTGATGCTTCTCCCCTTTCCTTCTGCCCACCCGAGTGCACCTGAAACTGAGGTACAAAGCACCTGGCCAGCTAACTTCCCATGTCAAGGGTCTGTTTCTCTTCTATGCTTGAGGTTGTTTTCAACATATAGAACCAGGAGGTACTGGAGGGCTGAAGAATTAAGATGATGGGGCCATCTTGAAACAACAGAGGATAAAAGCTGGTGGGTAAATGCCCCAACATTCCTGCCCTCCAAGGGACAGGAGTGTTCCATATAGTTTCTCAAAGTGCTCCCCACATGACTGTGCAATCACAGCAATAGCCTGCTCACTAATACATGCCCCTTTTTTTGGCTTTTCTCCCTTCCCTTTTCCTCTTTCCCACTTCATTAGTTTGGATTCTCCCAAAGGTTTGTCTCTTGGGGGAAATCCAAACTAAGCAATGTACTAATACATAATGAGAGATGTTTATAGGAAATCCAATTAAATCAGCTCTCCAAGGGTATCCAACATGTAAGCCATAATTTATTTCAACAATTCTTCATCATTCATAGGTTATATTATTAATCCAGGAAATAAAACTTTCATGTTTATTACTCATCTCCAGAAATTTATGAATGGCCCTTATGCATATATTTTGCAAGTGCTATAGTAGTCGGACAGGAACTGGGTGTCAGCTCCTAATGAATATGATCTAAAATACATTGTGGGGAGAAAATGTTTACCATCTTTGATAGCTAAAATATCCATGAAGAAATATGGCAATAGTAACATATTTAGGGGACTTGACATTTAAAATCTTGCTATAAGGGGACCCAGCTGGTAGAAGAGATATGCTAGTGGAATAGGTAGGACTTAATGAAAAGTTAAAAAGATGACAGAGAATGCAGAGAAATCTATCATGTTAGTTTCTTTTTGGTTCTATACTTAGCTCTCCATTGCAACAGCACTCAGGGTTGGTAGTTCGCTTATTTGCTGTCTTCAGTTGCTCTCTCTTCTTCTTGTCCATGGACCTATTTCCTGAGTCAGTTTTTTTTTTTTTATCAGAGCAAATATTCAAAATGGAAAAATAAACAGGACAGTTGTGAAGGCAGGAGGATATTAGAACAGGTTTGCTCAAACCATTGTCTTTCCCTCCTCATTCCTATCCTCCAATCTCCACCTTCAAGGCAACTTCCTTACTCTTAAATAAAAATGGGAAGCTCTTCTCGTATTAGAGAAGTAGCATTTTGCACAAGTACTGAGTTGCTGAACACAGCATATTTCAAAACCTTGATAATTCAAGCCTCCTTTACCCAAGTTGAGTATGTGACAGGAAATGCCTGCCTAGAATGAATAATTTACCACAAATATGCATTTTTGCTTTAATGTCTCATTTTAATTTTTGCAATATTATCTCTGATGTTTTGCAGAGTTCTCCAAAAATATGTATAACCCATAATGACAATTATGAGAAATTCTTCCTTGCATTTCATCACCTCTAACTTCCATTCCAAAATTACTGATTTTAAAGCTTGTTTTTCAGGACTAAAAGATGTACTATGCCTTAAATAATATTCGGATGCCTTTTTATGTGATCTGAAAATATTTTAAACCACAATAATAGTGAATGATAAAATAACAGTATAGCAGTCACCACATTCCCCCAGAAAAAGTCCTAATTCCAATAAACAGTAATAGCTAGGTTCCCAGGATGCTGCAGGAGTGATGGACATTTCTATCAGCTGAAGTGGCGCCACCACCTGGCAGTAGTGTAAACACAGTTTGCCACAGCAACCTTGGGATTGCGTTCAATGTGTAGGTGGCTTTGGGTAATATAAACATTTTAACAATATTTGTTCTTCCAATCCATGAGCATGGAATGTTTTTCCATTTCTTTGTGTCTTCTTCGATTTCTTTCATAAGTGTTCTATAGTTTTCAGCATACAGATCTTTTACCTCATTGGTTAGTTTTATTCCTAGGTATCTTACAGTTTTTGGTACAATTGTAAATGGGACCTATTCCTTGAGTTCTCTTTCTGCTGCTTCATAATTGGTGTACAGAAATGCAACCAATTTCTGTACATTGACTTTATATCCCGTGACTTTGCTGAATTGACATATCCGTTCTCGCAATCTTTTGGTGGAGTCTTTTGGGTTTTCTACATAGAGTATCATCATTTGCCAGACCAACCTTGAAATTATTCTTTGTTTTTTATATGCTATGGATAATACACATTGTTTCACATTTTAAAAAGATTTAATTAATATTTTATGTTATTTGGTTATCAATTTACATGATTCCAGTTCCCAGAAAATACAACACACATCGTATATTTAGATTAACCTTTCAGAAATATTCTAAATAACACGATGTGTCCAGGTTCAACATTGGTGGTAAACAAAACCGAGCTCTCTAGTAATAAGATGATCCAAAATCTGTTATGATTCTTATGACAAGTAAGCATGAATTTTGACCTATTATGTTAACATCTTAACATGTAAGAAACAAAATAAATAAAGTTGGAAGAATAAAGAGAACTGGATAATCTGCACATAAGTATATTTGGAACTCTGTTACTGCTGGCTCTGCCAAAGAAGTCCTTTGTTTGAAAATACTGGTGCTCAGTAAAAAAGTGAAAAATAAGTAAAAACAATTGTCCAATCTGTTCTGGGAGTCCTGGCAATAAGTATGATGAAATATAAAAATATGTGAGTATTTAGCTATAATCTTACCTTTAAAAAACATATTTTACTTGTACTAATATTTTATCCAATCAATAAATTGCATATGTTTATTTTAGGCATAAGTCAAAATATTTTAACAAGAAATTAAGTTCATTTTCACATTTCTTTAGACCAGCCATGGCCTTTGAAATTTGATAAATAATTTGGCAAAGGTGAAAATAAATGTGGATTACTTTGCAGTTGTTATCTATTTTCTGAACAACAACAAAAAATTATGCAGGGAATGCTTTGACTCTAAAAAGGTTACATTTCTCTGTAATTATAGTCCCCTATCTTGCTTGGCTGAGCAACTGTGAAAAAGAAACCACTCTGCATGTATGAAGATAAACTAAGTGCACAGACTAATAAGAAGGTATGGTGGATATTAACAGAAAAGCTAGATATGAGCAACAATTTTCCATTTAGTTGAATATGCTGTGAAATAATAAAATAATTACAAACTAGAGAAATTGACTTCACAGGCATCTCTGGCATTGTACATTCAAAAAGCACCACCTGCTCCTTTTCCATTTAGTTTTTTTAAGTGAAATTAGAAATCCTCAAACTTCAAAACCCAACCTCTATTAAGACATAAAGTTACCTGGGATGCCCATCATGAACCAAGTGCTATTTGACCCACGAGTCAAATAACTCGTGGCTGTGCCCAGCAGCCAACCATCACCAAGTGGAGACTGCATACATTAGATGGGGCTCAAACTGCTACCAAGGGCGCAAGTCAGTGGCATGAGCCATGGCTCTGATTCCTATGGCACAATCCCTCACGCCAAGGCCTTAGGATGCTCCTGACATAGACCCAGCTACATAAGAAAGCAGAAGGAAAAAAAGAAAGGAGCAGAAAAATCCAGGAACGGAATGTTTGGAAATATTTTTTACAGCAGGAACAGCAACCAAACCATCTTATAGAGCATTCTTTCCCCAAGTGTGCTGCATGGAGCACCAGCTCTGTGGTTGCTAGTAGATAGTACACACGCACATGCAGACATGAGTTCTGGAGTCAGTTTGAGAAACTCTGGGTTCAACAAATTGAAGTGTATTTTGGGGTCCTTGCTTCTGCACACATAGCTTTTTCTCACCTCTGAGATTTCCAGTCTGTCGGACCATATCACCAACTAGTTATCCTCAAAAAATGTAACTACTGCATTCCAGAAGGGTGTTTGTTACCTTTTTCCTACCTAATCATCGTGTGGCTGGTCGGGCACCATAGTTATTCCTACTTTTTTCACAATTGGCACTAAAATGAGGTAGGCATAACTCCACCAAGAGCACGTGCTCTCCCCATCCCAGTCATAGTAGATGCATTGTATTCCACGCCCATCTCTATCGATGTTCAGCCTGAGGGGCTATTTCTTAAGCAGGAGTAATGTGAAGGTCATATACCAAGACTCGTGCTCTAACTGATGAAAGCCACAGTGTCCAATACAGTAGTCACTTCTTATATGTAGCTATAAAAAAATTTAACTTACCTTAAAAATTAATTTTTTACTCACCCCAGCCACATTTCAAGTGTTCACGAGCCACATGCAGCCAATAGCTGCACTGTATGGTGCATATATAGTAAGTTTCCATCATCACAGAAAGTTCTGTTGAACAGCGCTGGACCCATGTTGTACCACCTGCACACATAGACACAGATGACACCTTCCTTTTGAAGGAAGCTCATTAAATCTCAGGAGCCTGCAGAATCTCATGAGGAAATCCACACTTTGCAGCATCCACACCTCTAACTGGCCTGTTAAGTGAGTGCTAGCACCAAACATGCAGGTAAAAGGAAGCATCCGCCATCAGCATTTCCAGACATTCTTGCCTCTCAAGACAATTATAAACCACAAGGACACACAAGTGCGCATGTGCTCATGTGCACGTGCGTGTCCAGGCACGCACTATCTTTTTCTCCAAATAGAAGATAACAGACTGATTTACCAAAGGAATCATGATAAATTAGAACTGTACTGCGTCCTGTGTCTTCATTGTTCCAATCATTTTTGACTCTCCAAAAACTACTTTAGTTTCCTTTTGGTCCCAAACTATTTGATATACTTTAAGAACTGAGATCAGCCTTTGGAAAACTGACCCACAGTAATTCTATCCTGAGATAATAGGGATCAGCTGGACAGTCTCCAAGCCACCAAAACTCATTCCTTCATGATTTATTTCTTTGTTGATGAACTACATTTTATTTGCAAATTAAGCTCATTTTAAAGGTTCAAGGTTACATGCTTCATGTTGTTTCTAGGTCTTTTTACAATCCGCCTGCCTAACATGGTTTATAGTTGGTTAACATTCCCTAAGGGGGTCAGGGTCAACAACAAGTCAAGGATCAGAGAGATTCCAGGGAATATGGTCAAAAACAAGCCAGAATCAGAAATCAGAGGATTAGCCAATGTTTCAAACCAATACTTCCCAAACCTGGCTGCATACCAGAAATAACTTGGAGCTTTAAAAACACTAATGCCCAGGCCCTACTTCAGAGATACTGGTTATGGTCTGGAGAATTGAGATTATTTAAAATCTCATCCAGTGATTTTAGTATAGTACACACAAGGTTCAGAACCACCATCTGAGAGAATACTTGGGGCCCAGCCTCTAGAACTGGCATACCATGGTCCATTAGGCCAAAGCGCTGGCACGCTATAGCCCATTGGGCCAAATCCAGCCCAGTGCCGGAAAACCCATTTGTTTATATATGGTCCATAGCTGCTTTCCCCACTACAATGGCAGAGCTGAGGAGTTGTCATGCAACCACGTGACACACAAAGCCTAAAATATTTGCCATCTTGTCATGACAGAAAAAATTTTTTGACCCCAGCCCTAGAGCAGTGATTCTCAAAATTTGACCACAAGCGTCAGCATTACGTGGGCACTTATTTGGTATGTAAATTCTGAGGCCCACCCCAGACCGACTGACTCAGAAGCTCTGGAGGTAGGGCTCAGCAACCTGTATTTTTATTAGCTGTCGAGTTGACTCCGATGTTTGCTAGAACAGTGGTTTTGTTCTCAAACTTTAACATGTACCAGAATCAGCTGGAGTGCTTGTTAAACAGACTGCTGGTCTCTACCCACACCTTCTGATTCAGTAGGTTCAGGGAAGGGACAAGATTTTGCGTTTCTAGTAAATTCCCAGGTGATGCTGATGTGCTGGTCAACAGCATCTCACACTTTGAGAATCACCGCCCTGAAGATTCTGATTTGATTGATCTGAGGTGAGACCCATTTATAAAACCCACTGAGATGATTCTTAGGAGCTGCCAGGATTGAGACCGACCTTTTTTAATTTGTGGATGGATCTCTGAGTTCAAAGCAGCAAGGAATACAGAATCAAGACAGCAAGCTAAGTGAAACCAAAGATATCACGACATAGACATACCCCAGGCACGATATTAAGTACTGAGAATATAAAGGTCCCTGCCTTCATGGACCATGCAATTTAAAAGAGGAGGCAGAAAATCAAAACATCATAAAATATGTAATTAAAAACTGTGACAAGGGTTTTGAAAGAACACTTAATAGAAATTTTGAGAACATATAACTAGGAGTTCTGATTTGATCTAAAGGAGCAAAGCGTACTTTTCTGAGCAAGTTGACAATTGATTGAGCAGGGACCCAAAGAGTGGTAAGTAAGAGTTAGCTAGGGGATGTGGGGAGTGCTCCAGGCAGAGCAAACATCCAAAGACCGACTGGCAGAAGGGATTTTGATGTATTTGAAGAGCTGAAAGGGAACGAGGCTCAAGAGACAGGTAAGGGACAGGGAGTGAAGAGTCCTGATGACCAGGAGTTTAGATACAGATGTTCTCTTATGTGATTCCACTGAAAACAATGAGTCAGGGCACTTGATTTCACTGGTATATTGTGGAAGAAAAGCCCATATAGCTATATGAATGAAAGAAGAAGGTTCAATTGCAAAGAATTCTGATGAGCAGACTGGAAGCAATTATATTTGATACTGATTTTTATGTTGAATTACTTGCTGTTTTATGTAAGAGGAAAAGTATATGACTTTTCCTTATTTGTTTTCAGGGCCCTCTTCCCTTGATTTCACATGTCAAAATATAGTGGGGCTCTGATATTTGACTCTCTAAAGGTTTTTATCTTTCCTTCCAGATTTCAAATCAAAATAATTAAAATGGTCCACCAGCATAAATTTAATTTCCAAAGATTCAATAGGAACAGTTACTCTCAGACAGTGGTCAGCAAGTACTCTGGTAAATTTAGGTGCAAATGCTGCCAGATTATTACCATTTGGGGAACTTTTAAAGACCTTCTTTGAAAACTAATCCAGTAAGATACATCTTAGATGTAGGAATTTTGGACACTTGTCACTAAAGTAAATATTTAAGCACCTTTTAAGGAATATGGTATTTCTTACCTTCTCTCATATCATTTAATGTAGGTGCTCTTAAGAATGTCTCTCTCTGCCCCACATGCTCGATCTCTGACATTGTATACATCTCTCTGCTTTGTATTTGGAAACTGTGGTTCCAAAAATTCACAACAGTCCTTTCTTCTTATCAATATCATAGTTCTCTATTTATTTATTTTCTGTTCACCTATGATGTGCAACCTATCATGTTCAATCTAGACACAAGTCTTTAAACATACACATACTGTATAATTCCAACTATATGGTATTCTGGAAAAGACAAAATTATGAAGATAGTAAAAAGATGGTTAATTGTCAGGGGTTAGAGGGGAGAGAGGGATAAATGCATATATGTAATTGCATTTATGTATATTTACATATATATGTAATTTTATATCTATATATAATTATTTATTATACATGCATAGCACCTATTATATACACAATTAACACAATGAATAATCTTTTGCTGATGTCATTTCCATTTATACTAGTATGTTCTTGGATTATATTCCTAGAAGTTGAAATGCTGGGTCAGAGAGTAAATGAACATGTACTTTGGAAAAATATTGCCAAATTTCTTTTCATAGGGACATAACAATTTTGCATTCCCACCAGTACTGTACAAGAGTGCCTGTTTCATAATAACCTTGCCGACAGAATATTCTGCCAAACATGGATCGTTGCCAATCTGACAGGTGAGAAATAGTATCTCAATATAGTTTTAATTTGCATTTCTTCTATTACAAGTGAGCCTGAATATCTTTAAATATCTTTAAAGATCAGAAACTCAGTTTTCACTTCTTGTGAACTGCGTGCCATGTCTTTTGCCCATTTTTCTATCACTATTAGCTTTTCCCTTTCCTACTTTTAGTACCTTCTTTATTTCTTAAATATTTAAGATGCAAATATTTTCTTCACAATGTGCGATTTTTCTTTTGCTTTGTTTATGGTGATTTGCCATGCAATTGTTTTTAAACAGTCAAATCTATCAATTCTTCCTTAAATGAGAGAGCCATGAAGTTTTAGTTGTTTTCCTGACAATGGTGATAAATTTGGATAATTCATCACCTCTTGCCCAGACACTATTACAAATAATGAATAATATCTCCCAAAAAGTTAAATGTCATTTAAAAACAGTATGTGACCATAAGTGATATCACTCTTCTACCCAAAGGTCAAATTAAGTGTGCAGCTTTGACTTATTAGTGCTTTTCATTCAACCACACATTATGATATTCTCATCTGTACCAGACCCCTCATCTTACTGAGGATGTAATTGGGGCTCAGAAAAGTGTGCTGGTTTACCAGCATCTACCCATTTAATTAGGGGAAGGGACTCTTGCCCTGGAGCCCAACCTCCGAATTCTTTCCACTTTCTCACACTGGTTTAACTTAGGGCCCGCCCATTGGTTTCTATATTCATAAACCACCATGCTAAAGGATTATGTTCTCTTTATTCTACTTCTTAACAAACCTTTCTTTTTATATCTCTCCTCTTCTTTGGAAATCTAACCAGGAGTTATTTGGACTTTTTCTTGCTTAATGGAGAAAAAGCACAGATGAGAACACAAAGATGACATGTGTATTCCCTTCGTTACACACGCCTTTCCCACATGCGATAAAGAACTGCTGGGCAGATACCATTTTCCACGTTCCTTACGCCAGCCCTGCCTGATAGGGTAGACTGTGTCTTCCCACAGTGTCTCCCTCTCCAACCTAGATACTGAAAAGTAATGAAGGCAGTTTCTTTCCTTCTCCTAAAGTTGAGACATACTATACTCTTTGACCATATTTCTGTAACTTTTCATTCATTCCAATTACATACATATTGCTTTCAGTAATTAATATGAACATTTTTTAGAATGTGTTAAAAGCTGGAGAGGAGAAAAATGAAGCAGTAAGAAGGTAGGATCTTTATCCTTTTCTCTCTAGCCAACAATCAATTCAATGATCCTTTTCCTACACACATGTACATCTTTCTGATGACTGTTTACATGCAACCTAATGATACTATTTTCTTTTCCTACCACATTTTTTTCAACTCTACTTTCTCTGATTTCACTCTTTTTCATTTTTTCTGGTTCAAAATTAACCAGATAAGTTAAGAAACCCAAAATATTAAATGCACCAAGAATTTCTTTACAAAGCAGTAAATATTCCATATGTTTTGGTTAATGAAAAGGGCCAACACTGGCTAACATGGTCTTTTTTACTGCCTTGATCTTTAATATTTTAAAAGGTTTCTTATTCACCACTTTCATAAAAACAAGTTATTCAAACAATGACTCATTGTTGTACAATTTCCTTAACTACCAGTTATAATTTATTCCTTTTTTAATCATAAGAATTCAACTATGTAGTTTGTTAAACATGTCTTATTTATTCCATAACCAAGCAAAGCAGGTTTTAGAGGAATTCATCAAATCATTTACTGTATAGAAAAGTTTTATAAATTAAAGTGCTGTATTTAAGAAAATGTAAATACAATTCTCCACTGCTGTTGAAATTCACTACACTGATCCATTGATCTGTCACAGGCCAAATAAATTGTTAAAAGGAATTGAGATTAAAGCAATTAGAACCTTATTCAATCATGTAAATATCACTGACCAGTGGATGCTAGTAAAGAACAGCTAAATATATTTATTGATTCTCTCATAATTGAACATCTAGAGTTCAATAAAGATTAACCAAATGACTCCAATTAATTTCTTAAATTGCAGAATTACAAATCAGAGCATAAATTCTAGACCATAAGAAATAAAACACACACACACACACACACCCATGGTCAAGTAATTTTGCAATGTTGCAAGTCATTTTCACAAGTCACCAGACTTGTTTTTTTGTTATTGTTTTAAGCCACCAAATTTGTGGTAATTTGTTAAGAGCAGCCCTAGGAAACTAATTCAAATAGTTAAACAATAAGATAAATATTGGTTGCAAAGACTCTGAAAACTAATCATTCACATGCACAGTGTGTATAAGGTACCCCATCTTCTAGTTTCTACGTGAATTTTACTTGTATGAATTTGTAAATTAATACTTTCAATGGGCACCTGGGTGGCTCAGCTGGTTGAGCATCTGACTCTTGATTTCAGCTCGGGTCATGATCTCGGGGTCATGAGATCGAGCCCTGCATCTGATTCGGGCTGGGCACTCAACAGGATTCTCTCTCTTTCTCCCTCTGCCTCTCCTCCCTGCTCACGTTCTATCTCTCTCTCTAAATAAATAAATAAAATCATTTTTTAAAAAGTTTAAAAAAATACTTTCAATAGTTTTCAGTTTTCAAGCTGGATGGCTGGCATGATCCTCCAAATTTTAGAGGCTCTTTGGAAAATTATCCTCTTATCTTCTTATTATAACATGCTATATCTAGCAGCCTGTTCTCTTTAGCTCTCTGGAAAAAAAAAAAATTCACTCAGTTAATTGCCAAGGGCAAATTTAGAAAAGATATTTCCCACAGATCTCTGATGAATGTCATTGGCAATCAAAGAAAACGAGTTTTCTTAGGTCACCTAGTATGGAAGAGGAGCAGATACCTAGATAATTATTCTGTCCTCTCAGTCTCTGAAGTGCAGAAAAAAGACTGGGTCCTTGGAAGAACAATAACCCTTAAAAATACACCTGAACAGTTTTGGTAGTCCATGGTTCCTTTTGGTCACAGGTGCTTATTTTTTTCTGAAGTATATTAGAGGCCTGGCAGTATATTCCTATGAAGAAAAAGCATAAATCATAGACTATTCTCAATGCCTCCATCTTAGCATTTTTCATGAATTTAGCATTTTTTCATTACTTTGTTCAATAAACACTTATTTATCCTCTGTTTTGACTCAGTCACTGAGTTAGGTACAGTGAACACTAAATCATGTAAGAAATGGAGGATAGAGGAATTGGAGAAGAAGGAAGTGAATTACAGTGTGAAATTAAGAAGAACTATTACAGAGATATGGACAAAATGTTACGAAAACAAAAAATAAGGGAATAATTAAGTCTGCCTGGAAGGACTTAGAAAGACACCACCATACCAGACCTCCAGGAGGGCTCCACTGAGGAAGCCGTTGCCACATGAAAGATGAAGGCAGAGGGGAAATAAGGACAAAGGCCAGGGGATGTGAGATTAGCCAGGATTCTCACACACCTTGCAAAAGAGGAGGTGTGTGTTCTCTGGCATAAAAGGGAGAATTAGCCTCATTCGAATTAATTCCAACTCACATACTTGTCATGGTGGACTGAGTAACTGAAATTTGAACTGACAATACCAAGAGGAAGTAAAACCAGCCAGAAAGAGACATTCAAAGAAGCCACGGGTCTTCCTCCAGGTCTAGGTGGCTGCCCTACAGAGTCCCTGAGTGCTCTTGGCTAGACTCCTAAGGAAAGTCAGGGGTCACATACCCAGAATATGACACATAGTTTTATATCATTGAAGAAGAAAATGTTCTGGAAGAGAAGAGGAGGCAGATCTAGTCCAAGCAGAGAAAAAAAATCAAGCTCATTACTGAAAAGAGAGAGATTCTAAATTAAAACATTCACATTTCTTTTTTAAAAAATGTATTTATTTGAGAGAGAGACAGAGAAAGCATGCATGAGTGGGTAGAGGGGCTGAGGGGGAGAGAGAGAGAGAGAGAGAGGAGCAGGCTCCATGCTTAGTCTGAAGCCCCCTGGGGTAGGGATGGGGTGGGGTCTTGATCTCATGACCCTAAGATCATTACCTGAGCTGAAATCAAGAGTTGGACACTTAACTGATTGAGCCACCCAGGCGCCCCAAAACATTCACATTTCTTCATGCTAAACACCCTGAATCTTTTCTTGTTTGATCACCAGTCATGAACTATTGCTCAGCTCTGCACTTCCCCATGCCTGTGTTGAGAGTGTATAGAGACATTTCTATAAAGGAAAGAAACTAGTTTTGAGACAACCCTGTCTGAGCCTGCAGCTGTAATGAAGGATTCTCTTATAATAATCACCCAGGAAAATCATTTAGCATTGTGGTGAGACTCCCTGCTACAAATGGAATTTGAGGTTCTGTTTTTGTCTTTTTCTCTTCTCAGGCTAGAAGTATGTCAGATATTTTCCTGGAAATCACTGGAAGTGGCCCCAACCCAAAGGGGAGTGGGCATCTTGGAATAATTACAGGCTGATGCCAAGAACAGTAAGTCACTTTTGAGACATAGAAGATAACCCCCTTCAGAATAGGGGGTGTACCCAAAAATTGGAAATTTTAAGGAAACGTTTGATAGTTCCATTGTGCAGTAAAAGGAGGTTTATTCAAACTTTTAAAAAAGTGTTTATAAGAAAAAGCTGCCTGTTCCTAATGATCCCTATGGGTTGAGAAAGGAGGCTTGTTGCTGAATTCCTGAGAGGCAGATGTTTAAATCAACTCTGACCAGTGCCCAGTGCATCCAGGACCCTGAGAAGGCAGCATTTAAGGAGCTGAGTTCCTGGAAATGGAACCAAAGATGTGTTGATATAACTATACCAGGAAGGGAAGGGAGAGTTTCAGCAGGCTGAAACTTCATCTACCAAAACAGGAAGTTGGAGAGAAGATCTAATGCTGATCAATAAAAATAACAGTAGGAACATATCATTGAGAAATATGAAAATAAACACCAGAAGAAACAACTGGAAGAGTTAATAATGATTGCCTTGGGTGACCAGGACTGAGGACACAGAGTGTTAGGTCAAGGGCCATCCTTTTTTTTTTTTTTAATATAAGCCTTTATTACAAATAATGAGCATGCATTCCTTTTTTTAAGTGTTTAAATTTAAGGAAGCCAAAGGAAAAAATACTGTATTATTTTTTAAAAATCCAAAATTGAAGTTTCATTTAACTAATGATAATGAGGTACATTTTAAGTAAATCAAAGTGCTTTCACTCCTTTCAAATAAATCTAGAAAAAAAAATTTTGTATAACTCCCCCATAAGTAGTGAGAAATCCACAGACCTTCATGACTCATTACATAATCAAGTGCAAGAGGCTAGCTGCTCAGGGTTGATGAAGTATCTGCCTCTGAAGACATCTGCCTGGTTTTCAATCCATGTTTTCTCCTGCCTATCTGGTATACAGCTGTCATTCCTGGCTTGGATTCCATCTCATTATTTCCATAGCTATAGACCAATGGGTCTCGGACATGACTGAACATTAGATCTTATAGAGGCATTATTCAAATGTTGATACCCAGACCCCAACCCAGATAAGTTAAATTCAAATAACTAGGTGCAGGGTGCAGAGATCTTTTAAAGCTTCCCAGGTGATTCTAGTGGGCCACCAGGTTCACTAACCCCTGCTACAGGTATTTGTTTCTGCTGTGGCTCTATTGTCTGGAATGCACTTTGGTGATCATACCATGATACAAGGACGGAGAACCTGGAAGAATATTTCACTTCTGCCTAGTCCTTCCCTGATGCGTGTTCTCGAAACATGCTTCTGTAGACTGAATGTTTGTGTCCCTTCAAAATTCATATGTTGAAATCCAACTGATGGTATTTGGAGGTGGGACTTTGGGGAAGTGAATAGGTCATGAGGGGGGAGCCCTCATGAGTGCAATTAGTCCCTTATAAAAAGAGACCCAAAACACCTCCGTTGGCTCTTCTATCATGTGAGGACACAGTGAGAAGCTGGTCATCTATGAACCAGGAAGTGAGCTCTCCCCAGACATCAAGTCTGGACGTGATCTTGGACTTCCCAGTCTCCAGAACTGTGAGAAATAAGTGTTTGTTGTTTAAGTCACCCAGTCTATGGTATTTTATTACAGCAGTTCAAATAGACTAAGACAATGCCAACTCAGTAATGGAATCTATATACCTCTTTCATTACAAGGGCTTTTGTCAATACTTCTTTGCTTGTGTTTTCAGTATATCCAATATGTTTGGCTGACCCCAGTAAAACAGTTAGAATGGAGAGAAACACCTGGTTTACTGAGGATGATAAAAATGTTCACCTGATATACACAGGTAATAGGAAAAGAAGTCTCCCTCATTGAAACTGGTAGAAAGTGTCTCAGTTCTTTAATTTATTTTGGTAACAGAAGAGATGACCTGACTTTATCCATAAGGTATGGCTTTGTTTTAACTAGTGGTCAGGAAGCTACATGAATAGATTTCTTTAAGAAGATCCTCTGATCTTGTCTTCTTAGAAACAGGAACTTTTGTGCTAAAGATACAATGACTTCTAGATTATTCAGGAAATGTTCCTCTTAAGGTGAAATTTTATGGTAGTTTAAGAAAAAGCACAACACATTATTCTTGGTTTTCTGAAAATCAAGTTTTGTGTGTGTGTATGTAAAATATATCATGTCCCTACCTGGTGCTTATTAAGAACTATATAAAAAGAAACTCTCTTGGGCGCCTGGGTGGCTCAGTTGGTTAAGCGACTGCCTTCGGCTCAGGTCATGATCCTGGAGTCCCGGGATCGAGTCCCACATCAGGCTCCCTGCTCAGCAGGGAGTCTGCTTCTCCCTCTGACCCTCCTCCCTCTCATGCTCTCTGTCTCTCATTCTCTCTCTCGCAAATAAATAAAATCTTAAAAAAAAAAAAAAAGAAACTCTCTTTTCCTATAAGCATTTGACTATTTTTACAAAGATAAAAACTAAGGTAGATGTTTACATTTTGCCTTTCTTACGAAAATTTTCTTCAAATAATTTTAGTGAATGTAACCATAAATGTACAGCTGTATAATTATAGCAGTTCAATATCTACCTTTCCAATTCTGAAAACTCATATTTAGTGCAATGAAAAAAAAAGATCTAAAGCAAGACTCATTTCATTTTTCACAAATAATTTCTCATCTCAGAAAAAAAAAATTATAATTTAGCAGAGCTACAAGAAAGAGCCAAAATAGATTCATTTTCATTTAACCCATTGTCTTTTGCCGCTTTCTGATGTAGGTTGTAATAAAGGGTAAAATAAAGTGAAGAATACTGATGCAAGAAAAAGCAAAAAGACAAAAGCAATTGATATTCTCTGTTCCTTTTTGTCTTGTTGGTGAGTTTCTATTTCATGTACTATAGAAAATGCATATCAACACATGAAAGACTAAAGTTATGATTACCATAACAATTAAAAACATTCTTCTTTGCAGAATTGGTACTTCTGGGAGTGAGATACATTCATTATCTATACTCAGGAACTTAACTGTGGTCTGTTTATTCCAAAGAGGGTGACAAAATTAAAGATTTTACCTGGAGGTATGGTTGTCACCTTTCAAAATTTCAAAGTAGATAACAACAATCTTTGTGTATAAATCATAATGCTTAAAGAATATGCCACTGAATACCACTGATATATTTCTAAGACTAATTTAGCCTCTAGAAGAAAAAAAATCAATTGGAAATGAGCCTAATTACACTGGCAATATTAAACTTCAGTAACTGAAGAAAATACTGCTTTGTTTTAATATTGCTTTTATTTTTTTCTATTTTCTCCATACCTAGTCAGGTTTCTATTCTTACCTAAAAGTACAAGTTCTCTTCAAGAACACAGGCTCATCAGGGTTATTTGGGTCACGATAATTTATTGTAACAACAGGATACATCACCCTAAAATATTATTCACAAAATTGACTTATTTTGATAAAATTCTTTTAAACATCAAGTCATTTCTATGATAAATCTGTTGTCCTGGTTTACAAGAGAAAAAAAAATTTTTTTCCTGTGAAGGTTTTATGTACTATGCCAGGATTCTTAGAAATCCCAGTTCTCTTCTTCTTAATCATTTTATGTTTTAGAGTCTGTCCCATTGGACACAAAAGCTACCCATCTAAAATCTGACCCATTCAAGTCCCACATCCTCTGAGAGTTTCATTAGTAATTTCACCAGCAATTTCTTTCTGAGTTTGTTGAAAAATGAGATAGGATAGCAGGGCTGTGATGCCTGAAACATCTAACCTTTACAAAGCCATAATCAAGCTGAAGTTGACAGTCCAACTGAAGCAGCAATCTGAAAGATATTCAGAAAGAGAGAAACTAGAGGAAGTCATGGTACAGAAGCCAGAGTTGTCAAAAGAGAGAAAGTAGATTCAGAATGGAGAGCAAGAGAGAATCTAGAGTTTCTCTCAAAAGTTTCTTGACCTATTGATAGTTAGGGCCAGCTAATTCTTTATTGGTGTGGTGGGGAGGGGAGTCTGTCTTGTGCACTATAGAATGGTTAGCAGCATTTCCGGCCTCTACCCACTAGTCGCCAGTAAGCTTCCTACTCCCGTGTGACAATCAAAAATATCTTCAGACATTGCCAAATATCCCTTGGGAGGCAAAATAGCCCCTGTGAGAACCATGGGTCTAGAGGGATTCTCTGAGGCTCTGGGCCATAGCTGCATGAATTTAGTATAGTAATCTGCAAGTTTACTTGGACTGGGACAGAGAAAATAATGGTATTATTATTCAACAATCTCCTCTGTGTCCAGTAACACTGAATTTTTGTGACATTCATTTTGAACTTCAACTTTCAGGGTTTAATACCAAATAAATAATGTCTCTGTGCTTTAGTTCATAAAGAAAATGGGCAAAACAATAGCACCTGCATCACAGAGTTGTTAGAAGGATCAAATAAGATAATGCACTTATAATGCTTCTAATAGTGCCTGGCACATAGTAATTTCAAATACATGTTAGCTATAATTATTAACATTATTGTTGTTATCAAACTCTTCCCTCAGGAACCAGGGCCTCTGTGGGACCTTCAGGTAATTAGGCAGAGGCTACTATGAATTGCAGAAACTTGGGAGTATTTACTGACTTCATAGGACGTGACAGTAAGCAATAAGGATGTCTCAAGTTCAAGATATGTGCATAAGACTTTCCTGAGGTTTGCATAGGTAAGACAACTGTTCTCATGATGAAATCTTTCGCTATTCTTTCCAAGTTCACTTCTCCCTTATTTCATTATGTGACAATCCATATTTGTAGTGGATTGTGAGAGATGAGGGGTGAAATCCTACCAATATAACCAGTATCGCCAATGTAAGTGTTTTTACCTGGGAAGAAGTTATGGGAGAGAAGAGTAAAGGCTCAGTCTTTCCTGTTTATGGTTTTGTCTTTCAATTCTGTTACGTTCTCTTCACCTTGCTACATTGTACATTCATTCATTTACTTAATTCAATAAATACATATTGAAAATCTAGGATATGCCAGGCATGGTTTTAGGTATCAGGATACAGCAAGAGTAAAAGTTCCCTCCAGAAGCTGACATTACTTGTGTGTGGCGAGGTTTCAGGGTCAGGTGGTTGGAAGGTCCAGATGGGTTCAGACTTCAACCCCAACCCTCTGGCCTTCTGAGTCCCAGAAATGTTTGGGTATTCAATAAGTATAGCATTCTTTATTGGAGAGAACATATTTATGATAGAGTTAATGAAAATGAAAAACTTAGACAATAGATCTTGCCTTAATTTACCATAGCAACCACGGGGAAACTGGCAGTTAAAAGTAGAAAAACATCTTAATTGTATAGATTTGTGTGGTTCCCTAAAACTCCCTGCCCACCCCAATAGAAAGGAGACTTCTCTGCTACCAATGATGTTTAGCGAAACTTCAGTGAAATGACTCTTCAGGGATTGGTGCATCAGGCTGCCTCCATTTATTTGATAAAATAGCTGTATGTTTTGATGATGGTAACAACCAGCCTCCAGTTTATTACCCCTATAAGACTGTGGTTAATGCTGCTTCAGAAGTATCACGTTTTCTGCTATTACACTGTGACTTTCAAGGGATTTGGGAAGTTGGTCTCTGAGGCCATCCTGGGATAAACTCACCCTCTTGGATTTTGGGAATTCTCCAAGTCCCTACTGCTTATGCTCCTACTGATCCAGATTTACCGCCAGCATTATCAACTCATTTTATGAAAAAATGTAATCTAAGTTATAGGCTTGTTGAAAAACAGCAAATTAATAAATTCAAATCTCCTATGAAACATTATCAAACTATGATACACTTTTAGAACATAATGACCTTCTACTCTTCAGACTCCACTGGGAAAATGTTGAAGTGGAATTTATGCTAAATGACAGAAAACAGAAATATGAAAGAAAAAAATGACAAACAGCACAAATTCTGTGAACAGCGATGAAGAAAAGTCAGAAGAGTACATGGATGTGAGCACCGGCATTGCTTGCCCTATGTTCTCCATATATCAAGCGCTATGGGGATACCTAAGATTGTCAGAGTCCCTCATGCATGTATAGTGCAAACATCCAACATTTTCAGGTACCTTTTGAGATCATATAAGAAGATGTTTTGTTTCTGGCTTCACCTCTGCCCCTGGATCCTTCCATTGTGGAAATATTTATTGCTCTATTAAGTGGTGTCTGTCCACTTACTATACCAATTTCCGTCAAAATTAGCCACTGTTCTCTTTTGCCATCACAGAGTGACTATTTTGCAGGTGCAGAAAAAGTATTTGGCAAAATCCAACATTTGTGATGAAGAAAAAAAAAAATTCTCCCCATAGGAATAGAAGGGAACTTGATGAAGGACATCTACCAATAAACTACAGCTAACATTTTGGTGAAAGACTGCATGCTTTCACCCTAAGATTGGAAACAAGGCAAGGATGTTGGCTTTTGTCACTTCTCTTCAACATTATTCTGGTTATTCTAGCCAGTGCCATAAAGCAAACTGAAAAAGAAAAGGAAGAAAGAAATTAAGTACCCACATTGGACAGGAATGTGGGTACTTAATTTGCAGGTGATAGGATCCTATATAGAGACAATTCCAAGGAGGTAGGGGGTAGGGAGAGAAAACTAGAATTAAACAAGTTTAGCAAGGTTGGAGGATAAGATCAATACATAAAACCAACTGTATTTCTATGTGATGGTAAGAAAAAGCCAAAAATAAAATTAAGAAAATTATATTCTCAACAGCATCAAAAATAAAATGAGAGTAAATGTGACTAAAGAAGAACAAGACTTGTACACTGAAAACTACAAAACATTATTCATATAAATTAAAAAGCTAAATAAATGAAGAGACATTTCATGTTTATGGATTAGAAATCTCAATATTGTCAAGATTGAAGTTCCCCCAAATTGATCTATAGAATAAACATGGTCCCTATCAAAATCCTAGTAAACCTTTTTTGGGTAGAAATTGACAAGTTGATCCTAAATTTTATATGGAAGTGCAAAAGCCAGTCCTGATCTGTATAAAAATCAGCAATAAAAAACCCCATGGTCTGAGTGTGAGTGCTCTCCCTGTCCCCACCATTCATTTGTTAAAGTGCTCATGCACAGTGTGATGGTACTAGGAGGTGGGGCCCTTGGGAGTGCTTAGATCATGAGGGTGGAGCCCTCATGCGTGGGAATAGTGCTCTTGGTAAAGAGACCCCACAGAGCTCCCTAACCCCTTCCACCAATGGGGACACAACACAGTTGGCAATCTAGCCTGGAAGAGGGCTCTCACCAGAACCTAACCATGCTGACACCCCTGATCTGGGACTTACAGCCTCCAGAACTGTGAGAAGTAAATTTTTATTGTTTATAACCTACCTAGTCTGTGGTATTTTGTTGTATCAGCCTGAACTAAGACAAAAAAGAATGAACTATTGATACACACAACATAGGTGAATCACAAAGTGTTTACATGGAGCAAAAGAAGTCAGGTCAAAACAGAATACATGTTGTGTGATTCAATTTTAATAAAATTCTAGAAAATGCCAGTGACCATTAGAAAATAGATCAGTGGTTGTCTGGAGAAGGGATCCAGTTGAAGGGAAGAATTACAATGGTATGTAGGTAATTTCAGGACTGAAGGATATATCTATTATTTGGATTATGGTAAAAGTTTCACTGATATATCTAGATATCTGTATTTCAAATTATATTGTATGCTCTAAATTTGTACAGTTTATTATATGTCAGTTATACCTCAATAAAGCTATTTTTAAGAATCTTTATTTTTAAAAAGGTGACATTAGAGTAGCGTAGACAATCCAAGAATATCTATTTTGCCCGATGTAATAAGAGCTATAAAGAAACAAAGCTAGGGAGTGCTGGGCAAGAGGGTAGTTGATCTTTTATATTATGTGGTCAGGAAAAGAGTCACTGATGAGAAGTAAGAGACTGAGCTATGTAGATGTCTCAGGGAAGAATATTCCAGACAAAGGAGCAACAAGTGGGAAAAAAAAACAACAACAACAACAACCCTGAGGGCAGTTGTGCTTGGCGTTTGGAAAAACAGCAAGGAGGCTAGTGTGGTTGGAGCAAAGGGAGCAATAAACCTATTCATAGATAATATGGTCAGAGAGAAATGGAGGTGAGGAGGAGAGCAGAGCCTGGTAGACCACTGAAAGAACGTGGCATTCTACTCTAAGAAAAGTAAGTGGGTTAAGTTTTAAAAGGTTTTGCCAGAAAAGTGATACGATTTCATTTTATATATCTAATAGACATTGCTATGAATGCCATTTTTAGCTCATGTTTACTGAGAATTAACTACGTGTTAATGGCTATACCACCCAAAACCACATCCTTGGAAAGACTTCTGATTTGGGAAGCATCAAGAGAATTTGGGAAATTTCTCTCCCCAAAGAATAATATAAAACTGGGGGGAAATGTCTGAAACAATTAATTTACGGCATTGGATATTGCCAAAGGCAGACAACAAATTGAAAAGTATTTACATTTGAGGAGCACCTGTGTGGCTCCTTCGGTTGGGCATCTGCCTTCAACTTGGGTCATGATCCCAGGGTCCTGGGACTGAGCCCCACATCAGGCTCCCTGCTCAGGGGGGAGCCTGCTTCTCCCTCTCCCTCTGCTGCTCCCCCTGCTTGTGTTCTCTCTCTCTCTATCTCAAATAAATAAAATCTTTTTTAAAATAATAATTAAAAAAAAAAAGAAAAGTATTTACATTTGACAAATTGCTAGGATGGTGGGAGTCTGTGACGGGAAACCCTTGCCTGGAACACCTCCCTACCTTCCCCGAGTTCGGTGGTTAAAAACCAGCAGCTCTGCTGCCCGGGGGAAGACTCTGATTGGGCAGAGGGTAGACATTTTTCCTTTGCCATCTGAAAGTTAGGAATTTAGTTGAGAAGGAACAGGGTAATGTCACAGTTTTTTGTATGTTTTGTTTTTGTTTTGTTTTTTAAATCTCAGTTTTTAAGCTCAAAGTTTCACTTTTTGCCAGTAATTTATTTATTTATTTTTAAAGATTTTACCTATTTATTTGACAGAGACACCATGAGAGAGGGAACATAAGCAGGGGGAGTGAGAGAGGGAGAAGCAGGCTTCCCGCGGAGCAGGGAGCTCAATGCGGGGCTCGATCCCAGGACCCTGAGATCACGACCTGAGCCAAAGGCAGACGCTTAACCAACTGAGCCATCCAGGCGCCCCTTTGCCAGTAATTTAATGGAAAGATTTTCAAAACAAGAGGGGCTAGAAATGGTCAATCTTAGAAATGTGGCAAGTGCAACTGGAGAATGTAATTGTTTATTTAATTTAAATTCATTTAAAATGTAAAAGCCATATGTGGCTACCATGTTGAACATCACAGATTTATATAACCAAAGCCAAGGATGAATGATCAGAAAGCTGAGAGCAGCTGCTCCAATTAAAAGTCAGGATCCATTGCCCAGTCTCTGAACTTGAGCCAATTATCATATTGGGAACTCACTGACTGGCTCTAAAACCCCAAGAGCAAGGACCCTCCAACACCATAGCAAAGATATATAGAAATGATTCCTCTAATCCTTCTCAACCTATGACCATTTATTCAGGTAACTACCCTGGAGAAAGGGGAACAGACAGACATTGAGGATTTTAAGATACAGAGTTTGAGTTAAAATCAAGTTCAAGAACTTTTGGACCATACAGAAAATATGCCACATGTAGGAAATACAACCATGAATAAACCATGGACCCTGCCTTGGAAGAGCTTATAGACTTTATCATAAACAATAAACACAGTACAGTGTTCCAAAAACAATAAACACCAGTGGTTCAAGCCTACTGGAGCTCTAAAGGTTGTAGTGATGACAAAGAAGTACAGAGTATGTGTTACATACTTTTCAATGTAGAACAATCTTTCTCACCTTTTGTTCATTACCACCCTTAGGGAGTCCTTTTAGGTATCTTCCTAATTCCTAATACCCTTCTCTCCCATGAAATTAAATACTTAATAATAAAATTTTGTTGGGTAGAGTTGGGTGCAGTTAAGGGCATTCCTGGCATCACATTTCCAGGAGAGAAAAACCCCGCATAAGTTAAAGTTTCCACCAATACCTTTGAAATCACACCATCTCCTTACTAAGGCTACTGTAGTGGTTGGCTTGAAAATTCTATCAAAGGAAAAGATCAAAGATTACTCTGGAGATACCTGGAATAGACCATTACAAACAGAAAATGTAAAATGTGTGAGATTTATATTATTTTTCTTTAACAATATTTTTGCTTTTGATGCATTTCATATCATCGGTAATTTGGAATATTTCTAAATTCCTGTGGAATTTGAAAATCCACTGCTAACATACACAGTGTCAGAAGTTTGTAAGAATAAACTTGGTAAAAATAAAAATACCATTTTCTGTAGGAAAACTACCTACTCAAAAATTAGGTATTGTAAGTTCAATTAACAGCATCAACAACATAACTCTAAAGAAAACTTCCTATACTTTCCTTCACATTTTTAAAACTATCATTTTCCCTTTCCAGCCAGCACCTCAAACCCACACACTTCACTATTGCCACCATATATTTGAACATGATGCAGTCCTTTGAAATATTTTACATGAGAGATGTAGATACTTTATAACCAACACATGCATTGGATAAGCCCTGGATTATAAGAGTTAGTCCTGATTCTGGGGCGCCTGGGTGGCTCAGTTGGTTAAGTGTCTGACTTTGGCTCAGGTTGTGATCCTGGGGTCCTAGAATCAAGTCCGGCATCAGGCTCCCCACTCAGCAGAGAGTCTGTTTCTCCCCTTCCTATTTCCCTCTGCCCCCCCTTCTCATGCTCTCTCTCTCAAATAAAGAAATAAAATCTTTAAAAAAAAAAAAGTTAGTCCTGATTCATATTTTGTATCTTCACACCAACCTGACAGTAATCTCTTGACCAAAGTAAATATTAAGAAGATCTAATATTAAAATGTAGACAAGAATAAACTCATAGGGGAGAAAAAAATTATAACTCACCCTCTCCATTATTAGCTGGAAATATCTTAAGGTCAAATAGGTATGAATATCCAGCCCTTTGTTTTCATTTCCAGATGGTAAGATCAAGAATCGATTTTCTGAAAAGTAGCATGTCCCCAACCTTAGTTTGAGTGCCTTAGGAATGAGTGTTATAAATGGAAAAATATGCGTATCTGCTTCTTGGATCTGACATAAAAATCAACCAATTTAGGATTTTTATTTTTGGCATGAGGCACTGATGACTCTATTACATGAAAAATTAAAATAAAATCCTTGGTCAGTATCTTATGAGACATTTCCTTTTACAATGGGGTAGCTATCATGAGGCATCAAGGAAGATTTGGCTTGGGACATCTCTTCAAAAATTTCTCTTTTAGAATCACAATTATGATGTACAAATAAAATTTTCCTAATATTTTGCCAGCCAATGGTCTCTGATTTAACTACTAAAAAATGTGAGAATGGATCCTATAAGCTCTAATAGTAAGCCACTAGAAATAGTTGTTGTATCAATGAATAAATAAATATGTTTAGCCATTTTTTGAGCTTGTTTCAAGAATGATGATAACTTGCTTTGCTTCTATCACTTGAACTCCTTTTTACCACTATTACTACTCATCATTATCACCCAAATCCACTGATGCTGAGCCTTTTCCAGTTCTTCAGTCCACCTGGATTCACTTACTTTCTTTTTTTTTTTTTAAGATTTTATTTATTCATTTATTTGAGAGAGAGAGAGAGCACATGAGAGGGGGGAGGGTCAGAGGGAGAAGCAGACTCCCTGCCGAGCAGGGAGCCCGATGCGGGACTCGATCCAGGGACTCCAGGATCATGACCTGAGCCAAAGGCAGTTGCTTAACCAACTGAGCCACCCAGGCGCCCCTCTTACTTTCTACTCCAGCCTGGACAGTAGGATAAATTATCTCAACTATTTTTTCACCAACCCACAGGGTCAGTTTCTTAATCCACTTTCCCTTCCATTGCACTTACCTTACCAGACCCTAACTCCGGTTTCAAACTTTCAAATCTTTTTTTTCCCCCACACTCCAGCATCCAGGTGGAGAAGCAAATATAAACATCTGGGTTGAAACACTACATCAAAAACTAATGATGTAATGTATGGTGATTAACATAACATAATAAAATAAAAAAATTTAAATTAAATTTTAAAAAATCTGGGTTGAAATGACAAATTGATTTTCAAAAAATAACAAGGGGCTCCTGGGTGGCTCAGTCAGTTAAGCGTCTGCCTTCGGCTCAGGTCATGATCCCAGGGTCCTGGGATCAAGCCCTGCATTAGGCTCCCTGCTAAGTGGGGAGTCTTCTTCTCTCTCTGCCTCTCATCCCAGTTCGTGCTCTCTCTCTCTCACTCTCTCTGTCTCTCTCTCAAATAAAAAAATAAAATTTAAAAAATATAAAAACAAAAATAAAATAACAAATGGATGGTTTTCAGAAATATGTGGGCCTCTTTAATAAACTGCCTCCTTTTTTTTTTTTTTTTTTTTTTAGAGAGAGAGAGAGAGAGAGCAGAAGTGGAGGGAGGGGCAGAGGGAGAGGGAGAGAGAGAATCTTAAGCAGTCTCCACACTGAGCATAGAGCCAAACTTGGGACTCGATCTCATGACCCTGAGATCATGACCTGAGACGAATCAAGAGTCGGATGCTTTACCGACTATGCCACCCAGACACCCCCAAAATGCCTCATTTCTTTTAAAGGGTATTATTTTTTCACTCAAGTTCTGAAAGGCGGTCTTTCATTATTTATCCTTGTATGTGCTTAGAACATATATATTCTCCAAAATTTCTTGAGATTACAGTGGTGGTTATATTAGTTAGGGTGCATATAACTACAGATAACAAAAAATAATTTTACAAATCGGCTTAAGCAATAGGGAAATACATGATGTCACATGGTTACACTTGCTGTGGGAGTACAGCCTACAGGGTAGTTTGCCACAGTGACTCCATAAAGTATCAAAGACCTAGTTTATTGTTGCCTTTCTGCTATCTTCATTGTTGCCTTTCTGCTATCTTCATTGTGTTGCCTTGGCCTCAGGCTGGCTCCACATGGCCCCAAGTTAACTGCAAGAAAGCAAATATCGCATCCAGATATAATGTCCAAAGAATGAAATAAACCATCTCTTAATATAACTCCTTCTATAAAATGTGAAATACTTTCCTCCCTCAAAAACCACTTACTGGCTTTCCTTGTATCCTTTGAAATGTATGGGGGTCACATGACTCTTCCTAAACCAATCACTAACCAGGGATTTCCATACTTAGTCTGGACTTCTAATTTGAGGGCATCTACCACAGATTACAGTGTAGACTATTAGAAGCTATCTCAAGGACCTGGCATATGATCAAATTTATATAGACTTTCCTTGCTTAAGATTTTGAACAAGTAGGGACCCCTGGTTCAGTTTTTGCCTTCAGGGTTTGCCTTCAGCTCAGGTCATGATCTCAGGGTTCTGAGATCGAGCCCCACATCAGGCTCCCCACTCAATAGGGAATCTGCTTTTCCCTCTCCCTCTGCCCCTCCCTCCCGCTTGTCCTTTCTCCCTTTCTCTTTCTCTCTCTCAAAGAATTAAATAAAATCTACATTAAAAAAGGATTTTGAACCAATAATTATTTTAGCTGACAGTTTTTATTCATTACCTTAAAGAGAAGAAAATATTAATAGACTCATTTTTAACCAACATGTACCATATACAAACAGGGTGAAAAGCATTATGTTAAGCACTATAAGGAATAAAATCTAAGAAACAGTCTCTTCAGGCCTCTCACTACCTAGCAGAGGATCAGGCATACTAAAATAAACTGCCATAGAAGGTAGATTTTAATGGTCATATTGGGAACAGATAGTGAGAAGTTCGTTCCAAGTGAGGCTTTTGCTGCAGAGACCATTACATCTAAATCTCTGATTTATGACTACATAAAGCCATAGACAGATGGTACCTCACAGGTTGGAAGAGCACATTTCTCTCAACTTTCACATGAACAGAGCAGTTCTCCAAATGGCTGTCTTCATTTTCACACTCTACACATAAGTCAGTCACCATCCACCAGGCCGATGTTTTATTTTCTGGCATAATGTGGGGCAAACTGTAAGTGTTCCTGAAGATTGAGTCAGGATCAGCTGCCATTTCTGGAAAATGACAAGAGACCTGCGTCTTAAAAGTGACTCTGCTCTGGAAATGGAAACCTCAGGTTTCAGTACGAATTGTCATAGAGAGAAGTGGAACCCGGAAATTTATAAAATCCCCGTGCTTTAAAAGAATCAGAAGAAACTTTAAAGAGAATAAAAAACTTCACCGGATAGCTTTGGAGAACTAGCTTGTAAAATGAACTAGCTTATAACAGGACTGGCTTATAAGAGGGCAACATTGGTCCTTCCTGCGATGCTACTAGGCATCAAGGTTTGTGTTTTGGTTGGTTGTTTTTTTTTTTTTTTTTTTCAGATACTATTAAATTCTAAATCCATTTATGCTAAATTCATAAATGCCTCTACCTTAAAAAGGGGTTATCTTATAGACATTAACTGATTTTATGCCCCTCTCTGAAAATCCCTCAAAAATGTCAATAAACATTCCTAATAAGACTTCATGGGTCAAATCAATAAAAATCCCTTGATTTCCACCTCTGCTAAGTCAAAGCTACTTTACTGAGCAGGTGGATCTCTGATCCTGTCTTCTTATCAGCAGCCACTAACAAAGAGGAGTTAAATGGTGCTCAGGGGAGTGCTAACTGAAGATCAAAGCCATCCTGGCTCATCTGAAAGCCGCTATTTGAAGTTCCTCTCTGGGACCCATCTTCCTGACAGACCGGCATAGACCACTGTCTTCACAGTTCATGTTCCTTTACCATTTCAGACACTCATGACAAAAAATCCCAAACCACTGGCTGGTTCTTTTTAATTTGAAATCTGTCAGCTTTTATTGTAAAGTAATTTATGTTTATTATAGAAAAAGTAAAGAAACAAAATACAAATAGGCAAAAATAAAATACATGTTAAATATAATTCCAACTGTCCAGAGGCAATTATTGTTAATTCTTTTTTTTTAATTTTTTATTATTATGTTAATCACCATACATTACATCATTAGTTTTGGATGTAGTGTTCCATGATTCATTGTGCATAACACCCAGTGCTCCATGCAGAACGTGCCCTCTTTAATACCCATCACCAGGCTAACCCATCCTTCAACCCCCCCCAGAACCCTCAGTTTGTTTTTCAGAGTCCATCATCTCTCATGGTTCGTCTCCCCCTCTGATTTCCCCCCCTTCATTCTTCTCCTCCTGCTACCTTCTTTTTTTTTTTTCTTAACATATATTGCATTATTTGTTTCAGAGGTACAGATCTGTGATTCAACAGTCTTGCACAATTCCCAGCGCTCACCATAGCACATACCCTCCCCGATGTCTATCACCCAGCCACCCCATCCCTCCCACCCCCTACCACTCCAGCAACCCTCAGTTTGTTTCCTGAGATTAAGAATTCCTCATATCCAGGGGGGAAAGATGGCGGAAGAATAGGGGACCCTATTTCAACTGGTCCCCGGAATTGAGCTGGATATCTACCAGACCACTCTGAGCACCCACGAAACCAGCCTGAGATGTAAGATCTGGATCTCTACAAACAGAATATCGCAGGCAGTTGGTTTTGAGGTACGAAGAGGAGAGCCCTGATTCTGAGGGCAGATATCGGAAGATAAACGGCGGCGGGAGGGAGCCTGGCCGTGGGGATCCTACACCGCCGGTGAGTGACAGCCTTGTGCGCTGCAGACGGGGCACAGACTCGCAGACCGGTAGCACCGGGAAAGGACTTTAGGGCAGCCCCCGGGGTGGAAACCCAGACTGGCAGGGTCGCGCACACAAACCGCAGGCCCCCCGGACAGAAACCGGAGCAACGGTCGCACACATGTGAACTGCAGCCTCCGAGACAGAAACCCAGTATGCCAGGGTCACGCCGGTGAACTGCAACCCCCGGGGCTGGAAACCCCAAGCGGTGGAGTCATGCGCATGCGAATTGGGAGCGGCTGGCGGTTTAGAAGCACAAAGGGCAGAGATGTGCCCCGACCTGGAGGCAGGACTGGGAGCGCTGCGGAGGGGCGCACAACCCAGGGCGCTGCAGTTTATAGCAGCACGGACAGAAACGGAGACGGTGTGGCCTGGAGAGCTCACTGAAGAACAGACTGAGGTCTCTCTGCTCTGAGGCAGAGGGTTGGGAATGGTCTCTTCTGCTCTGACTCGCGGAAGAGACGCGGAAAGCCACAAGGGAAAGGCGCCAGAGAACAAAAGCCCCAAAGACTGATTCCTGCTGAGCACATCCCCCGCCACAGGGGCGCAGGGCAACTCCACCCAAACATGGCTGGCTGAGTAACAGTGCAGAAGGCCCCTCCTGCAGAAGACAGGCTGGGAAAACAAGAGGCCAGCAACCCTAAGGTCCCAAGAAAACAGGTGCATCTTGCTTGGGTTCTGGTCAATAATTTCGACTCTATACATTCCCTCAAACACCCATCAACAGAATGACTAGGAGGAGGAGCCCCAAAACAGAAAAGACTCAGAGATTATGACTTATGCTGCAGATTTACAAATGGATGCAGATATAACCAAGATGTCGGAGATGGAATTCAGGCTAGCAATTGTGAAGTCAATGGCTAGAATGGAGAAATCAATTAATGGCAACATAGAGTCTCTAAGGGCAGAAATAAAAGGTGAATTGGCAGAACTTAAAAATGCTATCAATGAGATCCAATCCAATCTAGATAATCTAACAGCTAGGGTAACTGAGACAGAAGAGAGAATAAGCGATCTGGAAGACAGTGTAATAGATAAAAAGGGAAAAGAGGAGGCCAGGGAAAAATAACTCAGATTCCATGAAAATAGAATCAGAGAAATAAGTGACACCATGAGGCGTTCCAATGTCAGAATCATTGGAATCCCGGAGGGAGTGGAGAGAGAGAGAGGGCTAGAAGATGGATTTGAGCAAATCATAGCTGAGAACTTCCCTAATCTGGGGAATGAAACAAACATTCGAGTCCTAGAGGCAGAGAGGACCCCTCCTAAGATCAAGGAAAACAGGCCAACACCCCAGCATGTAATAGTAAAACTTGCAAATCTTAGAACCAAGGAAACCATCTTAAGGGCAGTTAGGGGGAAGAGATTCCTCACGTACAGAGGGAGGAATATCAGAATAACGTCAGACCTATCCACAGAGACCTGGCAAGCCAGAAAGGCCTAGCAAGACATATTCAGGGTACTAAATGAGAAGAACATGCAGCCAAGAATACTTTATCCAGCAAGGCTTTCATTTAGAATGGATGCAGAGATGCAGAGCTTCCACGACCGGCAGAAGTTGAAAGAATATGTGACCACTAAGCCGGCCCTGCAAGAAATATTAAGGGGGGTTCTATAAAAGGAGAAAGACCCCAAGAGTGATCTACAACAGAAATTTACAGGGACAGTCTATAAAAACAACGTCTTCACAGGCAACATGACAATTAATTCATATCTTTCAATAATCACTCTCAACGTGAATGGCCTAAACACTCCCATAAAACAGCACAGGGTTGCAGACTGGATAAAAAGAGAGGACCCATCCATATGCTGCCTACAAGAGACTCATTTTGAACCTAAAGATATATCCAGACTGAAAGTGAAGGGATGGAGATCTATCTTCCATGCCAGCGGACCTCAAAAGAAAGCTGGGGTAGCAATTCTTATATCAGACAAATTAGATTTTAAACTAAAGTCTGTAATAAGAGACACAGAAGGACACTATATCATTCTTAAAGGGTCTATCCAACAAGAAGATCTAACAATTGTAAATATCTATGCCCCCAACATGGGAGCAGCCATCTACATAAGCCAACTGTCAACCAAAATAAAGAGTCCTATTGATAACAATACATTAATTGTAGGAGACCTCAATACTCCACTCTCAGCAATGGACAGATCATCTAGGCAGAAAATCAACAAGGAAACAAGAGCTTTGAATGATACATTGGACCAGATGGACCTCATAGATATTTACAGAACATTCCACCCTAAAACAACAGAATACTCATTCTTCTCGAGCACACATGGAACTTTCTCCAGAATAGACCATATACTGGGTCACAAATCAGGTCTCAACCGATACCAAAAGATTAAGATTATTCCCTGCATATTCTCAGACCACAGTGCTCTAAAACTGGAACTCAATTACAAAAAAAATTTGGCAGGAATTCAAACACTTGGAAGCTAAAAACCACTCTGCTCAAGAATGTTTGGGTCAACCAAGAAATCAAAGAAGAACTTAAACAACTCATGGAAATCAATGAGAACGAAAACACATTGGTCCAAAACCTATGGGATACTGCAAAGGCCGTCCTAAGGGGGAAATACATAGCCATCCAAGCCTCACTCAAAAAAATAGAAAAATCCCGAATTCACCAACTAACTCTACACCTTAAAGAACTAGAGAAAAAGCAACAAATGACGCCTAAGCCATGCATTAGAAGAGAAATAATTAAAATTAGAGCAGAAATCAATGAATTAGAAACCAGAAACACAGTAGATCAGATCAACGAAACTAGAAGTTGGTTCTTTGAAAGAATTAATAAGATTGATAAACCACTGGCCAGACATATCCAAAAGAATAGAGAAAGGACTCAAATTAATAAAATTATGAATGAAAGGGGAGAGATCACGACTCACACCAAGGAAATAGAAACAATTATTAGAAATTATTATCAACGGGCGCCTGGGTGGCTCAGTTGGTTAGGCGACTGCCTTCGGCTCAGGTCATGATCCTGGAGTCCCGGGATCGAGTCCCGCATCGGGCTCTCTGCTCGGCAGGGAGTCTGCTTCTCCCTCTGACCCTCCTCCCTCTCATGCTCTCTGTCTCTCATTCTCTCTGTCTCAAATAAATAAATAAAATCTTTAAAAAAAAAAAAAGAAATTATTATCAACAACTATATGCCAATAAACTGAGCAATCTGGATGAAATGGAGGCCTTCCTGGAAACCTATAAGCTGCCAAGACTGAAACAGGAAGAAATAGGCCAATAACCAGTAACGAGATTGAAGCAGTGATCAAAAACCTCCCAAAAAACAAGAGTCCAGGGCCTGATGGATGATTCCCTGGGGAATTCTACCAAACATTCAAAGAAGAAATAATACCTATTCTACTGAAGCTGTTTCAAAAAATAGAAACAGAAGGAAAACTTCCAAACTCATTCTATGAGGCCAGCATTAGCTTAATCCCCAAACCAGGCAAAGACCCCATCAAAAAGGAGAATTTCAGACCGATATCCCTGATGAATATGGATTCCAAAATCCTCAACAAAATCCTAGCTAATAGGATCCAACAATACATTAAAAGGATCATCCACCACGACCAAGTGGGATTTATCCCCGGGATGCAAGGGTGGTTCAACATTCGCAAATCAATCAATGTGATAGAACACATTAATAAGAGGAGGGAGAAGAACCAGATGGTCCTCTCAATTGATGCAGAAAAAGCATTTGACAAAATACAACATCCTTTCCTGATTTAAACTCTCCAGAGTATAGGGATAGAGGGAACATTCCTCAAGTTCATAAAATCCATCTATGAAAAACCCACAGCGAATATCATCCTCAATGGGGAAAAGCTGAGAGCCTTTCCCTTAAGATCAGGAACACGTCAAGGGTGCCCACTCTCACCACTGTTGTTCAACATAGTACTAGAAGTCCTAGCAACAGCAATCAGACAACAAAAAGAAATAAAAGGTATTCAAATTGGCAAAGAAGAAGTCAAACTCTTTTTGCAGACGACATGATACTTTATGTGGAAAACCCAAAAGACTACACCCCCAAATTACTAGAACTCATACAGCAATTCAGTAATGTGACAGGATACAAAATCAATGCACAGAAATCAGTTGCTTTCTTATACAATAACAACGCAACTGTAGAAAGAGAAATTAAAGAAACGATTCCATTTACAATAGCACCAAAAACCATAAGATACCTCGGAATAAACCTAACCAAAGAGGTAAAGGATCTATACTCTAGGAACTACAAAACATTCATGAAAGAGATTGAAGAAGACACAAAAAGATGGGAAAATATTCCATGTTCATGGATCAGAAGAATAAACATTGTTAAAATGTCTATGCTACCCAGAGCAATCTATACCTTCAATGCCATCCCGATCAAAATTCCAATGACATTTTTCAAAGTGCTGGAACAAAGAATCCTAAAATTTGTATGGAATCAGAAAAGACCCCGAATCACCAAGGAGATGTTGAAAAAGAAAAACAAAGCTGGGGGCATCAAGTTGCCTGATTTCAAGCTATATTACAAAGCTGTGATCACCAAGACAGCATGGTACTGGCACAAAAACAGACATACAGACCAATGGAACAGAATAGAGAACCCAGATATGGACCCTCAACTCTATGGTCAAATAATCTTTGACAAAGCAGGAAAAAGCATGCAATGGAAAAAAGTCTCTTCAATAAATGGTGCTGGGAAAATTGGACAGCCACATGCAGAAGAATGAAACTCAACCATTCTCTAACACCATTCACAAAGATAAACTCAAAGTGGATGAAAGACCTCAATGTGAGACAGGAGTCCATCAAAATCTTAGAGGAGAACATAGGCAGTAACCTCTTTGACATCGGCCATAGCAACTTCTTTCAAGATTCATCTCCAACAGCTAGGGAAACAAAAGCAAAAATGAAGTTTTGGGACTTCATCAAGATAAAAAGCTTCTGCACAGCAAAGGAAACAGTCAACAAAGCAAAGAGGCAACCCACAGAATGGGAGAAGATATTTGCAAATGACACTACAGATAAAGGGCTGGTATCCAAAATCTATAAAGAACTTCTCAAACTCAACACCCAAAAAACAAATAATCAAGTCAAAAAGTGGGCAGAAGAGATGAACAGACACTTCTCTGAAGAAGACATACAAATGGCTAACAGACACATGAAAAAATGTTCATCATCATTAGCCATCAGGGAAATCCAAATCAAAACCACACTGAGATACCACCTTACACCAGTTAGAATGGCAAAAATGGACAGGGAAAGAAACAACAAATGTTGGAGAGGTTGTGGAGAAAGGGGAACCCTCTTACACTGTTGGTGGGAATGCAAGTTGGTACAGCCACTTTGGAAAACAGTGTGGAGCTTCCTCAAAAATTTAAAAATAGAGCTACCCTATGACCCAGCAATTGCACTACTGGGTATTTACCCCAAAGGCACAGATATAGTGAAAAGAAGGGCCATATGCACCCCAATGTTCATAGCAGCAATGTCCGCAATAGCCAAACTGTGGAAAGAGCCAAGATGCCCTTCAACAGATGAATGGCTAAAGAAGATGTGGTCCATCTATAAAATGGAATATTACCCAGCCATCAGCAAAGATGAATACCCAACTTTTACATCAACATGGATGGGACTGGAGGAGATTATGCTAAGTGAAATAAGTCAAGCAGAGAAAGTCAATTATCATATGGTTTCACTTATTTGTGGAACATAAGGAATAACATGGAGGACATTAGGAGAAGGAAGGGAAAAATGGCGGGGGGGAATTGGAGGGAGAGATGAACTATGAGAGGCTATGGACCTGAGAAACAAACAGGGTTTTGGAGGGGAGGGGGGATTGGTTAACCCGGTGTTGGGTATTAAGGAAGGCACGTACTGCATGGAGCACTGGGTGTTATACGAAAACAATGGATCGTGGATCACTACATCAAAAACTAATGATGTATTGTATGGTGACTAACATAACATAATAAAATTAAAAACTACAAAAAAAAAAGGTAAAGATTAAAAGGAAAAATAGATGCTTAAAAAAAAAGAATTCTTCATATCAGTGAGGTCATATGATACATGTCTTTCTCTGATTGACTTATTTCGCTCAGCATAACACCTTCCAGTTCCATCCACGTTGTTGCAAATGGCAAGATCTCATTCCTTCTGATGGCTGCATAATATTCCATTGTGTGTGTGTGTGTATGTGTGTGTATACCACATCTTCTTTATCCATTCATCTGTCAATGGACATCTTGGCTCTTTCCACAGTTTGGCTATTTTGGCTATTGTGGACATTGCTGCTATAAACATTGGGGTGCACATACCCCTTCAGATCCCTACATTTGTATCTTTGGGGTAAATACCCAGTAGTGCAATTGCTGGATCATATGGCAGCTCTATTTTCAACTTTTTGAGGAACCTCCATACTATTTTGCAGAGTGGTTGCACCAGCTTGCATTCCCACCAACAGTGTAGGAGGGTTCCCCTCTCTCGGCATCCCCGCCAACATCTGTAGTTTCCCGACTTGTTAATTTTAGCCATTCTGACTGGTGTGAGGTGGTATCTCATTCAGGTTTTGATTTGGATTTCCCTGATGCTGAGTGATATTGAGCACTTTTTCATGTGCCGGCCATTTGGATGTCTTCTTTGGAAAAATGTCTGTTCATGTCTTCTGCCCATTTCTTGATTGGATTCTTTGTTCTTTGGGTGTTGAGTTTGATAAGTTCTTTATAGATTTTGGATACTAGCCCTTTATCTGATATGTCATTTGCAAATATCTTCTCACGTTCTGTCGGTTGTCTTTTGGTTTTGTTGACTGTTTCTTTTACTGTGCAAAAGCTTTTGATCTTGATGAAGTCCCAATAGTTCATTTTTGCTCTTGCTTCCCTTGCCTTTGGCGATGTTTCTAGGAAGAAGTTGCTGCTGCTGAGGTCGAAGAAGTTGCTGCCTGTGTTCTCCTTTAGGATTTTGATGGACTCCTGTCTCACATTGAGGTCTTTCATCCATTTGGAGTCTATTTTTGTGTGTGGTGTAAGGAAATGGTCCAGTTTTATTCTTCTGCATGTGGCTGTCCAATTTTCCCAACACAATTTGTTGAAGAGACTGTCTTGTTTCCACTGGACATTCTTTCCTGCTCTGTCAAAGATGAGTTGACCATAGAGTGGAGGGTCCATTTCTGGGCTCTCTATTCTGTTCCATTGATCTATGGGTCTGTTTTTGTGCCAGTACCATGCTGTCTTGATGATGACAGCTTTGTAATAGAGCTGGAAGTCCAGAATTATGATGCTGCCAGCTTTGTTTTTCTTTTTCAACATTCCTCTGGCTATTTGGGGTCTTTTCTGGTTCCACACAAATTTTAGGATTACTTGTTCCATTTCTTTGAAAAAAGTGGATGGTATTTTGGTAGGGATTGCATTGAATGTGTAGATTGCTCTAGGTAGCACTGACATCTTCACAATATCTGTTCTTCCAATCCATGAGCATGGAATGTTTTTCCATAATTATTGTTAATTCTTTGGTATATATAATTCCAGACTTTTCTGCGCCAAAAAAAAAAAAGAACGAAATCTAACACTATATTGTTTTGAATCACAATATTCTAACAACTTTCATCTAACAAATATACTTGTACAACAGTATCTTTTCAAATGGCTGCATACTATCCCACTGCATTGATACACATTAATTTATTTAACAAATTGCCACTGGTTTATGAATACAGATAAATATCTCCTTGTTCTCTTATTATAAATGGCAGTTAAAGAATATATCTGGTGATATTTGCACATCTCTTTATTTCCTTAAGAAAATTTATATTTTAAAACACTAGATTTTTCTATACTTTTTCCTATTTGTTTAAAAAAGAGAGAAAGAGTAAGACAAAGAATCATAGAATCTTTAAAAGTTATTTGGCATATTAAGGGGGACCTGGGTGACTCAGATGGTTAAGCGGCCAACTCTTGATTGTGGCTCAGGTCATGATCTCAGGGTCATGAGATAGAGCCCCACATGGGGCTCTGTGTTCAGAACAGAGCCTGCTTGGGATTCTCTCTCTCCCTCTCCTTCTGCCCCTCCCCTACTCATGCTCGCACTCTCTCTCTCTCTTTCTCAAATGAATAAATAAATAAAATCTTTTTTTGAAAAGTTATTTGGCATATTTGAATATGGCTATGTTTTATGATTATGATTTATTTGCACTCTTTGAGGCATATATTTTCAAAAGGTCATTGATATTGGTTACCAATAAATTCATACGCATTCATTTAGAAAAGCAGTACAGATGAAAGAGAGATGAGAAAGAAACCATATACAGAAAGAGGAGAGTAACTGTGTAAGGAAGAGGCCATGGCTTAATTTTCAGTTAATTTTAATATTTTGACAACCAAGGTAAAAAAGTAAACATTGTAGGTGAGGAAATTCTTGCTGTGTGATAAAAAAGAATCACACCAATTCAAGAGAGTCAGACTTTCCTCTGGTACTCAGGATAAAGTAATGTATCCCATGTATCTTTATATAGAGACATTGATCAATAAAATTTTTTCATCCAACATTTCTTCTTTATAAAGCCAAGGGCACAATATTAAATCTCATTTCAGGAGAAACATTTTTTTTTAAAGATTTTATTTATTTATTTGAGAGAGAATGAGAGAGAGCACATGAGAGGGGGGAGGGTCAGAGGGAGAAGCAGACTCCCTGCTGAGCAGGGAGCCCGATGCGGGACTCGATCCAGGGACTCCAGGATCATGACCTGAGCCGAAGGCAGTCGCTTAACCAACTGAGCCACCCAGGCGCCCCAGGAGAAACATTTTTATAGGGAAGCTAATATAGGCCAAGTAGATGTCTTTTGATCTAAGTTGCTGCAATGATTGAATCTAGAGGACCTCATCATGATGGTCCCATAAATGGTTTCTTTCCAACATCTCTCCCTTTGATCATAAATCAGCAGGACTTCACTAGCTGGGGACTCCAGAACTGCCTGACAGCAGGGTCCACTTTTACCTTAATTCTTTAATTTGTTCAAAATCCTACATAACCACTAAGGTGAGTCCCATAGAGCAAGATGTAGACGATTGAGCCTGGAAATCTTTTAGGGCAGCTATTTTGTCAATGAGCTGCTTTAACCATAGAGGAATCTCAGGATAGCTTGAATAGAATGAAGGTTGCCAACTCAAAAGCCCTACTCGTCACTAAGTATGCCATGGGGCCCCGTGTGAACAGTGACAGATTGGGATGCTTACCTAAAGACATTCACATACTACAAAGCAGAGGATCACAGGGGAAGGAAGGAAAAAATGAAACGAGAAGAAACCAGAGAGGGAGACAAACCATAAGAGGCTCTTAATTATTGGAAACAAACAGGGTTGCTGGAGTGGAGGGGGGTGGGAGGGATGGGGTGGCTGGATGATGGACACTGGGGAGGGTATGTGCTATGGTGAGCGCTGCAAATTGTGTAAGACTGATGAATCACACACCTGTATCCCTGAAACAAGTAATACATTATATGTTAATAATAATTTTTAAAAAGACATTCACATATAAAAATACAAAATTTTTTAAAAAATACAGAATTTGGCCTGCAGGCAGCCAGTAGGGACCCTCGGTGACAATAACTGATTTGGAGCAGTGATGCTTCCTATTAAGCCAACCAGAATGAGTTCACTGTGAAATGTACAGCCAAGTTACTGTATAAAAATACTTAAAATATTCACTATTTGACTGTTGGGCTTCATTAGTCAAGAAAACTTAGTGTAGTCCTCTTAACAGTAGTAGGCAATCAGGATGACAGGGCTTCTCCTAATCCATGATCGTCTCACCACATCATCAGTGTAGAGAACCTCTTTGTTTTTCTATTTGTTATAACAAAAGGATGTGAATCCAATTAACCTAAATAATAATAACAAGATTGTCGGTTTATACTGATGAGAAGAGAGAGTAGAATATTGCTTTCATTTATCTCCATCTGAAATGGAGCAGAACACCATCTTATCCATTCTGACAGGAGTATTATGAAGCATTCCTATGCACTAGAAAGGTCCCTGCCCTAGGTTGCCTGGCTGGGTCAGTCAGTAGAGCATGGGACCGTTGATCTCAGGGTCCTGAATTCAAGCCCCATGTTGAGTGTAGAGATAACTTAAAAATAAAATCTTAAAAAAAAAAAAAAAAGGTCCCTGCTCCATTGTGGCTTTCTTAACTCCTTAATTTAGCCATTCTTTGATATAAACAGTCAAACTGGAAGACAGTAATATTGACAAACAGAATAAATTTAAGGAAGAAATTTTGACTTCTAACTTTAAGGTCAAAGCAAATATTTCTGGAAAATGACCCATGGGGAAATAATCTTTGAATAAAGATGGCTTAGTTTTTTGCAGAGTTGAATCCAAGCATTCCATCCCATTCTTTCAACACTCAAGTTAACAAATGAGTCATTAAACATGTGACTTATTTTTTTAATTGTTAAAATTTTCTTTAAACTGAATTAAAGTAAGTCCTAGCCAACTTAGTACACCCTGATGCTTCTATACTACCTTTTTGAAAAAGAATAAATAAACTCACAGGAAAAGAAAAACACCTATTAACATAAGACTTTCCTTATCTTTACCTTTGCCTCTACCCAAATTTTATTGAAGCTGACTCACTTGGCTCCATGGATGGAAAAGCACCACTGTCTCTTCCTCCAAGAGCAGAAAGGGAGGAACCTCCAGCCATAAATTGTGAATGTACTCCCTCCCTCAAATTCTGGGACAGCAGGAGGAAATGGGATGGGGGAGTGGAAGAGAGATGGTAACTAATGGTGACGGTAGGGACAAATGCCACTTAGTGAGCCCTGGCCGCCATTAATGGCTTAGGAATATTTAGTGCCTTGTTGTGTCTCCAGCTGTGAGTTTCAGCCACAATCCTGAGATAACAGGAAAAGTCAGACTCCACATTCTCTTCATATGCAATAGACATTAAAGTCAGCCTGAAATTTATGCCTTAAATTTTCCATGCTACCATAGCAGAAAAGATTTTTTGCCATTTGGAAATATGTTCCAGAGCAGTTTCCAAGTCAGAATAAATAAAACCATTTGCCTTTGGATATTTTATAGTTTTTTATAAAACTTTTAAATTTTATAGTTTCAAATTTGCTGTTTTCAGCCAACCTGAGGGGTGAAAAACTCTAATTCATCTGGATAGAGAAACAGCATAACCAACCAGTTTCTCATAGTGAGCTGTTGTATGGACTTCTCTGACCGGGATGTTGGAGATGGAGCCAGCCGATGGCTAAGAATGAAGACAGCCCATTCCCATGAAAGAAGTGCACAGTGCAGATCAATTTCCCCCTGAATATCTGAGCACTGTCCCTGAATAAGTATGTATATCAGAATGAATCAACTCTAATACACTGGTTACAAGCTTGGGCTTCAGAGTCAAATGCCTGAGCTGTTGGTCCATCTCAAACCCATGTTAACTCTGTGAACCTGAGACAGTTGTAGAACTTTCTGAGCCTCTGTGCCATCATCCCTAAAATGGTGTTTCATGGGTAGCTGTGAAGCCAATACACGGTCATGCAAATGCAAGGCTTGTGTTGTACTTAAACAGTTGTTCTTACTAAATTTCACATTACATTCTAACAGAATGAGAATGGATTCTTTCAAAGGCTTTAGAAGGAAGAGGACGTGCAGAAGGGGTGGAGGGAGAGAAGACTTTTAAGGAAATATTTGACAGACTAACTTCTGATCAGTAATTTTATCATTTACTGCACATACTGCCCCATCTTCTGGGTGACTATTCTCCACTGCTAGATTGAGCTTCCCAATGTGGGGTTTTGTTTTTGGTTTGTTTGTTTGTTTGTTGTTTGTTTTTGGTTTGGGTTTTGTTTTTTTGAACACCACATCATTTTTGGTGTGATATTGCTTTTTTTAAAGATTTTATTTATTTATTTGAGAGAGAGAGAGCAAGCACATGAGCAATGAGGAGGGGCAAGGGGAGAGAGAGAGGGAGAAGCCGACTCCCCGCTGACCAGAAAGCCCAATGCGGGACTCAATCCCAGGACCCTGAGATCATGACCTGAGCCGAAGGCAGATGGTTAACCAAGTGAGCCACCCAGTGCCCCTAATATTGCCTTTTTTAAAGTTATATTACCATGTGACATTTATCCAGATTGTTTTGTCCATGGGAACCACTGAGACCAATAGTTTTTTAAATACATATGCTTTTTTGTGATGTGCTGTAAATGAGAAAATCACAAACATTCAGATCACAAAATTTTACATAAAAACAATACGTGGAAAGGCCTCCTATACCTAAATGCTTTTACTTCCAACTCACTCCCTGTGACAGCACTAGAATAAAGGGAAATCTTTTCACTGAAATAAAAATTAGAAAGAAAATTTACGTTTTTAAAAATTTAAGTAAAAAGAAGAATGTCCAATTTTCAAATTCTTGTTAAAGTAGCAAAAGTCTTTGAATTCCGGTTATTTTATATGATAAGGCAACTCTGAGAAAGTAATGTAGGCATGTTCTATGGACTGAAGTTGCAGCCCTAATCCCCACTGTGATGCTATTTAGAGATAGTAACTGTGGGAGATAATTAGGTTTAGATGAGGTCATGAAAATTGAGCGTCCATGATGGGATTAGTGCCCTTATAAGAAGAGACACAAAAGAGTTTGCTCTCTCTCCTCCCCAACCATGTGAGGACACCAGAAAGAAGGCAGCGAATCTACAAGCCAAGAAAGTCCTCAACCAGAAACTGACCATGCTGTCAACATGATCTTGAACTTCTAGCCTCCAAAACTGTGAGAAATAAGCTTCTGTTGTTTAAGCCACCCAGTATATGGTATTTTGTTATGGCAGTCCAAGCTGACTAAAACAGCATTCTACATATTTTTATTATCACCAAAAGTTTTGGAGTATGTTGAAATGTCTACATTGTTACAGAAACAAAGCTATTATTTTGAATGGACTCCATGGACATTTTAAAAGAGGTTGTAAGATTTTAAAAAAAAACCAATTCTGGAATTATTTACATAGATCTGACTAAAAAGAAATAATTGTTTACTGCTAACTCCTTTGCTGAGGCACATACAAGTTGTACGGACCCAGCAAAACCTCCTCAAACTGAACATACTGCTAAAAGGGAAAGGAGAATCCCAATCTAAAGAGATTAATTCAAAATTCACTTGCCATATTGGTTGACAAATAATTTCAATTTAAATATAAGTTTATACTTTTCTCATTACCATGAAAGACTCAAGTAAAAACACCAACATGGTAAAACTGAACAGTCAGGATAATTGCCCCTTTAATCAGAATGCATGAGATTTATGCTGAGCCACTTATTGAGCACCTTGGATTAATTCCTTAACTTTCTGGACTTCAGGGTCCTCATCTGTAAAAATGGGAATGACAATAATAATACCTGTATCACTGAATTGGGAGGATTTTAGAAAAGTGCTTGGTTTATGGCAAACTTTCAACTCATATTTAACGGCCTATCTGAATATTGAATTCAGTTCATAAATAATGTTGGTCCAAAAGACTAAGCATAGACTCCAAAAAACTCCCCAAAAATTAATAAATCATTTTTTTATTCAGACCTACTGAATATTCAGTACGACTTTTAGAGGAAAAAATTACCTCTACACCATGAAAACAGTAAATTCTATGGCATCATATGAGAATTTTTTACAGCATACATTTATTCATCCACAGTTTTGTATGAGAGTGGAAGAAATTTAGAGAAAAGATGTTTAATGTTCATATGTAATTAGTTTTGTCAGAATACAGAAGTAATTAAAATATAATTTTTATACAAGTTTTATAAAATACAAATCTTTCCAATGGTCATAAATCTGTTTTCATTACAGACTTAAAGTTTGTTTGTTTTTAATTCAGACAAATAAGATTTGATTTAATAATAAAAGTTTTAATTGTTCTATCAAGGTAATATCTGACATTCCAACCACATTGCTTTCAAGAATTTCTGCCTTTTAACTACTGGGTACTTACCCCAAAGATACAAATGTAACCCGAAGGGGCACCTGCACCCCAATGTTTATAGCAGCAATATCCACAATAGCCAAACTATGGAAAGAGCCCAGATGTCTATCGACAGATGAATGGGTAAGGAAGATGTGGTGTATACAATGGAATAAAAAAAAAAAAGAAATCTTGCCATTTGCAATGACATGGATGGAACTGGAGGGTATTATGTTGAGCGAAATTAGTCAGTCAGAGAAAGAAAATTATCATATGGTTTCACTCATATGTGGAATATAAGAAATAGCCAGAGGATTATAGGGGAAGGAAGGGAAAAACTAAATGGAATGAAATCAGAGAGGGAGACAAACCATGAGAGACTCTTAACTATGGGATACAAACTGAGAGTTGTTTGAGGGGAGGTGGGTAGGGGTATGGGGTAACTGGGTGATGGGCATTAAGGAGGGCACATGATATGATAAGCACTGGACGTTATATGCAACTGATGAATTACTGAACTCTACATCTGAAACTAATGATGTACTGTATGTTGAATAATTGAATTTAAATTTTAAAAAAAGGAAAATTAAAAAGAGCACCTGCACAGGCAAAGGCTTGTTCATTCCCCCAGATGATGAACGTAGAACCCTTGATTGCCTCAGCTAATTCTGTGATGCTTTCCAGTACCACTCATGGCCAGTCTCACCTCTGCTCCAATTGGATGGTGACCTGGACCCAGCAATGGTCATTCAGTGTATCTCCTGCTCTTCCTCACCTCAACTAGACACACTCTCTGGGGAGACTCCAAGACATAGGGGAAAAGTACACAGGTGAAAGGAGAAACCAGACAAATTCAGTCCATATAATTTAAAGATCCCTTGCCCTTGACAATGGATTTGTCATCTTCTCCTTGTACTCACATACATACATACCTGCATATAAACTGTCTTTGAGAAAAACCACATGATGTTCAGTTTTTTTATGACTTCTTCCTTCTTTGTCCAAGGCCCTCCTCTATCACTTACAGCCCAGGAAAAACACAAACTAAGGTTCCTATGTCCCCACCGTTCCAACCCACCACCACCCAGATCCACTTGATATCCCAAGGGGCCTCAGTGCACAGTGGGGAGAAGCCAGTCCACATTCCCATGCTCTGATCACATTCCCCTCAATGGTGCCCCTTGGCCTACAGCCGCAGGGGTGAACAAGTGGAGTTCAAGTGAGGTTCAGGTGACCCATTTGGGGAAGATGCCTGAGCAGCCATTAAAAGCAGGCTTGGGGCATGAAAGCAAGCCCTGCATTTCCACAGGGAATCCCGTGGTCCCCAAGAGCCTGGAGTGGGTGTGGGAGTGGGGAAGGCAGAAGAACGGAAGCTTCTGGTTTGCGGGTGGTCCAGCCCAATGAAGCAGTGGTATCTAGAGGAAGGGGCACCCAGAGCGGGGGGTCCAGTCGCCCAGCTCTAAGGGTGGTACTGCCCCACTGTAAAATTCTTATTAAGGAACCATAACAAAATGTATTTAACTATTTAGTTACTTCCAGTAAAAAACCTGGTTCTCTCTGTATCTGACGTAAATTACTTGGAAAAAAAATCAGACTCACGAATTTGGTGACAAGTAATTTTCTGTAAAAAAAAAAAACAAAAAACAAAAAAAAACCCTGAAGACTTCAGCAGAAAAAAATTTCCCCCCACTGGTCAAGTGGGTTTCTGACAGACAGAGACTAAAATAACAAAAAGATGTCTGGAGAACAGATTACAAGAACATGAATGCAACAAAGCATGTTTCTTGAAAAACAAAATATTGGAAATCCATTCTAACCAGTATTTGTTTATAAGAGATACAGTTATATTTGTCTGCAATGAATTGGTTCAAGTTCAAGTCCCATGATTGGGCTCAGACATCCAGCAGATGTCCTCACATGGAAGTAAGCCCCAAAGGGATAGTTTATGCAACTATAAGATGTCATAGGAACATAGAGCAATGCTGTCTGCCAAGGGGTTCCTTCAATTCATTTCACCTCACACCCTTGTTCAAACTTCACTAACATGTAAGTTTGTCATGTGGAAATAAAAAGAAATCTTCCAGAGAAAAATCTGACCATCTCCTGCCAAGCTAATCCCCTACTAGCTTTGTTTATATGCGTTTGCAGCTGACTAAAAGGCACTTTATTATTTCTTTCAGAGAGCAGAGCTTCTTCTTTTGGAAAAAAAAAAAATCTGAAAATGGTTTTTATAAATTAACAAGATCTTTTTATTGCCTTGGGTCAGTAACAAACTTGAGAGATTTGTTTATATGTTTCTCTTATTACGTTCTTCAATAAAATTCACAAACCAGACAGGAAGCTTAGCTTCATTAACGCATGACAAAGGGAAAAGTGTCATACCTGAAACAAACTTGGGAAAGCGTCCAAAATGCAATATAATTTTGCAATGTATTACAGTGACAGTAAAAGACAAAAACTAGGTTTGATTTAAAGTCACAACAGCAACACAGACTGATATTTCACACAGAAAATTTACTTATCTTCAGAAGGAGAAATAGAGAGAAGGACCGAGTTTTCAAAGAGAAAAATGATCAGAAATTATCTTTAAACTCCATCTGGACGTGCATATTTCTTGTGTCTGACATTAATTCCAGCTGAAATTTAAATGAATCTTACCAGAAAATTGGCAACATAGAGACATGAGAATGAAGTATAAAATATTAGGTGTTTGATTTGTGCAGGAATTTGACTTGTTCTGAGACTGAAAAAGATATATGACTTAAAAAAGTATTAAAGAGTTAGTGAGCAGGTCTATTTGTATGGAGAAGGGATTATGTCAAACTGCTTAGGAAAAGAATCAGGTGTATGCTTTAAGGAATTAGGATTTGTCGAAAGGGTCTTAGGTAGCAGTTGTTATGCTGAAATGAGACAAAATGCACAATGCCCTGAGAGTTGCAGAACCAGACCTCATCAGTGCCCTTCCCAGGCTGTCAGCACCTTGACTCTCAGCCAGAACTGCTCTTTTGGAAGGTAAAGCACACACACCAAGGAGGAATCTCAACTGCAGATATCATCCTCCCCCACCCATATCCTGATACCCCAAAATATGTCCCTTTCACAAATAGAAACTTCTGCCCCAGGAAAAAGCCACTCAGGCAAACTTGAAAGAGTAAGTGGCTGCCAAACAACAGTTTTTGTCAACGAATAATTATTTCCAATAAACTCTGGTTAATAATTATCCTCTATATCTGTATCCTTCTTTTACAAGCAATAGTCTGTCCAGTTAGTCCAGAGAGGTGCTAGCGGAGGCAATGTAAGGGATTATTCTCTCGGAGGGGCAGGTGGCAAGATAGAAGGGCTATCTTTGATCTTTGATCAGAAAGGTGATCAGCACTGCGAAAGCCCCGGGGACCACTGGTTCCTGCAGTCAAGCCGGGTGAGTCGACAGGACCATTTACACTTCAGCACAGCGAGGCGTGGACCCCTCCTGTGGATAGCTGGTGCCGGGGGGCCAGCAGAAGAAGCCAAACAAGCTCTTACAACCATGGGTGAAATTCCGTCAGCTGCAGGCTGTGACTTCACCAAGGCGGTAAAAACAACTGTTTTGCTGGCTGACGTGAAAGACTCCAAGACTGCCGATGAAATGGACAAACAGCCCTTCAAGAGTCGTTTTTCTGTAAGAGCTGCTCACCAGCTTGCTGCTTTGCCCAAAGGAGGCCACGTGGGGACTGAAGCAGTGGCTGACCAAGGACCTTTCACGACGGCATCGCTCTAAGTGGGTTCGGCGGTATTTAGCCTGGAGTTCTAATAATGTTTTTAAATTAACAACTAATTTTTACAATCGATGTTGGAAAGTGTACGACTGACTAAAACATTGGAAGTTATTATGGAAATACCATATAATAAGGGGACTTGAGCATGAACTGACGATCAGATGACAAATCCATGTACCAGCGTTCCAAATCACACTGACACACGCTCATGTTACCGCATGTGGGAAAGGAGACACTCGTTACGTACTTACCCAAATAAATAAAAGTAAAGGGAAATAACATGTAGGAGAAATGAGTCACTGTTTCTGATAAATAAGAGCACACCTAATTCAATTAAATCCTATTAATTTAATGAGGCAAAATATTTAGCTCTCACATCAGCTATATAATTCTGCTTTTACTTGAGGAAAATTAAAGTGTTGAAGTTTGAATGGTAGAGGTAAAGGAGAAGAAAGTGGACCAAAATTTTAATAGGTCATATTTTTCTAATGGAAATAAAATAGACATGCAGATTTAAATAAATGAATGAATGGACGGGGGCGCCTGGGTGGCTCAGTTGGTTAAGCGGCTGCCTTCGGCTCAGGTCATGATCCTGGAGTCCCAATCGAGTCCCGCATCGGGCTCCCTGCTCGGCAGGGAGTCTGCTCCTCCCTCTGACCCTCCCCCCTCTCATGTGCTCTCTCTCATTCTCTCTCTCTCAAATAAAAAAATAAAATCTTTAAAAAAAAATGAATGAATGGATGGATGGATGGATGGATGGATGGATGGGTGGATGGATGGATGAATGAAAGCAATAGTCTTCGGCTTCTGGCCAAGATGGAATAACAGATCAGATTTATCCTCCTGTCTAGAGCAACAAAGAATACCAAATGAAATATTTGGAACAATGGTTTTAAAGACACTGAACCTCAGACAGCGAAGGACAGAGATCCCTAAGAGATAATAAATGACACTGGGACTATCCCAGTTTACTGCCTCAAGAGTGTCCAGACCCTGATGCAGGAAGGCCCAGACTGAGGGCAAGGTGTCCCTGAGTTAGGGACATGCAAACGAGACTCTGGGGAGACAAAGGAGGCTAGAACTGGCAACGTAGAAAGTTAAAGCTACCTGGTGAGAGAAATCTGGGAATGTGCAGATGGTCCTCCGCAAGTACCCAGCCAAGTACTGACCAGCACCTGCATGTGGGAAACAGTGTGAGGGCAGGGAAAGAACCACCCGGAAGGATTAGAGGGAACAGCACTTGCTGCACTCTCAGGACCTGGAGCAGTGTCTGCTCCCACCAGCCAGAGTGCAACCCTTCCTAATGCATGGGGCATCAGAGGGGATTTGCCTCCGTCTAGGGGAAAAATCAGCCTTAGACTATCTGCTCCTTTGATCCTACAAGACCCGAAGGAATCCAAATCCAGGCAGTAAAAATTGTTAGATCAAAGTATGCACATTTTACATTTTGATATACCACTACCTATTTGCCCTAAAAAGTTTGTCAACTTACACTGTCCATTTTTTTTTCAGAGTTGCCATCAAGGGATTTACTTATTTGTCAATCTGATGAGTGAAAATATTCATCTTCATGGCTTAACTCTCTTGTTCTTTTTTTTTTTTAAAGATTTATTTATTTATTTGAGAGAGCGAGAATGAGAGAGAGTACATGAGAGGGGGGAGGGTCAGAGGGAGAAGCAGGCTCCTCGCCGAGCAGGGAGCCCGATGCGGGACTCTATCCAGGGACTCCAGGATCATGACCTGAGCTGAAGGCAGCCACTTAACCGACTGAGCCACCCAGGCACCCCAACTCTCTTGTTCTTTATCAAGTCTTTAATCTGACTTGGGCTACCCCCATGAATTGCTGGCTCTTACTACACCCTACTGACAGCCCTGTACCTCGCTCAGTCCAGTCCTTATGGTCTAAACCTCATGCCAACACACACGTGTATCAGGGGCCCTGTTTGTAGGACAGCCGCCCTCTCCTATGAAAGAGAATTCAGATTCCAGCTACTGGCATTTTCTTCTATTTCTCAAACAAAAGGCAATCCAGTTGACCCTTGAACAACACAGGTTTGAACTGCCTGGATCCACTTAAATATGGATTTTTTTTTTAATAAATACAATACTGTATATGTATTTTCCCTTCCTTATGAGTTTTTTTTCTTTTCTCTAGCTTACTTTTTTGTACTAATACAGTATATAATACATACAACATACAAAATATGTGTTAATCAACTGTTTATGCTATCGGTAAGGCTTCCTGTCAACAGTAGGCTATAAATTAGTAAAGTTTTGGGGGAGTCAAAAGTCATAGTGGACGGAGTTGGTATCACTAACCCCCATGTTGTTCAAAGGTCAATTGTATATTAAAAGTTCACCTTACTGGATTTAAGTTCTATTTTACTAGTGGGTTCAGAATAAAATAATGCATAAGAATGCGTCCTTCAGAGGCTGATAGACTTGAACTCAAATGTCTTCTTATAAGTTACTAATTTCGCCCAATTTCACGCTAAGCAAGATAAGTTGATTTCCCTTAATTTGTTTCCTCATCTGAAAAATGAAAAGGTTAATAAATACTTTTGAAGGGTTTTTTGTGAGGCATAAGGGAAATAATAAAGGGAATGTCATTATGGAAACAATTAGTGAAGATATGTGTTCCTCAATTAAGAGATCACCCCGTGTGTTCTAACTTTAAAAAGTAAACTATAATCAATTTATACTGAAATTGCCTTCATTAAACTTTGAAGAATTTCAGAATAAGAAACAAAGGTGCTGGTAGGAAAATCAGCAATTGATTGTTGGCTTTATAAAATTTTATTTCACTGGCAAACTTAAGGACAACCAAGCAAGTTACAAAGTTACAAAAAGTTACAAAGGTCACCCCCAAAATAAACCACTTGATCACAAGAAAAAAAAGCACTGTCACTGTGGTAGTTTTCTTACCTCTGCTGTAACAAATTACCACAAATTTAGTGGCTTAAAACAACACAAAAACACGAATTTATTTTCTGATAGATCTGGAATTTAGCAGTCTGAAAAAAAATTACAGAGGATTAAAATCCAGATATTGGCAGGGCTGGCATTCCTTGGATGTCCGAGGAGAGAATCCTGTTCCAAGCCTTTCCAGCTTGTAGAGGCTGCCACGTGGCTTGACTTCTAGCTGCTTCACTCCAGCAACATGCTTCCATAGCCATTCAACACTGATCTCCCGCCTCCCTCCTATAAGGACCCTGGTGATGACATCAGATGCACCTGATAATTCAGGATGATCTCACCTTGAGATCTTCCATTTATCGCATCCGCAAAGTCCTTTTGCCATATAAGGTAACATTCACAAGTTCCAGGGGTTAGGACGTGGACATCTGGTGAGGGCAGGAATTTTTCAGCCTGCCACAGTAAACAATGCAAACACACTTACAATTCAGGCACCTACATAAAGAACATTCCACTGAATCATGCAAATCAACAGATTATGAACCACTGATCCTTCAACGTTTCTTCTTCCCTAAAACTTGCCCGACTCCCTTCAGTGAGTTGAGGACTTTTGTGTTCAAGGCTGACTATGTGTGTGATAGCATGTGTAGCAAACAACAAAAGAAATCTTGGTCGAGCATCCACCGTGTGCCATGCACTGTTAGGGCACTGGGGATACAGCAGGGAGCACATCAAAACCTCTGCCTTCACGGAGCTCTCATTCTAGCAGAGGGAGAGCAGTGTTCCAGGAACTTTTTAAGTGCCACCAGCAAGGTTTGTCTTGGTTGAAAGGTAGTGAGGTTCACACATTCTGTATTACTTTACTTTAAAGATCTGGAAAATATTAAATTTATGACTTCCAAGGTAACTGCCTGACAAGGGCTAGCACAAAAATATTAGGACTTACTGTAAAAAATAAAATAACCGTATATTTGAAGAGGTGAGCTGTTGAATACTCTGGTCAAGGGTAGAAAAAAAAAATTCAAAATTTGAATGAATTCCAGAAGCAATGAAGAGTTGGCTGCAGGTTAAATAGACTGCATTATGAGGAAGAGAAACTATTAGTGCCTTTTGTTTCCATTTTATAACTCAGTTTAAGGTACAAGCAGACTCTTAAGATATAAACAGAGTATTTTGTGTGAAGGTGTAAAACTTAAAACAGGAAAACAGAGAATCCTATGTCCTCTGGTTACTTGAAACTCACATTTGGTTGATGTAAAATGGTTAACTAAAAAAAAAAAAAAAACAAAACATAGTTAAAGGAAAAGATGAGAGGCTGACTCAACGGGATGATTAGCTTCTTGGTACAAAACAACTTTAGTTTATTATTATCCTATTATATTTTCCAATAACCCTTGTCCTCTTTCTCTTAATAGCCTATCTCCCTTGAGCTTTCTCCTCCTATTTAGTGCTCCTTGATTAGGGTTGCGTGTTGTTTTTTTTGGTTTCGTTTGTTTTTTTTTTTTTTACTTATCTGCATGAAATTATATAGAGAGGCATTAAGTAGCATCTTAGCTATCCTCTGTGCCTCATCAAGAAACCAAAAAAGAACAACTGTTTTGTTTTGTTTTTAAGATTTTTATTTATTTGACAGAGAGAGACACAGCGAGAGAGGGAACACAAGCAGGGGGAGTGGGAGAGGGAGAAGCAGGCTTCCCGCGGAGCAGGGAGCCCGATGCGGGGCTCGATCCCAGGACCCTGGGATCATGACCTGAGCCAAAGGCAGACGCTTAACGACTGAGCCACTCAGGCACCCAGACAACTGTTTTCAGCGTATCAAAGTTTAAAAGTTTTTCTAGAAAAAGTAAATCCCCTTTCAAGCCCTCAAGAAAACCTTCGGCTGAGTTGACAGAGAGGACCTGTAAAGAAGGTGCCTGGGTGGCCCAATTAGTTAAGTGCCTTCAGCTCAGGCCATGATTTCAGGGTCCTGGGATTCAGCTCCCCAGTAGACTCCCTGCTTCTCCCTCTCCCTTTGCCCCTCCCCCTGCTAGTGTGCTCTTTCTCTCTCTCTTTCTCAAATAAATAAAATCTTCACACACACACACACACACAGAGAATGAGCCACACCTGAAGGCAGCACGTGAGCGATCATCAGTGGAATCAATACGTGTATTAGGGTTTAATAGGGGAACCAAGACTACAATGACTAATATGGAATGAGGGTTTCATTTTAGGGATTGAAATTTAATTGTGGGAGAAGCCGGGGAAAGGAAACTCCAGAAGGGGGTAGGTGGAGAATCAGAGAAGCATCCCTAACCAGGAACAACAGGGAGCGCTGGTGAAGAAGTCTATGCCAGCCTGCTGCATCTGCATCTGCTGACCAGGCCCAAGTTGTTACAGGTCAGCTAGGTCAGGGGCAGCGGAAAAAATCTCGCCGCAGAGCTGGACAAATCAAGGAAAAACTAGAACCCATGAAGACCAACCGGGACTCACAAAATCTCTACCTTCCAAATCTTGTACCCATCTCTCCTGTGCCCAACCCTCACCCAGAATCATACAGGAAAGGCAATTCCAGTGCAATTTTCTCTCATGTATTTAATTTATTCGATCTTATTTCCCATGTCTATTATACATAAATTCTTATTTGGTCCCCTTTCCTATCCTAACATCCCCCAAATCCTCCAAATGAATGCTTCCAAACAGTAGTACATGTAAGAATCCCCTGGGAATCTTAAGAAGTAGATTCCAATTCAGTAGGGCCAGGATGGCTCGAGATTCTGTATGTTTGACGTGCCCTGTCCTTAAAAAATGACATTTAACCCTCACACATGGAAAATGCCATGGTGGCAGTTTTTACACCGTGTCCCATGGAGCCCCCAGATCCCCAGGGGTGCCTGACAGCCCACAGGTTGGTGGGGGAAGGTCAGGTTTGGCCGATGCACCATCTGACGCTGCTCCACTTTTATCCGTTTTAGATATTGGAACTTCATGGAAAAATCTCATTTGCAAAAAAATATACATGATTTCCCTGGCTTAAAAGCAACAACAAAACCTAAAAATCTTTTGAATTTGAAGGCTCACGAACCTAACTGCAAAACTATCTTGGCATGTTTCTGAAGAAAAAAGTAAATGAATACTCCATTCTGCTTATCTGCCCTACACTATAAAACAAATTACAAAAAACAAATTTTCCTCAGTACTTAACTGAGAGATTAACAACAGATTAACTGACTTCCCATCATAACCTTGAGCTAATCACTAAACTTCTTAGAGATTTTATTTCTGTATCTATGTTCAAGGCAATTCAACAAATATTCATTGAGTGCTAAGTATGTTACAGATGCAGTGTCCAAGGATACAAAAGGATTAAGTCACAGTTTCAGTCTTCAAAGAGATTTGTTTTCTATTAGGAAGAATAAAATGATTTTACTATAAAACATGAGAGTGAGAAGAGAACCATGAAAAGTACAAATATGAGCACCGGGGTGGCTCAGTCGGTTAAGCATCTGCCTTCAGCCCAGGTCATGATCCCGGGGTCCTGGGATCAAGTCCCGCATCGAGCCTGCTTCTCTCTCTCTCTCTCTCTCTCTCTCTCTCTCTCATGAATAAATAAATAAATAAAATCTTAAAAAAAAAAAAAAGAAAAGTACAAATGTTCAGGAGTTAGGAGAGAAATTGTCTCTATTTGGGATGACCAGGGGCTCCTAGTCCAGTTGCCTCCGACAATGAGCATCTCCGTGCAGGGGTTCTAGGAGGTGGCCCTCACAGGGGGAGGACTGACCTGGCAGCCCTTATAGTTGCAAGCTGTTGACTTCACTGTCTGTACACCTAGCCTGAGGATCATCTCATATAGACAGCATATAAAGGCACTGAGAAATTTGTTGGACTGCAATATGCTTTTAAAAATAACTTTTTCATGCCTGAATTTTTTTCCATTTGTAGTACTTTCTTAAAATGATTTTTCCTTTTACTTTTTTAAATTTTATTTTATTATGTTATGTTAATCACCATACATTACATCATTAGTTTTTGATGTAGTGTTCCATTCAAGGTAATAATATTAGCTCTGAACAAACAACACAGTGCTTAGAAAAAAATGTATTCATAAGTCCCTTTACAAAGTACTTCTATTATACATTGCCTCCATGAACTAAGAATTAAATAACATGTTAGCTTTTGTATTACCAACAAATGTAAAAATAATTCACTAGCCTGCTGAATATTAGTTATTGTGAAAACAGTAAAATAAAATCTTAAGAAAGTATGTTCAAGCTCTTGATTGCATTGCAAATGTGGTAACTAAGTGTGAACAAAAGTCCAGCAATACTGAACTTTCGTCCTTCTCAATGGTGTGATGATAATGGCACTGAGGGAAACATCCTTCAATTTGCATCCTTGACCAGGACAAATGAGTACATTGAGGCAAAATATCATGATCCCTTTTCTCTCTAGGGGCTTATACTGTCATAGAGAAAAATGAATGTAAATTCCTCATGAATTGCAGACACATTACATATTTCATAAGACTTAAAAGAAGCAAGAAATACTTCTTTTTTTGTTGAAATTGTAGCCTGATCATTACAATCTTCTTTTTCATGTATTAGACTATTCAAAGGGATAATTATGCTTTCTTTGTAAAAAAAAAAAAAAAAAAAAAGTATGGAAGACAACAAAAAAATTACCTTCTGTGGCTGTGTAATAGTTTTGCCATTCTCCACTATTGAAGTAGGTCACAGAGCTGGGAGGAAATGGAGGAGGAGGCTGGTAACTGATCAATTTAATCTAATAGTCTTGATTATTTAATCAATATAATTTTGTTTGGTATATGAAAAGTCACCAGAAAAATTTAATCGAAGTATAAAAAGCTTCTGTAATTTAAATTTAGGAGAAAACTGGGAGAGGGGCGTCATCTTTCATTGTTTTCTTTTTTTATTTACTTACAATTTACATACAATAAATTGCACAGATTTTAGGCTTGCTGAGTTTTGAGAAATGTATGCATACAGTAACTGAAATGCAAACACATATAATTGTGTTCAAAAGGGCTTCGCATTTAGTCTGTTATTATTATTTTCTTGAAATGCTCAATAACTTTATCTTTGAACTTGTGTTCTGTAAGTCGAGTCTGATTGGACAAAGGAGCAGTGGTGTGCGTCTGCCGTTCCTTGTCTCGCCATTCACACATGGGCTGTACAATGCCCCACGAGGACAGAATTCCAGAGGACAAATGATGAGTGAGGGTCCAGTGAGACTCAGTGTGAGGTCAGCATGTCACCTCTGGGAATGAATAAGCATGGGCACCACTTTCCATTGCAGTCAGAACTTGCTTCAAACACAGAAAGAAAGCAATGGGGTTCGAAGAAACGTTAATGATCAAGGAACCTTAACCTATCCTTTGCTAGTTGTATTACTTCCCTGTATTACTTCAATCACTTATGCTGAAAATGATGATATAAAAGAAAAGGGAAAGATAGGGCCGAGCGTAACCCATAGTTCCTTTACCCTTCAGACCCCCCATTAAGCAGAAGGGACAAAGCATTGGCAGAATGTTCATATATCAGGCCATGAAATAAAAACAGTTTTATGAGTTTTGTTCAGCACATTCACTGTTTGGATAAGAACAAAATACGTATGTATGCATGAGCCACAAAATATGAATTGTGTAATTTCAGTTATTCTGCATACAAGATAAATGTTCTTACAGTTGCATTTAAAACTAGCATTGCACAATATAAGGATGAACAATAAATTTTAATATTTAATATTAAATTTAAATATAACGGTTTTAATTTTTAATTTTTCTTTGTTGAGAACAACATTGAATAACAAGTTAAAAATGCCATCACGATTCAAAAGACTTTGGAAGGAAGAAAAAGCTTTATATCTTACTACCTTTAATGACATTTTTTCCTGCTTTATGAACAATGCCCCCCATTTTCATTTTGCACTGGGCTATTCAAATAATGTGGCCAACCCTGCTGTATATAAATGGAATCTTACAATGTGGCTTCCTTGTGTCCTTTTTTTTTTTTTAGGTAAACGTGAAATGTTATGAGATTCATCCATGTTATTATGTGTGGCAGCACTTCATTTCTTCCTATAGTTGAGCAGCATTTCATTATATGACTACCATTCCCCCTGTTGATGGACGTTTGTATTATTTCAGGTTTAGAGCTATTAAGAATAAAGGTGCCAGGGGTGCCTGGACGGCTCAATAGGTTAAGCATTTGCCTTCGGCTCAGGTCAAGATCTCAGGGTCCTGGGATCAAGCCCTATCTCTGGCTCCCTGCTCAGAGAAGAGTCTGCTTCTCCTTCTGCCCCCTTCCCCACTCGTGCTCTCTCTCGCTCTCTTTCTCTCAAATAAATAAATAAAATCTTTTAAAAATATTTTTTAAAAAAGAATAAAGGTGCCATGAACATGCTTGTATAGGTCTTTTTGTGAAAATATGTTTTATTTCTCCTAGGTAATAGGAGTAGAATTCCTAGATCATAAAAAAATTGTGACAGATACAGAAGAAAAGCATTTGACAAAATAGTAAAAAAGATTATTTATACTACTTCCTATCATTCTGATTTTTAAAACATTAACATTTTTCCTTATTTGCTTCAGATTTACAGATTCCCTCTTTTAAGGAATAAAATATTTGAAATAACTAAGATTCCATCCTAGCTAATTTCCCAACATCCCCAGATGTAACATGAAACTGAAATTCAATTGTATCATTCCAAGCACATTTTATGCAAGTATATATCCATGAACTATGTATATATTTTTAAATGCTATAGAATTTATGTAGAAACTGTATCACACTCAATTATCATTGTGTAGTTTGCTTTTTCCAACATTACTGAGATTTAGCCATTTTGATAACTTTGTTTGCTTCCTTACTTGATCTTCTCAGCTAAACCCTTCACAGTAACACTAAACCAGAGTTTACTTATTCATTTCTCTACAATTTGTCTGATCCCACATCTATCATTTTTACTATTACAGACAACATTGAAATAGACACTCTTGCACCTGTCACCTTGTCCATGTATGAGAATTAATATGTAGATGTAAATTGCCAATTTGTAGGGTATGTGCACTTTGACTTTATTGAAAATCATAAAATTATCCTCCAAAATGGTTGTGCTAATTTACATTCCACAAGTAATGTCAGAATTCTCATTCACCTCACATTCTCACCGATAGGTGATATAATCAAACTTTAAATTTTTTCTGATTATGGGTGCATTCCCCAAATTACTGAGAGTTTGAACATCTTTACATATGGTTATGGACCACATATGTTTCCTCTTTTGTGAATTATCTATCCATATCTTAGGCCTATTTTGTTTTTATTTTTGGTGTTTTTCCAATTGAGTTGTACCTGTTTTTTTATTCTGGACTCAAAGCTTTTGTTAGCTATGGATGTTGACAATTTAATGTTCCAGTAAAGTTCTTAATTTTATTTATGGTTTCTTGAGTCATATAGAAATTTTTAATTTTAGTGTAGTCAAAAACTTCTAATTTTCCTTGATGAAAAGGAAATTTTTTTTTCCTTTTCCTATTCTAATGTCATATAGATATTCTTCTATATTTCCTTTCAAAAGTTTTAAGATTTAGATTTTCACAATCTAGATCTATAATCTACCAGAACGTTATTCATTTATTTTACAGAGATTGCATGGTTGGTATCTAATCCTATTTTTTCCCATCTGGTTAGCAATTGTCCATCCTATATAATAGTCTTTTTCCACCAATGGTCTACAATGCCACCTCTGTTATAGCCCAAGTTTCTGTGCACGTGTACATGAAAGGGTGTGTGTGTGTGTGTGTGGATGCATGCATGTGTGGGATCTATTTGCATCTCCCAATATCAAAACCATGTTGATTTAATCACCATTATTTTATAAAAAGTCTTGGAATCTGGTGGGACAAATTAGTCTTTTCTAATAGTTTCTTATTTAATAATTCCAAAGGGGGAATTTTGTAATTATGCAATACTCTCTTTTGACTATATTAAATTTACTGTTTTGATGAATGAATAAAGAGCTGGTATATATATACAATGGAATACTATTTAGCCATAAAAAGAATGAAATATTGTCATTTGCAAAGACATGAATGTAACTAGAGAGTATAATGCTAAGCGAAATAAGTCAGTCAGAGAAAGACAAAGACCATATGATTTCACTCATGTGTGAAATTTAAGAAACAAAACAAATGAACAAAGGTAAAAAAAAAAAAAAAAAGAGCAAGAGAGAGACAAAGAAACAGACTCTTAACCATAGAGAACAAATTTATGGTCACCAAAGGGGTGGTGGGGATGGGTGAAATAGATGATGTGAATTGAAGAATACACCTATCATGATGAGCACTAAGTAATGTATAGAAGTGTTAAATCACAATATTGTACACCTGACATTAATATAACACTGTACATTAACTATACTTGAATTAAAATAAAAAACTTAATAAAAAAAATAAATAAAAATAAATTTACTGTTTTCCTAGGCCTATACCATGAAAACCAGTTTCTTTATAACTCAAGTTTCAAAATTCCTATTAGTAATATAAGCTTCTGTCATAGAAAACATTGTGGCAGTTAAAAATATACTCGTGGAGGGGCGCCTGGGTGGCTCAGTTGGTTAAGCGACTGCCTTCTGCTCAGGTCATTATCCTGGAGTCCCAGGATCGAGTCCCGCACCGGGCTCCCTGCTCAGCAGGGAGTCTGCTTCTCCCTCTGACCTTCACCCCTCTCATGCTCTCTGTCTCTCATTCTCTCTCTCTCAAATAAATAAATAAAATCTTTAAAAAATATATATATATACTCGTGGAGGGCTGGTTCAGTCAAAAGAACATCTGACTTTTGATCTTTGGGATCATGAGTTCAAACCCTACACTGGGTATAGAGATTACTTAAATAAATAAAAACTTTCAATATATAGATATACTTGCAGGTCGCTATGAAGTTTATGAAACATTTTGCAAAACATTATGATTTCCAATAGGTCTGCAAAATAGATTTTCCCCCATTTTACAGTGAGAAATCTTCAGAACACTTAAGTAAATTGCCCAAAGTGACACTAATATGCTATTAATAAGCAGCAAATCCACATATCTAATTCTACCTTGTAACATTTCCAATGCATCCTATTGTCCTTTTATAATGACCAGCATGGACTCTACCCACACTTTTTTTATAAGGTCACTTTTCACATGTAGCTCTCATGCCCCTCAATTATAAGAAGCCAAGAAGACAGTGCTCAAAGAAATTAACATAGTGCCTTACATACAAAAAGTGCATAATAAACATTCATTGGTTACCCAGAATATAGAGACATGCCTTATAAGTTATTGATTTTTTTAATAGCTTTATTTAAAAAAGAGAGATTAGAGCCTTCTGAGTCTGTGTTATTTGGCATCATAGTGGAAGTGATACAATGTAGCTCTTGAAATAGAAAAATAGGCAGAAAGAGTGTGGTGGGCATTCAGCTAACCCATGCCCACCGTGTTCTTCAAGTACAGTGAATCAACTTCCTGACCTCCAGTGGGCAGTTCTCAGGAAGAGAGATTTAGAGGTCAGCTGCCTAGAGCTAAACTGTATAGTATAATGCCAAATTTTGGATTTTATCCTATAGGTAACTTTGTGACATAAAGTCATTGGTAAAAAAGAAGTAAGTTAAGAAAGAGCAAAAAGTTCAAGCAAACTTAGTCTTAATATGTTGTCATGTCCACATACCATTGACACTATTAGTTGTGTAATATTTATCTTTAAAATTAATTCATTTTAAAACTTGGCAATATATATGTGAAATTACAAGCTAAACATGCTTTTCATAGCTTTCCCAACATATTAAAAGAAATATGGAACCATAAAAATAAAAATGGCTCCCATGTTTTGCATGACTGAAGTACACAACCGCCCTATAGTGAAAAACTTTGTGTTGTTGCTAATTAGATATGTGACATGGGCCGATGACCTAATGTCCTTATGCTTCAGTTCCTTCCTCTGTGAAATGGAGATGATACCTAGTGTTCAAAGGTCTTGTGATGTTTACTTGACTACAAAACTGCAGGCCTGGCTCTTCCAGGGAAGATGGTGGAGTAGGAGGACCATAGGCTCACCTTGTCCCACGGATGCAACTAGAGAACACTCACAGCAGGTGCGAATAACTCCAAACTGCAGGCCCAATGCTGGGTATGTGGTAAGCACAAGCAAATGTTCCCTCCTGCCTGCACATTCATTCAGCTCCTTCGATTAAGGATTAAGGATTAAGGATTAAGGCAAACGTTTGCACACATGTTCTCTATCTGATCCCTGGGATATCTGTTCAATGCCAAATCTATTATTTTGACTATTTGCTGTATATTTTAAAATGAAAATAATGTTAAAGGAAGGTTTACAAAAGAAGAAACATTTACACAAAATATTTTTTTCAATGCATTGCCCTTAAGTACATGTATAATTTGCTTTATTTCAGCATTGCTTTTTGTTTATGGGGATGACATTCAGAAGCAGTTGTTGCATCCAAATGTATTTCCTTAATTTATCTAGCAGAGGAACAATGGCTAGGTCATTTTTATGGTACTATATGCTATTTTAATTCTCAGTGAACTCCATATCCTCCATGGATGGAGGATAATCCCTCATGATTAATGCTCAGTTTGGGGGTAGACTATAGAAGGAAGCTCTCAGAAAGAATCTAGAAGAAAGTGAATTATAGCCCCATGGCTTGTGGTAATTTTCTCATAAATACAAATATTTACCTATTGATTAGTCACAGAAATTTATGCAAATGAAACTTATTATTGAAATTGGTTGTTAGGGGCGCCTGGGTGGCTCAGTCAGTTAAGCGTCTGCCTTCAGCTCAGGTCATGATTCCAGGGTCCTGGGATCGAGCCCCACATTGGGCTCCCTGCTCGGTGGGGAGCCTGCTTCTCCCTTTCCCACTCTCCCTGCTTGTGTTCCCTCTTTCGCTATCCCTCTCTCTGTCAAATAAATAAATGAAATCTTAAAAAAAAAAAAAAAGAAAGAAAGAAAGAAAGAAATTGGTTGTTAGCCCAATAAGACAAGAATGATACTGATAGAGGAATCAAAGGTTAGGGAAGATTAAAACAGGACTTTTCTTTGGGAAGTATTCTCATGCTTTGGACATTTATGAAGTATAATATAGTTTTGTTTTGAAATGTCGTCTTGACCCAGTTTGGAGGCCCTGGCTAGAGGCCAGTCAGTTCTCTTTCTTGAGCAGTTGATGAAGTCCATACCCCAACCCCTTCCCTTACCTTCTGGGTCTCTCACACTCCAGGGCCAACAGGTACCCACCCTAATCGTCCCAGGCCAGGAAACTAGACAGCTCCAGACAACCTCTATGTCAGCAGCCCTGGAAATTATTCAAATTAGCCAATCCACATGGAGTCCCTAAAACCTAGCTAATTCCACCTTGCTTGCCATACTCAAGCCACTTCTTATGGCAACTTACTGTTACCATGTCCCCATGCAACCTCCTCTGTGGCCCTGGGTGACAACTTTACTCATTTGGAGCTGGATGTCACAAAAAATTCTGCATTTCATTTATCCCAGTGCCTGTGTGTTGTGTCCTAACTTCCAAAGAACCTACAATCCTACCTAATATTTTATCATTATACAACATGAAGTCATAATAGACAATGTTGTAAGTTTTCTCTCATTCCTTAGTATGTGTAACTAATTTCTAATTATTTCTCTCTAAAAATAATTAGTTACTTTTACAGTTAGAATTTCCAAAGAAGACTACCTTGAAACTCTCAGTGGGAATATACTCAGGAGATGAATTTTAGACACAGATACAGCAGCTAATATTTTCTCAAATAACTAAAATATTTTGCATGACCTTAACATCCAAGAAGCTGACAAAAAAGTTATAGGAAAGGTGAGAATTGTAAAAATACAGTCAATGAGAACTTTCTCATACCTATCGCTGATAGTGACCTTGCTAAGTAAAGGAAAGGCTGGTGGAAATTTTAGAAGATGATTAAATTTTATTTTTTAAGCATCTAGGATTTTTAGAGTATTGCACACTGTGCCCGATCTCTCTATTAACCAATATATCTTTGTTGATATCTCAAATCATATTTGTAAACTAAGAAAGCTTAGAGTACTGAAAAGAGCCATAGCTGTGGCGTCAGAATAATCTGGATTCCAATCTTGGCTTAATCGCTATCTACCTTATGACATTGGGCAGATCATTCCAACTTCTTTTTAAATATCATATGTACATGCATTTATAATTTTCACATAAATGCATAAATATGGTATCATTCACACATGTTTAAAACACTCATTTTTTAAAATCTTTTCCTTTTTCAGTTTGTTCCTCTATCATCCCCAGGTTCCATATCACCTGCCCCCACCCACCCACATATCTCTAGGTACTGGCGTTAAGTTAAAATTTATCATCTATATTTTTTCAGGTTTTTACAAGACATACATACATATACACATACACTGTAGCATATGATATATGTATATACATGTGATGTGCATATCATATAACACCCGTGCAAAGTAAACTAATAACCCTCTCATTACACACACACACACACGTTTCTTGCTTTTTTTCACACATCTCATGTAAATCCCACTATGCCTGGTAGAGTAGCTGTATTTACTTTTAATTGTGCACCTATATTATAATTTATTCAGCCATTCTATTGATGAACATTTACTTTGCTTTATTTAGTTATGTATTCATTTCTCCTTTGCTGTATTTATTTGCTTACTTATTTATTTTTGCCACAATGCAGCAATAGACATCCTTGAAAATATGTTCTGATGTACTGAGGCTCATAATTCTATGTGATGCTTCCCAAGTAAATGACTACTGAGTTAAATGGCATGTGTATTTTAAAATTTTTGATAGATATTCCCTAATTGCTTTCCCCAAAAGTGGTCAAATTAACATTTTCACAAGCATGTTTGAGAGTTCATGTTTCCTATATCCCAGCAGCAATTGGTGTTAGCAGTCTTTTCAATTTTAGCCAATCTGATGTGAAGTGATATCTGTGTATTACCTTAAATTTGCTGATTATTATGAGTTTGGCTTCCTTTCAGCTTTTGTTGGTCATTTGGATTTGCTCATTTATTCATTTCCTACTCAAGTTTGTCATATTGTTTGTCTATTTGTTAATATAACAAAGAGGCAATAAAACAAATATTATATGTCAGATATTTATAGATATTACATATCTGTTTGTTTTGCTAATTGCACTTTTACCATATATTTTTAATGTTTTTAAATCAAATATACTTATCTAAGTTTCTAGGCTTATTTAAGAAGACCTTCCACAGGGCCACCTGGGTGGCTCAGTTGGTTAAGCACCAACTCTTGTTTTCAGCTCAGGGCATGATCTTGGGGTCATGGGATCAAGCCCCACGTCGGGGTCCACACTCAGTGGGAGTCTGCTGGAGATTCTGTCTATCCCTCTGCCCCTCCCCCTGCTCTCTCTATCTCTCTCTCTAATAAATAAATAAATCTTTAAAAAAAAGAAGAAGAAGACCTTTCACAAACCTAGACTGTGCATATAGCTTAGATTTTATTGTAGGAGTTTTATCATCTTATTTCTTACACTCGATTGGTAATATATGATAGATCCCCATTGTGTCAGCACCATTTATTAAATAATTAAAACATGAGTTTTGTCATTCACTAAATTTATTCTTTTTCTAAAGATTTTATTTATTTATTTGTCAGAGTGGGGAGGGCACAAGCAGGGGGAGCTGCAAGCAGAGGGAGAAGCAGGCTCCCCTCCAAGCAAGGAGCCCGATGCGGGACTCGATCCCAAGACCCTGGGATCATGACCTGAGCCAAAGGCAGTTGCTTAAGGACTGAGCCACCCAGGCAGCCCTCACTATATTTATTCTTAAGTATTTCATAGTTTTGTTACTATTACAATTTTTTTCATTTACTTTACTGAAATTTATTACTAGAGTAGAAAACAATACTGGTTTTTAAATTTAGCTAATACTCGTCATTTTATTGCTCACTAAAAGCCTGAAATTTAATCATAGGACTACTGAATGCTTCCCTTACCTTAAAATTTACCACTACATTGCCAAAAGTTTATTTACTGCAGTTCCTTTCACCCAGCAAATCATGTTTAGGTATCAAGAAAAAATTACAAGACATACAAAAAGGGAAAAAAAATTTGAAGAGACAGACCAAGCATCAGAACCAGACTCAGATATGACAGAGTTGCTGGAATGATCAGACCAGGAATTTAAAACAACTCTAACTGACCTACTAAGGGCTCTAATGAAAACAGTAGATGGTATGCAAGAACAGATGAGCAATGCAGGCAGCAACATGGGAATTCCAAGAAGAAATACAAAGGGAATGCTAGAGATCAAAAGCACTCTAACAGAAATGAACAATGCCTTTGATTGGGCTGATGAGTAGATTATACTTGGCTGAGGAGATTATCTCTGCACCTGAGGATATCTCAGTAGAAATTTCCAAAACTGGGACGCCTACGTGGCTCAGTCCTTAAGCGGCTGCCTTCGGCTCAGGTCATGATCCCAGGGTCCTGGGATCGAGTCCCACATCCGGCTCCCTGCTCTGCAGGAAGCCGGCTTCTCCCTCTCCTACTCCCCTTGCTTGTGTTCCCTCACTCGCTGTGTCTCTCTCTGTCAAATAAATAAATAAATTTTTTTTTAAAAGAAAGAAATTTCCAAAACTGAAAAGCATACAATGTCTGCTTTCAGACCACAATGGAATTAACCGAAAAATCAATAACAAACAGATAGCTGGAAAATCCCCAAATACGTGGAGATTAAGCAACACACTTTCATATTAACACATGCGTCAGAGAAGAAATCTCAAGGAAGATTTTAAAATAACTTAAACTAAATTAAAATGAAAATACAACTTATCAAAATGTGTGGGATGCTGTTAAAGTAGGACTTAGAAGGAAATTTATAGCATTGAGTGTATATATTAGCAAAGAAGAATGCTCTAAAATCAATCATCTAAGCTCCTACCTAAGGAAAACAGAAAAAAAATGAGCAAATTAGATCCAAAGTAACTAGAAAAAATAAAAAAAATTAGAGCAGAAGTCAATGAACCTGAAAATAGAAAATCAATAGGGAAAGCAACAAAATCAAAAGCTGGTTGAAAATATCAATAAAATTAATAGACCTCTAGCCAGGCTAACCAAAAAAAAAAAAAAAAAGCAGATACAGATTGCTAATATCAGAAAAGAAAGAGAGGACAACACTACAGTTCCCTTTATAAAAGTGGATAATTATCCTTTACTAAATGGATAATAAAGGAATACTATGAACAACTCTATGCACATAAATTTGATAACCTAGATGAAATGGACCGATTCCTTAAAAGACAAAATCTGCCAAAACTCACACAAGAAGAAATGGACAATCTAAGTACCCAAAGCAACCTACACATTTAATACAATCCTTATCAAAATACCAACAGCATTTTTCACAGAGCTAGAACAAACAATCCTAAAATTTGTATGGAACCACAAAAGACCCCGAATAGCCAGAGCAATCTTGAAAAGGAAAAGAAAAGCTGGAAGCATCACAATTCCAGACTTCAAGTTACATTACAAAGCTGAAGTAATCAAAACTATATGGGACTGGCACAAAAATAGATACATAGATCAATGGAACAGAATAGAAAATGCAGAAATGGACCCACAACTATATGGTTGATTAGTTTTTGACAAAGCAGGAAAGAATATCCAATGGAAAAAAGTCTCTTAGACAAATGGTGTTGGGAAAACTGAACAGTCACATGCAGAAGAGTGAAATTGGACCACTTTCTTACACCATCACAAAATAAATTCAAAATGAGTGAAAGACCTAAGTGTGAGACAGGAAACCATAAAATCCTAGAGGAGAACACAGGCAGCAACCTCTTTGACCTCAGCCATAACAACACTTAGCTTTCATTTAAAACATCACCAATTAAAAGCTAAAACTTTAACAATTTTCTCTTTCTTAGAATACAAGTTCAGGTGACTGAAAAGGCCTTGACGTGGCACAGCCAAGATAGTCATAATGATCCTTACATGTATGATTCAGTCACCCACAAGGCAAATTGTGAAACCTGCCCGAGACAATAGATGGAACATTCTGCAGCTAATCAGCTGATGCAGCTGTGTGCCAAGTTATCTGGGAACACATTCTTAAAATCACCCTAAGACTGAAGTGGTACACCGAGAGAGAACATTAAGATGTGTGATTGTTTGTGGGTAGCTGTGCACTGAAGCATCTTGGAAAATCCCTGCTGTGAATAAGGAGAGAAAACATTGGGCAGGAAATGATGGCCCATAAAGGGTACAAGGGTCACTGGAGCCAACCTTGATTCCCTTTTCTTACTCAGAGCCTCTGCCAGAATTAGCATTTTTCTTTACAAATTCAGCCCATAAACCAGTCGCATGACCCTTATCATAATAGATGGCTTAGAGTGGTTGACTAAGAAGAGACCAAGAAAGAGTAAATGACCACGCGCGCGCACACACACACACACTCAATCTGCCCTACATCAAGTAAACATCATTTCATTAGTATGCTTTGTTGATTGTGAATTTGCTTAAAGGTAAATATTCGGAGGGATAGTTAAATCTATTGGTATTTTGCCCCACATTGTGAATTACATATGACAAATAAGTATGCAATTAAAAAAAAAAACACTCAGTTACTATAACACCAAGTGGCAGAGAGTTTACATCTTGGTAGCTAGATGATTCTATTTTGCTGGGCTCCCATATGAGTATGTAAGTGAACAGGTAGGAACTGAGGAAGAAGATAGATTGCTTCCCTACTAAAATCACATTTGAAAGTCCAGAAAAAATCTGGAAGGAAGGAAAATAAAGTTATACATTTAGGCAATAAATCAGGGAAGTGAGCAAAGTGCACTTGATGGTCTTGTGGCAAAGAAAAGGACGTTAAAGAAAAATACTTAAGGAGTACCTCAAGTTTTTTACTTATAGACATATGCAGTATTACCTCTCTCCTCCAAATCACCTGTGAGGTAACCAGCAAGTTCTATATAGCTCACTAATGTTTTTTTCTGAAGCACATTCTTTTGTGAGGGGAGTTCACAGAAGGCAATGAGGGGACAGCTGACATCTGAATCACCAGTGGACTGAAAACTGCAGGAATTAGAGTCTGAACCTGCAGTCAGAGTTACTGTTCTACCTTATTATAGGGCTGGATGTGGAGGTAGAATGGAAAATAGTATATATCCCTTCAGTATCTGGAAAAGTTGAATCATTCAGTCAGCCAGTCACTATCTACTGAGCACCTATTATGTGTGCTTTGATACAATGGAAGGTTTCACTCTTGAAATCATTTATGAAATCTGAAAGACACAGTGCAGTCAAGTGATTAAGCATTGAGGTCCAAACCGTGATTTCAGCACTTACTGGTTGTTAACCTTAGGAGAGTTTCCCAGCCTTGCTTCTTCTTCTTCTCCTTCTTCTTCCTCCTCCTCCTCCTCCTCCTCCTCCTCCTCCTCTTCTTCTTCTTCTTCTTCTTCTTCTTCTTCTTCTTCTTCTTCTTCTTCTTCTTCTTCTTCTTTTTTTTTTTTTTCTTTTTTTGGAGTAGGGAGGGCTCTAAATACTAAATACTTTTTAGTTTTTAAGTTTTTTTAATTCCAGTGAGTTAACATACAGTGTGGTATTAGTTTCAGGGGTACGATATAGTGATTCAACACTTCCATACCACACCCGGTGCTCATCACAACAAGTGCCCTCCTGAATCCCCATCACCTATTTCACCCATCCCCCACCCACCTGCCCTCTGGTCCCTCAGTTTTCTCATTGGTAAAGCGAAGACGATACCTTTGCTCTGCTACAGCATGTGTCTGTAATGTGAGTTGATTCAGTCATGACTGGTAAATGAGAGAATGCTGTGGATATAATGCAGTAATGTGCTGGTTCACATGAGATTTTTCTCTATGTGGTTTGTGTTTCGCCTCACTAAGTATCCGCAGTTGAATGCAAAGTGTGTGAAGACCCTGATGCAGTGAGCTATGGGGGGATGCAGGGCTGTGAGGGGTGCAAACGGGGCCCCCTCTTACTTGAGTAAGTGTGACTTGATTTGGCACATAATCTGCCTGGCAATGATTATCTGCATGGTGCTTCCTGACTGGCGCATGTCATGTCTGTAAGGAGTGTCTGTTCTTTCTTACATCCTCATCAGTCCAGCAAACCCCACATTTTTAGAAAGTTAAAGTCTCGTATTTTCTATAGCACTTTTTTCTACATTGTTGACCCGGAAAAACTACACATAAACTCCCATTTTACTTATCAGGCATTTATCATGTTTTTAAAAATGTGCTGTTTTAATTAACTCTATCAATGCTGCGCTTAGAAAGTTTTCTTTGTTTTGAATGGTCTCCTTTTAACCTTATATTCACTATGAACCCTGCTGGCTTAGTGCAAACGTTTGCAGAACGTGTTTTTTAGGAACACGTGTGTTGCATTTTAGTGAAAAAACCTAGAGTATCTATCCTGTAGAATTTTTTTGTGTGGCTCAAGTGGATTAATAGCATAAACATCTCTGATATCGCCACCGCTTACCGTGTTCTAGGTGCTGTTCTGAGCACTTTACACGTAAATGTCAGATGAAGCTAGCACTTCATAAATATTCACTTTTATCAGAGGAAACATTTAACTAATATACATACCCATGGTGCCCTGAATCAAGGTCATAGGTTATGCCATTACATAACTCAGGGGAGAGGAGAGATGCACACCAAAGATGTTGCATATTTGTATATGTAGTATGATCATTTCCTGCTGACTGGCTGTACAGTGTCTGGTTTTAACAAAATCATATGATAGTAGTAACCTGTGTTGAAGAAGAGGAACCCTTCCTAAGTAGTAGAGAGGGATGGTTAGGGCCAGCAAAGGACCTGCCATGAATAGTCTTTTTAGCTCCTATAAGCTTCCATTTATAGTCAGATTTCAAATGAGAGGAGTAGCATATTAATATAAATTTATTTTAAAACTGTCATTAGTGACTTATCTCTCACACCATCGTGGCCTTTTAGGTGGAGACAAGCTATGACACTAGGGCAAAGGAGGCCCCAGTGATTTTTAGTTCGCATAAGTGATTTCTTCCTAACCAAGGCTTAAGACCAGTTTGGTAAAGTTTATCTTTGACACCCTGTTTCTTCTTTTCCTTTTCTTTTTGGGCTTTGTGATCAGGTAGCATGGTCTTGAATCCCTTCCATTGTAGCAAAGCATATGTAATAGGTGCTCAGTAATTGGCTGATGGAATAATTCAACCTTTTCATATACCAAGGGGATATACAAAACTCTCCATTCTACCTCCACATCCAGCACTTTAATAATGTACTACAGTAACCCCTATAAGCCTTGGGTTTTTTGGTTTTTATTTTTATATTTTTTTACAAATATTCCAAGAGGCTACTCTTCTTTTTTTCAGCTTTACTGAGGTATAATTGACAAATACTATTATATAATATTTAAAGTGTACACTCTGATGATTTGATATATGTATACATTGAGAAAGGACTAACACGTGGAATTAATTAATACATCCATCACCTCATATATTTTTTTTCTTTTTTTGGTGAAAATATTTAAGTTTTACTCTCTTAACAAATTTCAACTATACGATTCAGTACTATTAATATAGTCACCATGTTATACATTAGATCCTCAGACCTTATCGATGTTATAACTGAAAATTTATACCCTTTACCAATGTCTCCGTATTTCCTCCATCCCCCGGCCCCCAGCCCCTGACAATGGTTTTTCTAGTCTCTGTTTCTATGGGTTCAACTTTTTGTTTTTTTAGATTCCACATATGAGTAATATCATACAGTATTTGTCTTTCTCTATCTGGCTTATTTCACTTAGCCTAATCCCCTCCAGATTCATTCATGTTGTAACAAATGACAAGATTTCGTTCTTTCTTAAGGCTGAATAATACTCCATTGTATATTCATAGCACATCTTCCTTATCCATCAATAGACACTATTCACAGAGTGAAAAGGCAACCCACAAATGGAAGAAGATATTTTCAAGTCATATATCTGATAAGGGATTAATACCCAGAATATATAGAGAACTCCTAAAACACAACAAACAGCTTGATTCAAAAATGGACAAAGACTTGAATAGACATTTCTCCAAAGAAGACATACAAATGACCAATAAGCTTATGAAAAGATGCTGTACTTAAGGGAAATGCAAATCAAAACTACAATGAGATATCACCTCACATCCATTAGGATGGCTACTTTCGAGAAAACAAAAAACAAGTGTTAGCAACAAGTGTTAGGTGTGAATGTAAAATGGTATAGCCACTGGAAAACAGTATGGAGGTTCCTCAAAATATTAAAAATAGAACTGTCGGGCGCCTAGGTGGCTCAGTTGGTTAAGCGACTGCCTTCGGCTCAGGTCATGATCCTGGAGTCCCGGGATCGAGTCCCGCATCGGGCTCCCTGCTCGGCAGGGAGTCTGCTTCTCCCTCTGACCCTCCCCCCTCTCATGTACTCGCTCTCTCTCATTCTCTCTCTCTCAAATAAATAAATAAAATCTTTAAAAAAAAATAGAACTGTCATATGATTTAGCAATTCCCCTGGATATATACCCAAAAGAATTAAAAGCAAGATCTCAAAGAGTTATTTGTATGCCACATTTATAGCAGCATTATTCATAATAGCTAAAACACGGAAGCATGCAAGTGTCCATCAACCAATGAGTGGATAAGCAAAATGTGGTATATACATTCAATGAAATATTATTCAGCCTTAAAAAGGAAGGAAACACTGCAAATGGTGCAACAGGATGAACACTGAGCACATTATACTGAGTGAAAAAGCCAGATATTCTGTCATTCCACCTGTATGAGGTACTTAGAGTAGTCAAAATTATAGAGACAGAAAGCATCATAGTGTTCACCTGGAGCTGGGTGGAGGGGACAATGGGAAGTTATTGTTTAATAGGTATAAACTTTCAGTGTTACAAAATGAAATGAGTTACGAAGATGGATGGTGGTAATGGCTGTATAACAAAGTGAATGTATTTAATGCCTACAAAGTGTACGCTTAAAAATGGTTAAGATGGTAAATTTTATTTTACGTATGTTTCAACACAATAAAAAAAAAGGTGGCGGAAGAAAAAAAATTCTTAAGTGTCCATTGACAGACACTTCAGCTGTTCCCCTACCTTGGCTATTGTGAATAATGAGCTTGGGAGTACAGATATCTCTTCAAAATAATGATTTCACTTCCTTGGATATATTTGCAGAAGTGGAATTTCTTGAGGAACTTCCATACTGTTCTCCAGAGTGGCTGTACCAGTTTGCATCCCCACCAGCAGTGCACGACTCTCCCTTTTCTCCACATCCTCACCAGCATTTACCTCTTGTCTGTTTGATAATAACCACCCTAAGGGTAGGAGATGATACCCCATTGTGGTTTTGATTGGCCTTTCCCTGATGATTCCTGATGCTGAGCATCTTTTCATGTGCCTGTTGGTCATTTGTACATCTTCTTTGGAAAAATGTCTCTTCAGGTCCTTAAAGGCCTTGTTTATAACAGGTGGTTAGGATAGTGAGACCCTGCCTTCATCACCTCCGTACATTCTGAGTGCAGAGGGAGCATTCATTACACTCAATCGGTGTACCTGGCTTGGAAAATTAATCTGGTAATTATTATCGTAGTCGATCCAAGAGCAAAATTCAATTATTACAGCTGATCTGATCTAGAGCTTAGTCATTCCCCTATAAATTGATGCTCTAATTTATTTCACATACTTACATGTAGAAATATATTCTGGTCTAGTTTTCATAGGTTTTATACTAATTATTCATTGCACTCAGATTCTCTGAAATTAAGTGCCCCCCTCACTGCCAGCAGCAGGAGTTGCTGTCCATTCCCTGTCCCAAGGAAATAACTCCTGCAGGGTGGGAACTCACCTATCTTTCTCACAGCTGCTTACCACACACCCAGGCTATTATGTTGATCTGGAGACAAGATGTGCTACAAGAGCCCATGCGCTGCTTCTTGCCTCCTTCCGTTTCTCTCTTTCTTCTGTTTGGGCATAGCACCGATATATAGAGGTAAAAAAAAAAAAAAAAAAAAATTTGAAGAAGCAGTATATACAGTCATTTGTTCTAGCCCTTATGTTGGTTTATTTTGTTTTTCAGAAAATATTTGCTGTATTTTGCAAATAGTTTATCAGTTTATTTGCCTAATTGGTTTCTTAGCTCAGCCTTATATATTAAAAAAAAAAAAAAAAAAAGTCATGGGGCACCTGGTGGCTCAGTCAGTTAAGCATCTGTCTTCGGCTCAGGTCATGATCCCAGGGTCCTGGGATCGAGTCCTGCAACAAGTTCCCTGCTCAGCGGGGAGTCTGCTTCTGCTGCTCCCCCTTCTGTGCTCTCCTCTCACTCTCTCTCCGTCAAATAAATAAATAAAATCTTTGGGGCGCCTGGGTGGCTCAGTTGTTAAGCAACTGCCTTTGGCTCAGGTCATGATCCCGGGGTCCTGGGATCGAGTCCCGCATCGAGCTCCCTGCTCTGTGGGGAGCCTGCTTCTCCCTCTCCCACTCCCCCTGCTTGTGTTCCCTCTCTCGCTATGTCTCTTTCTGTCAAATAAATAAAATCTTTAAAAAATAAATAAATAAATAAAACCTTTAAAAGATAAAAAAATAAAAATAAAATAAAATTTGAGACTTTCACCACACACACACACACACACACAAAATACCCAGCAACATACCACTGTTGCTATGAAATAAATGGTCTCTATCTTGCTCTCCCCGGACTCAGATATGCATTGTGATTGAGGCAGAAAAGGAGGTCATGGAGGGACAGCCTACCGAAGCTTCTTCCAATTTTAAACATCCTCGGCCCTTTCCCAAGGGATTGGAATTTCAAGCACACAAATCAGAGGCGTTTGAGACTGGCTCCGTGATGCTCTGCAAGCTAACTGAAAAATTCTGTTAAGTGGTATCATGTGCCAAGAAACCTCTGAGCCTTTCTAGACCTAACTTTGAGTCTGCAGGAGCAGAACCAGAAGTATTACTGAACAATATTTTACCAAATTGAGTCAAATTGAGTAGCTATTTTTCATTCATCTTTTACGGAAGTGAAGTAGCACAGTAGGGAAGAATACAGGCTTTGGGGTTACCCTGATCAGTCACTTGCCAGTTAGGTGGGGCTAGGCATGTTACTTAATCTCACCAAGATTTAGTCTTCTTATCAATAAAATGAGGAATCAGAGTCAATAATTTGTGTAAAGTATTTAGCACAGTACCCGGCAACAGTAATTCAATAAATTTTATTCATGAAAATAGCAGAGCAAATCATACTTGCAGTCTTTGCTAGTATACACGGTATGTGCAGATCACAGATCATCAAAACATTGGAAAGCAACTCTTAGAAACATTCTGCAACTGTTCTATTGCCATGAGTTAAGCACAGCCTAAGGAAACGTACTTTAGTCCAGGTTGATTAGAACTAAAAATCCCCAGATTAAATGAAAAATTCACAAAGAGCTGGCAATGAAAGTTTTACACACTGTGACTTTATGATCTATAACTTTCCTTAAAATTAGAACTTTCCACAGAATGGTCAAAAAGGCTTGAAATGAATGAAACATGGTTTTATAACTAAAATATTTGCAATTATAGTAAAGATTTCTAGGCATTTAAATCATAGAAACTATAACTGTACACGGATATTTCAAAGATCACTACAAAAATTTAAGCTGATGCATTGAAGACTTTTGAACTAAACATTATCAAACTCCTAAGGCATCCATTATGCTAGGACATTTAATGCTATATAAAAACACCATGATTTAATAAAATGTGTGACCTTTATTAAGAATTCCTTGTATCTCCCACCTCACACCAATCAGAATGGCTAAAATTAACAAGGCAGGAAACGACAGATGTTGGCGGGGATACGGAGAAAGGGGAACCCTCCTACACTGCTGGTGGGAATGCAAGCTGGTGCAGCCACTCTGGAAAACCGTATGGAGGTTCCTCAAAAAGTTGAAAATAGAGCTGTCAGATGATCCAGCAATTGCACTACTGGGTATTTACCCCAAAGATACAAAAGTCGGGATCTGAAAGGGTACATGCACCCCGATGTTTATAGCAGCGATGTCCACAATAGCCAAACTGTGGAAAGAGCCAAGATGTCCATCGACAGATGAATGGATAAAGAAGATATCGTATATATATATATATATATATACACACACACACACACACACACACAATGGAATATTATGCAGCCATCAAAAGGAATGAGATCTTGTCATTTGCAACAACGTGGATGGAACTGGAGGGTATTATGCTGAGCGAAATAAGTCAAACAGAGAAAGACATGTATCATATGACCTCACTGATATGAGGAATTCTTAATCTCAGGAAACAAACTGAGGGTTGCTGGAGTGGGGGGTGGGGTGGGAGGGATGGGGTGACTGGGTGATAGACACTGGAGAGGGTATGTGCTCTGGTAAGCGCTGTGAATTGTGCAAGACTGTTGAATCTCAAATCTGTACCTCTGAAACAAATAATGCAATATATGTTAAGAAAAAAAAAAGAAGAAGATAGCAGGAGGGGAAGAATGAAGGGGGGGAAATCGGAGGAGTAGACGAAACATGAGAGACGATGGACTCTGAAAAACAAACTGAGGTTTCTAGAGGGGAGGGGGTGGGAGGAGTGGTTAGCCTGGTGATGGGTATTAAAGAGGGCATGTTCTGCATGGAGCACTGGGTGTTATGCACACACAATGAATCATGGAACACTACATATAAAACTAATGATGTAATGTATGGGGATTAACATAACAATAAAAAAATTTTTTAAAAAAAGAATTCCCTGTATCTCAAGTTATGTGCTAGGATCTAAAAATCATGAGATTAAATCCTAGCCTTCAGTGAATTCATGATCTAAAAAAAACCAGACAAACAAGTAACAATCTAAATGCACTTTTTAAGCACTGTAACAAAGATATGCTTAAACAACTAGGGGAGACAAGAAGAAATCAAAGTGGAATGGGAGATATTAGGAACCCAGAAAGCCAGAGAGAACTGATCATCATTGAACTGTACCTAAAAGAATGAGTAAAAATTTTCTAGGCTGTATTTTCCAGGCTGGCAGGGTCAAGATAGCATGGAGGAATAAATATATATGGCAGGCTTGTTTCCCGCTGACACACCATCCTTTAAACCAGACCAAAACACCCACACACCATTTTACCACATGGCTCAGAAATGCAAGTTTAAAGATCAACAGAGCTTCTTGACCTCATCTGTCCTCCCACACCGATCTCTAATTCATCCCTGATTTGCCTATCCCTGGACTTCTGTTCCATACCCTGATTTTTATTTCTCCGTCTTTCCCCATTTGGTATTTGTGACCCAATAGATGGTTAGTATTTTCTTAGAATCTGGTATATCTACAAAATTTGGGGCTACAGTGGTTTCTTTCATGCATAATCACTATCAATATTTTAGAATTTTTCCTTCAAGTTTATTTTTTAGATAAATAAAGGTACACATAGACATTGATTTAGATATATACAGACATATATGAGAAGGAGAAAAGAAATTTGCTATTTAGAAACACACCACCATCCAACCTCAGCAGACTATGGCAAAATTAAGACCCTTTTATTCCATTAAGCACCTTGATAGATTGGGGTATATATATGAGTCTGGAGGAACATCTGATTTAATTGTAATAAAATAAACTGAGCATTGCTTCCTCGATAAGTAATATGAGAAACAAAATACAAATCTATCCTTGATTAAACTAGAGAAATCTGCAACAATGTGGATGGAACTAGAAGATATTATGCTAAGCGAAATAGAGAAAGACAATTATCATATGATCTCACTGATATGTGGAATTTAAGAAACAAAACAGAGGATCATAGGGGAAGAGAGGAAAAAATAAAGCAAGACAAAACCAGAAAGGGAGACTAACCATAAGAGACTCTTTATCATAGGAAACAAACTGAGGGTTGCTGGAAGGGAGGATAAGGGGATGGGGTAACTGGTAATGGACATTAAGGAGGGCACGTGATGTCAGAGCACTGGGTATTATATAAGACTGATGAATCACTGACCTCTGCCTCTGAAACTAATAATACATTATATGTTAATTAATTGAATTTAAGTTTTAAAAATGGAAAAAAATAAATGATCATTTTGCTTCTTACAAAATAAACTAGAGAAATCTGAACCTCCATATCATAAAAAAAGAGTTACAAAAAATTGTGAAAGTCAAACAGAAAGTACAGCAAGAGGAGCGCCTCGGTGGCTCAGTAAGCTGAGCATCTGACTCTTGGTTTCAGCTCAGGTCATGATCTCGAGATTGTGGGATCAAGCCCAGGGACAGTCTCTGTGCTCAGCGCAGAGTCTGCTTCAGATTCTCTCTCCCTCTTCCTTTCACTCACCCCCTCTCTCTTTTTCTCAAACAAATAAATAAAATCTTTAAAAAAAAAGGAAAGTACAGCAAGATACAGAGTAAGGACAATCACAGCTAAAAGCTCAAACAAAGCCAGCAGAGCATACTTCTCTAAAGTAAGTGGCATACTCTAATAAGATATATTTTTTTAATTATTTCATACTTACAACAGGATAAATGAGTTGTGTAGATTAATAACGGAAGCCCCCTTGGATCCTGTTAGAGGAGGTAATCGAGAGGATGCGACCACGGAAATTGAGGCCCCTCACCCCTTTCCCTGTCCTTGCAGTGTACATTCTCCCCACCATTCCCAGAGTGGGAGGCATTTTCAAGGACTCAGCCCTGAGAGAGCAATGCGCTGTTGAAACTATCTGGATGATATACATGCCTGAACCTACTTAAAATTTTGGCAAGTGGGTGCAGAGATCTACTCGTCTTGCAGCTGCCTGAGACAAGCCTTGGAAGTCAGCTCCCTTGTTTATTAAACCTGCCGCCTACCAATCCAGAGTAGTCTGCCTCTTTCTTCAGTCTCTCCTTGTCCTCCCCATACAGACACCAGTTTCAGATTTCACCCAGGGAAGCTCCAGAGGTTGTGAACCAACAGATTCTATTGGGGATCAAGTCTAAAATATCTGAGAGAGTGGAGCTAATTTAGGAAACACATAGATAAGCTATATTTTGGTAACTATCTGAGTGGGAGACGAGGATAAAGATTAAAAACAACCGAAAGTATAATTTTTAGTTGACTAGAGAGGAATAAAACCTAAAAGAATTTATACAGCCCATATCATAAGTAGAACTCCTATGAGTCTGGATCCTAACACTATCCTCTCTTTATCAAACTCTCCTGCAGATAGATTATCCAAGAATAATTCACCTCATTCAAAAAATGAAGAATAATTTAAAAAAAGAAAACTACATAAGATCTACATTTTAAAGAGGAAGGAAAACAATGAGGAAAATAACTAAAATGTATAGAACAGTTACTCCGGAAATAATGACATGGAGTAAATAAAAGTGGTAGTCAAATATAGTGTACTAAATATGAAGAGCATAATGAAGCAAGTGCCTCTTTAAAACAAAAACACAAATCAGAGATACTAGAATTCAGAGAAGCCATGGAGAAATAACAACAGAAGATGGAAAATAAGCTAAATCAGCTTAAGAAAGAAATGGAAGGGGGGGGAAAAAGAGCCATCACAGAAATAACAATCACATTGGACGTGGCACAAAGAAAAATAAACAAACGGAAAGCACAATAAGAAACATACAGCACAGTTACATAAAATCGAGTAATAAAATGAAAAAATATTTTTTTGGTTTTTTTTTAAGATTTTATTTATTTGTCAGAGAGAGAGAGAGAAAGAGCACAAGCAGGGGAAGCGGCAGGCAGAGGGAGAAGCAGGCTCCCCGCTGAGCAAGGAGCCCCATGTGGGACTCAATCCCAGAACCCTGGGATCATGACCTGAGTCGAAGGCAGCCGCTTAACGGACTGAGCCACCCAGGCATCCCTAAAATGAGAAAAAGATTTTAAAACATTAGAAAGGAAATGGTGTTTTAGGAAGATAAGTAAAGGAGGGGTGCCTGGCTGGCTCAGTCGGTAGAGCATGCAACTCTTGATCTCATCGTTGTAAGTTTGAGCCTCAACTGGGTGTAGAGATTACTTAAAAATAAAATCTTTAAAAAAAGGAAGATATGTGAAGAAGATCCAACATCTGCATACATAGTGTTACCAAAGAACAAAATCAAAGGACTAGAATAGGAAAAAAAAAAAAAAAGATATAAATTAAGGAAATATCCCAGAAATGGATAAATTAAATCACAGGTTGAAAAGAAAATTCCCACAAGAAAATGGAACCAGACTAACAAATTATTTATTTAGATTAACAAATTATGATAATCATCATCCACATTTATGTTTTACATGTAGTACCTCATTTAATCCTCACAACCTGGGATAAGCAAGTTGTACTAGTATGGACTCTATTATTATCTGCATTACAATTGTAATGAAACAGAGTTAGAGAAAGGTATCTAAGCAAAATGATTAGGTAAACTTTGTAGTAAAAAATTCTAACTAGCTCTTACTTCTCTAGAGAACACACTCATTAGCATTGAGTATTGATTTGACCTAATTGTAGGAAGAAGAACAAAAACAAACATATTTAGTCCACATTGCCAAAACCTAGTCAGAAGGTAAATGAAAATCTGGAGGAAAATGTCAATTCTTTTGGATAAATACATAGGAGTAGAATTAGCATGTCATAAGATAAATTTATGATTAATTTTGTAAGAAACTACTTAACTGTTGGAGGAAGTCATTGAGAGGATGTGAACTCTGGTGGATCTGCAAGCTGGACCCAGGCAATGGGAGCCTCCTATCCCTTCCCCTGTCTTTGGAATATATGTTCTCCCCATCATTCCCACAATGGGTGCCATTTCAAGGCTGCAGCCTTTTGAGAGGGTAATGTGTTGTTGAGACCATCTGGACTAATCCCTGTTAAGGCCTTTACATACACTTTTAAAATTCTGATGGGATAGTACAGAGATCTGCTCATCTTGCCGCTGCCCAAGGCAAGTCTCATGTGTAAATGACCTTGCTTTTTTTTTTTTTAAGATTTTATTTATTTTTGACAGACAGGGAACACAAGCAGGGGGAGTGGGAGAGGGAGAAGCAGGCTCCCCGCTAAGCAGAGAGCCTGATGAGGGGCTCGATCCCAGGACCCTGGGATCATGACCTGAGCCGAAGGTAGACGTTTAACGACTGAGCCACCCAAGTGCCCCATGCCATTGCTTTTTAAAACAGCCACATAGCAACTTGGAGGGGTCTGCCTCTTTCTTCCATCTCTCCTGCCCTCCGTGTACAAGGGCCAGCTTCAGATTTCACCTAGGGAACTCCCGAGGTTGCAAATCAACTCTAACAGATTTCCAAAATGAGAGTCCCTATTGTACAACCTCATCACTAATATTTAGTATTATTGGTCTTTTTAATTTTTTTTAATTTTATTATGTTATGTTAATCACCATACATTACATCTTTAGTTTTTGATGTACTGTTCCATGATTCATTGTTTGCATATAACACCCAGTGCTCCATTCAATATGTGCCCTCCTTAATACCCACCACCAGGCTAACCCATTCCCCCACCCCCTCCTCTCTAGAACCCTCAGTTTGTTTCTCAGAGTCCATCGTCTCTCATGGTTTGTCTCCCCCTCCAATTTCCCCCCCTTCATTTTACCCTTTCTACTATCTTCTTCTTTTCTTTAACATATAATGTATTATTTGTTTCAGAAGTACAGGTCTGTGATTCATCAGTCTCACACAATTCACAGTGCTCACCATAGCACATACCCTCCCCAATGTCTATCACCAAGCCCCATCCCTCCCACCCCATCCCTCCCACCCCCCACCACTCCAGCAACCCTCAGTTTGTTGCCTGAGACTAAGAATTCCTCACATCACTCAGATCATATGATACATGTCTTTCTCTGATTGACTTATTTCCCTCAGCATAATACCCTCCAGTTCAATCCACATCGTTGCAAATAGCAAGATTTCATTCCTTTTGATGGCTTCATAATATTCCATTGTGTATACATACCACATCTTCTTTATCCATTCCTCTGTCTATGGACATCTTGACTCTATCCACAGTTTGGCTATTGTGGACATTGCTGCTATAAACACCGGGATGCATGTACCCCTTCAGATCACTACATTTGTATCTATGGGGTAAATACCCAGTGGTGCAATTGCTGGGTCATACGGTAGCTCTATTTTCAACTTTTTGAGGAACCTCCATACTGTTTTCCAGACTGGTTGCACCAGCTTACATTCCCACAAACAGTTGTCGTAGGGTTCCCCTTTCTCCACATCCCCGCCAACATCTATCGGTTCCTGACTTGTTAATTTTAGCCATTCTGACTAGTGTGAGGTGGTATCTCATTGAGGTTTTGATTTGGATTTCCCTGATGCCGAGTGATGTTGAGCACTTTTTCATGTGTCTGTTGACCATTTGGATGTCTTCTTTGGAAAAGTGTCTGTTCGTGTCTTCTGCCCATTTCTTGATTGGATCATTTGTTCTTTGGGTGTTGAGTTTGATAAGTTCTTTATAGATTTTGGATACTAGCCCTTTATCTGATAGGTCATTTGCAAATATCTTCTCCCATTCTGTAGGTTGTCTTTTGGTTTTGTTGACTGTTTCTTTTGCTGGGCAATAGCTTTTTATCTTGATGAAGTCCCAATAGTTCATTTTTGCCCTTGCTTCCCTTGCCTTTGGCGATGTTTCTAGGAAGAAGTTGCTATGGCTGAGGTCGAAGAGCTTGCTGCCTGTGTTCTCCTTTAGGATTTTGATGGACTCCTGTCTCACATTGAGGTCTTTCAACCATTTGGAGTCTATTTTTGTATGTGGTGTGAGGAAATGGTCCAGTTTCATTCTGCATGTGGCTGTCCAAATTTCCCAACACCATTTGTTGAAGAGACTGTCTTGTTTCCACTGGACATTCTTTCCTGCTTTGTCAAAGATGACTTGACCATAGAGTGGAGGGTCCATTTCTGTGCTCTCTATTCTGTTCCATTTGTCTATGTGTCTGTTTTTGTGCCAGTACCATACTCTCTAGATGATGACAGCTTTGTAATAGAGCTGGAAGTCCAGAATTGTGATGTCCCCGGCTGTACTTTTCTTTTTCAACATTCCTCTGGCTATTCAGGGCCTTTTCTGGTCCATACAAATTTTAGGATTATTTGTTCCATTTCTTTGAAAAAAGTGGAGGGTATTTTGATAGGGACTGCTTTAAATTGTGTAGATTGCTCTAGGTAGCATGGACATCCTCACAATATCTGTTCTTCCAGTCCATGAGCATGGAACATTTTTCCATTTTATTGTGTCTTCCTCGATTTATTTTATGAGTACTTTATAGTTTTCTGAGTACAGATTCTTTGCCTCTTTGGTTAGATTTATTCCTAGGTATCTTATGGTTTTGGGTGCAATTGTAAATGGGATCGACTCCTTAATTTCTCTTTCTTCTGTCTTGTTGTTGGTGTATAGAAATGCAACTGATTTCTGTGCATTGATTTTATATCCTGCCACTTTACTGAATTCCTGTATGAGTTCTAGCAGTTTTGGGGTGGAGTCTTTCGGGTTTTCCACATAAAGTATCATATCATTTGCAAAGAGTGAGAGTTTGACTTCTTCTTTGCTGATTTGGATGCCTTTTATTTCTTTTTGTTGTCTGATTGCAATGGCTAGGACTTCTAGTACTATGTTGAATAGCAGTGGTGATAGTGAACATCCCTGCTGTGTTACTGACCTTAGGGGAAAAGCTCTCAGTTTTTCCCCATTGAGAATAATATTCGCTGTGGGTTTTTCAAAGATGGCTTTTATGATATTGAGGTATGTATCCCCTATCCCTATATTCTGAAGAGTTTTGATCAAGAAAGGATGCTGTACTTTGTAAAATGCTTTTTCTGCACCTACTGAGAGGATCATATGGTTCTTGTTCTTTCTTTTATTAATGTATTGTATCACACTGATTGATTTGCAGATGTTGAACCAACCTTGCAGCCCAGGAATAAATCCCACTTGGTCGTGGTGAATAATCCTTTTAATGTACTGTTGGATCCTATTGGCTAGTATTTTGGTGAGAATTTTTGCATCCATGTTCACCAAGGATATTGGTCTGTAATTCTCCTTTTTGATGGGGTCTTTTTCTGGTTTGGGAATCAAGGTAATGGCAGCCTCATAAAACGAATTTGGAAGTTTTCCTTCCATTTCCATTAACAGTTTCAGAAGAATAGGTATTAATTCTTTTTTAAATGTTTGGTAGAATTCCCCTGGGAAGCCATCTGGCCCTGGACTCTTGTTTGTTGGGAGATTTTTTATTACTGCTTCAATTTCCTTAGTGCTTATAGATCTGTTCAGGTTTTCTATTTCTTCCTGGTTCAGTTTTGGTAGTTGATACATCTCTAGGAATGCATCCATTTCTTCCAGGTTATCTAATATGCTGGCATAGAGTTGCTCATAATATGTTCTTATAATTGTTTGTATTTCTTTGGTGTTGGTTGTGATCTCTCCTCTTTCATTCATGATTTTATTTATTTGGGTCATTTCTCTTTTCTTTTTGGTAAGTCTGGCCAGGGGTTTATCAATCTTCTTAATTCTTTCAAAGAACCAGCTCCTACTTTCATTGATCTGTTCTACTGTTCTTTTGGTTTCTATTTCATTGATTTCTGCTCTGATCTTTATGATTTCTTTTCTCCTGCTGGGTTTAGGCTTTACTTGCTGTTCTTTCTCCCAGCTCCTTTAGGTGTAAGGTTAGGTTGTGTATTTGAGACCTTTCTTGTTTCTTGAGAAAGGTTGTATTGCTATATACTTTCCTCTTAGGACTGCCTTTGCTGCATCCCAAAGATTTTGATCAGTTGTGTTTTCATTTTCATTTGTTTCCATGAATTTTTCAAATTCTTCTTTAATTTCCTGGTTGACCCATTCATTCTTTGGTAGGATGCTCTTTAGCCTCCATATATTTGAGTTCTTTCCAACTTTCCTCTTGTGATTGAGTTCTAGTTTTAAAGCATTGTGGTCCAAAACTATGCAGAGAATGATTCCAATCTTTTGGTACCAGTTGAGACCTGATTTGTGACCTAGGATGTGATCTATTCCAGAGAATGTTTCATTCCATGGGCACTAGAGAAGAATGTGTATTCTGTTGCTTTGGGATGGAATGTTCTGAATATATTTGTGAAGTCCATTTGGTCCAGTGTGTCATTTAAAGTCTTTATTTCCTTGATGATCTTTTGCTTAGATGATCTGTCCATTTCAGTGAGGCAATGTTAAAGTCCCCTACTATTATTGTATTGTTGTCGATGTGTTTCTTTGCTTTTGTTATTAATTGGCTTATATAATTGGCTGCTCCCATGTTAGGGGCATAGATATTTACAATTGTTAGATTTTCTTGTTGGATAGACACTTTAAGTAGGATATAGTGTCCTTCCTCATCTCTTATTATAGTCTTTGGTTTAAAATCTACTTTGTCTGATATAAGGATTGCCACCCCAGCTTTCTTTTGGTGTCCATTAGCATGGTAAATGGTTTTCCACCCCCTCACTTTCAATCTGGGGGTGTCTTTGGGTCTAAAATGCATCTCTTGCAGACAGCATATCGATGGGTCTTGTTTTTTTTTTTCCAATCTGATAGCCTGTGTCTTTTGATTGGGGCATTTAGCCCATTTACATTCAGTGTAACTATTGAAAGATATGAATTTAGTGCCATTGTATTGTCTGTAAGGTGAATGTTACTGTATATTGTCTGTATTCCTTTCTGGTCTATGTTGCTTTTAGGCTCTCTCTTTGCTTAGAGGACCCCTTTCAATATTTCTTGTAGGGCTGGTTTTGTGTTTGCAAATTCCTTTAGTTTTTGTTTGTCCTGGGCGCTTTTTATCTCTCCTTCTATTTTCAATGACAGCCTAGCTGGATATAGTATTCTTGGCTGCATATGTTTCTCATTTAGTGCTCTGAATACATCATGCCAGTCCTTTCTGGCCTGCCAGGTCTCTGTGGATAGGTCTGTTGCCAATCTAAAGTTTCTACCATTGTAGGTTACATATCTCTTCTCCTGAGCTGCTTTCAGGATTTTCTCTTTGTCTCTGAGACTCGTAAGTTTTACTATTATATGTCGGGGTGTTGACCTATTTTTATTGATTTTTGAGAGGGGTTCACGCTGCCTCCTGGATTTTGATGCCTGTTTCCTTCCCCAAATAAGCAAGTTCTCTGCTATAATTTGCTCCAATATACCTTCTGCCCCTCTCTTTCTTCTTCTTCTGGGATCCCAATTATTCTAATGTTATGGTATCAATTATCTCACGAATTCTGCCCTTGTGATCCAGTAGTTATTTTTCTCTCTTTTACTCGGCTTCTTTATTTTCCATCATTTGGTCTTCTATATCACTTCTCTCTTCTGCCTCATTTATCCTAGCAGTTAGAGCCTCCATTTTTTATTACACCTCGTTAATAGCCTTTTTGATTTCGACTTGGTTAGATTTTAGTTCTCTTATTTCTCCAGAAAGGGTTTCTCTAATATCTTCCATGCTTTTTTCAAACCCAGCTAGTATCTTTAAAATCATCATTCTGAACTCTAGTTCTGACGTCTTACTAATGTCCATATTGATCAGGTCCCTGGCATTCAGTACTGCCTCTTGTTCTTTTTGTTGAGGTGATTTTTTCCCTCTTGTCATTTTGTCCAGAGAATAGATGAATGAGAGAACAAAATGCTAACAGGGTAACAATGACCCCAGAAAAATATACACTAAACAAATCAGAAGAGACCTGAACCAGGGGAAAAGAAAGGGAAAGAAAGAAAAAGAAAAAGATAAAGAAAAAAAAGAATTGATCAAATATGATCAGGCTGGTGAATAGATCAGTGCCACACACTAGATTTTGGTCATATTTGGTCTGTTAGAAGAAACTGCCTCCCAAAATTTTAAAGAAGACAAGCTTATATATGTACAAAAATAAGGGTAAATACAATGAAGGGATGGAATATGCCTATAAAGATGAAAATTATAAAAGATTTTATAAAAGGAATTGATAAGATAAGAAGTTGGTTGAAAAAAGAAAGAGAGAAATTTAAAAAAAATAAAGGGAGAGAATAATGTGATCAGGCAGGAGACTAAAACAAAGCCATACACTAGAGATTTAGGGTATATTTTGATCTATTAGAAGAAACTGTGTCCCAAAATTTTAAAGAGAGAACAATGTATATATATATACCAAAAATAAGGTTAACTACTATGAAGGGATAGAATATGACTCTAAAAATGAAAAATAAAAAATATTTTTAAAAAAGGGATTGATAAGATGTTGGTTGAAAAAGGGAAAAAGAAAAATTAAAAAAAATAGAAGAAGAAAAAAAAGAAAATTACAAAAATTAAGTTTGAAAGACTAAAGAATCAGGGGGGGGGAAAGCCATGAATTCTACGTGCAGTATTCCCCTAGCGCTGCAGTTCTGCCGTTTTCATTGATCAGTAAACTTGGTCTTGGCTGGGGGTTCTTGCTGATCTTCTGGGGGAGGGGCCTGTTGCCATGGTTCTCAAATGTCTTTGCCGGAGGCGGAATTGCCCCACCCTTGCCAGGCCGGGCTAAGTAATCTGCTCAGGTTTGCTCTCCGGAGCTTTTGTTCCCTGCAAGCTTTCCGTACAGCTTTGGAGGAGGAGAGTGAAAATGGCGGCCTCCCAATCTCTGCCCCGGAGGAGCCGAGAACTCGGGGCCCCACTCCTCAGTGAGCCCCAGAGAAAAGCAGTCAGTCACTCCCGTCTCCCTGGTCTCCGGCCGCACTCCATGCTCACCCGGCCTGTGACCGCGCATTTCTATTTCTGGCACCTGACCCCATGTAGAGTCTCCAAACCCAGCAGATCCCTGCAGTGCACCCCCGCGCCACTCTTCCCAGGGGAGGAAAGGGAGTCTCCCCGGATCTGCCACTTGTTGGGTCCCTGCTGGAGGAGCAGTGGCCCGACTATGCCATGGATCACTGTTTATGGCAACCCCGAGCTGAGAGCCTGCACCTCGGCTCCATCTCTGGAGCCGGCTTCCCCGCTCTGATACCTGGGAGCTCTGCCACACTCAGGCACTCCGGTCTTTCTGTGACCCCGAGGGTCCTGAGACCACACTGTCCCACGAGGGTTCCATCCCCCACTTAGCCACTGGAGCGATGTCCCTCAGCGGAGCCGACTTCTAAAAGTTCCGATTTTGTGCTCCGTGGCTCTATCACTTGCCAGAAGCGGCCGACGGAGGCCCCCTCCCCTGTGGTCTATCCTCCCGAATATCGCCTCGGATTCACTTCTCCGCACGCCCTACCTTCCAGAAAGTGGTTGCTTTTCTGTTCAGAGTTGTTGCTATTCTTTTCTTCAATCTCCTGTTGAGTTCGTAGGTGTTCAGAATGGTTTGATCCCTATTCAGCTGACTTTCTGGGACCAGACGAAATTTAGGTCTCCTACTCCTCCGCCATCTTGCTCCTCCTCCTGGTCTTTTTAATTTTAGCCATTTCATTCAGAGTAAAAAGTGGCAATTCATCCTGTACTTAATTTGCATTTCCCTGATAACGAATGATGTTGAGAACCTCTTCTTTAGATTATTATCCATTTGGGCCTCTTCAGTGAGATGTGTATTCAAGAGTTTTGCTCATTTTCATTGGACCATTTTTTTATTATTATTATTGGGCTTTTCTTTCTTTATATGTTAATTTCAATGAGGTAAATTCCTTAATTTTCTTTCTATTGAAGTTAGTGGATTTATTGTCCTCTCTAAGAAATCTCTGCCTACTCCAAGGTCAGGAAGATCATGTGGAAGGTTTTGTTCTTATGGAAGAAACTTTCCTGTAGCAACTTTATGATTTTAGTTTTGATGTTGAGTCCATGCTTTACTCTAATTAATTTTGAGTGCAGTGTCAGATGAGTATCAAGGCCCATTTTTCCCCCATATATTTACCAGTTATTCCAGCCCTATGTGTTGAAAAGACTGTTTTTACCCATTGAATTGAATTGAACTGAACTGCTAACCTTTTCAAATATCAATTGGTGAAGACCTTCTATTCTGTTCCATTGATCTGTTTATCTAACCTTATGTCAATACCACTCTGTGTGGATTACTGTAGCTTTATAGTAATCCTTGAAATCAAATGGTGAAAGTTCTCTAACTTTGTTCTTCTCTCACAGGACTCTTGAAGAAAATTGGTGATTCGAAGAGGGAAACAATTGTTATGACATGTATTTGAGATTACCCACAATCATTGTGTTGACTACATTTTTTTTATTTTGTGTATTCTTGATGCTCTGGCATCTGGAGCCTGCTAACTGGGGAACAATTGTCCCTCCTAGGGTTAGCTAATTCCTAGACATAGTAAAGGATTTGCCTGGAAGCATGTCTTTGATATGCAAACCAACCAATCCTAGCCCATACCCCATCTGCCTCATTTTATCAGGCTCAAGCACTCTGAAAGGACTATTCCTACCTTAATCACCCCAGGGCCAATAACTGGACAACTAAGAATCACCCTAACAGCTCAGAGCCCACCCATATTATTCAAACTATCTTCCTTGCTTACCTTGTCTCATCCAGTCCCTCTCAGAAAAGCCACAGTAAAGGGTCCTACCCAGCAACTCCTCTCTCCCCCTCCCTCTTTCTTCTCCTTCTCCCCCACCCCCCAGCCTGCTCACCTTGTCTGTGCTTTTCTGTGTGGCCCTGTAGGCATGACACGCCTCCTGTTTCTAGGTGATTGTGAGTATAATAAAAACTTCTCACACAGAACAAATACTAGGATTCGTTATTTTTAAATTTTGTATCAATTTGATAGTTGAAACTGACATATTATTATCATAACTAACATTACTTAATTATCTAGACACTTGGGCACCTGGGTGGCTCAGTTGGTTAAGCGACTGCCTTCGGCTCAGGTCATGATCCTGGAGTCCCTGGATCGAGTCCCGCATCGGGCTCCCTGCTCGGCGAGGAGCCTGCTTCTCCCTCTGACCCTCCCCCTTCTCATGTGCTCGCTCACTCTCTCTCTCTCATTCTGTCTCAAATAAATAAATAAAATCTTTAAAAAAAAATTTATCTAGACACTTGATAGTTCCCTCTATATTTTTGGCTTATCATATTTCTTTATTGTAAAATTATTTTAATGTTTTTGTTCATTATTTTATTATGCCTTTGTATTGTTTTTCTTTTTACCTCAGACTGAGGAATGCCTAGAGCACTCCTGGACTCTCTCAAATGGTGTCAGAATTCAAACTTGCTGGGGTTACAGTAAATAGTACAATATGGCAGAAATTTGTGCATTTGGAGAGCAGATGGAGACGCAGGAAGAAACAATATATGAAAGATCATATATTATGTGCACAGGAAATTGCATGTGGAGAGTGCTGATGTGAAAACTGAAGGGAGGGTCACGACTGGAGTCAATAAGACAAGCTCATGGGCACTTATTACAATACTGAGAGACTGAGACTTTTAAGGGAAGCATATCCAAGAACAAAAACAAAAAATCATATCAAACAAAACCAAAATCACAGGAATACAAACAAAACTACAGGGGAAATACAGAGGCTGGAACAAGGTAACGAAGGTGGCGTAAATCAGAATAAAGGAGCAGAGACATGGAGACCAATAAAAGGATTTAGGCTGACCCAAGTGAATCAAGCTAATTATGACCAAATTCAGATGTAGAGAGGATCCCAGGTCATTAGGATAGAAATGGACAAATCCAACCTCAGGAAATGAATTTAACAAGAAACATTTACCTAAGAATAATGCACAAAAATAATAATAATTAATTAATGGGACAGGACGAAACTTTTGGAGGTAACGAATATGATTATGGCATAGACATATGTGGTGATGGTTACACAGATGTATACTTATCTCCAAACTCATTAAGTTGTGTATATTAAATATGTACAGCTTTTTTATGTCAATTATAACTTAATAAAGTGGTTTTTATTTTTATTTTTTTAAGTTTTTATTTAAATTCCAGTTAGTTAACATACGGTGAAATACCAGTACCAGGTATACAATTTAGTGATTCAACACATCCATATAATACCTGGCACTCATCACAACAAGTGCACTCCTTAATCCCCATCACGTATTTCACCCATCCCCCCCAACCACCTCCCCTCCAGTAACCATCAGTTCCTTCTCTAAGGTAAGAGTCTGTTTCTTGTTTTGCCTTTCTCTCTCTTTTTTTTCCCCATGCTCATTTGTTTTCTTTCTTAAATTCCACATATGAGTGAAATCATATGATATTTGTCTTTTCTGACTGGCTTATTTCTCTTAGCATAATACTCTCTAGCTCCATCCATGTCATTGCAGATGGCAAGATTTCATTCTTTGTGATGGTTGAGTGATATCCCATTGTATACATACCACATCTTCTTCATCCATTCATCTGTCGATGGACAGTTGGGCTCTTTCCATGGTTTGGCTATTGTTGATAATGATGCTATAAACATTGGGGTGCATGTATCCCTTTGAATTGGTATTTTTGTATTCTTTGGATAAATATCTAGTAGTGCAATTGCCAGATCCTGGGGTAGTTCTATTTTTAACTTTTTAAGAACCCTCCATACTGTTTTTCCAGAGTGGCTACACAAATTTGCATTCCCACCACCAGTGTAGGAGGGTTCCCCTTACCCACATCCTTGCCATTAAAATCCTAGAGGAGAACACAGACAGTAACCTCTTTGACACTGGCTGGAGCAGCATCTTTCTAGATATGTCTCCTGAGACAAAAGAAACAAGAGCAAAAATAAACTATGGGAACTTCATCAAAATAAAGAGCTTCTGCACAGCAAAGGAATTAATCAACAAAACTAAAAGCCTGCAGAATGGGAGAAAATATTTGCAAATGACATATCTGATAAAGGATTAGTATCAAAAATATATAAAGAACTTCTAAAACTCAACACCCAAAAAACTAATAATCCAACTAAAAAAAGGGCAGAAAACATGAATAGACATTTTTCCCAAGAAGACATACAGATGGCTAACAGATACATGAGAAGATGCTCAATATCACTGACCATCAGGGAAATGCAAATCAAAACCACAATGAGATATCACCTCACACTTGTCAGAATGGCTAAAATCAACAACACAAGAAAAATAGTTGTTGGTGAGGACAAAGCAGTTTTTAAAAAAATACCAACAGTGGGTGGGGAGGATATAAGCTCGTTGCTGTGAGAAATAGGAAAAGGAATTGATTAAGTCCGACTGTGTTGAAGTCCAGATAAAGTAAGAATTCATAGATGTGTAATAGAGTCAATATTCTCTACAATATTGAGACTATCAGGAGTTACAGTGAACAAGCTGGGAAAGTAAGCTCCAAGTTAAAATGCATTAAATTCTCTAACTGTTATGAAGTTTTTGTCTTTTCTAACTAACAAGATTGTAAGTTCTCTGAGACCAGAAACCTATGTTACATGATGTCTAATGCTTAATATGTAAATATTAATAGGTATCATACTGATTTTTCCATCCTGTTTCTTTAAGTGCAGACTACAATAGGGCTGGAAATGTCTTATGTCACAAGAAGTTCATTTTTCAATTCCTATCATATGAACTAAGACATCTTTCCTAATTTACTTGCATACATTGTAGTCAAAGTTTTCAACCCCAAACAGAATAAAATTCATATAATGTAAAAATCTTAGGCATATAATGAGTCGAAAATGACTCTCTGAACTCATCCCAAGCATATAAGAGCAATTTTCCAGCCCCCTGTTAAATATGCCAATGGAAATGTGTAGCAGGTACAGGAGATACCAATTCCTTTTTTTTTTTTTTAAGACTACTTATTAGAGAGAGAGTAGGGGGGCCAGGGAGAAGCAGGCTTTCTGCTGAGCAGGGAGCCCAATGCGGGACTTGATCCCAGGACCCTGGTATCATGACATGAGCCGAAGACAGACACTTAACTGACTGAGCCAACCAGGCACCCCAAGAGATACCAATTCCTATAGCCTATCACAAAATGGAGAAAGTAAGAGACCCAGGTGGATGAACAGAAAGATCTAGAAACTGAACAAAAGAAACTCAATACAGAGAAGCAAAGAAGAGTGTTAATACATTGAGGAAAGAAAAGATGGGAAGTAGAAAGCATCTTCATACCTATTTATTATAACTGTGTGGTCTCCAGGCAAAGAGAGAGAGCTTTAAGATAAATAGAGTGGATTCTAGACCATGGGAATTAGGGATCTTGAGGTGAGTTCTGACCATGAACCATATAACCAAAACTCAAACACCTAATTAAATGGTAGAGTGTCAAATTCATACCACAAACAACAATAAGCTTTCTGTTCTATCCATCTAATAATAGACTTTTCTCTTATTTAAAATACACAATGTTTTTCTTTCTTATTTAAAACACACTCCAATTTGAGATGAATCACCTGACATATTGTGTGAGGTTTGGATATAAAAGAAACACCAATAATATTCATGGCAGGCATGCATCTACCTTCAGAGATAAGTTAGACTTCAAATTCCGAAAACGGTATTTCTGTATTAATAACTTATCTGTACTACTGAGCCATCAGACGTATTTGTTTGAGATAACATTGTGTACAGCCTTTGTGTTTCACAGACCATCTGTCCTTGGCCGTAGTAACTACAGAAATTAGACCTAATGCATAGGAAACTTTTTTTTTTTTTTAAGATTTTATTTATTTATTTGAGACAGAGAGAATGAGAGACAGAGAGCATGAGAGGGAGGAGCGTCAGAGGGAGAAGCAGGCTCCCTGCCGAGCAGGGAGCCCGATGCGGGACTCGATCCCGGATCTCCCGGATCATGACCTGGGCCGAAGGCAGTCGCTTAACCAACTGAGCCATCCAGGCGCCCTGCATAGGAAACTTCTGAAAGTCATTTTGACTTCACTCAGCTCTGCACAATCTCCATTCCACATTGTTCTGGGCCTCTTAAGCAAACTATCTTAATGTGAGTGGAAGGTAGAAAATGAAGATATATGAGATCAGTGCATGGAACAGAGGTGGCCAGGGGTTACTTCTATTTTGGATCAAGTTATTATTACAGAAGTTTTAATATATTAGGAAGTCATTTTTTATTGAATGTCTTACAGGAATAATTAATGGCCATGCTATTAGAGTTCTTAAATGCCATGCCTTTTATAAACAGCATGTGAATAAATTTTTATAAAGAACTGGCTATTCTGAAGCAATTCTAAAATACAGAAGGCAGTACTGGTCAACTTTTTTAAGATTTTATTTTTAAGTGATCTGTACACCCAACATGGGGCTTGAACTTATGAACACTGAGATCAAGAGTCACATCCTCTACTGACTGAGCCATCCAGGCACCCTGGTACCAATTGATTTTTTAAGGTAGTTTCTAGTAGGTAATCCTCCTCTTTCTCCTCACTTTTAAGTGTTATATCTTTTCTTTGGCAGACAGTAGCAACTACTAGGGCAGTGACTTTCAACCCTGGCTCTACATCAAAATTACCTGCAAAACTTTTTTAAAAATATTGATGCTGGTCTTTTGCCCACAGATATTCTGATTTTGTGGAATTCTTGTGGGGCCTGGGCATATTCACTCATTTTTCCATGAAAGATTCGGAGGTACTGCCAGAGATAAAAGCACCTGTCTTAATTTTCACCCTGAATAATCTATAAATATTACATAAATTAAAAGCAACAGGGATCCAAATGCTTTTATGTGGCTATCATTTTAGTACCAGGAATGACTCCAACTGAGAGTATAGAACAGTAGTAGTGACATTATTTGAGGATTGGTGGATTAACATAAATACAACTCCTTATAAATCCTCAGACCTGATGGTTGATGAGGTCTCCTGAAAAGATTTGATAGTACATGCTGTGTCCACTGAGCCAATGTAGACTGGCAGAACACTTTCTCAATGTTTGTCAATGTTCTTGACAAACATGGCATCCTCTAATGATTTAAGAAATTTACTGACCAATGTGGACACGGAGAGTACAACTCTCCTCCCTCAGACAATGATTTTTGGAGATTTTACTTGTCTCTCTTTTCTAAGAATAATATGACGATTTCCCTAAGAATAGTGTATTTTCTCATTATAAATGACATATATAATATTTTCTCGTTCCCCTTTATCTTCAAAAACCAGGAAGCCTAGAACCAATTTCCTACTCAACTTCAGTAACTACGTATGCAAAACACTATGACCTGCATGTTTACATTCCTTTTCCCTGTCTCACATTATTTTATATTTTTCCTCATTCAGATTTTATTTAAAGATTTTACATTTTATTACATGAATTAGTTTAAATTTCCATTGAGTTGGCTCAATATGGAAGGTGTTTGATGATATTGGAGTCATTCCTAGTTATTATTATGTAATGAGCAAAATATTTTAATTATCAGCCAAAGAAACATTGAATGGTTAGCATGATGAGCCTTCCTGGAGCATCTTCAGAACTAAAACAACTTAGAGGTAAATTCTGCAATCAGACGGTGTCAGCATCACCTCCAAAACTAACCTTAGCTGCAGTTCACTCTAAACCCAAATTTTCACCAAATTGGGAACCAGTAGTGACCATCTTGCTTTGTTACACACAGGAAGCAGTGACATGAGACAGCAGTGAGTCACCTAAGTGTACACAAGACAAAGCACCTAGATGACATCTGTAATTGTAGAAACATTGATTCATGCCACCTTTCCTATTTTCATTTCCTGGAGTAGCAGCTCTTATTTTTACTAAAGGATGTACTGTTTCAGCTCAGAAGGAATCTGGTATATTTTCTGAATAATTATGCTTATATGAAAGCCAATCCAGCTTTCTTTAGAGAGTTTTCAAAATTTGTCCAGAACAAAGGTCTCTCAGACCCTTGTAAATATTCCATTTTTATGATAAAGAAAGCAAAGGGGTTTTTTTTATACTTAAAAGAAAAGTTGTTCTCAAAGATTTCTAAAGAGAAATCACCCTGGAGTCAGAAAATACTTTTACTCTTCTGTTATGTTGTGATACTGTTGCCAGAAACGGAAATTAGAAAAGGCCAAAGGTTTTTCTTACCTGTTATTACAATAACACAGAAATGTGCACAGTAGGAATTAGTCAGATAAACCCTCCAGAAACCTGGGACGATTTCATCACTGCCAATCCAAGGCTATATTTTACAATGTCAAACCTTCTGGATAAGAAGAATAAGACATCTGCCATCTTGAAGCTTCATCTTAGCTAGAGGCAATGTGGTAAAGGTAATGTTTACCCTCTGTCTTGTACCTTATTCTATTTGATAGAGGTTATTGTTGGGACTGATATCTTTTTTTTTTTTTAATTTTAAGAGTTTATTTGGGCTAAAACCAATTCTAATCGAACAGCACCAAACTGCAGGTGATTGGGAACAATCCACTGACAGGAACCAGGAGAAGGACTTTTATAGGGAAAAGGGGGGAACAAAGAAAGGAAATGATTGATTGACTACAGCTGAAGGCCTACCTAGCTGTTTGTTGTCCTTATGTTTCAAGTTTGTAACCTTGAGGCATTTACAGGCTTAGATTTTGGTTTGTTTATGCAAGCTCGATTGTTTATGTAAGCATTCGAGCCATATCAGTCTATTGGCCTCCTTGTTTAATTAATTTAATGATTCCTCACGTCAGGTCTTCCTCTCATATATGAAAGATTGGCCAAACCTTTGGTATCAGTGCCACTCTCAATCACCATCTGAGTTAAGTTGCTCTTATCTGGTCCTGAAACTTGTAGGCTATGCTGTCAAGAGCTCTTGTTTCTTGATTTCCAATCATGTCCTATCTCTAGACCAGTGGCTACACATGAGAATCACCTGGTGAGCTCTGAAAACTCATGGTACCGGGCGCCTGGGTGGCTCAGTCGGTTAAGCGACTGCCTTCGGCTCAGGTCATGATCCTGGAGTCCCGGGATCAAGTCCCGCATCGGGCTCCCTGCTCAGTGGGGAGTCTGCTTCTCCCTCTGACCCTCCCCTCTCTCATGCTCTCTGTCTCATTCTCTCTCTCAAATAAATAAATAAAATCTTTAAAAAAAAAAAAAAAAAAAAAAAAACCTCATGGTACCAAAGCCAGATCCAGAGCAATTGGGTCAGAATACCTGGACTATGTATCACATATTAAGCTCCCTAGGTGATTCCACTAAGCAGCCAAATTTGATGTCCAACTTCACATAAAACCAATTAGTAAATTATTTTAAGTTATATGTAATCAGAATCAAGAACCTTATTACAAAATGAATAATATAACTCAATCTTTCATTTAGAGATCACTCTTGGGAATAAGTTTCCTCTTTTTGGGCACCTGGGTGGCTCAGATGGTTAAGCATCTGCCTTCAGCTCAGGTCATGATCCTGGGGTCCTGGGATTGAGCCCCGCGTCAGGCCCCTTGCTCAGCAGGAAGCCTGCTTCTCCCTTTCCCTCTGCCTCTCCCCTCTTCATTCTCTCTCTCTATCTCTGTGTCTCAAATGAATAAATTTTAAAAAATAAAGAAGTTTCCTCTTTCAAGTTCTTTTTCCTGAAATTAACACAAGAACTTGAATTTGTGTTCTAATGGAAAAAAAAAGAGCTCAATTCTATAAAATCTTGTATCATTAATTTTTTTCAGGATAATTTTTTGAGAAATATTATACTCGTGGTTTAAATTTTAGAATGGAATCTCAGGACCAGATCATTGCTCTAAAATAAAGAAAGGACCTCTGACTCAATCTAAAAAACAAATTTGGCTTATAAAATATTTAGAGAGGTCCTATTTTAAAACACATGATTTATTTAGAAAAAAACACAGTAAGAAAATACTAATGTTTCTTGAAAAATGAAGAAGCAGTGATTTTGTAAACAAGTTTCTATCTCCACGTCTGATTCTTCTGAAATCTGATTGCTTTATGAATTCATTTGGAAAATGACAATGTTATTATAAGTATATACAAAATACCTGAAGATCCAAGGATTAGAAATAAGCTCTTATTTGTACTGTGTGTCAACTTAATTTACATTTTCTAGAGAAGAATTGAGGTACAGACATTAAATGACTCATTTAAGCTCATCCAGTAAGTTTAATCAGTGGGAGAGGGAGAAATAAAGTCTAAGTTTACTAAATTAGTATTATGATACTGATGTTATCTTAGTTTCCCAGAATCCCAGTAGTTTGCACAATAACCTCTTTTTCCATGAATGCATCCCACTTTATACAAATTATAGTGCAAGACTCTTGCCAGAGTTTCAAATATCTCTTTAAAAAAAAAAAAGAAAACTTACACCTTTTAAAAGCTCTGCTCTTTGAGATTTCCAAAACTAATGGTGAGATTTAGTCTTTTAACATTGGTGAATGGAAACATTCATCTCTCATGGAGAAGACTACCACCAATAAACCCAACAAATTTTTCAAGAACAATTCATGTTTATGGAAAGATCCACACATAGTGTTCCAAAGTCTGCCTTTCTGAGCCATCAGCTGTGTCTATAATCAGGCCAGTTGCATAAACCAGCACCTAGTCTTTCCAAAAATTGCCTGTTTTGCACCCATGAATCATTTTACTGACCTCATCAAGTGGTTGGCAACTCTAATCTCACCATCAAAATTGGAATTTTCTGACACAGCAAGAGTGATGAGTTTTAATTAGGAATGGTTGTATAGGGAAGATGGATGGCTTATCTTCATGAGAATACTAGCCTCAAACTGGAATTTCTATAGTAATCTCATGGTTTCCTCTTTATTTACTGCAGAGATACATTTTAAGATTATCAAAAAGCAAAACCCAATATTACCATTTAAAAGATGGGCACATAGGGTCACCTGGGTGGCTCAGTCATTAAGCGTCTGCCTTCAGCTCAGGTCATGATCCCAGGGTCCTGGGATCGAGCCCCACATCGGGCTCCCTGCTCGGTGGAGAGCCTGCTTCTCCCTCTCCCACTCCCGCTGCTTGTGTTCCCTCTCTCACTGTCTCTCTCTCTCTGTCAAATAAATAAAAAAAATCTTTAATAAAATATGGGCACATATTTATACCTGAAACTCCTGATCATAGATACCTTAGCTGATATCTGGCACCAAAACAACAGGCCTTGATATTTATTTTATGGAATAATTCCAAATTGAGCCTTACCAATTACAAATATTATATCATTATTCCTCAGAATATGACAGTCAAGAAGTCAGTATCCCAGGAGGATTTAGCTTTCCCCTTATTGAAATGATTTAGCAAAATAAATAAATAAATAAATCTTCAGTCCCATGTCTTTTTCTAGGCTGGGAAGTGCCACCCAGCTTCCAAACATTATCCTTCTCTTTTCCAGAAATGAAGAATTATATTTATTATAGACCCACCAATAGTTATTAGACCCTGAGACTCTTCCTGGTCACTTCACTGTATTCTTGTTCTGTTAAACCCTATGCCCTCCACTCTTGTCTGAATTGTACCACCTCCTCCAGATCTCTGTTCCAAGTCTTCAGTAGCCTTCCCATGACACCTTTGACTCTGATGTCACCATCCCTTGACTTTGATGTCAGTTTCATCCTCTGAATTTATGGTACTTGCTTTATTCATAGTCAGCGTCAACTCACTTTGCTTTCTCCAGGTTACAGCATCGTGTTTCCCTTTCTGTCCTTCATCCATCAAGGTCTCTGGGTATTTGTGCCATTTTGTTCTGACCAGTCTTCCCAGCAATCCACCACCCAGGGCTGACAGCTGTTCATGAAAACACATATTACATACAAACTGGGAATGGTGTGTATGTAGGACCGTTTAAAAGACAACAAATGGTCTTTACTTCACATGCAGACATGTAGCTATAAACAATTAAATGGGTAACTCACTGAAAGACAACTTTAAAAGCAATAAATAAATAAAACCTAAAGAGAAAAACAATATGTCCAAGACAACAGATGGTCAAATAATACAGCATGTATAAAATATTTAGGTAAAAGCTAAGTCTCTGAATGGCATGGGTTGAAAATGCCAAACTTAATATACTAGGTATCCTCATAAACAAAACAAAATGTGCATTTTTCAGAGAATCATTTCATTGAAATAGAAGGACCTCCAAACTATAGTGATTTTAGAGTTATTTGACTCTTTTTGGAAATAATTTTTACAAAAATTGGATTTTTCCCATGTTTAATCTTTCCATGAATAATGTAAACCCAAAGCATTTTAACTAGTGTACCACTCAGTATGACCTTTTGTAATTAGTTTCACATGTGACTTGTGCAATTACTAGAGAAAATGAAGAGATCTTAAGGTTAACATCAATTTATCATGTTTTATCTTTGCTTTCCCAATATGAATGCACACACAAACATATGCACACATAAACTCTAAAATCACCCTGGGAATAATAACCAGGGTTGTGTAAGCTTACACCCTTTATGGGGGCAGGGGGCAGGGCAGGTTATGCAGTAATTATGTAAGAAAACCTCAGATGCCCCTTTAATATTATGTAGCTGGGGTGTTAAGGCGAAAATCACTCCCTCAGATCAAACTGGTGTTATAACCCTTGAAGGAAACATAGAACAAGGGCAGTCGACCTAAAACTGGAAATATTTATAGGAAACATGCTCAAGAATGTGAGGCAGAGTTTAATAAATGCCTAAGAGCCAGCTGGGTACGGGAACAATTATTAGAGGCAGCTACTGACAACGCTCTGAGCAGTGCAGGGGAGATACTTGTTCTCGACAGTAGTTGAGGCCCTAACTCAAACATAAGTTAATAGCAAAAGAGTATCTCCCTTGTGGAAAGCAGGCACTGGAAATTTAGCCAACCTTAGGTTCAAATCCCACCCACTTAAATGCCATATAAGCTCTGTGACTTTGAGCAAGTTGCTTAATTCTTTAAGCTTTAATTTCCTTATCTGAAAAATAGGGATAATTCTTCCCCATAATTACTGCTAAATGTAAAGCCTTTTACTCTGGTGTTTGGCACAGAGTAAATGCTCAAAAGTTTTAGCTAAACTAATAAACATTAATAACCTGATATTTAGAAGCATTCCATTTGTTTCTTACCAGATTTCCTTTGGTTCTCAAATAACCTGCCAGTCCAGGCCTCCATGAATAGGCTGAAAAGGGCCCAGTGATCTGTGAGCTCCCCAAACTCAGTCAAATTCTTAACTGTTTAAGTGCAGTCTGAGTCCAGACAATTAATTATGCAAACATCAATCTGTATTTCTGCAATGTCTGCAACATCTGCTGTGTGTCTCACAATTTGGTAGGTCCTTTGGAAGTGACAAAAAGAGACTTGCCTGAGAGATTATAGGCTGAATTTATGGAACAGACTAAGGCAAGTGGCATTATTGAGATTAGAGAGGGAGATAAAGGAGAAATATAGACATTTTCTCCAGGACAAGAGGCTACAAACCAAAGGTTACAGTTCACTTAGGAAAGCTATATAAATTTAAATATATAGCATGACTCAGTGGTTGGCTGAATAGCAATATGGAACTGAGATCAAGTTCTAGAGTGAAGACAGCTTCCTGGGTTGGGTAGTTGTGATCGTTAATTTTGTGTGTCAACTTGACATGGCCAAGGGGTGCCTAGATAACTAATTAAAAGTTATTTCTGGGGGCGCCTGGGTGGCTCAGTTGGTTAAGCGACTGCCTTCAGCTCAGGTCATGATCCTGGAGTCCCGGGATCGAGTCCCGCATCGGGCTCCCTGCTCGGTAGAGAGTCTGCTTCTCCCTGTGACCCTCCTTCCTCTCATGTTCTCTGTCTCTCATTGTCTTTCTCGCAAATAAATAAAATCTAAAGAAAAAAAAAAAATTTTTTTAAGTTATTTCTGGGTGTGTCTGTGGGGGTGTTTCCAGAAGAGATTAGCATTTGAATTGGTGGACTGAGTAAAGCAGATGGCCCTCCCCAATGTGGGCAGACATCATCTAATCCACTGAGGACCTGAATGAAACAAAAAGGTAGAGTGAAGCTTGAATTCACTTATTTCTTAACTATTTGAGTTGGGACATCGATCTTTTTCAGCCCTAGGCACTCCTGGTTCTCAAACCTTCTAACCCATATTGGAATCTGCACCATCAACCCTCCACTTCTTAGGCCTTCGAACTACACTACTGGCTTTCCTGGGTCTCCAACTTGCAGAGATCCAGGAATATCAAGGGACTTGTCAGCCTCCATAATTATATGTACCAATATCTTAAAATAAATCTCTTAGATAGATTGATAGATAATGGATAGATGATAGATAGATGATAGATAGATAGATAGATAGATAGATAGATAGATAGATAGATAGATAGATAGATAGATAATAGATAGGTAGATAGATATAGATAGATAGATAGATAGATAGATAGATAGATAGATAGATAGATGATAGATAGATAGATGATAGAATCTCTCCTTAGATAGACAGACATAGAGATCTCCTATTGGTTCTGTTTCTCTGGAGTTCTCCAAATTCTACAGAAGAAGAAATAAGTTTAAATTATTTCCTTGGGCAAGAAAACCATGTTAATTATCTGCACCAACATAAGAAGTGGGATATTAACTTTAAATGTTTTTCATAGATTATCTACTTCCCAGGTTAATGAGCCCACCATAAATGCAGCAGGTTAAGGATGCCTAGGTGGCTCAGTTGGTTAAGCGTCTGCCTTCAGCTCAGGTCATGATCCCAGGGTCCTGGGATCGAGCCCCCAGTCAGGCACCCTGCTCAGCAGGAGGCCTGCTTCTCCCTCTGCCTGATGCTCTCTCTCTCTCTCTGACAAATAAATAAATAAAATCTTTTTTAAAAAATGCAGCATTTTAACACATATTTTCTGTATGATCCCGGGGATAGGAGTCAATTGTGTGACTTCAAGAGATAATTTTTTTTAAAGTTAGCTCTATAACACTAGAAGCATAACAACTGCAAAGGAAGAACAGAAATGAGAAATAGGAAGCCTTTTCCAATAGGAAGAACCAAGGACAGTGAAGATAATGCATACTTTTTAAACCACATCCCCAGCTGCTCAGTTGGTTAAGATTCACTTTTTCCAATCCCTCCTTAATTCAGTGTTACGGGATAAAGGGTTTATCCTTGCCTTACTCCACCTCATTACTTCTAAACAATTTATCACCTTCCTTCCAGTCATTTGAATTTCAAATTCACTATTTCTCCAAATCATCGACTGAACTCTGAGGACTATTTCAACCCTCTGGGAAAACTTCACCACTGATTAGAAATTTTTCTTCTTATCCTCAACCCTGAGAGTCATTTTTGCGCTTGTCCATGCATTTATTTATTCATTCATCCATTCAATTCACCAAGGATGAATTTCTACTACGATGGCCAATATATTTGTTTGTTTGGGTTGCCGCGACAAAGTAACACAGACTAAGTGGTTTAGACAACAGAAATTTATTGTCTCATGGTTCTGAAGGCTAAAAGTCCAAAATCTAGGTGTCAGTAGAGTTGATTCCTTTTGAGGGCTGTGAAGGAAGGATCTGTTTTAGGCATCTCTCCTTGGCTTGTAGATGACCATCTTTTCCCTATGCTTCTTTACATCATCTTCCTTCTCTGTGTGTCTGTGCCCAAATTTCCCCCTTTTTATGACAACACCAGCTATATTGGATTAGGGGCCTACCCTATTCCAGTATCACCTCGTCTTGACTAATTACATCTGCAAGGACCCTACTTCCAAATAAAGTCACATTCTGAGGTATTGAGGATTAGGAATTCAACATATGAATTTGCATAGGGGAAGAAGGGGACAATTTAACTCCTAATAGGCAGATGCAGTGCTATAAATTGAGGATAAAACTCCCCCATGTAACACCTCCCTTCCCCAAATCTAACCAAAAGCCTTGGCCTCCTACTTTGTGTGAAAACAAGGTTAATGCCATAAAAGTTCCATCAACCACCAACTTCTTCACCTCTTTATTATATATAATTTCTCACATATACTTTATCCTTGCACTCTTCGAATTCCTCCGTTGTCCTAGATGCCAAACTTCCGCAACTACTAAGGGACCTGAAGACCCACTACATTCTCCCTCTCTAACATTTTCACCTTCCCACTGACTCATCTCCCTAAGCTTGTAAAAAAGCAAAGAGTTTTCCATCCTGAAAAACCCATTTTGGGGGACCTCTGGCTGTACCAGCAACTAGCCAGAAATAAGCATCACTAAGCAGAGGCTTCTAAACAGTTTTGATAGGGATGCATAATTTTCTTCCTCACATAGTGTTAAAACTGTTTTGTTTTGTCCTCTTCCCTCTTAGTTTCATTGCCTGGCAGCCTGCAAATTTAACTGACAAAAGACAGAGTAATAGGAGAAAGGGAACATAAACTTTATTAATATCTTACATGCATAGGAGTTCACAGAAAATAAGTGAAACTCAAAGCAGCACTTAGACTCAGGGGTTTGTATATATCATTTTAACAAAGGAAAAGGGGTTTGGGCTTTGAGGTATGATAAATAGTGGCTAAGTGACTAGGAAATCTATGGGGGAACTAATTGGAGATAAGGGTTTTTTTAGTCAGGTTTGTTTATGCAGACTCACCTTATTGTCATTTCTGCATCACTGGTGATAAGAGTTGCTCTCCTCTTTCTGGAACAGGAGAAGGGGGCACCTTCACAAAGGAAAATTTATGCTCTGCTCTTAGGCAGAAAAGGGGGAGGGAAGAGAACTCCTCCTACATCTGCTGATGCTCAATTGCCTTCAGTTCAAAATAATCCTTATGCCAAATCAGCGTACTTGGGGGGTGGCATGTTCTCCTCATCCTCTTCAGTTCCCACACATTTGACTTGAAAAAAGAAAGTGACTTTATATACTGTGTTGGTTTGCCCAAATTTCCCACTCTGAATGAAATAGTTTTCAACATATACAGGATATAACTTTTGTAACCTACGGAAAGTGTCATTAAATGAAGTGGCCATCATGCTGTCACATATTTGTCATTTCACGTATTAAACTCATAGCTGAGGCAGCTTCTAATTTAAAATTTTTAAGTTAAGATAATTATTCAAAGGTTCAAAGGTTTACTATAATATATATCCTAATTTGTCAGGTATATTTCCATGGTTTCTATCTCTATTCAATTATATTTTGCCTTTGTAGATAAAAACCCTTTGCCAAACTTCTAATTGAAAACTTATCTTCATACATTTTTTTAAATGACTTTATTACAAGAGAAACCAGGAGGCCTCTAGAACAGCAAAAACAGAGTCATAGCCCTGATAAATAGAAAGTAAAATAAATTTGAAAGTGAGAGATGCTTTTTGCAGGCAATGAAAGAAAAATTCCATTTATGAATGAAATTCAAGATAATGGGCATTTTTTAATTTAAATTCAATTAATTAATATATTATGTATTATTAGTTTCAGAGTAGAGTTCAGTGATTCATCAATCTTATATAATACCCAGTGCTTTTTACATCACATGCCCTCCTTAATGTCCATCACCCAGTTACCCCATCCCCCCACCCCCACCCCCACCTCCAGCAATCCTCAGTTTGTTTCCTGTGATTAAGAATCTCTTATGGTTTGTCTCCCTCTCTGATTTCATCTTGTTTTAGTTTTCCCTCCCTTCCCTTCTGATCTTCTGTTTTGCTTCTTAAATTCCACGTATTAGTGAGCTCCTATGATAATTGTCTCTCTCTGATTGACTTATTTCGCTTAGCATAATACCCTCTAGTTCCATCCATGTCATTGCAAATGGCAAGATTTCTTTTTTTGATGGCTAAATAGTATTCCATTGTATACATATACCACATCTTCTTTATCTATTCATCTGTTGATGGACATCTGGGCTCTTTCCACAGTTTGGCTATTGTGGACATTGCTGCTATAAACATTGGGGTGCACGTACCCCTTCAGATCCCTACATTTGTATCTTTGGGTTAAATACCCAGTAGTGCAATTGCTGGGTCGTAGGGTAGCTCTATTTTCAACTTTTTGAGGAACCTCCATACTGTTTTCCAGAGTGGCTGCACCACCTTGCATTCCCACCAACAGTGTAGGAGGGTTCCCCCTTCTCCACATCCTCACCAACACCTGTTGTTTCCTGACTTGTTAATTTTAACTGTTCTGACTGGTGTAAGGCGGTATCTCATTGTGGTTTTGATTTGTATTTCCCTGATGCCGAGTGATGTGGAGCATTTTTTCATGTGTCTGTTGGCCATTTGTATGTCTTCTTTGGAGAAATGTCTGTCCATGCCTCTGCCCATTTCTTGATTGGATTATTTGCTCTTTGGGTGTTGAGTTTCATAAGTTCTTTATAGATATGTCATTTGCAAGTATCTGGTATATCTTTATCTGATGTCATTTGCAAATATCTTCTCCCATTCGGTCAGTTGTCTTTTGGTTTTGTTGACTGTTTCCTTTGCTGTGCAAAAGCTTTTGATCTTGATGAAGTCCCAATAGTTCATTTTTGCCCTTGCTTTCCTTGCCTTTGGAGACGTGTCTAGCAAGAAGTTGCTGTGGCCAAGGTCAAAGAAGTTGTTGCCTGTGTTCTCCTCAAGGATTTTGATGGACTCCAGTCTCACATTGAAGTCTTTCATCCATTTTGAGTCTATTTTTGTGTATGGTGGAAGGAAATGGTCTAGTTTACTCTTCTGCATGTGGTGTCCAATTTTCCCAACACCATTTGTTGAAGAGACTGTCTTTTTTCCATAGGATATTCTTTACTGCTTTGCCAAAGATTAGTGGACCATAGAGTTGAGGGTCCATTTCTAGGCTCTCTATTCTGTTCCATTGATCTATGTGTCTGTTTTTGTGCCAGTACCATGTTGTCTTGATGACTGCAGCTTTGTAATAGAGCTTGAAATCTGGAATTGTGATGCCACCAGCTTTGCTTTTCTTTTTCAACATTCCTTTGGCTATTCAGGGTCTTTTCTGATTCCACACAAATTTTAGGATTATTTGTTCCATTTCTTTGAAAAAAGTTAGTAATATTTTGATAGGGATTGCATTGAATGTATAGATTGCTCTAGGTAGCATAAACATTTTAACAATATTTGTTCTTCCAATCCATGAGCATGGAACGTTTTTCCATTTCTTTGTGTCTTCCTCAATTTCTTTCATGAGTATTCTATAGTTTTCTGAGTACAGATCCTTTGCCTCTTTGGTTAGGTTTATTCCTAGGTATCTTATGGTTTTTGGTGCAATTGTAAATGGAATCGACTCCTTAATTTCTCTTTCTTCTGTCTCATTGTTAGTGTGTAGAAATGCAACTGATTTCTGTACATTGGTTTTATATCCTGCTACTTTGCTGAATTCCTGTATAAGTTCTAGCAATTTTGGGGTGGAGTCTTTTGGGTTTTCCACATAAAGTATCATATCATTTGCAAAGAGTGAGAGTTTGACTTCTTCTTTACCAGTTCAGATGACTTTTATTTCTTCTTATTGTCTGATTGCTGAGGCTAGGACTTCTAGTACTATGTTGAACAAGAGTTGTGATAGTTGACATCCCTGTCATATTCCTAGGATAATGGGTATTTTTTTTAAAGATTTTATTTATTTATTTGACAAAGAGAGAGAGAGCAAGAGAGGGAACACAAGCTGGGGCAGTGGGAGAGAGAGAAGCAGGCTTCCCGATGAGCAGGGAGCCAGATGGGGAGCTCAATCCCAGGACCCTGGGATCATGACCCGAGCCAAAGGCAGACGCTTAACAATTGAACCACCCTGGTTCCCCGATAACAGGTACTTAATAACTAGGTGAGACATTAGTCAAGACCTGTCTCTCTCTCTCTCTTTTAATATTTTATTTGTTTATTTGACAGAGAGCAAGACAGCACAACCAGGGGGAGTAGCAGAGGAAGAGAGAGAAGCAGGCTCCCCACTGAGCAGGGAGCCCAATGCGGGACTCGATCCCAGGAGGCTGGGATCATGACCTGAGCGGAAGGCAGACGCTTAACGGACTGAGCCACCCAGGCACCCGAAGACCTGTCTCTTGATACATGATCAACCTAATTTGATATTCAGACACTAAAAAGATTACAATGGGAAAAGAGCTTCCAGAGGAATACCAAACACAAGTTTCATTTATTCAACACACAAAATATGTATTTAGCCTCTGCTATATTCCAGATGTTATGCTAGGAATCAGGGACACAATGTTGAGTAAGATAGGTACAATTTTCATTATCAACAGAAAAGGTCAGCAGAGGAAAATTATACTACAAAGCAAGATACTGTTACAGATAAGAAAAGCTTGATGTGATGTGCAAAATACTTAGCAAGAACATCTAACCGCATATATGAGTTTTTTTTCCCCATCTTCCTAAAGGAAAACTACCCAATAGATGAATAGCAGTTTAGTCAGAGCAAATGGAGGGGGGAGTGTGCCCAAACAAAGGTAAAGAGAACCAAAGAAACTAGTTGGGAAGTTATTGGCATCATTCAGATGGTGGTATCAGTTAAAGTGGTGGCAGCAGAGATTAAAAAATGGAATAAGTTTGAGAAAGGTTTATGGGATAGATCTGACAGCAATTAGTGATTGGTGAGATCCAGGTGAGTAAAGAAACAAAAGGAGCCAACAGTGACTCCCAGACATCTGGCTTGAGCAAATAAATGATGTTTCTACTTGACAAGGCTAGGACCACATGAGGAGAAACACATCCGGGAGGAAAGATGGTGATGTGGCTGTGTACATGCTGTGTACATTCTGATGCTGGGATGTCTCTGAGACTGCCACTAGGGAAAAAAAAAAAAACTTAAAAGAGAGATATTAGCTGGAGATACTGATTCAGGACTTATTGGCAAATGGATGGTAACTGAAACTAAGATATGATGAAATTTCCCTTAGAGTAAAAATAAGATGTGAATAAGGCCTAAGAGAACACCTTAAGAAAGAGGAAGATTTAACCCACTCAGAAACATTTCTGTTTTTTTAACTGCAAATAACTTTAATGTCTGAGAGTATTTGGGGTTTTTTGTTGTTGTTTTTGTTGGTTTGTTTTTATTTAAATTCATTTAATGTATAGTGTGTTTATTAGTTTCATAGGTAAAGTTCAGTGATTCATCAGTTGTATAAAACACCCAGTGCTCATTCCATCACGTGCCCTCCTTCATGCCCATCACCCAGTAACCCCATACCCCTCACCCATCTCTCCTCCAGCAATCCTCAGTTTGTTTCCTATGATTTAGAGTCTCTTATGGTTTGTCTCCCTCTCTGATTTCATCTTATTTTAGTTTTCCCTCCTTCCCCTCTGATCCTCTGTTTTGTTTCTTAAATCCACATATGAGTGAGATCATATAATACATGTCTTTCTCTGATTGAGTTATTTCACTCAGTATAATCCCCTCTAGTTCCATCCACGTCATTGCAAATGTCCACAATAGCCAAACTATGGAAACAGCTCAAATGTTCATAGACAGATGAATGGATAAAGAAGATGTGGTATACACACACACACACAATGGAATATTACTCAGCCATCAAAAAAATTAAATTTCGCCATTTGCAACAATGTGGATGGAAATGGAGGGGATTATGCTAAGTGAAATAAGTCAATCAGAAAAAGACAATTATCATATGATTTCAAACATTTACATTTTTAAAGAAGTGCAAATTGAAATATGGGTTGGGTAGAAAATGACTTCCATTTCATACATCCAAAGTTTAAGAAGACTAAAAAATCCAAAAAGAAGCCAGCTTAGAATTTAGTTCTAGCAAGCATCTTCCTGCTACAGTAAATGTCAAGGAGTAATAAAGGTTAAAATGGAGGAGTAACTACAAGTATTTATCTTTGCTCCTTAACAAGACTCCTTAAAATTATTATATTATAAAGAATAAAATAGATATAAACTCACTAAAAACCTTGAAGCAAGAAGACACAGGTTTCCAGGAAGAAGCTGTCTGAGAAAAATATGTGTAGACTTATTATGATTTTTGAGAAGTTAATAAGAACTTCAGAATGTAACAAAGACAGTCAATTCAACAAATCAGAAACATAAGTAAAATCTTCAGAAAAAAAACCCAAAAGATACCTAAAAAGAAAATATAATCATAGCATACTGGGAGCCAGAGCATCAGTACTTGCATAGCTCTACCAAAGTAAATGGTATGTGCTGATTTTCAAATGTCATAATCAATCATGTAATAAAACCCAGAAGAATAAATTTTGATTATTAAATAGAATTTATAAAAAAAAAATAGAATTTATATCTCATCATCTTACGTGCTGTAAAGAACACTACATGGTGCTGGAGACAAATCCAGCGAGAATACCATTTTTGTTGCCAATAGTATTGTCTGGTCTTCTTGCTTGTAACTACAAACACACACACACACCACCACCACCACCATCCCACCACCCACCATAATAACATATTTGGAAGAGCTGGTGCCATTTGGTCTTTGGCTTAGTTTATGTTCACAGCTTTTTTTTTTTTTTTTAAAGATTTTATTTATTTATTTGAGAGAGAATGAGATAGAGAGAGCATGAAAGGGGGGAGGGTGAGAGGGAGAAGCAGACTCCCTGCTCAACAGGGAGCCCAATGCGGGACTCGGTCCCAGGACTCCAGGATCATGACCTGAGCCGAAGGCAGTCGCTTAACCAACTGAGCCACCCAGGCGCCCCGATGTTCACAGCTTTTAAACTCTCTGCTACTTAGCTAATTGTGAGATGACTCCTGGTATTCAGATTGGACTTACAGAGTTATAAAGTGCTTCCATTTTACATGAAGTCATACAATATGAACTTTAAATAGACTGGGGAAGTTAAGGATGTATATTGTAATCCCAAGAGCTACCACTAAAACTAACGCAAAAAAGTATAACTAACTAGCGGTGCCTGGGTAGCTCAGTTGGTTAAGCAACCGACTCTGGATTTTGGCTCAGGTCATGATCTCAAGGTTGTGAGATCTAGCCCCACATTGGGCTCTGTGCTGATTGTGGAGCCTCCTTACCATTCTCTCTGCCTCTCTCCGTCTGCCCCTCCCACCCACCTGCTCATACACACTGTCACTCACTCACTCTCTTTCTTAAAAAAAAAAAAGTATAACTAAAAACCAAACATGTAAACAAAAACGGAATTCCAAAAAATATATCCAATTAATCTAAAAGAAAGGAAGAAAGGAGGAACAGAGGAACAACAACAACCAAAAAAGGAACAAGCAGAAAACAAATAGTAAAATGATAGACCTAAATGTAATCATATCAATAATTGTATTAAATGTTATCAGAGGGGCATCAGTCAGTTAAGCATCTGCCTTCAGCTCAGGTCATGATCCCAGGGTCCTGGGATTGAGCCCCGGTCTAACTCCCTGCCCAGCAGGGAGTCTGCTTCTCCCTCTCCCTCTGCCCCTCCCCCTGCTGGTGCTCTCTCTCTCTCTCTCTCTCCCTCTCAAATAAATAAATAAAATCTTTAAAAAAAAAATGTTATCGGACTAAACACCCTCTATTATAAGACAGAGATTATCAGAATAAATTTTTAAAAGGCCCAAATATATGTTACTTTAAAGAGATGTACTTTAAATATACATATGCAAATAGATGGAAATTAAATAGTTGGGGAAAATACTCCATGCCACCTGTAAGCATGAGAAAGACTAGAGTGTCTGCATTAATATCAGATAAATTAGACTCCAAGACAAACAGTATTATCAGAGATAATGAGGGACATTTTATTATGATAAAAGGACCAAAATATCAGAAAGATATAACAATCATAAATGTGTATGCACCTAATAACAGTTTTAGAATATATGAAAAAAATAGCATTAATGTAGCAATGGACAATTCCAGAATCATAGTTACAGATTTTACCACTCCACTCTCAGCAAGAGAGAGAATGACTCAAAAATTTCATTGAAACATAAATGATTTCTGAAAAAGAGCCAAACCCGATTAAGATAATAAAAAGTTAGACTAATGGTGGGGCGACTAAGTGGCTCAGTCAGTTAATCATAGGACTCTTGGCTTCAGCTCAGGTCAAGATCTTGGGGTAGTGATCTTGATCCTTGCATCAGGCTCCATGCTTAGCACAGAGTCTGCTAGAGATTCTCTGCCTCTCCCTCTCCCTCTGCCCCTCCCCAAATTTGCACACACACGTTCTCTCTCTCCCTCTCTCTCTCCAATAAATAAATAAATAAAATCTTTAAAAAAAGTTAGATCAATGGTTTTGCTGTTATCAATCTATGGAACAATGTCTACCAATGATCAACAAAAATGCATAATTGCATTTATTTACCCTTACAATATCAGTGTGTAGACATCTACTATTATTTTATTCTTAAAGCAATGAAGAACCATTAAATATTTTTATTGAAATATAATTGACACATAACTTATATTAACTTTAGATATACAACATAATAATTTGATATTTGCATGTATTGTGAAATAATCACCACAATAAGTCTAATTAATATCCATCACCATACACAGTTACAAATTTTTTTTTCTTGAGATGAGAACTTTTAAGATATGTTCTCTTCATAACTTTCAAATATGCAATACAGGATTATAATCTATAGTTACTATGCTCTATGTACATTCCCATGACTCATTTATTTCACAAATGGAAGTGATACCTTTTGACCACTCCACCTATCTTACCCACCCTGAACTCCTACCTCTGGCAACTACCAATCTATCCTCTGTTATCTATGAGTTCCTTTTGTGTGTCTGTGTGTATGTGTGTGTGTTCAGATTGCACATGTAAGTGAGATCATGCAGTTTCTGCCTTTCTCTGTTTGATGTCTTTCACTTAACAGAATGTACTCAAGATCCACCCATGTTGTTACAAATGGCAAAATTTCTTTCTTTTTTTATGATATTATAATATTCCAAATATATATATGTGTGTGTGTGTGTATACATATATATATGTACAATTTCTTTATCCACTCATCCATCAATGGACACTTAGGCTGCTATTTATAATAGCTCTTGGCTATTATAAATAATGTTACAATGAACATGGGGGTGCATATGTATTGCTGGATTATATGGTAGTTCTGTTTTTAATTTTTGAGGACACTCCATACTGTTTTCCCTAGTGGCTGCACCAATTTACATTCCCACCACAGTGCACAAAGGTTTTATTTTCTCCACACCCTCACCAACACTTTTTATGTCTTGTCTCCTTGATGACAGCCATTCTAACAGGTATGAGGTGATATCGCATTGCAGTTTTGATTTGCATTCCCTGATGATTTATAATGTTTTATCATTTCATGTACCTATTGGCCATGTGCATATCTTCTTTGGAAAAATGTCTATTCAGATATTCTTCTCATTTTTTAATTGGTTTTTTGTGTTTTGTTTTTTTGTTTTTGTTTTTTCTTGCTATTGAATTGTATGAGTTCTTTATATATTTTGGATATTAACCCCTTATCAGATATATGATTTACAAATATTTTCTGTATTTGGTAGGTTGCCTTTTCATTTTGTTGTTGGTTTTCTTTGCTGTGCAGAAGTTTTTGGTTTACTTTAGTCCCCCTTATTTATTTTTACTTTTGTTGCCTTTGTTTTTGGTGGCAAATCCAAAAAATCATTGCTAAGACTGATGTCAAGGAGCTTACCTCACTTATGTTTTCTTCTTTTTATGATTTCATGTCTTAGTTTCAAGTCTTTAATCTATTTTGAGTTAATTTTTGTGTATGGTGTAAGATAGTAGTCCAGTTTTATTCTTTTGCATGTGGCTTTCCAGTCTTCTCAGTACCAATTATTAAAGAGACTGTCCTTTCCCCATTGTACATTCTTGGCTACTTTGTTAAAATTAATTGACCATATATGCCTGGATTTATTTTGGGGCCCTCCCATTCTGTTCTATTGATCTATATTGTCTGTTTTTATGCCAATACCATACTGTTTTGATTACTATAGCTTTGTAGCATAATTTGGAATCAGGTAGCATGATGTCTCCAGCTTTGTTCTTCTTTCTCAAGATTGCTTTGACAAAGACATTTAAGCCAGAGATTGATATGAAAAAATTAGCATTTAAAAACAACCACTCAGAGAATGGAGTAGAAAATGGAGACCATGAATTTGTAGTGTGCAAATCTACATAGTTATGTGATATTCCCTCAACAGCACAGAATAGTAGAGACATAAGCAAAATAGTATATGATTAGATAGATCCAAGTTCGTGGGTTTTCTCAGCAGGAGGGACTTAAAGACAAACGTTTACCTGGTTAAAGATTAGCAAGAAAGTGTTAGCCAGGTATTCTAAATGGATTATAGAAAAAAAGTGAAAAAGGTAGACAGGGGAAGATCAAGAAAATATATTTAGCTATTAATAATAATCAGAGCATTACTGGCTGCTGTAACAAGCACCAGTATTCCAATAGCTTAATCCAAAAATACACTCACTTGAGTGGTGATGATTAGGATAGATGAAGGCTTCTGCTCCAACAGGCATTCAGGGACATAGGCTAACAGATGACCTAATATTTTCAACATTGCTTTCCAAGGTCATCCCTGGACATGAAATTCATCCAGCAGACTGAAGAAAGTACATTTGCTTCTTAATCACCTGGACTTGGAATTATATCACTTACATTCAGGGTCCTTGGCAAGAATTACTGCCCCTACCTAAATGTAAGAGCTGTTAAGAAATATAATAACTTGGTTATATAGCCACTTCTTAACCAAAAAAAAAAAAAACAAGACTCTACATTAAGGAAGGGGGACATGAATTTTTGGTACATAGCTAGCTGTCTCAGCCATGAATTTCCCATGAGATTAAAGATTCTAGACTGGGACCATGTCCATAAGGTATTGATCCAAATTGGAACAATCCTTGGTGATATCCCAGATATATCCACAGAAGGCTGATGAAGTGGAAGGAGGGTCAATGGAGGTGAAAAAGTCAAGAAACTTCTAGAAAGGGCGCCTGGGTGGCTCAGATGGTTAAGCGTCTGCCTTCGGCTCAGGTCATGATCCCAGGGTCCTGGGATCGAGTCCCGCATCAGGCTCCCTGCTCTGTGGGGAGCCTGCTTCTCCCTCTGCCTCTCTCTCTCTCTGTCTCTCATGAATAAATAAATAAAATCTTTAAAAAAAAAAAGAAAGAAAGAAAGAAACTTCTAGAAAATGGTATGGGTTTTTCTTGTGGACCTGGAAGTCACTCAGGATAATGGTAAGACTTAGAGGAGATCATTAGCTAGTTGGTTAGTCAGCCCTGAATGAGAGGAAGTAACTGAGAGGGAAGGAAATGAGGTGAAGAAAGAGGGGTAGCTGAAAGGATAAATCTCAGAAGGGTGGAGGTAAGATTTACTCAGGGGGTATTATAATCAGCAAGTGCTATTAGAATAAAGGCAGATGCAGGATGTGTTTCCAATGTCTCCCTGACATAAGAGAATATATAGACTTCTCTGCAAGGGAGCAGTAACCATAAAATGAAAACCAGTTTTTATTAAAGGAAAGAAGAAAAGAAAATATTTATTAAAGAAATAAAAAACTGATGACATCTAGCAATTAAGGAATATATTACCCCATGTTGAAATTGTGAAAACTTGATCCACTGATTTATGCGTATTTTGTTTGGTATTAACCTTCTTTTTTTTTTTTTTAAAGGTTTTATTTATTTATTTGAGAGAGAGAGACTGAGAGAGAGAGCACATGAGAGGGGGAGGGTCAGAAGGAGAAGCAGACTCCCTGCCGAGCAGGGAGCCCGATGCGGGACTCGATCCCGGGACTCCAGGATCATGACCTGAGCCAAAGGCAGTTGCTTAACCAACTGAGCCACCCAGGCGCCCTTGCTTGGTATTAATTAGCAAAGTATTCAAGATGTGAATACTCAACCATATTTAATGCAAAATCTATACACACTTACATGAAAGATCTAATTTTCATTGGCACTCATTGTCATAATACATCTTGGCCAAGTCATTTTTTGAGCCTCAGGTATGACATCTATAAAATGTAAATAATTATAACTAACCCACCCAAGTCAGAAGGTGGTCAGACATTGCCTTGGGTTTTCTTTCACTGCTAAAACCTATGATTCTACAAAATTACAGCTAGGAAAAATGAAAGTAATTTTTCACTTAAGATCTAGACAGTAAAATCTTGTAAATCTTAGAACTCTCGAATCAGACACATCATACATTCATATAGTAAACATAAATAATGCTATCTAAAGCAACATTTTGGGGCTCCTGGGTGGCTCAGTTAGTTAAGCATCTGCCTTTGGCTAGGTCATGATCCCAGGGTCCTGGGATCAAGCCCCACATGGGTGTTCAGCTGGGAGCCTGCTTCTCCCTCTCCCTCTGTCCCTCCCCCCTGCTGGAGCTCTCTCTCTCTCAAATAAATAAATAAAATCTTTAAAATAAAATAACATTTTAACATTCTGATTTTTGATGGAAGAATCCAAACAGTGAAAAGAAATATTTTGTGTAGAAAGTAACTTTATTCATCATCCATAACAATGATTTTCTTTCTATTTCTTTCCTGGAACTCTGCATTTAAATAAAATCTTCCAGAGAAGACAAAAGTGCAAAACAAATGAAATAAGAACTACTTCTGTGGGGGTGAGAGATAGAAGCACAGATGTCATTCCACCTGGGAAAAAAATCAGAGCACAGGTCCTTCCTCAAGTGGGCTTCTTAGAGCACAGCTGAGAATGAAAGCACAGGTGGAAGAATCACAGGAAAGAAATCTCAGGCTGCCATTCTTTGCACTGCCCTAATAGTTTCCCATTAAGATTTCCCCACTACCAAAACTCATTGATATGCATATAGTCAGGGCTTGGTCAATACTTTATGTTGGCCTCACTTTTTTTCTACTCATCTCAATGCCAGATATGTTGATGCTTAACCATATATATTTTCTCAGCATTTTTACTTTCTGTATTGTATTGCCTTAAATTGCTTTGTCTCGTAGTATCATGTATAAATCTAATCAACATTCCCTAACTCCCATCTACCACAAGATCTTCAATTTTTCGAGGATAAAAGATATATATAATTGTTGAATTGGCTAAAGTACTAGGACGAAACATCCAGTTCTAAATTGAACATTATGTATGAAGAAACTATTGAAAGGATTCAAAAGAAATAACAGATGAAAATATGTGGAAATTAAAGGAAGAGAACCTGTGAACTGGTTAACTGGTCAATGACAATGCAATGAGAAACTCAATAACCGTCTTCAGGTTAGAAGGGGAAACAAGCATTATGTATTAATAACTTTTCAACCCTTGCTATTTCATGAGGAATTTAAGTCGGGAAAGAGAGGAGAATTCTTTCTTAATGAGAACTGACTGGACCCCCAGTGCTACTCAGCCATCCCAAGACTGCAAACTCGCCTATTCTTCTGAATGGCTTTTGCAAACATTTGCCACATTCTTCAAGATTTCTATGGCATTCCCAGTCTCCAGTAATATCCAGGAAAGATTAAAAGGCATAAATAAATGCAATGGGGGTGGGATTACAGAGCAGATGTGGCTTTGGGAATGAGGGAAAGATAATCGGTGTGGCAGCTCCGAAGAACAAGAAAGGATAACTGATACATAGCTCAGGGAATGGTGCTACTATTCACCAAGACAGAGCATGTAAGAAGAAGCTGAAGGTGAAAGGGCAAGGAAGGAATTGTAACTGAGCCCCAGATCTTTCTGTTTGCTGCACAACAGGCCAATAAGTCAAGATTAAGATGTTGAGGCAAGGAAAGTGACTTCATTCAGAAGGCAAGTAAACCAAGAAAATGACAGACTATTGTCCCAAAGAACCATCTCTCCTCGGCATGAAATTTGAGCTTCTTTTATGTTAGCAAAAGGGGGAAACAGAAGGGGTTGGAATCAAAAGATGACTGACATCTGTAGACTTCTGAGGAAGGTCATGTAACTTCTTTGTCCTTGGTCAGTTGATCTTTGTGTGGTCATGTTGTTCCGGTAAATCTTAACCCAGCATAGTCATTTCTATACATACTTCCTTATCTCCTCAGGTGAGGTAGATTTCATGTAAAAAGCAGTTTTTACAGATCTTAGCTGTAACTTGCCTATGTGCAGGGCTCGGCAGAGGTTTCTAAGCTATAGATCACAGCAGCAAGGAGATAGAAGCAATACAGAATCAAACATGCTAAGTTTCTGCCTGTTACAAAATGGTGATAATAAGAGGTGGCGGGTGAGTGTATTGCCTGTGGAACAGACTGAATCAAGGTAACTTAGGGACAAGCAGTGGAAATGACTGGAAGACAGTCAGTTATACAGAGCCAAAGCTGGGCTGAGGACACAGATTTCAGAGTCCCTGGTGTGTCTAAAGCCATCAGTGTGGTTGAAATTAACCAGGAAGAGCACGTAAAGGAGGGGTCCTCAAGTGTGGGGTTCGAGCACCCCTATAGTTTCTATGAGTAATCTTCAGCAAGTTCTTTTAATCCCCTAAAAATTATGTACAGATTCTGTGAGCATGTTCATTTCACATGGGAATAGGGTCTATATCTTTCTTCAGATTCTCCAAAATTCATTACCCCAAAAGGTTTTTAACCAGAGGTCTAGATTCAGAAATGAAGACCTCTAGGAAGCACACCCTGAAGAACACATAAAAGGCATCATGTTCATACACATAAAAGGTATCATGACCAAGATAGAGTCTGAAAAGTTGCTGGCAGCAAGAGAGACAGAGAAGCAGAAAGATTCAGGCCGGGGTCCAAGAGAAGGAAGGATTTCAAGTATGAGAATGTCCCCATCCCATCATTCAGGGTACAGCTTGAATGCCAACTCTCAGCAAGGCCTTCTCCACCACTTAGCTCAAGCACACATACATATTTATGGTATACCTCCACCAGTAACAGGAAAGTTTCCTGCAGGCAGGAAGCCTGAGTCCCCAGTACCTGGAACACAAGGAATCTAATTGTTGAGTGATTATTTGATCCACTGGTATCGGAGACCATCTGCCATTTTTTCCATTTGATTTTTGCCTTTTCTTGTTCCAAAAATAGATTAGATTCAGGTGGTTCATATATATCTTTTGAATGAATGACTAAGTGAACACGGGAACATGTATCTTCCCATTTATTTCCTAACGCTACAAAAAGCAATTCAGGCACGGTACCATCATGGACTGCAGGGACAAAGGGAGAAAAATAAAACAGATAACTAAATAAAAAATGAAAAGGATTCATCACTGAAATTTATACTCATTTGTCAGTTTTCTTTTCTGTTAATAAAAATTATTATTTATGTGAGCTATGCTTTCTATAATGCTAAATAGGAACCAATGGAGCCCTTGTCAAAATTTGCTAAAGGCCAACCAAACTGGACAACTCAAAAGGCTTTTATTATAAGCTAAATGCTGTGAAATATAATGTCCTAAGGCATTTAGGCTATAAATGGTCACCAAGGAAAAATGAAGTCTGCTTTATGAGGGCAATTTGAGTTACAAGAACATTAAAGTCATTAAACAACATTAAGAGGCATTTCAACAGTTTTAACATGATGCTACACATTCATTTTCAACAAAATATCTTCTTTCTCAGAATTGTAGAAAATTATCTTATTGAATGTAGACACGTATCCTTAGTTTTGATATTTAAGTCCTGCTTACCACTTGCTATAAATAAACTTAGCAAGACAAGAAGAGATCCCACCCTGGGCAACATACTCCATACTTCCGCCCTTAGACGCTCAGAACAACAGTTGGTTAGATTTTAAAATATTAAATTCAGCTTCTGAGATGCAGGTGTAACAAATACATCTATCTGACAATAAGGAAAAGAGTTTCTATGTAATAAACAGTGCAGGTAGGAGGTGGTCTCTGCAATCAAAGAGCTTGTAAACGAACGCATTTATTAAAGAGTCAAAGGAATACTGAGTGGGATGGCTGTATTTTTGAAGTGGCAGCCATGTCCTCGTTGGTATAAGGACTCCTAAGAGCCAAGAAAGGAAAAAGGCAAGTTGACATGTGGGCATCATTTTCGTTGGTACAGGCACAAGGCCAGCTACACGAGGTATAAGGCCAGATGCAAAATGAAAATGTGGGACTCCACTTTTTTAAAAAGCAGAGCAAACCATCGTTAAAAGTATGAAAATATAAAACATTACTTTTTTCCCATGGCTTCTTTCTCTCTCTCTCTGTTTCTCTCTGTTTCTCTCTGTTCTAAGTAAAAGGAAATTAAAATTTTATTTTTTTTAAAGATTTTATTTATTTGAGAGAAAGAGAGGGAGGGAGCACAAGCAAGGGGAAGGGCAGGCAGAGGGAGAGGGAGAAGCAGACTCCCCGCTGAGCAGGGAGCCGGATGCTACTGGATCGCAGGACCCTGGGATCATGACCTGAGCTGAAGGCAGATGCTTAATGAATGAACCACCCCAGTGCCTCAAGAAATTAAAATTTTAAATTATTTGCATGAATTTTGTCATCCACCTTTACATCATATAATGCTGGTTTTAAGCGCATCTATAAGAACCTTTAACTTGTATGCAAAATCACCAAACTTACAGGATTTATGTTTTGTAGCTCATACGTGAATACTTAGTGAAACATTGGAAACACTGTGCAGAACTAACTTAACTGTTTTCACGTCATCTCTTGACACCACACATTCTGCAATACTCTCCACCTTTGGCTTACTGAAAAATCAGGAAGAGCTGAAAGGAAAAGGAACTGAGTCGCTCTGTTTTTCACTCTCATTCTCTGTCATGGTTCTCCGGGTGAATGGTTAGCTAGTATGGCAGTAAGCAAGGATATGCTGCTAGGGCCCCTAGGACGATGGTGTTTCTTAGAAGCCATTGCCCGCTTTTGAAGATTTTATTTATGCATGCATGCATGCATAATATTTGAGAGAGAGAGTGGGGGAAGGAGCACAGGGAGAGGGACAACCAGAGTCTGCACTGAGCGCAGCACCCAAAGCAGGGCTCAATCCCAGGACCCTAAGATCCTGACCTGAGCCAAAATCAAGAGTCGTTCACTCAACCGACTGAGCCACCCAGGAGCCCCAGCCATTGCCCACTTTTGGAGCAAATCCAGTTGGAAAGGAAAGTGAGTCCCTCAGGGCTTTCAGCACCACACCTTCTCAGTCATAGGTGTGGCATGCTTCTTCTGTACTCCCTTGAGTCTCAACCAATCTCCTTTTCCTAAACAATAACCAAATCTTTCTGTTCCCAGTCTCAGTTTGACTAGAGGAGGGAGATATTAGAGGTTAGATTTTCTTTTTTTAAGATTTTTATTTATTTATTTGAGAGAGAGAATGAGACAGAGAGAGAGAGCATGAGAGGAGGGAGGATCAGAGGGAGAAGCAGACTCCCTGCCGAGCAGGGAGCCCGATGTGGGACTCGATCCCGGGACTCCAGGATCATGACCTGAGCCGAAGACAGTCGCTTAACCAACTGAGCCACCCAGGCACCCTAGAGGTTCGATTTTAGAAACTTACCCTTAAAAAAAAAAAAATATTCCTGTGCCAATCCAGGAATGTTAGGGTTCCAGAATCCCTGAGGGAATGTAGGGGAACGGGCTACTCTAGGCCAGAAGAAGTTCTTCACTTAAGTTTCAAGCGATGGGTTTGGCTTCTGCAAGACAGGGAGGTCCATAGGATGGCAGGCTTTATAAGTGCTGGGACCTGTGCCCAGCTCATAAGCAACATCTCAAAGGGGAAGAAAATTCTAAAGCAGAAAGTAGAGAGCTTCCAGAGTTCTGAGCCTTACGCACCTGGCTTAGAAAGTAAGGGTAAATGTCTACTATGTTTGTCTTATAGAGGAGCAGACTCTGAAAATGGCATCACTGTCTCAAGCACCAGGGCTGCAAAGTTGTTGACATCTGCAGTCACATATCGAAAAAGCAATGGTAACTATGGCAACCACCCAGGACATCCAGGGTCCGGGATTCCCTTGTCATCCAAGGAAGAGAAGAATGAAGCCAGGTGGGGGTGGGTATAGAACGAAAAATTTATTTAGAAAAATAAAGGAAAGTAACCTGCATTGGTCTCATAACCACTTCTTACTTGAGCTCAAGAAAAAATGCACCTCAGTCTATTCTTTTTGATTGAGACATGATTTACATATAACATTGTTACACACCTTTACAGTTTAAGGTGTACCACATGTTGATTTGATACATATTGCAATATGATTACCATTTTAGCTTTAGCTAACACTTCTATGTCACATTATTATCATTTCCTTTTTGTGGTGAGAACACACAAGATCTAGTCTCTTAGAAATTTTGAAGTACATAATACAGTATTATTGACTATAATAACCATGCTGCACATTTGATTTCTAGAACTATTCATCTAGCTTCAGATTGATGCCCTTAAACAACATCTCCCCAATTCCTCCACCCCCCAGCCCCCAGTAACCACTATTCTACTCTCTAGTTCTACAAGTTCAGCATTTTAAGAGTCCACATATAAATATCATAACAATATTTGTCTTCCTCTATTTATTTTTACCTTTTCAAATTAGATGATTAGAACATAAATCCCAGTCACACAATTTCCTATAACTGCAAAATTCTGAAACCTCTTTTAAATAGCATAAGTAGGTATTTAAATTAAAATTCAGAACTCAGCAAAACCAAATCTCCTTATACACTAGACATTCGTAACTATTACTTACATCATTTCCTTCTAGATAAAGAAAATCTGTTTGGCTGGTAACCACAGCCTACTTATGCAGTTGAAATCACTTTTAGTTCAGTGGGAGAAATCATACATTAACTTGGAGATTCTTTAAGAACTGTGTATATTTTTTAATAAAGTAAATCAGTTAATGTAAATTAGTTCAGTAAATATTTCATCAGGATGTAATATGGCATTTGGCAATATTCCTTATTCCTATAACTATCAAAGTCCTTCTGCAAGAGAGTTTCACAATTACATTTGCTTCACTGCACTTAAAATGGCAATGTGATCTACAAGCAGGTGTTTCACTTGGAATTAAAGATACAGCAGGCCCAGGTTTGGTTCCAGCAATAGAGCTTGGCTTTAGGTCTTCATAACAGAACTTTCTAAAATCACTGGACCTCAAATGTGGTATTTAAAATACAAAGTTGTCTTGTTCCCATCAAAAGCAGGCAGTGTAAAACCAGCTGCTTATTCCTATATATATCTACCCCATTGCTCCCTACATTACTGATTTAAAAGAACATTTAACATTCTTAAAATTCCTTCACAGATTCCTAAGACATATTTTCCAAAATAAACAATTAAAAAGATAAAATATTTTTTATTTTAAATCACTGATTGGTCTTCTAGACTACCTTGATTTCTTTTTAGCATCTGGCCCAAAGCCAGGTGACAATTTCTAACCACTTTCAAAAATACATTTTTCTGGGAATTAAATAAACATACTTTTTCCCCGCAGTCCCCCCGCATTGCTACTGTGGTTTGTTTTCCAAATTGCCAACTTGAAAAGCCAACATAAGAAGAACTCTCATTGTTTTTGTCTAATCTGTGCTGATGGGCATTCTATACTAATGTGGTTTTACCCATTCAAAAGACCTATACGTGAGGACAAAAATTCTTCACTATTTTTTCACGTCTCGAATGAGACAAGAAAGATCTCACTCCACCTAGACCAATGGTTCTCAAATTTGAGTATGTATCACAATCACCTGAAAGGCTTGTTAAACCATAGATCAGTGGGTTCCACCACTAAATTTCTGATTCAGTAGATGAGGCTGGACAATTTGTGTTTCTAACCAGTTCCCAGGCCCACACTATGAGAACCACTGTTAGAGGCTGTCCTAGAGGCCCAATAGGAAATAAAAAGTGTTACAAAAAATAACTTTAAATTACTACTAAAGAAAATGAAAACATTCATACTTCTGACTCTAAAATTTATCAAGACCTCACAACATTTTTTTAAAAATGTTTTTAATTTTTTTAAATTTTTTTTTTAATAGAGTGTGTGCGTGTGAGCAGGTTGGGAGGGGCAGAGGGACAAGGTGAGAGAGAGAATCTTAAGAAGGCTCCATGCTGAGGTCAGAGCCCAACATGGGGCTCGATCTCGCAACCCTGAGAACATGAGTTGAGTCGAAATCAAGAGTTGGATGCCTAAGCAACTGAGCCACCCAGGCACCCCGACCTCACACTATTTTTTAAAAGAATTTTAGTAAGAAATAATATTATAAATACCCATTCTTTCAAATCAAAAATGTGTCTAACATTATTATACTGTATCTATTTTTAAGTTTAAGCACAGCTATTAATTTTACTTTAGTTTTTAGACAGTTTTCCAAAGAACATGTATCTTTCATTTCAGAATAATAGGTTAAAGACACTGTATGACCCTTAAAAAACAACTCAATTAAAGTAAAATTTTTCTAAAATCATACATGATTTTTTTTAAGACTTTATTTATTTGACAGAGAGACAGCGAGAGAGGGAACACAAGCAGGGGGAGGGGGAGAGGGAGAAGCAGGCTTCCCGCGGAGCAGGGAGCCCGAAGCGGGGCTCGATCCCAGGACCCTGGGCTCATGACCTGAGCTGAAGGCAAACACTCAATGACTGAGCCACCCAGGCGCCCCAAGTCATACATGATTATATGGATGTGGTTTGCTACCAATTATTTGTACCTCTTTTAAAACAAAGCCACCTTTTTTTCATTTCCAATTTGTACAACATATTATTTTATCACCATTTATGTGATAATGTAAGAAATGGCATTTAATCAAAAAATCAACTTATATTAAATGCACATACTATGTTAGAGAATAAATAAGAGTAGCCCTTGAAATAAATTAGTGCCTCACATCAGTTTCCTAAATCTTATGGTGTAAATTAATGTCCAAAGGAAATATGTTTTAATTCATTAAAGATTTGAAACTTCAAGTTATTAAACATGTTTGCCTGAAAACTTAGTTTTAATTGACTTTAGGTTCTGTATATTTTTTATGTTAATTTGAAGCACTTTTTTAAATTAGTGTGTTTGTTGACTGCCTCTCACTGTTCAGTTTTCTGAAAACTAACTCCTCTGCTGCACACTGACTAGTGCAGATAAAGAGAATTCTGTGGTGACAAGGATAACTTCAAGGTGACAAGTTTACTTCTCAGAACTTTGGATTGTTTTTCTTAATGTGTCATTTAATAATCAAGCATGGTCTTAATAACAACCCTGCTCAAAAACTCATCTTAACCATGCTAAAAACGCCAATTCTCCCAGCCTTTCAAAAGGATATAAATTACAACTATGGTGTGGAGACTTATAAAGTCTAAATCCTAATTACCTTATAAAGTTAATTTGGGCAAAATTGACAAAGATGAGTAAATTGTGAAGTTAAAGAATGGATACTACTTATCCTAAAGGAAGAAAAAAAAGATAAGTCCAAAAACAATCATCAAAGATACGCAAGTAAATAAAGTTTGCCATCAATTGACTAATTTGACAAAACACGCCTGGATTCATCATCTCTCCAACCCTCCTCTTCCTAATCCTTTAATGCATCACTGTTTTCCCAAGGTTCTCTCCTCCAGGAAATCACCAGGGATCGGATTCCAGACACACATGACTATCAGGAACAGTCTAAGGGGTCCCATCTGCTGGCTAATAATAGTCTCAGAGGCAAGAGGCCCAGCACACAAGGTGGGCTCATTTGCCATACACACTCAGAGTCTCATTCTCATCCCACCTGCCTTCCTATCCTCTTCATTCATTGTTAGTACCCAATAATTGTTAGTGCCTTAACTTTTGTTAAGTGCATTTGATTCTTGGTGTTTCCAGTTTGAATTTTCAGGATTCCACTTAGCTCTAGGCCATAATTTGTCTCTTTGTGCCATGATTGAAGCTGCTGTTCCTCTCGTACCTCCTCTCCACCTCCCCTTAGTTCCGACACGTACCCGTGTCCCACAATATTCCATCCAGAAATATAGCAAATTTTTCCCTATAGCAAATCTGGTAAGATATTTGACCCTTATCAATGTACGACTATTTGATATGTTTGTGGATTGACAGGTTGTGGAGAAAAGCCAACTTCACATTTCAAAAGGCAAATAGCAACCTATAAACATGATAAGAATGAGGAGCTGCCAAAAAAATGTCTTCATTAAGATTTTTACTCCCAGACCCAAGTTTGATTAGTTTCTGGAAGATACAATAGCAAAGAAATTCCTTATAGCTATTTCCTGATGAGCTAACATGGGCAACAGCCAGTTATCTGGCACATTAATTAGAAATCCCAGGAACTCAGATTTGACCTTAAGTAATTCTAAAAGAAGATTCAATGAGAACTAGGAGACACATTTTTGTTTTCACAACTAGAATTTCTTATTCCCACACCTTATTTCAGTCACACAGCCTGAAGAGTGTTATCGCACCAGAAGGAGAGTAGTATGACAAAACTGATCTGTCTTCACATAGCAAAATCATAAACTTAATTGCATGATGATATACTGCTTTTTTAATATTTGCATTTATGACTATTGTGATAACAGCAGTCACTTTTCATGGTCTTCATAAGTTCATATACACCAACTCATAAAACCTGACAATATTCTCATTCAATGTACATTAGTTACTGATCCATTTATTTACCATCTGTCTTTACCTCTGTCAATCTTTCTTTTTCTCAGTCCTCACCCCCAACCCCTGCCCCATTTTCTTCTTACTTATACTCACTAACTCTGACCATCTATACTTACTGGCGGAGGAAAGTTCTGGATTGTGGTAGACTGTGTACCTGCCCACCAACACTACCCATTCTCCATCTTCTGATAATTTGTCCTATACTACCTTCTAATCATCCAGATAAATTCATAATCTAGTCTCAGATAATTGCAAGGCCCTGTTCCCCTAGACACAATGCTTAATTCATGGATCTGAAAAGATAAGAACCAGAGGTTAACAGTAGCCATTGTGTCAACATATAGAGAAAATCTATCTAAAGTAATAAAACAGAGAGAAGCAGAAGCAAAAAAAAAAAAATGAGAAAGGAGGAAGAGATCTGTAGAAATAGATAAAGAGACTTGATGAGCTTGGCTGAGTTGGATTTCTGTCACCTGCCCTCCAGGGAGTCCTGACAAATAGAAAAATGGGAAGTGGATTGTCATAAATAAGAGAAGCTAAAATGTGGGCATAACTGAGTTGATAAGAGGTGGAAAGCAATAAAGATTCTTCTATCCCAGACTGGGAAATTGGCAACTTAGTTATTCAACAAAAACTCATCTGATTAAACTACCACCTGTCAGGTTTAGGAACAGCTCATGGCACGCCATCTTCCCTTTTTCCTACAACAATTGTGAAAATGAGTATCAAGAGACACTATTGTCAGTTTGGGTCACTGAGTGATCACAATGTGAGAAATAAATTTCCATAGGAACTGTTTTTTACTGAAGCTCAACTTAGCATCTGCTGGCTGATTCAGAAATTGGTAACTAGACATGGTGTGCTGTCATAACAACAAAAAGAGAATATGTAGCATTGGCTGAAAGGCCAAGTGACATATAGAAAAGAAATTGTTGTAGAAGCTGTAAGGATAGTTATCCATGTTACATAGTGACAAAGCATTTGATAATATTATCACCAATGATAACCCAGCAAGCAGTGTACCTAATGAATTTGTAATCCTAGGACAAGAGATCATAGAAATTTAGTAGCTGCTGTTGCCATTGCTGGTTGCCATTGTCTATGTCTCACAAGATTTTACAAAAAGCAAGTGAGCTTAGCAAAGAATTGGCCAATTTGGAAAGAAAAAAAAGAAAAAGAAAGAAAGAAAGAAAGAAAGAAAGAAAGAAAGAAAGAAAGAAAGAAAGAAAGAAAGAAAGAAAGAAAAAAGAAAGAGAGAAAGAAAGAAAGGAGGGTTGGAGGGAGGGAGGAAGGAAGAAGAAATGAAATAGAATCCAGAAATTCAGCACTTGAAGGACTGAAAGAACTGTGTGCTTCCCAACCACAACCAGTAAAAAATAAAATTGAAAAATTCTCTTAGCAAGAAGAAAAAAAAAAAATCTCTTAGCAACAAAGGCCAATCAAAATCAGCCTTGTAGTAAGGATCAAATCCTACATCTATTGTTAACATGAGGGGAAACTCCTTTTTTTTAAGATTTTATTCATTTGTTTAAATTTATTTTATTATGTTATGTTAGTCACCATACAATACATCATTAGTTTTTGATGTGGTGATCCACGATCCATTGTTTTCGTATAAGATTTTATTCATTTATTTGAGAGAGAGAGAGAGTGAGCTGGGGGAGGGGAAGGGGGGAGGAGAAGGGGGAGGAGGAAAGGAGAGGGGAGGGGAAGGGGTGAGGGGGGTAGGGGAAGAAGGAAGGCAGAGGGGAGAAGGAGAAGCAGACTCCCTGCTTGGCAGGGGCTTGGCACAGGGCTCGATCCCAGGACCTCAAGATCATGACCTGAGCTGAAGTCAGACACTTAACTGACTCAGCCACCCAGGTGCCCCAAAGGGCACTGAAATTTCTAAGAGTCAGGACCCAATTAAGATTGTGATTCTGTAAATCCTTTCAATTGGACCAAATGGCTCAGGGAGAACACAGGAAGTGGCTGTCCCAACAAAACTTAATGGACAAGTTACTTGCAATTAAGCCATTAAATACAGAGAGATACAAAAGCATGCGGGCAAAAAAAAAAAAAAAGTAGTATGGTAAATCAGGGAATTATGTCCACAAAACTTTTCTGAGAAAAGAACTATAGAGGTGACCATGACACATGAAATTAATTGGAATCAAATAACACAACTAAACCCTTGAGAGAGAAGTACTGCTACAAGGACTATCAACCCGAGCTTAAAAAATTTAAATTAAAAAAAAAAAAAAGATGGTGATACCCAACCTTCTGAAAGCAAAAAAGAAGCTGTGAATTCTGCTCAGCCCCCAACTCTGGACATTGAAGGGCATATTCTTCAATGTCCAGTGTGGATGTGGAAAATCAGATAATATAAAGGAAGGACCCTCCAGAGTGCGGACCAAGGGCCACAGTGAACAATGGACAGGGGAGCCCCTCCCAGGGAGTAGACTCAGTCTAATTAAAGGACATTCCCCATCCTCAGGGTAAGGAGCCCCATCTCATCTGCCCAGCAGGAGTTCAGAATTGCTGCACACAACTATCTGCAGGGTTTGTCCTCACCTTCCGCTTTCCAGTAAGAATGTTTATTACAACTATCTTTTTAGTTCATAGATGTTTAGTTCATAGCTGTTTAGTCAAGAGAAACCATTGCTAGACATCATGTGAGAAGTACCCACAATACATCATTCAGAGACCATGACCTGTGGGCTTGATACTGTGACTGGATTCAACTGCTGGAATGTCTCCCTTAGAAAAGAGATTAGTGTATTATACTTATAGATAATCAGAAAGGCAGAATGAAGTTGTTGTTAGTGCTGTTCATCAAAATATTTCTGCTCTCCTCCTTCCAGGCACATGGTTGAATTGTCCTTCCCATACCAATTTTGAAATTAGGCCAATGAAATGTGAGCAGATATGATGTGTGTCACTTTCAGGTAGAATCTTTAAAAGCCAGTGTGCAATTTACCATTTACCTTTTTCCTGCCCTGATGATCATGGATTTTTGTGTCAATATGGAACCTCCATTAGCCTGATACCTGAGAGACTATAGTGATTAGAGCCCCCTACTGACCCATGATGGTCATGGTAGAGTGAGAAACAAATTTCTGGTGATTTGAGCAACTGAGATTTTTGTGGTTACATTTTATCACAGCATATAATCTAGTGTATATTGACAGAGACCTTCTAAAAGAAAAAGAAAAAAAACCTGCGTTAAGAAAGGCCTTTTCTACAAAGATCTCTATAGGTCAGATGATGATTTTTTTTTTTTTTACAGCATTGCAAAAATCCAATTACATACCCAAACCAAAAGTTAGGGCCCTGACTAAGAAAAAGAACACCTAGAAAGAACTAAAGAAATAAGGAAACCCTGACTTCCCAACCTTTCTCCAAGATGCCCCACAGGACAATCTCTGAGTTACAGAGGTAACAATGCCCCCCTTCATCAAGTGCCAATCCCTGGAATGCATCCTGCCATTAAATGGCAGATTAGCTCTGCCACGTGAACCCACGAATTATTCTCCTTGCCTTGAAGCAGAAGCCAAGGTAGTAGCCTTTAAAATAGGGTTGGGGACTCCAGCACATACTAAAAGGGAGACCTACAAACGTAGTCCCTAGATTCATTGACCAAGACTCTAAATTTTGAGGGTAATAGCTGAGGGCCTCAAAGTCGAAGGCACTAGCAGTCAGTCCATCAGGGTTTTAAAGGACCTGAGCTGCCAGAGAGACTCTGAGCCTAGACCAAATCAGTAGTCCCTAAATTACGGTCCACAGATAGGGTCTTGGAGAAGTCTTTACTTTTATTTGCAGCAAAACAAGAAAAATAAAGACAATGTCATCATTTTTTATGAAACTAAATATATTTAATTTAAAGGATTGTTTTATGTTTGAACATTGTATCTTCCCTAATTTTGTGGTATTCAAATGTCCTTATATTTATAAAATGATGGCAAAAAAGTGGTAAGTAACACTTATGTTGTTGTTAATTTTTGTACTTGACGAACTGTTTAGTAACCTTATGTTGTTCCCATTGTTGTTATTAAAATTGTACTTAATTATAAAACGATCATTTTTCTTTGACCTTCAGATCTAAAAACTTCTGGTGGAATCTTTTTTTTTTTTAAGATTTTATTTATTTATTTGAGAGAGAGAGAATGAGAGAGAGCACATGAGAGGGGGGAGGGTCAGGGGGAGAAGCAGACTCCCCGCCGAGCAGGGAGCCCGATGCAGGACTCGATCCCGGGACTCCAGGATCATGACCTGAGCCAAAGGCAGTCGCTCAACCGACTGAGCCACCCAGGCGCCCCTTCTGGTGGAATCTTAAAGAAACCTCTTGCACCATTCTCTAGAGCTGCACTGTCCAGTATGGTAGCCACTAGCCACATGTGGCCACTGAGCCCTTGAAAGGTGGCTAGTCCAAATCGAGATGTTCTGCATGTGTAAGATATATATCCCTGACTTCAAAGACAGTAAAAACAAAGGAACATACTGATTACGTGTTGAAATGGTAATATATTGGATATATTGAGTTAAATAAAATATATTCTCAAAATTAATTTTACCTGTTTCTTTTTACTTCTCCTAATGTGGCTACAAGAAACTTTTCAGTTGCATGTGTGGCTCACTTTGTACTCCTATTAGACATCCCTGTTTTAAAGTCAAAGTCTGTTCAGAATCAACCATGATTAAAACTGTTTTCTTTCTGGGAGTGGCTGGTGTTAGCAGCCTTCGCAATCACACCAAACCCTAATAGCTGACTTACATCTGTTACGCAGCAGCCTCGTCTCCCTGGCTAAAGTCTGTTCTTTCTCATCTTCTGCATCACATGGTCATGAGACCAGTCTTCTTTATTCGTTTTCTTTTTTTTTTTTTTTAAGATTTTATTTATTTATTTTTTAGAGAGCGAGCGAGAGAGAAACAGCATGAGAGGGGAGAGGGTCAGAGGGAGAAGCAGGCTCCCCGCTGAGCCGGGAGCCCGACGTGGGACTCGATCCCAGGACCCTGGGATCATGACCTGAGCCGAAGGCAGATGCTTAACCATCTGAGCCACCCAGGCGCCCCTCGTTTTCTTTTGATTTTATCAATTTATTGCTCAGAAATTGATAGCAACTTTTATATCCTACTTTTTGGTATCTAGTCAACCTAATGTCTGACACTCTCCCAGCTGATTACCCCATAACTTTACGACCATTTCTTGTTATATTGGCCTAGATTCACCTAGAATCACTATTGGCACGTTTGCACGCACTTGTCTTTGAAGTGAAATGTTGCTTTTATTACTCCCTATCAGCCCATGACCTTCTCTGCCTTCTACACGCACCACACAAATTTTCTAAAAGAAGCTTCTGTAGTTGACTCCACCTAGTTCTCTGTACCAGCCTCCTTGATGCCCTCTCATACCTTTTTTATTACCTTATGTTCAATGGCACCAATCCACATTCGTTGAGAGATTCAGTAAAATTGTATTTTAGGTAAATCATGTATATGCATTACACACTAAATTATAAATTTTTCTGAAGCAGAGTACTATGTTTCTTAAAACAACAGAGCTATAATTCATCTAAAAGATCAACCATTGGGGAAACCGGCTGGCTCAGTCAGTAGAACATGTGACTCTTGATCTCGGGGTTGTGAGTTTAAGCCCCACCTTGGGTGCAGAGATTACTTAAAAATTTAAAAAAAAAAGGAAAATTAAACAAATAAATAAATAAAAGATCAACTCATTATTTCCCAAGTGAAACAACCGAGGACCAGAGGCATTTAAGTGACTTATCAGAGGTTACATGTCTAATCAGTGGCAAAATTGGGAACCTGCCTGCCCATCTTCTACTGGTACTACTAGAACAAGCAACCTTTACTTTTCTATTCTATTTCACCTTCTAGCATGTAGGAGATGCCCCTCGCATAAATCACGTAGCCTCAGGTGAGCCATGTAGCGGCATTGGCAGCAGACCGATAAGATAGTGCGTTCAAGGGAGAACGCCGGGATTATGAAACTAGGGCTAAGAGCACTAAATCTCCTGTAGGGTCGACCCCATAGAGTGCAGAACAAGCGGAACCGTAGGCAAGTGAGCCAGGGTTAGAGGCAAGCTTCTCTGGCAGCAGGGGAGCTGAAGATGAAGCTAGGAACCTAGAGCAGTTGAAACCTATCATGGCTGAGCACGTGCAGGAGAAGGAAGGAAGATGTGGCACAGCGAGCACGCAGGCTGCCAGAGATGAAACAGCAACTGCAGTTTCCAGATCCCACCCACTGTCTCAATCAACAGACGACATTTCTCCTTTTATACTGTTGATCTAGAACGACGTAGGCTCAATCCAGATAGAATGAGCCTAAAACTTGAATGTCGTTGATTACAATAGTTTGGGGGAACTAAGTATGGCAAGGTTAATAGTACTAAGTTCTGTACATAGTTTTCACTTAAGGAAAGCCAGCAACTGATATTTACTGCATTAGATCATGATCGACAGATAGATAAACAGATAGATGCATACAGGGATAGTGTTGAGCTCGTTAATCCTGTCCTTACCTTCTTCACACTATCAACTTTGCAGAGGCTTGTTCAATTCTGTTGCATCCCTATTATATCCCTCAAAGACAACACGTGAACCCACATGAGATTTGATTTACCATTTAATGGTTGATTATCTGCTAACTGACATAATACCTTCTGATCACTTCCATCTAGGGTGAAATGGTTTAGATTCTGTATAAAGTATCTTTTGAAATACCTGTACCTATTTGTGGCTCTGTCCCAGTGCACATTTTGCTTGATATCATTCACCAGAAGGCATTTCATTTCAGAATTGTGCAATTAATGCTAAATCGAGGCACCTAAAATTGTCTTGGTGTGATTTAGAGATGATGAGGATCTCAAGAGTGTTGCCTGACTGACACCTGTCAGTTAGGAATGGATCCATAGGATGAACAATTTGACAGCATGCATTTTAGCCCTGGGATTGTGCTTATTCTAGGTTCATGAGTTGGTTTACTGTTGCCTGAATATCTACAGAGCCTACATCATGAGGCTCTGACTGAGATTTTACCAACGTCTTTCAGTGAGACTTGCCCATGTCAGGAGTCAAACATTTAATGGCTATTTCTACAACTGGAAATGATGGTGGCAAGTAGGTTGAGACACAGACAAAAAGCCCTTAAGTGTCACGATCTAATTTTAAAATCTGATGCTGAAGAACGTACTAGTGATTTCAGTGGATGGAAACACCACAGATTAGAAACTTGAATCTATATAGTGCACACAGATTGATGATGCTTGTCTGGCTTGACTCACCAGGCTGTTCTGAGAAGTAATTTTCTTTTTTTTTTTTTTTAAGATTTTATTTATTTATCTGACAGAGAGAGACAGCGAAGAGAGGGAACACAAGCAGGGGGAGTGGGAGAGGGAGAAGCAGGCTTCCTGCCGAGCAGGGAGCCCGATGCGGGCCTCCATCCCAGGACCCTGGGATCATGACCCGAGCCAAAGGCAGACGCTTAACGACTGAGCCACCCAGGCGCCCCGAGAAGTAATTTTCAAATAGAAAGTTTTGTTATTATTCAGAGAACCTCAGTAAGATTTTCGAAGAGTTTCCAAGGTAAGAAACGGTGTTAACTATTAGCCTGAGTCAGCACCAAATCTAATGTGGATAACCATGAAGTACTCAGCCAAACAGAGGCAATGACATCACAGATTGTATCAGGTCCCTAGTGTACATTGATAATTGAATAATATGAGCAGGAAGAGAAGGTTAGGAACACACACTGTCTGTTTGGTTTTAAAACTCTTTAATGTAGGTCTTCAACCTGCAAAAGAGCAAAATGAGGAAACACATGTTCATTAAAATTTTAAGTGAGAAGAATTCTATTTTAATTATTTAGTAAAAATCAATACTCAAACATTGCTCAGGCAAGTCTTTTGCTACAATGCAGTTGTTGTCCACTAGGAGCAAGTTAGCCCCCAGGGGACATTTGCCTATGTCTGGAGACATTTTTAACTGTCCCAACTAGGGAGTGCTATTGACATCTAGTGGGTAGAGGCCAGGGATGCTGCAAAATATTCTACAATGGAAAGGAGAGCACCTCACAACAAAGAATTTTCTGGCCTAAAATACCAATACTGCCTGCTACAATGTGTGGTAGGGGCAGTCTATGTTCACTCCTGGGTTTTTTCCACTAATATACCTATATGAGACTAATATTCCAGATTCACTGTCTTGGCTTAAAATAAGAAAGAAGTGATATTCTTTAAAAAAAAGAAGAAGAAGAAGAAGAAGAAGAAGTCTAAAATTGTTCCTTCAGAGAAGTATCTATTTTAGCAAAATCTAACATAGTCTCAGTGAAATGAGAAATTATTTTGAAGTTTTGCCTGGATAATTTGAGATTAAAAATACAGTGCATGTATATATTGTTAAAGACTACTTCCTGGCTATTGGCCTGCTAATTGTATACGTCTGCAATAATCAGCTCAGGCAAAATGCTCAAAGCTAACAAAATAACCTCCGGACTTCTTTGAAAACCCAGTGTCAAGAGCTTACTTTGTGCTGGACAATTCTCAAAGCAAATTCCTTAACTTTACTGTTGAGAAGCTTCCTATGGGTTCCTCTTCAGATATTGCCCTTGATATGTCCCTCAGCATCCTTCTAGGAAACACTACTTCTACAATAAGTAAAAAATCATTAACCACTTAAAACATTTCAAGTATTATTATAAAGAATAAACAATGAGCATTAAATGAGTGTTCAAATTCAGTTAACCATAAACATTTCTACTAAAATAACAATGTCTTCATTAAATAAATCTACTGACATATAAAAAGCTTGTAAAGATTCCTATACCTCATTTCTCCTTTCGTGGTATTAATTACCTCTACAGGAAAAAAGAAAAGTAGTGTTAATATAACCTTTTAGCTACCATTTAGAAATAGGCTTCTTATGTTGATGTCGATGATACAGAGACGTGTAATTTAAATAGATTCTACATGTAGAGTGATTAGGAGGCATTAACCTCACAAGCCAATTTCTCCTGGTAAGGTGCTACCCAGTTGTTTTAGCCATAAGCTATTAAGCTGCAAAATAAGAATGTTATAGCCTGGTTAAAAGAAAAAGGTTTGCATGGAAATGTTCTTGACATTTGCATGCTTTTTTTTCCCCCTGATAAAAGTCATCATCATATGAATTGCTGCCATTTGGTAACCACCTATTTTGTGCTAGAACCTATTCCAGACATTCAGTATGCATGGAGCTGATCATCACCACCACCTTGCTGAATAGATACTTTCCCCCAGAAAACAAAAGCTCAGCCAAGAGCAAGCACCTGCACTACTAACAGTTTGAATCAGACTATGATTCAAACCCAGGAAGGCTTTACTCCCCAACCAATGACCTCTCGTGGTCTCCACTTGTAGTAAAATTCACGAGCTCAAGAAAATTTAAGATCTGTTTTTTATTCCTTTGTATTTTTCTTTACACAATAGCCTATCGTTCAAATGCCTAAACTCAGATCACAAAAGATTGCTATAGTTACATTTTAATTCTCGCCTTATAGTTAACTCCACAAAGGCATTTTGCTCCGTGTAGTTCTGTTCTTTTCCTAGTCCCAAGTCACTGAGGGAAAAAAATATTTTTCGTTTGTGTTATATCTCTCAGTTTCTTCCTAGTAGTGTGACTTTGATCAGCTCGGACGCTTGTCAGTTCACACGCACCCTCATTTGTAGACTGTTGCAGGACATAGAAGAAAAGATGTTTAGAGTCAACAAGAAGAGCTTGTGTGTTCTCTGTCTGAAACTTTTGCTCACTGCTCAGCTCTGTCTGTGTTCACGCTGGAGTGTGTGTGTTTGCTGTGGCGGGGGGGGCTGGTGTGGAGGGGGCGTAAAGAAGGATACTGAGACTTTCAGAGAAGGCGGGTGGGAGGAGAGATTCTGAGAAACAGAAAGGAAGAAAGAAAAGAAAAGGGAATGGAAAGAGAGGGAGAGGAAATGAGAGAGGAAGGAGGGAGGACTGCTTTGTAGCTGCTAAGATTGCAGACAGAAATAGCACACAACCACCGTGAGCTGTGTGCGACTCAGAAACCAAGACCAAATTGTACTCACTTTTATTAATCAGTTGCTCAGAAAGAAGGAGATGACATCTGGTCCTGTCTTCTTCTACATCTTAATTTTGGGTAAATATTGTAAGTATGCTCAGTATTTAATTTTGTATACCTTAATAATATTGTATGAACTAATCACAATTACAAATGTTTATTAGTTACATTTATGCTTTTAATATAAAACTGTTTTTTTCTGATAAAACTGTGATTTCACTTCAGAATTATTCTTAAGTCATTTCTGGTATATATATTAGAAACTGGAATATATTGGCAGAGTCAGTAGTTAAGCAAGATTAACATGGCATACAAACCTATGCTTCATAACAACCAATTTGTTTAAGCAACAATTATTTTATAAATAATTTGATAATATTTCAAGAGAAGCAGTCTTTAAAGAGACTGTGTTCAAGTAAGATGCCCATTTGAAACATTCTGGTAAAGTCTACGTTTATTCCGGTTTGTGTGTAGTTTTAACGTTTCGTGGTCCCAGTCTTTGTGATCTGATATCATAGGTGTGCCTTCTCACTGAGAAATGCATTCATAAAACTCCTTTTTTATTTAACAAGATCTCTCACTCTTCCTTGAAAGAAAAGCAGGGAAAAGCACAAAGCAATGAAAAGCACAGCCCAGGAGCCCAGATGGGCATTTTTACTTTTGTTATAATGACAATTCTTGCTCTCTCTATGTGTGCTATAGTTTATTTTTCAGAAAAAAAAAAAAATGTAAATCGAGAGAGAGTCATTCTGCATTCAACCCTATTTAAATGATATTATGTAAGTAGAAATAAAATGATCAGATTTCCTAGGTAATAAATGACGAGAAAGCCAAAGCAAATCCAGAAAGAAAACTTTCTGTGTATCTTTCATACCTTGTGATGCTGGGAGTGAGTAAGCTTTAACAAATTTAGAATTCACGTGCATGTTTACATCCCTCCATATCTTAAAAGTTTGCAGAAGTCGGTTTCCCTAAGATATTCTATTGACAGTGTCTCCAAGTAAATTTCCATCCGAACTCTCCCAGTTCTGATGACATGTCCTGCATCAAAGTGATTTTTTTTCCCCTTTCCTCTCTTGACCTCCAGTATGCTCTACTTTGATGGTCAAATCTGAGAAACAGCATCAAAACCGAGGCAACAATTCAGAATCCTGGAGAAACATTCTAGCTCCTAGCTTTCTCTGTCTCTAATCTCGGTAACTGAAATTCCATTTTCCACTCCAGTTTTATTGAGAAATAATTGATATACATCACTGGAGAAGTTTAAGTCAAAAAGAACGATGGTTTGATTTATATATATTGTGAAATGACTACACAATAGGTTCAGCGAACATCCATCTTCTTTATAGATACAATATAAAAAAAAAGAGAAAAGCATAAAGGGGAAAAAATTGTTTCCTTGCGATCAGACCTCTTAGGATTTATTCTCTTGACACCTGTTCTATATATCATAATGCATTGGGGGCTGTCATCATCATGCTGGACATGACATCCCTAGCATTTTATCCCTTATAACTGGAAGCTTGTATCTTTTGACCACTTTCCTTCCCTTCCCCCACTCTCCACCGCCCCCCCATTATTTCTGGTAACCAAAAGTTTTATCTCTTTTTTCCACAAGTTTGAGAACTTTTTTTTTTTAAGGTTCCACATATAAGTGAATTCATACAGTATTTGTCTTTCACTGTCTGACTTATTTCACTTTAGCATAATGCCTTCAAGTTCCCTCCATGTGTCACAAACAGTAGAATTTTCTCATTTTTATCACTGAATAATATTGCAGTGTGTGTGTGTATACATATATACATATATATATGTGTGTGTGTGTATATATATATACATATGTGTGTGTGTGTGTGTGTGTATATATATATATATATATATATATATATATATATATACACATCTATATATATCACTACTTCTTTATTCCCTCATCCATGGATGGACATGTAGCTTGTTTTCATGCCTTGGCTATTGTAAATAATGCTGCTGTGAATACTGGGGTGCATATTATAATGAGTTAGGGTTTTCATTACCTTTGGATATATTTCCAGAAGTGCAATTGCTGGATCATATGGTAGTTCTATTTTTAATTTTTTGAGGATCCTTCCATAGTGGCTATGCCAATTTGCAATTCCACCAACAGCATGCAAGAATTCGCTTTTCTCCACATCCATGCCAGCTTTCTTATCTCTTGTCCTTTTGATGATAGCCATTCTAAAAGGTATGAGGTGGTATCTCATTGTGGTTTTGATTCACATTTTCCTAGCGTATGACTAGTGATGTTGAGCATCTTTTCATGTACCTATTGGCCCTGCATACGTCTTCTTTGGAGAAATATCTATTCAGGTCCTTTGCCCATTTTTTAATTGGGTCATTTGGTTTTTTGCTATTGAGTTGTATGAGTTCTTGTTATGTTTTGGATATGAACCCCTGATCAGATACATGATTTGCAAATCTTTTTCCTATTCTGTATGTTTTCTTTTCACTTTGTTGATGACATTCTTTGCTGCACAGAAGCTTGTAAGTTTGGTGTAGTCCCACTTGTTTATTTTTTATTGTGTTGCTTGTGCTTCAGGTGCCATATCCAAAAAATCATTACCAAAATCCATATCAAAGAGCTTTGTTTCTATGTTTTCTCCTAGAATTTTCATGGTTTCAGTTCCTCTGTTTAAGATGGCATTACCCATTTTCTTAACTAGAGGGCCAAAAGCCAAATTGCAAACCACCACTAAAAAGTGAATGTTTCTCATTATAATCCAAGCATTTAAGCTACCAGAGTTTTTAACATTTGTAGCCCAAACCCTCATAAATCAAACATTTTACTGTTTCCTATTCCGTTTCAATGAAATGAATAGATTAAATAAGCCAAAGAAATACTTCCAAGTTAGGCATTCTAATAATGGAAAATGGAATTCTAACAAGATAAATTCAAGGATATATAAAAGGTGTTCAGGGCAGGTTGAAAAGCAACTTTAGCTAATGTGTTACCAGCCAATTCAGCTTAGTAAAAAAAGTTCCCTGTTTACATATTCTCTTTTGTTAAAAAAAATTATTTTCATGAACAGAAAATAAAAAGTAGATGATAATGATGGTGATGATGATGATGTCAAAAACCTCCAACTTTTTAAAACTTAAGTTATCTTGTGATTTAAAAAATATTTTTTTGACATTGAAGTGTGTGTACTTAAGGGCTCCAAGTTCTCATCCTTCCACACCATCTGCAAAGGATGAAGGCACAAACATCTGATGCAGAGTTTGGCAAGCAGGATTCCTGGCTATAGGGTGTCCACTGAGTGGGGAGGATGGAAGGGTATTTGGCAGGAACCTCCAAAATAACAACCCACACCCATAATTCATCTCCTATTTTATCTCACCATCCAGCTCCACCAAGAGAGGGTTTCTTATGCACAGAGCAAAAGAAGTCAACAACTACATAAGAACAAAATCTTAAATCTCTGTAACTACCCTTTGGTGGTTATTGTTTGTTTGTTTGTTTGTTTGTTTGTTTGTTTGTTTGTGTTTTAATCCACTCTTCTGTTGCCTGGGAAAGGCAATGGGATCTCCTGGAAGACTGCTGGCCCGAGGTGCTTCACAGCACCACCACATACTGGTTCTAAGATTTGCAGCAATGAGTTACCCTCTCAAGCCTTAGTTTGTAAAATGGCAATAAAATCTTTCACCCTATCCACATCCCAGAGCCTTATGTTTGTTTCTTTATTACATAAATTACCTTCTTGAATCTTTACAACTCTATTATGTAGATAAAATGAAGTACACAAGGAAGGCAAGACCCAAGGACATTCAGTACCTTGTCACAAGACTCAGGCTCGTAAATAATAATAAGACTCAAGATTTGCATGCTTTTAAAGCCTATATTCTTTCCCCTAGACTGTGAACACTCTGAGAGATCATGTGTGTAAAGACGTAAGCAATTATTAGTTACCTTTTTAACCAAAAATATTTACTGAATGCCAGTTACCTTACTAAGCATGAGACTAAGCATGACTACAGCATGATCCCTGGTCTGAAGGGGAGAATGGAGAAGACAGAAAGTTAATCCAGGATTATCAGTGAGACAAGGGCAAAAACCTAGATGTACACAGATCAGGGCAACATGAAGATTTAGAAAAGGTTTTCTTTCACCCTTGGGGAGAATTTCTAATTCTCCAAAAATTCCTCTGCCTGTAGTCTAGTTAGCTATATTGTGCCAATGTTGATTTATTAGTTTTGATAATGTACTGTGGTTATGTAAGATTTCACCATTAGGGGAAGTTGGGTAAAGAGTAGGACCTCTCTGTGCTATTTTTGCAACTTCTTGTGAGTCTATAATATTTCAAAATTAAAAGTTAAAAAACAATCCCCAAGAAGAATTGTATCTTAAGTCCTTATCAGCAAATGCTTTACTTATTACTTAAACAGTATCATTAAACAAAAACAATCATTTTACTTAATACTTCGGAGAGACAGGGAACCAGTGAGGAAATAGGAAACAGAAGAAGTCCAAACATAAACTTGTTCCACTTCAGTATTTTGCCAAGAACTGATCCAGCTGGGAAAGTCCTCACTTTTAGATTCCAAATGGATACTCACAAGATCATCTGGGCTTTTCTTTAGGTCTTACAACAGGCATATCTTCTAGTAATTTTTCTCTAACCATTAAGAAGGAGAAAGGAAGAGGCTTTCCCAGAACAGACCATCAGGATATGAAAAAAGAGAATACTGATCTATTTACCCACCTCCAAAAGATGAGAGAATAAACTCTCCAATATGCAGACTACAGAATTATGTATCATTCCACCTTTTATTTTTGAAGGTTATTAATAATTTTGTATTGTTCTTTCTTTGAGTTTGGAATCATATTTTTAAATATTAAATAGAAAGAAAAGTAACAAGTCTGTGCAAATACATCATCGTCATCTGTATAAAGGGAAACAAGGTACTACATTTGTGAACTAAATAGTTTTGCAAACATAATTTCACACATTAGGACAAACTTGTTAAATCGAAATGTGCTTGGAATTGGGTGTTCTACTTAGGTTTGTTTTTTTTATTTTGTTTTGTCTGAAAAACTATAAACACTTATACCATTTTTATTTCAAGCACTATGATTGTGGTTATAATTGTAGTTGTTATATTTACCATTTATTGAGAGCTTTCCATGGACCATGAACTATGTACTAAGTGCTTTATAAACATTATCTGATTTTATCCCTATAAAAGCCCTAAGAGATATTCTCATTTTGCAAAAGAGGAAACAGAAAATGAGAAATACTGAGTAGCATGCCCGGCATCATTCCCTAGTAATTGTTGCAAGAGAGATTTCATTCCAAGCCTCTCTCCTTGAAAAGCCTATGTTAGTAAAACATGATTCAGTTCTAATATTTTCCAATACTATCATATCTTAGAATTAAAAGAGTCCTTAAAAGATCGTCTCCTCTAATTCACTGGCCTTGAGGCAAGTTAGATATTTCTCCATTTTAGAGATTAAGCAATAAACAAATATTGACCAGCCCAAAGTCACAAAACTGGTATATCCAAACAAAAACAAAGTTTGCACAACCTGAGGGAAGGCCCTCCCCATTCCAGGGAAGTTCAAGAAATCCATGCCCAGTATTTATGGGTCTCCTCTTAGAAGCTGGTGCCATCTGCCCTACAGACATCTCTCAGTGTACACCAACAGAAGAATTAGGATACACATGTAAATAATCTGAATGTATAGAAAAATTAAACTCAACCTGTATTGACCCCACGATTTTTATTAGAAAGCACTTTTATTTTCAGCACACGACACAGAACTATGCACATAAAAAGTACCAATAAATATTTACTCAATTCCTATGTTAGCCTACCTCTCCGTCCTCCTGGATATATTCTCCCCTCACTATCCCCACAACACCAGTAGCTCTATTTCTTGTCTTGTACATAGGGAGCTGATACTCTCTCATCCTCTTCAGTTTTGCACTTTCACCCTTCACCCTGATCAGAATAACCAAAAGCTTTTTCCTTCGTTGGAGATAAACAGGGGCCAGCAAGTCATGAATATTTCAAATTTGGGTTTTATTGTCGATCACAACAGTGCCAAAAGTCAAGTTAAGAAGAAACAAAAAAAAAGGATAGTATAAAGTGAGATCTCCTGTTACTTGTGTTAGAAATTGATATTTTCCTGGGGTGTCTGGGTGGCTCAGTTGGTTAATCATCTGACTCTTGATTTCAGGTCGTGATCTCAGGTCTGTGAGATTGAGCTCCATGCTGGTCGTGGAGCCTGCTTATTTAAGATTCTCACTCTCCCTCTCCCTCTGTCCCTCACCACCACCCCCCTCCCCTGTGCAGACATTCTCTCGAAAGAAAGAAAGAAACAGTTGTAATTTATAGTAATTTGGCTGTTTGATTTTTTTTTTTTTGCTAAGTCAATTCATTTTATAATATTTCAGTTTTACCTGAATTAACTAGGGTCACCTGATTTCTTAAATCTTCCATAATAACGAATATATCTTTTTTAAATAATCAGTACTCTCAAAAAAACCCTCTGAGAATCATCCTTTGTGAGGAGGACTCTTGGGGATTTTGCACCTGCAGCTCTACACCATGTGGAGTCCCTGCTTCTGGCAATCGTCCCAGCTCCTCTCTCCACTCTGTCTCCATCATTCCTCCCCAACTTCCCCCCAGTATTGTCCCTGGAATTCAAGTTCTCCTTCCATGGTGAAGAACAAAACAGCTCTCTGGCCTGAATCCCTGTCTCCAAACTCAACTCCACCTTTAGTCAAGGTGCTCAGTTGAACCAAGTATCACCCATATGATTAGCTACAAAAAGGGACAGCAGATAATCTGATATATTTTTAATAGTAAGATTCACCCTTCTTAAAAGGCAGCTAAGAGTTAAAATATTTATTTTGGTTTTGCTAGAGAATTGAATATGCACTTGAACGGAGAGGCCATACAATTACATGAGCTAATTCATTAAAACATCTAATTACGCTGCTGTCCCCTAACCATCATTTCTCTTAACTCTTAACTAATATATTTAAAGAAAAATAATGTCTTTTTCTGTTTCCAGCATCTGAGTCTCCAGTGAATTGCTATCTAGATAGGCAGTTTCATCTTATGTCTCTCAAATGCTTTTTTAACTTAAGTTTCATAAAATTAGGCTTTTGAGTTTAAGAGAAAGTCAAAGCTTATAGAGTACAACACCCTCATTTTTTACATAGGAAGAAAATGAGGTCATATAGCTGTGCTCCCTTTTGTTGTCCATTGTATTATCCTTTACTCCCTCTTAAAAATGGGCCTTCAAATTTCATGTGTAGGGCAAGAAGGGCAGGAGATATCAGAAACGTAGAACATCACCTTAAAGTAGAGAGAAACTACACCAAGGTTATTAAATTTATTATCCACCAAAATCTTAGCCTCGAAGATTAAGACTTTGCCAATACACCTAGCTTAGTATAATCATTATTCACATACCTGCCTAGTAGCTAAACATTTTAAATCATTCTCACAACCGGGTAGAGAATGGGAGGGATAGAAGGGTCTGATCACGCCTCTCCAAGTCCATGCTTGCCGTCAGACCCAGAGAAACTTTAATGAAAGGGGCTTTTATCAATCTTAGAGTAGATTAAGATCCAGTAGATGTTTTCATTATCTGTATTCCCTCTCCAGTCCGTGTTCCCATGCTATTCCTCAGACAACTAAATTGTCTTTAAATATTTATTTATTTATTTTAGAGAAAGAGAGAGAGAGCACACAAGTGGGGGGAAGGGCAGAGGGAGAGGAAGAGAAGCAGACTCCCCGTTGAGAGTGGAACCCGACTCAGGGCTTAATCTCGAGCCTGAGATCATGACCTGAGCTGAAACCAAGAGTCAGACACTTAACCAACTGAGCCACCCAGTGCCCCACAACTAAATTGCCTTCAAAGATACAACCCTTTCCATCATATGCCCTGCAGATACTGAATCTGGCCCTTGGGGCCATCCCTCTAAGATGGAGGAGTCTGAGGATTGCTATCCAGGTGTCCACTGAAGCTATGGTGGAAGAAATTTTGTCAACTCCTCAGGAGTGATTTGTAGACTATCAGAATCTTCCTGACACTTCTGGTTTCCAGACAGATGCTTTCTTTTCTCTAGGTACCCCCAAATAGCTTAGGCATCAAATACCTATATACCCTTAACCTCCCCCCCCCCAAAAAAGAATACCACGTCTTCTGTCTTTCTGCCTGTGCTGAGGCTGGTGCCAGCAAGGAGAGATACAGTTGAGACCATGTTCATGTTGAATAGAGTCACCCTAACTAGCTCTTTTTGTCCCTCACCCCACCTCAGCACACACAATTTCCTGTGATAGAGTAACACGTTTTCCAACTTCACGGAGATTGAAAGGACACTTAGAGAAGCAATGCAATGCATCTTCACTGTTGTGTGAAGCTACCCAAAGGCATTAACAATTCATGATTTGGTAGCAAATAATTCCCACACTGGTAGTAAGCTATCTGCTACCATGCCAGTCTGATTTCCTCCTTATCCTGTGGGGTGAGACGGTCTTTGCATTGAGATGAAGGGGGTATGTGAAAATTGAGCGTGTCTCCCTAGCCACTTTCCCACCTCCTTCAGGCTTTGATCCTGCTGTGTGCTCACTTTCTCCTCCTTTTCATCTCTCCCACCTACAGTCTGCTTCGTGCCGAGTGGAATCAGCAGCATTTCCCTGCCTGATCTCCAAGAGGCCCAGATACTGATTTCCAATTCTAATCAACCAGTTTCTCTTCTCCCTGACCACCACCTGATGTCTCCCTTTTCATCTTAACCATTGTCTCTATTCCTCCGACTCACCATACCTCTTGACAAAACACACACCAAGAGAGACTCTCACCTCTTGGCCCCCAGTCTTGCAACCAGAATTCTTATTTCTACCCACCTCTTATCCTTAAGATCCCCTCCCCATGAGTTAGGACATTCACAGAGGATAGTTCCCTATTAAACACACTTTCTGTAGATTACATATGCACCCATTTTGCAGTGGATATTTTGGCTAATTTTTGCAACATTCAGTAAGATGGTTCCAACATCTGATCCTCATAGCAGTAAAGGGAGATATCACCCTGTGGGCTCCTCTAGGTGTAGCCATTTAAACAGATAAATGTTACTTTATAGATTTGAAATTGAAATGTTAGAGAATAAAACATGCTGATGGACACCAACTGACAAATTTTGAACAAAATTTATAAATGTACATGCCTGGATCGCCTGAGAGACATCACATAAGCTACCGCACAAAGCCGTTTTGAAAGCTTATATCCAGGTTCCATGGCGCAGGTATAAATTAATGAAAATAACTGATTACATTCTCAGGTGCATCAGGCACCAGCTTCTGAGATAGAACACAATTGGTGCTGCCATTAGATTCAACCACAAAACCTGGGATCCTTGTAGTTCCTTTTCAGCCTCTTCTCTCCACCTGCTCACCCTCAGCCTTTTGATATTTAGTAGGCTTATCCAGAGCGGGCTAGAAATGTTTGACTCATTTTCAATGGTCCAGAAGATATGCCATTTTTACTTTCCTAGTTGTGGCTGATTTGTTGGAAGCGGCAAAACTGTTTCATGGTTTATAAATGTTTCTACTTTCTCACCCATTTCCAGCTTAGACAAGAAGACGTCATTAGTCATGCTTTCTGTTAGATTCTCTTAACCTCCACTTAACCTCTCTCTTTGTGTTAAAATCAAGAGAGGTGACTAGTTTAGCCAAGTTAAATTTAGATTTTTATTTCTCCCCTTCTGCCTGCAGCCCTCACCCCTGATCTTGAGAGCTCCCTGGAAAGAGGGATTGTTTTTGTTTGTTGAAATTCAATAACTTTTCTCAGCAACTGAGCATTCATCCCCAGAGTTGACCTGAAATAATGTAGCAAACCATTTGTCCATCAAATCCATTTTAATGGAAAAAAAATCTATACAAATCTTCTTGTAGTGCTGCTGGCTCTTAGGATCTTTTTCAAAGTTTCCACACTGGTAATATATAGCGGGTTCAATGGTATTCTCATGGTCCATTATAGTCGTTACCTAGAAGGAGCTGCACGAAGAAATTAAATAGACTTATTCCCTTGCCTCGAGGAGTTCACAATCTATGACAGCTTTAATGTCTGTCTTATAAGATAGATCCAAATAGGCACAGGCTAGAATTATTAACTTTATGTGAACAGATATGTCAAGGGCAAACATTTTGTCATGATTAAATCCCCTTGACATTTTGCCAGTGGTACAGCTCTAATGAATACCTGAATAGATAACTAAGGAATGAATGTGGTACTGATCAAGAAGAATGGAACTTAACAAGCCAGTGTGTTATGGAGGAATCAAAGGAAGAATGATGCTACGTTGTATGGAATAAAAATAAGGAGTATTCGCAAATGGAGAGTAAGCTCTAAGAGATTAGAGAATTCAGTGAAATCTCCCAGCAGTCCATGATGGAGAGACAGCATAAGGAACAAGCTGAGGCATGTATGTGTTGGTGATGGTGTTAGTGTAACATTTATAAAGCTGTTATATGTGATCCAGTCTCAGAATGGGTTCACATTTAATGAAACTCCTATAGAACAAGGGCATTCATCTTTATTCGTGCCTCTGAAAAGATTTAAAGAATCATTTACTGTATATAGTCTACATGAGTCTTATTGAAGTCCCATGCAGTCTTTTCTCTATCACTCTTCAATCTCCAAGAACTTTTGACTCTTTCCCCAGATTTCTCTCTTTGATGCAAGACCGCGTGGACACCCTCCTGCCTCCTTTCCCCCCATCACTCAGCCCTCACTCCTCATGCACTTCTGATACAATATGCTCCTCTGACCCATGGCCTCCTCGTGCACAAAATTTGTTTTCTATTCTGACTACTTCTTTCAGGAAAATTCATCTCTCAGTTTTTGGGTTTTTTTCCCCCCCTCAGGAAGGAGAGGGTAGGGGAGGAGTTCAGAGAAGAAGGTTAAAAGGCAATGCCAACATTATTGGTCATGAAATTTATGGATTGAGGAGAAGGTGTAAACTATTAAACACATACACACACACAAAGACACCAGAGTAATGGCTTTATCCGATCATTAATATTAAGTATATCAAAACCAGATATAGGATATAATATACAAATTTTCATTTTTAGGCCACAAACCTCAGATGTGCAAAGGTAAAATTTTGTTTCTGTGACTCAACTCAGAGCCTGTGACTCCCAAAAAAATGAGAGACATTTAAATTTGCTAATTTGAAGTAGCTTCGTTTAAAAATTGGCAACTTTATCTTTAAAGTACAATCTTAATCCCTTAAGAATTCTTACCCAGTCCACCCACGCATTCTCCCCCCTCCACCCAGTAGCATGTAGGTTCAGAGGCGGCTTCTGAAACATGGAAGTGGAGGGCAGGTGGAGGGATGAACATCTACAGTAACTTCGCCAGCTCCGTGTGAGGTTTAGCTCCTCTGTCAGGTGTTGGCATCAGCACTCACCAAAGCATTCAGACACTTCCCCATGTTCTCCAGCTAGCAGGGCCGAATAATCCACATGCTTCTCAGCCGGCAACAATGCCTCTCTACATTGACGGTCAGCTCATAGCAGGCTTCTCCGGAGAGCATAGGAAACCTTCAAATGTCCTTCACCTGTCGGGAGCCCAGGGAGATTTGGGGCAGACTCAGCCCCCATGCTGGCTTACCTCGCACCACAGCTCCCCTGCCCCCTTGCATCACGCAGGACATATGGCTCCTGCTAGAGACTTGTCCTTTCCTTGAGCTGCGTCTTAGGATTTGGGACAAGAATCCCCTTTGTTTGGGCAACCCCCCAAGCCCTCTTGGTGATTTCCACCTCCCCTCTTCCCCAAAGGAGCTTTAGATTCCAAGTTGACAGGGTCTTTCATCCTCACTTTTTGTTTCCACTGATTTCAAGAAAACTGCTTTGAGGGTATCACACATGCTTACCCACTTCTATAGGTTGGGGAAACACTCAGTTCTCTGAGTCCTTCAGCATTTGGTCTTGACAGTCAAAACCAAGATGGTAGAATTCAAAAAAATAAATAAAAAGAAAAAATACGCTCTCTCAAGTACCTGGCTTTTGCAGTTGAAAGCCATGACTTTTAAGCTTTGCAAATCAGGCAAGAATTTGACTATTCCAGAAAGGCCCTTTTGTGCTCTGCCTTCTTTGAGCAATAAAGCCCAGTCCAGCCGCCTTGTGTTAGTGGCAGAAGGTAAAAAATGAATAACTAAGAAGGAAGCATATTTGGATACGTGATAAAAGCATGCAGCATTTGATGCAGGAATTATATATACAAAGCCATAGTAATTTGAAAAACTAATTATAATGCCATACTTTAGTAAAATAGGAACTCTTGAGAATTTGCAAAATATTTAATATCAAATATTTACCTGGATTTCCCAATAATGGTAAGTGGATACAAGTGAATATACATGTTTATTCTCACTTTTGAGAAAATCCTAAAGGAAAATCAAAATATTCACAACTTAAATAATGGTGGATAGGGTTATTCACTTTATCAAAGGAATATCTTCATTTGGTGTTTTGTTTTTGTTTTTTTTAAGTCACATGAAAATGTACCTATTCTATCTGGATTCTAACCCAAATATAATGACTATATCCCATATTTTTGCTGGTACCATTTTTTCCCACCCTTCCATTCTGTTGCCCAAACTCGTTCCTCTTACTCTACTTAAACCTACCTTTTGCATAATTTTTATTTTTAATCTTTTTTCCCTACATTTTACTATATGTTTTCTTTTCCTGTTGTTCTAGCCAACACTGATCACAATATTATAGATGAAAACACCAAAATACAAAAGTTTTATTTGAATTGTGAAAAATCCCTAATCATTGTGTTTACCCATTAACTTTCTTCTAATAGAATGTGTGAAACAATAGAGTTTGTGCTCAACATTAGGAAGGAACAAAGAGTAGTCTGACATGATGCTCTCATCCACCAGAAACTGCGCTATCAAAAACACCCTTCTCCAATGGGTCCCCAGGAACCTACACTACTTTTAAACTTATTCTGGGGAAATTGCTGCAAATGTTTAATATATATTATAAGGTGCTATATTCTGTGTACTTAGATACACAAAATGTGCTAGACCAAAGTTACCATATTTATATTATTAACATGAATTATTTATATTGCTAAGTTATAAATAGAGTCAGTTACATTATTGAAGTTCTGGTTGAAGATAAACACTTGAAGGTATTGTCTAATTAAATCCTCACACGAACCCTGGAGGGTAAATGTGTTCTCACCTCTCCACACGAGGGACTGTCTCAGATTTAGGAATTTGCTAACATCACCGGCTACTAAGTGCTTAATTTAGAACTTGAACTCGGGTGTATCTGACACCGAAGTCTGAGTCCTTTCCACTCCTCATACAAATGCCAAAATCATGATACATAATTATAGCATATTATCTCTCATTTTGTAGAACAAATATTTCTATTCCCAATTAGAGATGAGCAAACTGATCAAGCAAGTTGAACTCAGTTCAGATCCGCCACTGACTGCTTCCTGGGGAAAAGGAGAAGTCACTGGTAGGCACAGATAGAGTGTGGACAAGGCCACAGAGGCAGGAAAGGGCAAGGCAGGCGCAGGAAATGTTGAGAAGTTGGGGTGGCTTAAGAATAGCTCAGGAGCAAACACTTGCAGATAAAGTTAAAGAGGATCATGGGAACCAGATTATGAAGTCTTTGTAAGCCACTCTCAAGAATGGACTTTGGACCATAGTGCATAAGTGTTTCAGTAGAAGTTATGCACAGAATGATATGAAGAGATTGATTGTTTAGGAAGTTACTCTGGCAACTCACCAAAAATGATCTGGAATGTGAGACACTGAAAACAATCCCTAAAGAAAGTGTCCACTGCACTCGAGTCACTAGAAAGGTAGAGGCTATGACCAAATCAATTTGGCTGCTGGTTTTTACATTGTTTTCATAGGTCCTTAATATATTTTTAATATATTTTCTTCCCGACTTCTACCTATAAAATACACAAAATATGTGTGGAATACAAGACAAAGTTTTCGTCTACTACCCCGATTATGATATGACTGGCTTTTTTTGACATTGCACTTCACAAACATCCAATGATTATCCCTACTTCTAGTTCCCAAAAGAGTCTTTTGATCCACTCTGTGCCTGTATTTACATGTTTCCTATTTTTCTTGTGTTATTTTCTCACTGTTTTCTTTAATCACATAAAGCTTTTGGATCCATATTAAAAACAAGGCAAAAGACAAAACGCAATAGAAAACATTGTTAACAAACGTACGTGCAATAATGGACAATAGGTGAACAATGTGTTTATTTGAATCAAATGGAAGGTATTATCTAGAAGTACAATCTCTACTCCTTAATCAATGAGTAACCTTGCAACACAAAGCTGTTACTAAGAAAGTGTCAGTAAACAAACTTACGGGATTTTATTCAGCAACTCACAATACACAGTAACCTCACAATAGTGGGAAAACAGTATAGATATAAATAATGTAAAATATTGTGTTCATAGGGTCAAGGCATAATATCTGTAAGATATAATTTTATTCTCTGTTTTAATATGTTTGTGTTTTAATCAGTAGCACTACTCATGATAAGTTTTGGGCACAAGTGTACATTCATTACTTTATTTCTTGGAGTTTCCTTGATGAAGGTCACAGTAAGAATGGGGCAAAATGGTGCTGAAAGTTTAGGGCACGTTACTGATCATGCATCAAAGATGCCCTCAACCCTCAACAAATTTCTGCTCTCCCTAAAAATTACAGATCCATGGTCATGCTATTTAGAAAAATAGCTTGCCCAGAACATCTTCAAAATAAGAGTATATTTTATTATTCCTCCAAGTATTATTCCTGCAAGCATTGAACTAAAGGAGATAGACGAGTGAGTTGGCTGGTTAGCTCAATTGGTTAGATTGTGGTGCTAAAAGGGGTACACAACTGAAAATGGGCTGCTTTTGCAGATATTGTAAACATTATGTAAAAACCATTGCTGGGATGCCTGGGTGGCTCAATCATTAAGCGTCTGCCTTTGGCTCAGGTCATGATCCCAGGGTCCTGGGATGGAGTCCCCACATCAGGCTCCCTCCTCAGCGGCGAGTCTGCTAGTCCCTCTGCCCCTCCCCCCTGTTCATGCATTCTCTCTCTTTCTTTTGCACCACGCACGCGCAAAAATAAATAAATCTTAAAAAAAATAACAAAAAGATAAACTAATAAATAAAATGTCCCTCCTAGTAATAAGTGTTGTGAAGAAGGAGGAGGAAGAAAAAAAAAAAAAAAAAACAGTGTAATAGGATAGTAACTAGCAAGGAATGTGGAGAGATTTGAGATAGAGTGATCCCAGTTTCTGTAAGGCAGGGGTATTTATGCTGAAACCTGAGTAATGAGCAATAGTCAGCCATGACCCAGGGGAAGACCAATGCAGGTATCCAGGTGGATAGAACAGCTAACTCAAAGACTCTAAAGTAGGAACAAACAGCCCATCCAGAGGACAGTCAATATGGCTGAAATTAAGTAAAGCAGGAGAAGTGGAAAGAAACCAAATCAGTGAACAGGAGTGTCTCACTCATGGAAGGTCGAAAGAGGAGGGTAGAGAGTTTGGATTTTTATCCTAAGAATAATGGGGTGACATTATAAGTTTTGAAAGAGGATATTTTTGTGATCTGACTTCTTTTTGAAAGATCCCTCTGGCTAATGTACGTAGAACGGGTAAAAAGGGAAGCAGGAAGTCCAAGTGAGAGACAACTGCAGTTAAGAAAAGACAGTGGCAAACCCTATGAGGGAAGAAAGAAGCCGAGATGAGGAGACATTGGCACATTCAGGATAGCTGTGAAGAGAAAGTCACCAGCCCTTGCTAAAGGATCACAGGTGGGAGGTGAGGGGCAACGAGAAAGAGAATCTTTTATCTCTAAAAGGTGAGAGAAGGCAAAAGGAATTATAAGGGTCAGAGAGGAGCCAAAGGAATTTTCTTTTAAAAGGAGAGAAGAATATATAGGAAAATGTCCATGTGAAGTAGAGATTCTCTGCTTAATAATTCAATTCTGGAGGAATGATGCTTCCCCTCACCTGCCACAGATGAGCATCCAATGCATTTATTGGTCTAATGAGCTGGGTACAGGTGGGCAGGTCAGCAGGCAGCCACTCAGAAGGAGCCCAGCTGGTAACAGCCATACTAGAGTAGGACCAAAGAAGAGAATATGAATCCTTCCTCACTGCCTAACCTGGTGACCTGAAGTAGTAACCATCTCCCAGTACAAGCTTCAGCTTAATTTGAGATGGCAGCGTGGACAGAAATAGGCAGTCAGGCAGTCAACAACACAAATCAGTACCCAGGAGAACCATGTTCATTAGAAATCAATCATGAAAGGTTTGAGGGTGGGGGTGCCCCACAAAAGATTAAGGAGAGTATTAACTAATTCCTGATAGACATCAATAAGAAAAGAAAGGTATAAGCAATAACTCCTTGGTATCAGAGGGGGTCTTAGTATCAAAGTGGGCCACATGTGACTCTTAGCAGCTGGGCCAATATTCAGCCCATGATGCTTACAATTTCATGGATCCATGATTGATTGGATGGAAGGGATTCTTTTAAAGATATTCTCAGCACAGTTGTTAGTCACAATAGAAATAATCTGGAAGTTAAAAACAATGGACTTAGAAAGAAGGGAAATTCGCACATAATACTCGTGACTTCTGTGAAAGGCAGTGAGGGACTCTTTCACATCCATTAGCTTCATCTAATCATGCCAAAAAACCTGGAAGGGAGATTTTACTAATCCCCGTGTTCTAGAAAAGGAAACTGAGAAGTTATGAAACCTGCACAAAATCCACAAGGGCACAAATGGGAACTTCCAAGAATAACTCCCCCCCACCCGGCAGCAGCCACGCTTAGCTTACACTGGGAACATGCAGCACCCATGTGGGGAGCAAGTCTTGAGGACTGCCATTGTCTGAGGTTGTGGTAATTCTAAGAAAAGGCACAAGCAGGAAAATATTCCAATTTAAATAAGCCTCTTTGACTTTGCTGAATAATAAGTAGCTATATGGAAAAGCATTAAAATTAAGTCCATAACAGATCTTATTAACAAAATAATAGCCACCATGGGACTTCTAAAAAGGAAGCTGTGGTCAACCTAGCTTGCAGACATGCAGTCAGTCAATAGTGGTGCGCGGAACAGTCCTGTAACAATATTCAGAGTCTCGCTTATTGTATTTCTCCCTCAGAGGTAATATCCCCACTGTGTACCTTGAGACATCTATGTCACATCCAATTAAAACTTGTCCAACTCTCATGGTCTATAAATATGCCTTTCAAATTGTCCTTTGGGTTAAAGATGGGGAAGAAACTACAGACTCCAAGTCATAAACACACAGATGATATGGAATGACGTATCTTATAAATAATATGTCTGGCATTTAAAGTTGTTTGTGTCTCACACACGTAATTCTCAGAAAACTTGAAGTATACATACATTACACATACACACACACACACATATGGTGTCCAGGTAATTTCATATTTATTCAAAAATTGTGTGGGTATGTGCCCAAATACCAGGCAGAGGGGAGGTTAGATATAATAATAAACATTTTTAAAACAGAACTTGACAAAGCTTTTTAGCTACAGTAAGTTAAAAGATTAAGATATTTACCAAACCTTTTTAAATTTTATTTTGAAAAATTTTAAACGTACAAGAAGATTACAAAAGCAGTCAACGAACAGCCCTATACCTTTCACCTGGATTCACCTATTGTTAACATTGTCCCACACTTGCTTTCTAAATCTCTCACCAAACACACAAACTTACACATGTTTTTCTTGCTGAACGATTTGAGAGTAAGTTGCAGACATCATGATCCTTCCTCCTAAGAATAACGTTTTCTTAGCCCCCATACGACGATTAAAGTCAGAAAATTTTAACACTGATAAAATCAGACTTTCTAACATAAAGTCCACATTCATATTTCATCAAATCTCCTAATTATGACCTTTATAGAAAAAAAAAATTATTTGTTTTTCGAATCCAGGCTCCAATCCAAGATCACACCTTGCATTCAGCAGCCACAGGTCTGTAGTCTCCTTTAATCTGAAGACAATGACGTGAGTTTTGAAGAATGTTGTTCTGTAGAACATTCCTTAGCTTAGGTTTGTCTGATTCAAGGGTACACTCTTATAGATACCTAAAATAATACCTTTTTTCCAAACACAAGACTGTTACAGAAGCTGTCATAGAAATATACCAGGGGAGGGCGCCTGGGTGGCTCAGTTGGTTGAGCAACTGCCTTCGGCTCAGGTCATGATCCTGGAGTCCCTGGATCGAGTCCCGCATCGGGCTCCCTGCTCGGCAGGGAGTCTGCTTCTCCCTCTCCCACTCCCCGTTTGTGTTCCCTCTCTCGCTGTGTCTTTCTCTGTCAAATAAATAAAATAAAATCTTAAAAAAAAAAAAAAAGAAAGAAAGAAATATACCAGGGGAAGCTACATGCTATGTTTGGGGGCTCATCTCTTGTTAAAGTTGTCTCCTCATACTACATACATCATTTTATCTTTAAAATAGGGCTCACAGAACTCCCTGTTTCCATATCTCACTTGTTCTTTGCATTGTTCGCCAATTTTCAAACAAAAACATCACACTTATCTATCCTGACTAATTTTCAAAGTCATTTCTTTTTTTTTTTTTTTAAGATTTTATTTATTTATGTGAGAGAGAGAGCATGAGCAGGGTATAGGGAGAAGAAGGCTCCCCGCTGAACCGGGAGCCCAAGGCAGGGCTCTATTCCGGGAACCCAGGATGTTGATCCCAGGACACCTGGGATCATGACCTGAGCCGAAGGTAGATGCTTAACTGACTCACCCAGGCTAAAAGTCATTTCTGAAGCCTTAACCTAAGCCCACACTTTGCCTTCACCCGCTGGCAATGATTTTCATTTTCCTAGGTGCACTTATAGTTCTCATGCTCCCCTCCGGGGTAGGGAGTCTGTATCACTATTTTCATCAATCCCCTCTGCATCAGAAATGCATTCTAGGTGCCACAAAGAGAAAGACCAAGCAACAGTGGCTTAAACAAATAAGAGTTTATTTTTCTCACATGAACACCATCCAGAAGTAAGTGCCTGATGACACTGGATCAGCTGTTCAGCCATACCATACCATTAGGATCCTAAGCTCTTTCTTTCACTCCACCTTCTTTTGTGCATTGGTTATTGTGTTAAATGCTTATTTCCTAATGCCAAGATGGCTACTGTAACACCAGAATTAAGTCCATGTTCAAAGCAGGAAGAAGGGAAAGACTGACGTGAAATTCCATCTTTCCCCTTCAATCAGGAAAGCAATAGCTTGTCCAGAAATTCCCCAAGAAAACTTTTACTTCTTAGATCTCATTGGTAGGAATTTGGTCACATAGCCTGCCTAACAGCCAAGGGAGCAGGGAATGCTAGGAATAGGAGTACCATTATTGTTGAGGCCTGTCATCTCATTTTCCAGCACTGAATACAGTGTCACCACAAGAAAAAAAGGCGGGGGGTAGAATCCCATTATGAAAGGGAAGGGGGCAATGGATAATGAGCAGGCAACTAGAAATTCCTCTATCTCCTCCCAATCACTATTTAACTGGATCCATTCTCTACTTCTCATTTTCATTCTATATTTCTTCTCGATTTTTTTTCATTTATCTTCTCTTCCTAGTACTTCCCCTTGAAAAATGAACTTTCAAACATTTTTGTTAACATTTTATCTTCTACCCAGAGTCAAATAATATTACAACAGCTGGTACTGTCTCCTCTCTCGACATGTGAGGAAACCTGAAATCCAGCAAGAGGAAGTGACTTGCCCAAATTTGCCCATCGATTTAGAGGCATACCCAAGAATAAAACATAACTCCACTGAACATCAGTACTGATACTAAATATCAGAATAAATGGTACATATTTGTCCACTTCATTCTGATGGTTCCTCTTGCCCATACCTTGGCCATTTAAATATAAAGTTCTCCACAAGGATTCATCAATTCAGTTGTTTATTTCTGGAAACTTCTCTAAGAGGAAAGATCATGAGAATTGTATTTCCCCCTTTTTTAATTTTTTATTTGCTCTCTAAATATGAAGGAAGGAGAAACCAGGGTAAGAAGTCATTGTCTTCATCGGAAATCATTACACCATATGAACCATGAGTCTGAATTTATAAAGATGCCATCTCCAACACATCTGCCAAGAAACAATAGGAAAATGTCTATTTAGATGCATTATGTTTGTCTTTGATTTTGTGGGGAAATATCTTAGAAAATCCATGTTAGAAGTAACACAAACATAAAATACCCTGATGAAGTTATATCTCTTCCTTGCACTGGAAAGACAAATCAAAAGACAGATCACCCAGAATAGAAGTCAAAGAGGAAGTCAGTCAGAAGTTATAACTGACCTTGATCATGAAGGGTAAGATTCAGAAAAAAAAGATATGCAGAAGACCCTGTCATAAGCCAAAAAAGGAAGGCTGAAATATGAATGAGTTTTCAGGGGCTCACAAGCAGGTCAATATGGGGGAATGAGTTGAGGCACCGTGTTAAGAACACATGCTCTGAAGGGAGTCAGACCTGAGTCTGCATCAATCCTCCCACTTAGCAGTTCTGCGATCCCACGCAACTTACTCCTCTACGCCTTACTTTCTAAACTGTAAAGTCATGATAATATTAATAATTATTTCATGGGATTGTCATGAGGATAAAATGAAGCAAGGCATGTGACGTGCTTAGCCTAGCCCTCACATACTGTAAGTGCTCAAAAACATGAAAGAAAAAAACTATCAGTCAGAGCAAAAGATTAAAGTAATGGATTCTTAGGTTTAAAAAAGTAGGTTATGGTGAGTTGGGACCTCTTTGACTATAAGGCTGAAAGTGTAATCAAAAGGAAACCACTAAAAATTTATTACCTGGACATAATACAGACTGGAATCAGTTGAGACAATAGGAATGGAAATAAGGTGCTGGATGGAAGAGCTATTAAGAAATATAACTGCCCTTGATTTAGGATCTCTATTTCTTGGCTACACCACTAGAGTAATCAATAAAACTGACTGCTGTCCTACCAGTGAGTAGGAATAAAATGTGATGGTTGGATAGTCGAGAAAACAGTTTTGTCATGATTTGAGGAATATACTAGAAATGCATAAATAGAGAATTCAGAAACTTTGGCTACTCTTTGTGTTGGGAAATATGTGCATCCATTCAATAAATTCTTACTGAATACTTATTACGGCAGAATACTAAGCCCTAAGAAATGTTTATTATAACATCTCATCCAACTGAAGATCACTTATGTGGAACCTCAGAATTCTTAAAAATCATTAAAAACCATTCTTAAAAACCATTAAAAAACAAAAGAAGAGGAAAGAAATCTTGTCCTTTTTCAGGCCCTCGTTCATAGCATATTTGCTCATTTTTACACAGAAGTTTACCATGCCTGAGTATCTGCATTTGTAGCTACAGCCAGTTCAAGTACAAAATTAGAAACGGTAATTAGAGGACTAAGACTACAGAGGCAAACATTAATGATGGGTGAAGCAGACAGCTGGTGAAGAACTACAAAGAAAAACTCTACAAAGCACAGGAGTCTGTGGTCAAATTTATAGGACACAAATCCCCTCAAAAGGCCCCAAAGGTATCATTGTGCTGTTCAACATGATAACCCAAATTCACAAGGGAGATTAAGATAGTATTTGATAGCTTTCCGAAACTTTGGAGGTAAAGCTAAACACAAAAATTCTATCACAGACGCCAGTATAGAACATGGTTGACAAGTTTTGCTAAAAAGGGGAGACAAGAAATGGAAACGCAATTGGCATGGAAAATGGAGTCATGAATTTTTTTTTCTTTTGTTTTGTTTTTTGGAAGGGAGACGTAACAGCACGTTTTCAGGCTGTCGAGAATGAGCCAGGAAAGCGGTAAAAATTGATGATGCCTAGCGAGAAGGAGGAAACAGTGGATTGTGTCCTGAGTAAGGGAGAGGAGGTGATACCTGCAGCTCAGGGGAAGGGCCGACTCTCCGCAAGAGCAGAGGGCTCATCTGCAACAAGGGCGGGGAGGTGGAGCATGTGAGGGTGGTCTGTGGGGAGAGGCAGTGGGGGGAATAGTGGGGCTCCTCTGAGCAGCATTAAGAGCCCCCCAATATTCAGGTCCTGTTATGAAATGGATCATGTGCTTTTTCTTGCCAAGTCTAGCCCTACATGTGCAGGTCCAAGAGAAAGAGAATTGGATAGAACTGAAGTTTCAGCTTTGCCATAAAAGTAAATGTAGAAGGGATACATTTTAAATGCTGCAAATCAGCAACAGCCAGATTCGTGAATCTCAACTGCTCTGTTTCAAGAGCTACTACTCATTCCTTCAATGAAGATTTCCAAATGCTTCCCAGGAATAGCCCGTCACTGAGCATGCAAAATAAACCAAGCAGCTCTTTCCCAGCAATGACAGACGAGCTAATCCTACACACTGCTTAAGGAGTTACCTTCTTCCAGAAAGGATTTGCATGGTAGCAGCTTGGTAGCCTTTGAGTAGATTAAGGTTGGAATTCATCTCAGTGATTCTGTAATTCTGGAAAGAACCCATTTAAAATATACTTTGAACTCCACAATGCTTGATTTAAATGTTTTTAAAAATATACACTCAATAGAATATGCCTTTTTTTAATGTGGATCTAACGATACAATTTCGACACAAGTAATACAGAAATAGTAAAACTCCTTTTAGGAACTTAGGGGCAGAATCATGGAACTTCATTTCTCAATAAATGAAATTAACCTGAATGCCCACTCCTCCTGCGTATAACAGAAAACTTAATGTGCCTCCAGGTAATCCAATCACTTCTGTTTTCTTCTTACTTTTTTCCCTTCAGTATCTTTTGGGTTGATATTTTGCCTGAGTCAAAGCTCTCCGCCTCCAATGTCTCCTCTCCTCTCCAGAAGTGGAATCTATACTGGGCCATGTTTTTTGTGTCATCTAGCCTCCGGTGGGAGGGGCATCTGGCTTTTGGTCCTTTTGTCCACTGCTGGATCGTTCACACAGGAAACCACGCCACGCATGCTTGGTACCTGGTTCTCCATTCCTGTCATCTCTGTTGTGGAGACATCTGCTCCCCCACACTCTTCCGCAGTTTGCCTCACACGGGTCAGTCTGCAGCTTCCTCTCCCCCCTTATGAGACCTCTCTGAGTCGGCTGGCTCATTCCCTCCTACTTCTCTCCCCTCTGGGGAGTGCCGTCAATTTCAGGACACCCTTCCATTCCACTCCAGGATTTCATAAAATAAGAGAGTGTAAAAAGGAGTGCTCAGGTCTTTATCCTTAAACACATCTCTGTTTTATTCTACGGTGGTTAAACTATGTGGTGGGGGTGAAGAAGGTCCACTGAAGTTTGTAATCTCTTTACTCACCAAGGGTATAATTTCCTACTACTTTTTGATCTTCCCTCCAGATTATTTGGTCCCAGCCCAGAGGAATGGAGGTTCTGTCCAATCCATTTCCTCCTTCTTCTGATGAATCTTTGTATCTTTGGGAGGCAGGAAAATTACCTCACCATATTAAGTCAAGGTTCTACCAGAGAAAAAGAAGCAATAGGATATGTATTTTTTTATTTTTATATATTTCTCATTCTATATATATATATATACACATACATACATATGGTGATTTTTATGTTCATATTATTTTCATATATGCTCATATATATGTATGTGTATATGCATATACATGTATAGATTGGTAGATATAGATATATAGTAAGATTTATTTCAATGAATTGGCTTACTCGGTTGTGGGGTCTGTCTGGTCAAGTCTGAAATCCATCTGGCTAGAAACGCTTGGGAAGGAACTGACGCTGTAGTCCATAGAGACTTCCTCAGAGAAACCTCAATTTCAGCTCTTAAAGTCTTCAACTGATTAGATGAGGCCCACCCACATTATCAAGGGTAATTTCCTTTCCTTAAAGTGATTGCAGATGTTAATCCCATTTACAAAATGCCTTCACAGTAATGCCTAGATTAGTACTGGAATGAAAAACTGGGTACTAGAGCCTCGCCAAGTTAACACGAACAACTAACCATCACATAGGCATTCTCACTCTGTGGTTTATGTATAAATTTTATGTTCTAAGTTCTCCACACAAATCAGCCTGTGGAGCTTAAAGGAAAAGGAATATTCTCTCCTCAAAATTCTGGCTCTTGCAGGAACGCCCTTGGTGGCTCAGTCAGTTGAACATCTCACTCTTGGTCTCTGCTTGGGTCACAATATCAGGGTCATGGGATCAAGCCTCAAGACCAGCTCTGCACTCAGCACTGAGTCTGCTTGAGATTCTTTCTCTCCCTCTTCTGCCCCTCCTGCCATGATCTCTCTCTCTCTCTCTCTCTCTCTCAAATAAATAAATTAAAGTTTAAAGAAAAATTTTTGGCTTTTGCAATGGAAATCCAGGCTTTCAATAATAATGCTTCAACTAAAAGTTTATAAGTTAATTCCAGTAGTCATGTATTTCTTGGTTCTCAGCTATACTTCTCAACATTTCCTTGGCGATTTGGGGTCTTTTCTGATTCCATACAAATTTTAGGATTCTTTGTTCCAGCACTTTGAAAAATGTCATTGGAATTTTGATCGGGATGGCATTGAAGGTATAGATTGCTCTGGGTAGCATAGACATTTTAATAATGTTTATTCTTCCGATCCATGAGCATGGAATATTTTTCCATCTTTTTGTGTCTTCTTCAATTTCTTTCATGAGTGTTCTGTAGTTCCTAGAGTATAGATCCTTTACCTCTTTGGTTAGGTTTATTCCGAGGTATCTTATGGTTTTTGGTGCTATTGTAAATGGAATCGTTTCTTTAATTTCTCTTTCTACAGTTGCGTTGTTAGTGTATAAGAAAGCAACTGATTTCTGTGCATTGATTTTGTATATACACCTGCCACATTACTGAATCTGTATGAGTTCTAGTAATTTGGGGGTGGAGTCTTTTGGGTTTTCCACATAAAGTATCATGTCGTCTGCGAAAAGAGAGTTTGACTTCTTCTTTGCCAATTTGAATACCTTTTATTTCTTTTTGTTGTCTGATTGCTGTTGCTAAGACTTCTAGTACTATGTTGAACAATAGTGGCGAGAGCGGGCATTCTTGATGTGTTCCTGATCTTAAGGGAAAGGCTCTCAGCTTTTCCCCATTGAGGATGATATTCATTGTGGGTTTTTCATAGATGGATTTTATGAACTTAAGGAATGTTCCCTCTATCCCTATACTCTGGAGAATTTTAATCAGGAAAGGATGTTGTATTTTGTCAAATGCTTTTTCTGCATCAATTGAGAGGACCATCTGGTTTTCTCCCTCCTCTTATTAATGTGTTCTATCACATTGATTGATTTGCGAATGTTGAACCACCCTTGCATCCCGGGGATAAATCCCACTTGGTCGTGGTGGATGATCCTTTTAATGTATTGTTGGATCCTATTAGCTAGGATTTTGTTGAGGATTTTGGAATCCATATTCATCAGGGATATCGGTCTGAAATTCTCCTTTTTGATGGGGTCTTCGCCTGGTTTGGGGATTAAGGTAATGCTGGCCTCATAGAATGAGTTTAATGTTTCCCTTCTGTTTCTATTTTTTGAAACAGCTTCAGTAGAATAGGTATTATTTCTTCTTTGAATGTTTGGTAGAATTCCCCAGGGAATCCATCAGGCCCTGGACTCTTGTTTTTTGGGAGGTTTTGGATCACTGCTTCAATCTCGTTACTGGTTATTGGCCTATTCAGGTTGTCAATTTCTTCCTGTTTCAGTCTTGGCAGCTTATAGGTTTCCAGGGAGGCCCTCATTTCATCCAGATTGCTCAGTTTATTGGCATATAGTTGTTGATAATAATTTCTAATAATTGTTTCTATTTCCTTGGTGTTAGTCATGATCTCTCCACTTTCATTCATAATTTTATTAATTTGGGTCCTTTCTCTTTTCTTTCGATAAGTCTGGCCAGTGGTTTATCGATATTAATTCTTTCAAAGAACCAACTTCTAGTTTTGCTGATCTGATCTACTGTGTTTCTGGTTTCTAATTCATTGATTTCTGCTCTAATTTTAATTATTTCTCTTCTAATGCATGGCTTAGGCATCGTTTGTTGCTTTTTCTCTCGTTCTTTAAGGTGTAGAGTTAGTTGGTGAATTCGGGATTTTTCTATTTTTCTTTGAGTGAGGCTTGGATGGCTATGTATTTCCCCCTTAGGACCGCCTTTGCAGTATCCCATAGGTTTTGGACCAATGTGTTTTCGTTCTCATTGATTTCCATGAATTGTTTAAGTTCTTCTTTGATTTCTTGGTTGACCCAAACATTCTGGAGCAGAGTGGTCTTTAGCTTCTAAGTGTTTGAATTTCTGCCAAATTTTTTCTTGTGATTGAGTTCCAGTTTTAGAGCATTGTGGTCTGATAATATGCAGGGAATAATCTCAATCTTTTGGTATCGGTTGAGACCTGATTTGTGACCCAGTATATGGTCTATTCTGGAGAAAGTTCCATGTGTGCTCGAGAAGAATGACTATTCTGTTGTTTTAGGGTGGAATGTTCTGTAAATATCTGTGAGGTCCATCTGGTCCAATGTATCATTCAAAGCTCTTGTTTCCTTGTTGATTTTCTGCTTAGATGATCTGTCCATTGCTGAGAGTGAAGTATTGAGGTCTCCTACAATTAACGTATTGTTATCAATAGGACTCTTTATTTTGGTTAACAGTTGGCTTATATAGATGGCTGCTCCCATGTTGGGGGCATAGATATTTACAATTGTTAGATCTTCTTGTTGGATAGACCCTTTAAGAATGATATAGTGTCCTTCTGTGTCTCTAACTACAGACTTTAGTTTAAAATCTAATTTGCCTGATATAAGAATTGCTACCCCAGCTTTCTTTTGAGGTCCGCTGGCATGGAAGATAGATCTCCATCCCTTCACTTTCAGTCTGGATGTATCTTTAGGTTCATAATGAGTCTCTTGTAGACAGCATATGGATGGGTCCTGTCCTTTTATCCAATCTGCAACCCTGTGCTGTTTTATGGGAGCATTTAGGCCATTCACGTTGAGAGTGATTATTGAAAGATATGAATTAATTGTCATCATGTTGCCTGTGAAGACGTTGTTTTTATAGACTGTCCCTGTAAATTTCTGTTGTAGATCACTCTTGGGGTCTTTCTCCTTTTATAGAACCCCCCTTAATATTTCTTGCAGGGCCGGCTTAGTGGTCACATATTCTTTCAACTTCTGCCGGTCGTGGAAGGTCTGCATCTCTCCACCCATTCTAAATGAAAGCCTTGCCGGATAAAGTATTCTTGGCTGCATGTTCTTCTCATTTAGTACCCTGAATATGTCTTGCCAGGCCTTTCTGGCTTGCCAGGTCTCTGTGGATAGGTCTGATGTTATTCTGATGTTCCTCCCTCTGTACGTACGGAATCTCTTCCCTCTAACTGCCCTTAAGATGGTTTCCTTGGTTCTAAGATTTGCAAGTTTTACTATTACATGCCAGGGTGTTGGCCTGTTTTCCTTGACCTTGGGAGGGGCCCCGTCTGCCTCTAGGATGCGAATGTTTGTTTCATTCCCCAGATTAGGGAAGTTCTCAGCTACGATTTGCTGAAATCCATCTTCTAGCCCTCTCTTTCTCCACTCCCTCCAGGATTCCAATGATTCTGACATTGGAACGCTTCATGGTGTCACTTATTTCTCTGATTCTATTTTTATGGATTCTGAGTTGTTTTTCCCTGGCCTCCTCTTTTCCCTTTTTATCTATTATATTGTCTTCCATGTCGCTTATTCTCTCTTCTGCCTCAGTTACCCTGGCTGTTAGATTATCTAGATTAGATTGGATCTCACTGATAGCATTTTTAAATTCTGCCAATTCACCTTTTATTTCTGCCCTTAGAGACTCTATGTTGCCATTAATTGATTTCTCCATTCTAACCATTGTCTTCATAATTGCTAGCCTGAATTCCTTCTCCGACATCTTGGTTATATCTGCATCCATTTGCAAATCTGCAGCATAAGTCATAATCTCTGAGTCTTTTCTGTTTTGGGGGCTCCTCCTCCTAATCATTCTGTTTATGGGTGTTTGAGGGAATGTATAGAGTCGAAATTATTGACCAGAACCCAAGCAAGATGCACCTGTTTTCTTGGGACCTTAGGGTTGCTGGCCTCTTGTTTTCCCAGCCTGTCTTCTGCGGGAGGGGCCTGCCATGCTGTGACTCAGGCAACCCTGTTTGGGCGGAGTTGCCCTGCGCCCCTGTGGTGGGGGATGGGCTCAGCAGGAATCAGTTTTGGGGGCTTTTGTTCTCTGGCGCCTTTCCCTGGTGGCTTTCCGCGTCTTTTCCACAAGTCAGAGCAGAAGAGACCGTTCCCAACCCTCTGCCTCAGAGCAGAGAGACCTCAGTCTGTTCTTCAGTGAGCTCTCCAGGCCACACCGTCTCCGTTTCTGTCCATGCTGCTATAAACTGCGGCAGCCTGGGTTGTGCGCCCCTCCGCAGCGCTCCCCAGTCCTGCCTCCAGGTCAGGGCACGTCTCTGCCCTTTGTGCTTCTAAAACCACTAGCCGCTCCCAGTTTGCCTGCGTGACCCCACAGCTCTGATTTCCGCCCTGGGGGCTGCAGTTCGCAGGTGCGATTCCGCGGCTCCGGGTTTCCACCCCAGGGACTGCCATAAAGTCCTTTCCCGACGCCACTGGTCTACGAGTCTGTGCCCCGTCCGCAGCGCACGAGGCTGTCGCTCACCAGCGGTGTAGGATCCCCATGGCCAGGCACCCTCCCACTGCTGTTTATCCTCCGATATCTGCCCGCAGGATCACGGCTCTCAGCTTCGTACCTCAAAACCAACCACCTGCGATATTCTGTTTGTAGAGATCCAGATCTTCTTACATCTCAGGCTGGTTTCGTGGGTGCTCAGAGTGGTCTGGTAGATATCCAGCTCAATTCCAGGGACCAGTTGAAATAGGGTCCCCTATTCCTCTGCCATCTTTCCCCCCTCCGTATGGGAAGTTATTTTTAACGGCATGTACTCCTAGGCTAATGATATAGGGAGGATATGAGTGAAATAGGGCATGAACTATTAAGCTGGTGAGAATGAGTAGATAATGCTAATGAAAATTCAGTCCATCTCCAGTTAATTCAATTCACCACATATCACTCATTCTCATTCATTCATTTATGCATTCATTCATTCATAAGTATTGATTGCTATCTTATACTACCTAAGCACAGGAATATGACCATTATTTGAGACACAGTCTCTCTGCCCCCAGAATGCTGACAGAAGAGACATATGTGGACAACAACTACAACATAGTGCAAAAGGAGGCTGTTGAAATGGGATATGTACAGGATGCTAAGAAAACAAAGAAGAGGTATACAGTCCAGCCTAGAGAAGAAATAGAAGCTTTCAGAGGAAGGTGATAGGTGAATCCTAAAGAAAGTATAGGATATTGGCAGGTAAATAAGGAAATCACACTGCCTATTTACTGCCATTTTGTCAGTAGGAAACAGCAATGTGCATGACACATTTGGAGACTGCAAACAGTCTGTCCTTGGGTCAGTTCTGTGTGAGACCTTAAGTCAGACTGGAATAGGGAGAGGCAACGATAAAGTCATAATTCTTTGTTGTTGTTGGAAGCATGGTTTGTTTGTTTTAGTGGGAGAATGGTATTTTATTTTTTATTCAAGTGTAATTAACATACAGTGTTATATTACTGTCAGGTGTACAATATAATGATTCAACAATTCTATATATTACTCAGTGCTCATCATGACAAGTGTAATTTTTTTTTTTTTTTTAGAAAGAGAACACACATGTGTGGGGGGCGGGGAGAAAGGGCAGAGGGAGAGAGAGAAACCCAAGCAGGCTCCACGCCCAGCACAGAGCCTCAATCTCATGACCTCGAGATCATGACCTGAGCCGAAATCAAGAGTCACATGCTTAACTGACTGAGCCACCCAGGTGCCCCACGATAAGTGCGCTCTTAATCCTCTCCACCTAGAGAAAGGCATAATTCCTGGGAAACTAAGTTTAATTTATCCGGAGCAGTGTAAGTTATGAAAAAAATCATAATAAAATATTTAAAATGAGAAACTGGGCTGAGGCAATATCACTAAGAGCTGTTGAGTACCTGGATTTTGTCAGGTCAAATGAACTTTCTTTTTGGCTATTTTTTCAACTTTATTGAGGTATAGACAATTGAATTTTTTTCAAGATTTTTTGTGTGTGTACAGAGTGCACACATCTCAAATGCTCAAATTTGAAGTCTAAACTGTCCTTTTAAATAATACCTCCTTTTTTTTTTTTAAGATTTTATTTATTTATTTGACAGAGAGGGAGACAGCGAGAGAGGGAACACAAGCAGGGGGAGTGGGAGAGGGAGAAGCAGGCTTCCCGCCGAGCAGGGAGCCCGATGCGGGGCTCGATCCCAGGACCCCGGGATCATGACCTGAGCTGAAGGCAGACACTTAACCGACTAAACCACCCAGGCGCCCCAAATAATACTTCCTTTTAAACATCTGTTTTGTTATTCATAGATTCATGGAACTAGTTCAAGAGGCCTGAAAATGTTTTGTGGCTGATTCTTTTACTTTTGGCAAAATATACTTAAATTATCTATCCAATTTTTCAGAACCTCCAGAGACCGTCTTAGTAACCCAATCCATTGTTTAATAATCCTTATAGCTAAGAAATTATTCTTTCTAACTACCATGAATGCCCTCCCTGGCATTAGTGGGCATAACAAGGTGCAGCCGCTTTCCCAATTGTCAAAACAACAGCAATCCAGAGACACAACAGCTGCGCTGGTCCCTCTGTTTGGCAATGTCCCTCTACTTCTAAAATCTCTTAAAATCTATTGGAAAGTCTCTACTAGAAGATGAGTAGCCACTGAGTATTAATTAATCGATTGCCTGTTCTGAAATTGAGCTCATGTGTTAGTAGTCTGCAGGCATGGAGTGCTTTCCCATTGATTCTTCAACAATGCCGAGTCCTGGGTTTTTCAACCTGGGCACTACTGTCATTAGGACGGATAAATCTTTGTTTGAGGGAGCCTTCCTATGCATTGTGAGATGTTTACCAGCATCCCTGGACTCTACCTATTAGCAGCACCCCCCCCAGTCATGACAATAAAAAATGTCTCCAGACTTTACCATTTGATCCCTGGGGTACAAGGAAAACTCATTCCTATTTGAGACCCACTGACCTTATACTACCTTGTTTCAAAAGGTCTAAAGAGAGCTAACTACTATTACAAACGAGATTTTTTTTTTACAAACGAGATTTTTTTAATCTATAGCTAAGAAACCAAATTTTCACACATTTGAACTGCTTGTAAATAACCTCAGATTATTTTTTTATTATTAAAGCAGTACTCGCTTTTAAAAAACAAGTCCAAATTTTCTTGAAGATATAAACTGCAGAGTAAAATCTCCCCTATTCCTGAAATTACTGGTCCCATTTCCCAAAGACAACCACTGTTGATGGTTTGTTGTGAATACATCAGCATTTTATAAACACAAGTATTTTATAGCCTTTATTTTATATAAATAAGATCAAACAATACAGACTACTGTTCAATGTACATATGTGAATATATAGTTCTGAAATTGCCCCATGTATCTAACAATCCTCTGCTGAGACTGATATTTTTGTTTTGTTTTTAAATATCTTAAATAGTGGGACACCTGGGTGGCTCAGTCAGTTAAGCGTCTGCCTTAGGCTCAGGTCATGATCCCGGGGACTTGGGATCAAGTCCCACACTGGGCTCCTTGCTCAGCGGGGAGCCTGCTTCTCCTTCTGCCTCCCACTCCCCCCTGTTTGTGCGCATGCGCGTGCTCGCTCTCCCTCTCTCTGACAAATAAATAAATCTTTAAAAAATATATCTTAAATAGTTATTGGCAGTCATCATTTAAGATAGAAATTATCTTTTAAAATAAATGGACTGGGGGTACCCGGGTGTCTCAGTCGATTAAGCATCTGCCTTCAGCTCAGGTCATGATCTCAAGGTCCTGGGATTGAGCCCCATGTCAGACTCCCTGCTCAGTGGGGGTCTGCTTCTCCCTCTCACTCTCCCTTTCTCTCTTTCAAATAAATTAATAAAATCTTTAAAAAAATAAAATATTAAAATAAAATAAAAGGACTGAATGTAGGGAAAGTTTGTCTTTGTGTGTGCATGTGCATGCATGTGCGTGCACGCGTGTTTATTTTACTTCCTAACAAAGTATTCAGTAAACTACCTCTATACTTTTGATGCTGTAATTATCTAAGAAAATAGAATATTGCATATTTTCCAGAGGTCGTAAAAAGGATTTCAAATGCGGGAAATAAGTTATAGAATCCAATGACACTCTTACCTTAGTGCTTACACGAGTCATAGCTGAACAGAAACACAATAAACATTTTAATGAAATGTACCAATTACACTCACCTGCTTTATTTTAAATTTAACTGAACAGAAATGCCCTTAAGGCATTGACTTCAGAGCAACCATATTAAAATGTTCCATATTAACATTTAAGGTTGTTTCACAATAAGGGTTATAATTTCCCTGAGCTGGCATTTTCATGAGTTCCCTAGACACAATTGTAAGTGCTTGTGCATTTATGTCAAGGTCTGTCAAAAAGTAAAAGCTAAGTTTTATTCCATTGATGATAAACCACTAGGAACTTTGCCTCCAAAAAATGTTTATTATTAAGACTTTAGTCCCAAGAGGGAAGAAAAGGGTTATTTTAGTAAGGTTTGTTTGTGCAGACTCACCTTGGTGCCAACTTTCCATCTCCAGTGACAAGAGTTGTTCTCCTCCTTGTATGGAAGGTGGAAGAAGACACCTTCACAAAGGGAAATTTTTGCCCTGCTTTCAGGCTGATAAGGGAGGGCAGAGAGCCCTCCCTATGTTTGTTTGTTTTTAACTGTCTTCAGTTTAAAATAATACTTGGGCCAAAGTGGCATATTTTGGGGTCGCATAATATGATCCCCTTCAACTGCAAAATTATCCGATAACCATCATGTACTGTCCCCTTACTCTATCATTCTGTTTCTGAACAATGAAGCCCTAAAGCTATTTGGTGATCAGAGAAAGGTATTCTTCTGTGCTGAGCGAGACAAAGGAGCTGTGGTAGCCCAGAGAGGAATTTTGGGGCCAAGCTGGGGTGAGGAGGTGTCCACGGAGGCAGCTGGTGTCTGGTACCATGTATCAGGTTTCTAACAGGGCAAGGAGAGTGCTCATATAGGAAAAATGCCCATTACCAGGACTCAGAACTGAATGGGGGTGAGGAGGGCAACCATGCAGGAAGAGGATCTGTCAAGATAATAACTATATTAAGGATATCAGAAAGCAGTTTCTCATTGTCAGAGGAGGGAGTTAGAGCTACGTAAAGGGAAAAAACCAGACTGAATCTTCTGGTGTTGGCTGGGAATTGGAATCCCCTATACAAAATGCTTATTAATTACAAAAGCTAACTTTATAGTGGAGGAGTTTTGGAGACATCACCCTAACCAAGTGACCAAAATGATCATCATCAGTAATGGGACAAATCAAAATTTTGCATAACCTAACAGGCTGAAATGAACATCACTTCTGTGAATTTCTTGCCAAAGGTGCATAATCGAAATCTAATTTTGATGAAATATCATACAACCAAAATTTAGGGACATTCTACAAAATATTTAACTTGCAATCTTCAAAAGTGTTGAGGTCATAAAAGGTAAAGACAGACTAAGAAACTACGGATCAAAGGAAACTAAAGAAATGTGACAATTAAATGCAAGGATTATGAACTAGATTCTTTTACTATGAAGGACTTTTGAGCAATATGTGAAACATGAATGGGTTCTGAGGTTGAAATGGTAGTAAGGCATCAATGTTAATTTCTTATTTTGATGGTTCTAGCTTGGTTATGTAGGAGAATGTCCTTGCTTATAGAAAAAACACAACCAAAGTTTTTAGGTGTGATGGAGCATCTGATCAGGAACTTATTCTCAAATGATTTGGGGGGGAATCATTCTTTATACTATATTTGAAACTTTAAGTTTGATACCATCTCAAAATAAAGTTATTTTTAAAATACCACTATTTAAGACTTTAAATATATCTTTGAATCATAATGTTATAAAAACGTGGAACTAATTTCATGGCACAATCATTGAAGAGCTGTATCTGCTTCTAAAGATAAACTTAAAAGATAGGACATAAGAGCATAATATCCATAAAAATAAGTTACTCCAGAAGAATTTTCAAAACGGCAGCATGAAAACACAGGCAGGTATGTCTACTTAAAACATCTTCAAACAGTAACTGTGGCTGAAGGCTGACAATTCATCAAGGAATTTTTCTGAAACCCTTGATTTTTATTTTTTTAAGTAAGCTGCACACCCAATGTGGGGCTCGAACACATGAGCCTGAGATCAAGAGTCTCATGCTCTACCGACTGACCCAGCCAGGCACCCCTGAAACCCTTAAATTTTAAATTTTGTTCTTAAGAAATTAATAAAGATATCAAAAGTCAGTATCAACACAGATTAACCTTATTTTATGTACACTTGAAGTCTCTGAAATGTATGATGTTCTACCAGTGACATCCAGTGGTACACAAATCCTTTGACTTCATTTTAATCAGTTTGTTGAAAAAATATTGATAATTTTAAAATAATTTCACAAGTGAAGGTACTATTTACAACATAGCTCATTATTACATAGATTTAACCATTTCCTTCAACAAATGATGTGCTCTGAAAAACTAAGTACAGTCAAAACCTGACATAGCTAGATTTCTTCTCTATAAAAATGTCACTTGCCCTGTTATTAAATGTCCTGCTGCATCTTATAAAGAAAATAGCCACTTTTATTCTTTTCATGTCTTGATGACAGATTACAAATACATTTTTACAAATTAAATGCTATTGACAGTTCAAACTATTCTGATCTTATTTCTTATAATTGACAATATTCAAGAAAGTTCCAAACAGGTTACAAACTTGATAAGGATAATAAGCAACAGAATTACATTTGGAGTCTCCAGTAATCTTTAAAGTTTATATAAATCTGAGGTTTTAAAGTGGCATAATTAACTTATATCCACACAAAAACCTGCATGTGGATGTTTATAGCAACTTTATTCATAATTGCCAAAATTTGGGTGCAACCAAGATGTCCTTCTGTGGGTACATTCAGACAATGGAATATTATTCAGTACTAAAAAGAAATTAGTTATTAAGCCATAAAAAGATATAGAGGACCCCTAAATGCATGTTACTAAGTGAAAGAAGCCCATCTGAAAAGGGCAGGAACTTTATTTCATTCAATGCCATTTGCACAAAATCTTGCACAAAGCCTCACACATTGGAGCTATCCAATCTGTGAGTGAACAGGTGCATGTACTTTCCTGATGGTCTCTATGTCTTCTTCCTCTAGTACCAGATCAACCTTGATTCTGAGTGAGAACTCAATAAATTCCTGATTTTTAAAATGATTGGCTGAGAGGTTTTTGAAAGAGAAGAAAGGAACTGAGTTCAACTCTAAAGTACGGCAGACATTGCATAGAAAAAGAAGGATTGGTTGCGGGAGCAGGGGGGACGCCACCACCACCCCCACCAACCCTGCTCCCTCAACCAACCACAGGGGGATGGTTATCTGTGACGTTCCACGTGGGAAACAACATGAGAAAAGACAAAGAAAGGAGAATCCTGGCATCTTCTGGGAACATGGAAAAGAATGTCCCAATAGCACGGAGGTTCTTGGAAAAGAGTTGGCCTCGGGCTAGTGAGCAAGGTGGGGCTCCCACATAGAGAGCTGTACCTGCCAGAATGAGAGTACCTGTTTTAGGATACTGGGAGAAAACCACTTTTTGAAATGTTTTTATATTAACCTTCTCTCCTCATTCTTCATCAGTGGTTCCTGGGAGCGGGCAGGATGTCAAGTGTTCCCTCGGCTATTTCCCCTGTGGGAATATCACCAAGTGCCTGCCTCAGCTACTTCACTGCAACGGAGTGGACGACTGTGGCAACCAGGCAGATGAGGACAACTGCGGTGAGTGAAGCCCCTGCCCGTAGTCACCGCAGGACCCGGGGCGGATGCAGCGAAGGTGAAGTCGCTGAGACATCTCGTAAGGAGGAAAGGGGAAAGAGAAAACTAAGTTGAAATACAAAATAGATGTCACTTAGGGAAATCTTCCATTTCTTTTATTAGCTTAAAGCATCCATTCTTTTCAATGTGTTAGTCTCACGGCCAATATTTCAGGAAAGTGGTGATTGTGCACATAGTTTTTTATCCCGCAAACCGGTCCAGTTAGCCTCCTACCGGCAGAAGCGTCTTACCGTCTTACCCTTCTGCAGGTAAGGGTGTAGAAACTGAGAATATGGGCTCTGGAGCCAGACTGCTGGGTTTGAACCTGGATACAACGATAACCAATGATGTAGTCTTGCGAATGTGTTTTAGCCTCTTTTTGCTTCCTTTTTCTCATGTTAGGAAAGGGTTTGGAAATTGACCCTTTGAATTTGGGAAGATTATATGTAAGAGATTAGAAGAAAGAGGCATACAGCAGGTGCTAGTTAAGTGTTAACAGCTATTGCCCTTTCTTATCTTTTGCTGACTACCGTTCTGAAGGACAAATGAGACCTCCTAGAAAAGAACAAACAATTAAGTCCAGCCTACCTATTACTTAACCAACAATCATTATTTATAATCTCATAAAGCCAACAAGTAGGGCTTCCGGCCAGCTAGAATATCTGGAAAACTTGGCTTTCAGTTAGAATTTTGTTCAAATTTCTGAAACCTCAAAAACACAAATGTATAAAAGAACTTCAGTGGCCTGGATTTGACTCACTAGGAAAATGAGCTTTGGTTAATAATGTAAATATAATAAGATTTCTCACTCATGGAGAAACAAGGTACTATTTTTGGAGGACAAAAACATGCATGACAATTTGAAGTGCTGCCTAAATAATACACTGAGGAGGACTTGATGTCTTCACTCCCTAAAGTATTAGAGACTTTTTAAGGCACCACTTTGAAGGAGTTAACACTTCAATGTTTGGAACATTGTCTCTAGGTGGTGGAGGTTAACTCAAAAACACTTTCTAAACTGGTGAGCTTAAGCTAAAATTGCCTTTGATTTGGATGGCTATACATATGTGTTTTCTTCTTTAAAAATATTTTTAAATATATATAAATATATATGTGAATATAATATATAAATACATATTAGATATACGTATACATAAATATAAATTTTTATATGTAATATAAAAATATATATTCTATCTTGTTAAAATACCTGAATACTGAACAAATTTAAAAAAAAAGAAGAAGAAAAGAAAACAGTGTTCTGCCCACTGCCAGCCACTCTCAAGTTGCAAGCAGTTCAGATAGAGGGAGTGGCTTCAGGGCTTCCCACCAATGGAAATGTTGGTCAGAAGCAGGAAAAAACTTGGTGGGACAGGAAATTTGCCACCAAAATTAGTTTCTCAGCGAAAAAAAAAAGCTTGGGAGCTCCTGCTTGAGTGCTAAATTTAAAGAAACCAAGTAACAAAAGTAACAATCCTCACCGTGATAATACTCAGTTACTCAAGTTTCTCAGGATTTACCATCCAGCAAATTCAGATGGAGGTACTATGACATTAGAGTGTGGAGATCAGGCTCGGGAGATCTGGACTTCAGTTCTGGCTATGAAGAAGGTAAAAATGGCTGTTTTCTGCTCTGTGAAATGAGAATAATAAAAGTATCTGTGACCACCCAGTCTTCAAAAGATTCAGTGAGATCCTGTATCTAAGATCCTCAGCCCAGTACTTGACACGTAATTAGCATTCAGTAAATGTTAACTTGTGTATCAGCGAGCTGTTATTATTACAAACTTAGTGACATAAGAAGTAATCATCTGGGCGCCTGGGGGGCTCAGTTGGTTAGGCGACTGCCTTCAGCTCAGGTCATGATCCTGGAGTCCCTGGATCGAGTCCCGCATCGGGCTCCCTGCTCGGCAGGGAGTCTGCTTCTCCCTCTGACCCTCCCCCCTCTCGTGCTCTATCTCATTCTCTCTCTCTCAAATAAATAAATAAATAAATAAAATCTTTAAAAAAAAAAAAAAAGAAGTAATCATCTATTTCGCTGGCCATTCGGTGGGTCAACAACTCAGCTCAGTTGGACTTTCTCAGGCATCTGCGGTTATCTGTGGATCAGCTTTGTCGTCATGCCTGTGATAACTAGAGTGACTCAGTTCCAGAGTGATCCTCCTACAGGTTAAGCCAAGCTTGTTCTCGCAGTAGAGACATGGCACCCAGGAGTGAACTGGAAGCATACAAGGCCTCTTGACTCCTAGGCTCAAAAATGGCGCACTCGCCCCACGTCCTTGCCAAAGCGAGTCACAAGGTCGGCCCTGTTTCAAGGGGTCAAATGGGCCCCTACCCCTGCTAAGAGGGGCTGTAAAGGCACACTGCCAGGGGCTTGGGCAGAGGGAGGGCAGTGACTGCAACCTCTTCTGCAAATTCTACCACAGGTGCTATTATCATTGCTTTTCCCACAAGCATTGGTATTAACTCTCAGTGACTCAGAGTCCCCACCTGGTGACTTTAGGAAGTCCTGTTAGTTAAACAATTTAAATATCTCTAGGAACAACCATGGTTTGTCTATTTACTTATTGAAATAGCATATTTGAAGGAATTATATTTTTCCATATGCTTGCTTTTGTAGTTATATGTTTATACAAGTAGATGTGTGTGTGCATGTGTGTGGGTTGGTGGATGCGCCTGTATCCTATTGATTATGGGATAGTCAGGAGGTGGGTAAGTTTTCCCACATCTCCTGAAAATGTAATTATAGTTTATTGGGGGGGGGGAGGTAAACTGTGTAGATTTGTATATTTGTACCTTAATTATGTTAGTTATCCTGATTATCTTGGTGAATTTTAATAGAGAGAATATAACAGAGAAAATATTAAGGCCTATTTCTTTATACTTAGAATTTGAGTTCTGGTGACAAGCATGGGCTTAACTCTTGTGAAAACAATACCAATCGGAATAAAAACCAGGTTAGAGATGTATCCACCCATCATGGTTTCTTCTTTTTCCACCTCTTTGACTTTTTCTCCCTCCCAGTCTTTATTCAACTCTCTGTGGATATGAGGCCATTCTCTCTCCTTCCATCTTATCGTTTCCATGTGTCTCCCCACTTCCATTCTGCCCCCGTAACTGTCCCCATCCCTTTTTTCACTCTCTCTCAACTTCCCTTTCATGCTTGTCTTTTCCTCTATTCTTTTCTCTCTCAAACCAAGTCCATCACAATATTCATAAATTAGACTTTAATTATCATTTCTCTCACCTCATTAAGTTTATAAACTGGTTGTTAAAAAGATTTTAATATCTTTACCTCCAAAGAAAAAAAAGCCAAGCAGTTGCTTTTAATTTCCATGTGGCACTCAATAGATACCCACTACCCCTACTGCACCCTTGGGCTTTGTATCCCAGAATAGTGGCTTGTATTTTATTGTAAGTAGACTCGGAGGTTCAAGAAAATCTTGGAGGGGCGTGCACCTGGATGGCTCAGTCGTTAAGCATCTGCCTTCGGCTCAGGTCATGGTCCCAGGGTCCTGGGATCAAGCCCCGCATCCGGCTCCCTGCTCGGTGGGAAACCTGCTTCTCCCTCTCCCACTCCCCCTGCTTGTGTTCCCTCTCTCGCTGTGTCTCTTGTCTCTCTCTGTCAAATAAATAATAAAATCTTAAAAAAAAAAAAACAAAGAAAGAAAGAAAATCTTCAGGGGGTTCTGTGAATTGCCTGGAAACTATAAAATGCTGTGTATTTGTGCACATATAGACTTTCAGTGAAAACAGTGTCCATAACATCAAACCTTTGCAAAAGGTTTTATAGCTTTTAAAAGGCAAAAAAGATTCCTAATCCCTGTCATTGACTAAAACAGAAATCTCCTAAAAAACTATTTCATCCTGAGTTGGAATCAATTTCCCCTAATTAGCACTCCGAATTCACTCATGTAAAATTATTATATTGTCAATAGTTTACAAAAACAACCACAACAGTAATGACTTTTCCTTATCTTCTTTGATTTCTCTTTAAATAGAAACAGAATTGTTGGAAGATTCCTCAACCAGGCATCAGAAAGTTCAGGCTCAGATCCTAGAAGTGCCTCTTTCTATCTGTTGTTACCTGCCTGGGCAAATCATTTTTGACTCAGTCCCATTTTCCTTATTTGTGAGATTGGAATGATAAATTTGTTGTGAGAATTAAGTGAATTACATATATCTATATCTATATCTATATCTATATAGTATGGTATGGTATCTATAAATAGATTAGATAGATAGATAGATAGGTAGATGAAAAATAGATAGATAGATCAGGGAATCAATCTGTGCAGATCAGATTATTGACCCCTATATTCAGTAGTTACTCTGGAGTTTACATCTTTTTAATTTGATCCCAGGAATTGTTTATATTTGATTGGACTTCAAAACAGGGAAATCCTGGTCTGTATGTATGAAGGGAAGTGTGAAGCAAGTTGAGTCAAAATAGTATAAGCAATCTGTTCTGAAAGGTTTTTTTTGTTTTGTTTTGTTTTTTAAGATTTTATGTATTTATTTGACAGAGAGAGAGAGAGACAGTGAGAGAGGGAACACAAGCAGGGGGAGCGGGAGAGGGAGAAGCAGGCTTGTTGCTGAGCAGGGAGCCTGATGTGGGGCTCGATCCCAGAAATCTGGGATCATGACCTGAGCTCAAGGCAGACACTTAACGACTGAGCCACCCAGGTGCCCCTCTTCTGAAAGTTTTGCTAATTTGTTGTCTTAAGGACCTCTGACATGAGCAGGGAATTCATTCATTAAAATAAAATATTCAGATCACAGATGAAATAACTCAAGTTCTAGCTATAGATGTATATAAAGACCTTAAATCTTGGCATATGAAAATGAACAACATTTTGTTTAATCAAAAATACTAATTATTAAAAATACAAGTAACATCTGAAAAGCAATTAATATTAAAATGTTTTTATTAGACCAAAAAGAGTATGCTATTTTAAAACCTCCTTTATTCACCATTGCCAACATTTGAAAACCCTCAAATCCAGTTTTGGAAATATGGGTGAAATCATAATCTCTTCTTATGAAAACATGTCTATGTAACAAATACTATGTTAAACTATTACTGGTCTTATGTCAGAAATATATCTCTCAGGTGCCTGGGTGGCTCAGATGTTTAAGCGTCTGCCTTCGGCTCAGGTCATGATCCCAGGGTCCTGGGATCGAGTCCCGCATCGGGCTCCCTGCTCAGCGGGGAGCCTGCTTCTCCCTCTGCCTCTCTCTCTCTCTCTGTCTCTTATGAATAAATAAATAAAATCTTTAAGAAAAGAAAAGAAATATATCTCTCCTGAAATTCATCTAGACCAGCGAATCTCCCAGTGTAGTTCTGAACCAAACCCCTCATGGCATTAGCCATGAAGTTGTTAAGAATGCAAGTTCTCAGGCCCCGGACCAGCCCAGTTGAATCTGAAACTCAGCCAGTGGCTCAACGATGTTTCTGCAAGCTCTTCAAGTCATTCTGATGCACACTACATTTTGAGAACCACTGACCTACACCCAAGTGAGCAGAAAATAAGGAATACATGTGAAATAGTAGCATCAGTAGAAATAAACTAGAATCAAGTGTTCCATATGGTACGCCAGCATGCTCACTTGCTAACAAACTCCATTATAATTATAATCAAATGTGTTTGTTTCCGTAAGAAACCCTGACACTGCATTGGTTGCAGTCATCTATCTAGAAATATATTTTTAAAAAATTGAACTCTGGTCAAAACCTCAACCATGGTCAGCTGACATGCTGTTGCTGTCCATGGGTGAGTAGGCTGGGACATCTCAGGAAGGATAACAGAATTTTACCACCAACTTCCCTGAATGGATAGTGTGATGGACTTGGTTTGAGAGAGAAAAGAATAGAGGAAAAGACAAGCATGAAAGGGAAGTTGAGAGGGCCCGGGTGATAAAAATGATGAAATGCAGTTATTTCTCTTGCATCTTATTACTGAATTCCCTTCACCAGCTATGGGTTGTTTTTTTTTTTCCTTCTTCTCATTTTACAGTATCTGGATAATTTGTGTTCCCCTGGCTGTTCATTTTTAAGATATTCAAGTTTATATTCTGTTTAATGCTAATTAAATTAAGTCAGAAAGTTGGTTCTTTTCAAAATATGTAAACCTCATGCATATTTGAATAAGCAGCATTAAATATATTTATAATCACATAAAATACAGTATCTTAACATATAAATTAAAGAAAAGCCCACACCTAAAAATCAATTTGAGAGGGATCATTTACAACTTAACAGTATATTGCCAAATAAAAATTGTTTTGTAATGGAAGGGGGCTACTTTTCCTTAATTAGAATTTTTAAGATATATCCAAAAAAATACCTCCAAGCTATTTAACATTGACACCAATAATAATTATTAAAGTGGAAAAGTAAGTCAAATCAAAATAGTAGTAATAAAATTTAGCAGAGTCACCAAAAAAATGAAACACCATTAAATAAATTAAACTGATTCCGCATGTATTGAACTGGAATATGAACTAAATATATTTGGAAAAAAAATACAACCTTTGTATTATCACAGGCATTTTAAAGAAGCACTCTGATTTGGCTATTGAATTCCCAGTTTTCTTTTAAAAAATAATTTCTCGATAATGGGATAGTTTACTGAATATAAAAATAAAATAAAATGTCTCAGTATAAAAAATATAACACATCTACTCACTGAATATTTTTCATGGACACAATGAAAACAAAAGCAATAGATTTAAAGTTTTCCACTGCATGCACAAAAATCCCTTTCTTGGGGCACCTGGGTGGCTCAGTTGGTTAAGCGACTGCCTTCGGCTCAGGTCATGATCCTGGAGTCCCGGGATCGAGTCCCGCATCGGGCTCCCTGCTCGGCAGGGAGTCTGCTTCATCCTCTGACCCTATCCCCTCTCATGTGTTCTCTCTCTCTCATTCTCTCTCTTTCAAATAAATAAATAAAAAATCTTTAAAAAAAAAAATCCCTTTCTTCCTAAAATATTTGGGCAATACAGAATTTATAGACATATATAGACATACATTTGTCAAAATCATTTGCACCATTTTTATAACTTTGATCCTTACTGATAAACTTCAACATGAAAATGAACAATTTTTTCCCCTGAGTTATACCATTTGATATAATTCCCATACAATTTACATATGTTTTTGCCATGTATCACTAACCCATTTTTCTTCTCAGAACTGTCACAGATGCAATCAAAAAGGCTAGAGCCCCCCCAAAAAAGGAAAAAAAAAAGTCTTCAGGAATCATTAGAGCAGTATTTGTTGCAAGAATGACAAACCAAAAAAAGTGGGACCTTTTGCTTTTTTGGCTAAAACTCTCAGATACTTGGGAGAATACATCTGGGTAAATACTGAGGGAATTGGATTACAAAAAAGGTGAGGGCCTTCACTGAGAAATCATTTATGTCCATTTTAAACTGAGTGCTAACTCAGTAGTAAAAATGAAATATTAAAGTAGAATCAAATTCTCAGATGCTATGGCATTTATTCACTACCTCTAGATTCTTATTTAAAAAGAACTCTGCATTTCCAGATTAGAAATTTGCTAGTATTCCTTCTTTTGTATTATAAGCAGATGGTCATACAAAGAGGGCTCCCCGTCGAAGTCACATCAACCCACCTCATCTGGATCCAAGTTGAATTATTCTACCATGAAGACCCGAGCTCTGATCTCTCAGGTGCCTGGGTGCCTCTACAGAGTCCCTCTGTAGACTCTTTCTTGGAACATTCCTCACTTTAGCAGAGGAAAAGGATGTCTACAGGAAAAAGGATGAAGATATTTGTTATTCTGTTTCCATGTTAGTATTTCTATAATCCACAGGGGAAAGAGAAATCTCTTCTAATACATTTTGAGTGGCACAGTAGGCTAGTATCTGCTAAAAGTTTATGTCCACCTACAACCTCAGAATGTGACCTTATTTGGAAATAAGGTCTTTGCAGATGTAATGAAGGTAAGGAGTTTCTGGTTTCCCCCAGATTCTGCTGCCTAGGGAAAAGGGAGGGCAAGAAGACCCTTCCATTCTCTCCTTCTCTGGTCCAGGTATCTTGTGCAGAGGAGGAACAGCAAAGCCCGCCCTCCTTTTTTGTTTTTCCAAATCTCAATGCTCAAATATAGGCCTTTGAAAATCAAATGCTAAGAATTTGACTCCTTTTGTTATCTGCAAGCTTCTGCTTATCCTTTCCCCAAGGCAATGAAAGTGGAAAAAATTAGCTGCCTGCTGTAGGAAAAAGGACAGAGAATGCAAAAAAATTCAAGGGAAGAAAAACTTTGCTCATACCCCAAAATATTTTCCTGTCACTGGCTTGACACTTCCTAACCTATGAGAATTAGATACACAGTATTTATTTACGAGTGTGAAGGTGATGATATATATTTTTAAATTTTAAAAAGATGTTAAGAATGTTTGAAGTGTATTCAAGGACTCCTTTAATTTGTAACTGAGCCTGAATTGAAAATTCTGGAACATCAAATATCCCTTCATTTCCTAAATACAGCTTTTTATCCAGTTGTCAGAATGATGGCAATGGCAGGCAGTTTGATGTAGAACTTAGCTCTTCTCACTTTAGAATATTCCATTTAAAGTTGGTGGCTTACCTTTTTTTTTTTTTTTTAAGATTTTCTTTATTTATTCATGAGAGTTAGAGAGAGAGAGAGGCAGAGGGAGAAGCAGGCTTCCCACGGAGCAGGGAGCCCGATGCGGGACTCTATCCCAGGACCCTGGGATCATGACCTGAGCCAAAGGCAGACGCTTAACGACTGAGCCACCCAGGCGCCCGGTGACTTACCTTTTTTAAGGTTAAAAATGCAAGAGGAAAAGTGACATGGGTCATGAGTATGTATTAATACACAAACATGCATTGTATGCTCAAAAATACGTGGTTTTTGATCTCTTATTCTCACAATAGCATTGACACTACCTAGGTAGCTGAACCCTTGACTTTTCTATACAGACAAACCTCAGTTTATTTTTTTAAGCTTTTATTTAAATTCCAGTTAGTTAATATACAGTGTAGTATGGATTCAACACCTGTGATTCAACACTTCCATACAACACCTGGTGCTCATCGCGACAAGTGCCCTCCTGAATCCCCATCACCTATTTCACCCCTCCCCCCACCCACCTCCTGTCTGGTGATCATCAGTTTGTTCTCTACAGTCAAGAGTCTGTTTCTTGGTTTGCCCCTCTCTTTTTTTTTTCCCCTTTGCTCGACAAACCTCAGTTTCTTTTTTTTTTAAGATTTTATTTATTTGTCAGAGAAAGAGAGAGAGAGCACAAGCAGGGGGAGTTGCAGGCAGAGGGAGAAGCAGATTCCCTGCTGAGCAAGGAGCCCGATGCGGACTCAATCCCAGGACCCTGGGATCATGACCTGAGCCGATGGCAGACGCTTAACCGACTGAGCCCACCCAGGCATCCTGACAAACCTCAATTTAACCTCACTGTTTATCCAACAATGCTTAACAATGTTTGGGTCAATTTCACCAAGGCTTCCATCTCAGAGCACTTCCTATTAGAGAGGCCACAAAGGACGGTTTCTTTAATGGCCTTAATTTCCTTTAAAATAGGCCCAAGATAACGTCACACACCTTAATTTCTTCAGCGTTGCCCCACAGGTATTAAGAGCCTACAAAGAGGCTACCGCATTCTTTCCAGCAAACTACTACCGTCCCATAGTTAGTTGGGAGAATTGTTCTGCCTGACCAGCCAGCGTCCAAAGGTTGATTCTAATGGCCCCGGGCTCCTTTACTTTGGGGATCATTACTTTCTGAGAAAAAGATTCTCCATATATCCCAAGAACGGGTGCTGAGAATTGAGTAAATGTTTAAGAATCAGGAATGCCCCACTTTACCTAAATCCAAACTTTATAAATTATTCATTCATTAGTCAATAAGCAGGTATGCTCTGTAACCCATAGGACATATGCCTTCGTTTGCATAAAAGAGGAGACCATTCAGTGCAGCATCCTTATATCCTCCTTTGTTCTGGCCTCCTCTCAGAGACTCAAGTCCCTTAACTTTTGATTATTCAAAATCCAAATATCAAAAGTACCCAGGAGTGGCTCCTGCAAATCCGTGGGAACTTTTGGGAAGCCAGGTCTCAGAACCAGCTGCAGCATTGTCCCCAGGGCTGGTGAGAGGCGCTAGAGTTCTGAGCTCCACCCCCTGAAATGCTGATCTTGTAGGTGGTACAGGAGCCCAGAAATCTGCGTTTAACAAACACAGCAGATGAGTACCACACTTGTTAACATTTTTTTTTAAGATTTTATTTATTTATTTGACAGAGAGAGACACAGCGAGAGAGGGAACACAAGCAGGGGGAGTGGGAGAGGGAGAAGCAGGCTTCCCGCCGAGCAGGGAGCCCGATGTGGGGCTCGATCCCAGGACCCTGGGATCATGACCTGAGCCGAAGGCAGACGCTTAACGACTGAGCCACCCAGGCACCCCACACTCATTAACATTTTGAAATGATTCACTTTCCGATGCACAGACAATTTTATTGCCGTATTCAGAACACCTAGAAAGTGATTAATCAGTGCACAGCAGCAGTTTTCAAACTTGAGCAGGCAGCAGATCAGGCTTGTTAAAACCTACATGGCTCGGCCCCATCTCCGGTTTCAGATTCAGTGCCTCTGGAGTGTGGCTCAAGAATATGCTTTTCTTCCAAGTCCCCAAGTGATGCTGATGCTGCTGGTCCTGGATCTACATTTTGAAAACCAGTGATCTAGGCATACTCTTTCTTATGCAAATGCAAAAGCAAACACTTTCCAAAACGTATGGCGTCTTTAACAAGAATTCAACAAAATTCAAGATATTTCTTTAATGCCTTTCTCCTTTCCTCCTGCCAGCATGCATTATTAATCCTAAGTGGAGATATAGGACGCAGCATTTCCAAACATATTTCACCACAGAGCTCTCTTCTCATGGAGAAACCCAGGAAACTATTTGAGGAAAGCGTGATATAGCACCATAGCAAATTAGTGCATTCAAGAAACTTGGACCTGGGGCGTGCCTGGCTGGCTCAGTCAGTGGGGCATGCGACTCTTGATCTCAGGGTCGTGAGTTCAAGCCCCACGTTGGCTATGGAGTCTACCTAAAATAAATAAAAACATATTTAAAAAAAAGAAGAAAGCAGGGCGCCTGGGTGGCTCAGTTGGTTAAGCGACTGCCTTCGGCTCAGGTCATGATCCTGGAGTCCTGGGATCGAGTCCCACATTGGGCTCCCTGCTCAGCAGGGGGTCTGCTTCTCCCTCTGCCCTCTTCCCTCTCGTGCTCTCTGTCTCTCATTCTCTCTCTCTCAAATAAATAAATAAAATCTTTAAAAAAAAGAAGAAGAAGAAGAAGAAGAAAGCAAAGAAACTTGGACCTTTCCCATTCACATCCAGACCTCATCCCTTGATCCTCCACCCCTGCCCCGCACCCCACACCAGTGCCAAGAGAATCTGAGAACATGGGTGGGAGAGGTACCTTGTCCAGAATTCTAATTGATGTGTAATTCACTTTTCCATAAAACTAAATTATAACAAATACTTGGTGCAAGTGAAATAATGTTTTAGTATTTCCTATACCACATTTTAAATATGCTAAAAAGTACTCTGTAGTCACTGAAGTATATAAAAAATGCTTACGTTTATAAGATTTCCTACTATACTCTCATAAGGAGATAAAATACACATATAAATAAGCATAGTATGAAGCAGATTACAGTAAGTGTAATAAGAAAGATATAAGCAACGTGCCCTTAAATGAGGGACCACTTGCATTAGTCTTATTTAAGTGCTTGGACTACTCGTTATTAACAGTCAGCAACTTTGCTGAAGGAAAAGAAATATGCTTCCTCTGATTGACAGGATTTTTCTGTTACGAAATCTAGCTGTGTTCCACTGCATGTGGGAAGGGCTCTAGCTGACTGTGGTGAATTTCCTAATGCAGTTCTCCCAAACCTTGCTCTAAGACTCAGCTGGGACACCTATGAAAAATATAGATCCTTAGACCCCCTACTGACCACGTAAATCAGAATGTCCAGTAGAAGATCCTGGAAAACTGTGTTTTCGATAAGTGCCCCAGTTCCCAAATTTTACTGTAGAAGAAGAGACTGGGTTTTCTCTGAAGTGTGTTTGAGGATAGAGCCTCATTCATTCATTCATTCGTTCATTCATTCATTCACTCAGCGAATATCTACTGAGTCCATGCAGCATGCACACCAGATTTTTCTTGGTCTGTGTCATCAATTTTTATCCACACTGTGTTAGCTAACAAATATTCAACTGAATAAATTGATCAAATTGGCTTTATTTAATGATTCATGAATCGAGCAGCATCCAAGCTAACAGGTAGAAAGAAGCTCTTTTGAGCCATAGAAAAGGAAAGGTTTCTAGGGGCACCTGGGTGGCTCAGTCGGTTAAGCGTCTGCCTTCAGCTCAGGTCATGATCCCAGAGTCCTGGGATCGAGTCCTGAATTGGGCTCCCTGCTCGGCATGGAGTCTGCTTCTCCCTCTCCCTCTGCCCCTCTCCTCTGCTCATGTTCTCTCTCTCTCAAATAAATAAATAAAATCTTTAAAAAAAAAAGAAAGAAAAGTTTTCTAAAGGCAGAGGGAACCAAAAAAAGGAAATTATTAACAAAGAATGCATTGTTTTCGGCAAGGTTGCCCTCCTAAGAGAAACCGAAGGGGGTTATCAGCAGATTACCTCCTAGTGCTGACCGAGAAATTTCAGGTTGGCTGGTTAAAGGTCACATTCCTGGGGAGTTAAGACTGCAGTTAAGTTAGGTATTAAGTCTCGGTTTGCTGATGTGGGGATTAGTACCAGTGACACCATTTGGGGCCTGCTGTCTCCTTTTTAACACTAGCATCATTACACCATTTTTTAGCTAGAAAAATCACTTTTTTAGTAAACATATATATCTGTCCTCAATGCTGCTCACGTAGCAACATTGACACATAGGAACCCATAGTCCCTACCACAGTGTGATTTAAGGACAGCACTCATTACACTACCTTGGGATACCTCAAGAGAAATCGGAGAATCAAACTTCAGTGGGATCGGGGCGCCTGGGTGGCTCAGTCGTTAAGCGTCTGCCTTCAGCTCAGGTCATGATCCCAGGGTCCTGGGATCGAGCCCCACATCAGGCTCCCTGCTCGGCGGGAAGCCTGCTTCTCCCTCTCCCACTCCCCCTGCTTGTGTTCCCTCTCTCGCTGTGTCTCGGTCAAATAAATAAATAAAATCTTTAAAAAAAAAAAAAAACTTCAGTGGGATCATTACTCAAGTATGAAAAACCATTCTGCTCACTGCCCCAGACGTCCTTAAAAATGAAGGAATTAAAATATAGAAACACATATACCAAAAGCTGTTTTCTTAAAAATGCTAAGTTTCCAACTTTGCAATTTTGGCTACAATTCTTAGGTTCTATGTTCCTGCCTTCTGGTGGGAGGAAGTAATGGGTGGGAAGAAGCAAATGCTTTGGGAAAACAGAAGGGAAGGTAAAAGCTAATTACTAAAAAGCTTGTGTGTTTGAAGATGTTGCTGTTGAAAAAGAGATCTCCCCGGAAAATGTATGTTCTATCTTGGGGAAGTATAAGCAGGTTTGTCCCGTTTCTTTCTGCATTCTAAAATTCCCCACATCTATCCTGATATCACTTCTTTTTCTCCTCTTTTCTCTCTCTCTTTTTTTTATGTGTGTGTGTTGTGTTGAGGTACAATAAGGTAGGAAGGGAGAGAAAAGGAATAGATTAAGAAAAAGAAAAGAGGGGCTCCTGGGTGGCTCAGTCAGTTAAATGCCCAACTCTTGGTGTCAGTTCAGGTCATGATCTCAGGGTCCTGGGATAGAGCCCTGCCTAGGGCTCCGTGCTCAGAGGGCAGTCTGCTTGAGGTTCTCTCTTCCTCTCCCTGCCCTTCTCCGCCCCCATCCCCCTACTCCCGCTTGCTCTCTCTCTCTAAAATAAATAAATAAATCTTTTTTCCCCGAGATTTTATTTATTTATTTGAAAGAAAGAGAGAGAGTGAGCGGGAGAGAGAACACAAGCAGGGGGAGTGGGAGAGGGAGAAGCAGGATCCCCACTGAGCAGGGAGCCCGATGCAGGGCTTGATCCCAGGACCCTGGGATCATGACCTGAGCTGAAGGCAGATGCTTAACCACTGAGCCACCCAGGCACCCCAAATAAATAAATCTTTAACAAAAGAAAAAGAAAAGAGAAGCAGCATAAATAACTACACTGTCTGAATTTGTTGGACCTAAATGTTGCAACCAAGGCCATATACAGTGAACCCCTTAAATTACAGAGCAATGGTGAGGGACAAAGGATTAGCACAAGGCCCCAAACCCGTGATTTTAAGCACTGCACTGTAAGTTAATGGTAAAAATGCAGCACATTGAAATAGTTCATTTGTAAAAGTTAAGTTCAATACAGGGCCTGCTAAGAACCAGAGTGAAGGAAAATCAACATCTACTGGCACTGACCCAACCCCTTAATCTCATAAATTTCCTAGCAGCTGTGAAACACTAACCACAGCAACAGCCCTGTGTTCTGGAATGCTGTCACCTCACCTGATTTCCATTGCTGTTTTCTGAGGTCTGGGTGGATGTCTCAGAACATGAACATGAACATAGGGTGTGTACATTCCCCTCCTACAAAGCCAACAAGGCACTGGCAGCCTGCAAGGAGAAATTCTTCAGACCTTTGCAAACCACTTCCTCCCTTGCTCTGTAGATACACAACAAACTTGCTTATAAAAATAATTAATGCCTCAACATAGCCAGAGCCAAATGACTTATCTTACTTGTTTTATTTATAACATTTATAAATATATAAAAAATCATAACATAAATATGAAAATTAATTTGTTTTTTAAATTAATTTTTAGTAATATTTTAATGATTTATTCCATAAGTAACAAAGCAATGAACGTAAATTTCAGTTAATAACTACTTCTGGTTGTTATTTTAATGAATTTTTGTATAGCTCACGCAATTCTGATGTAAGAGCCTCAATAATGGAAATGAAACAGACAACAGAAAAATAGGTAGTAAACAGTAATAACTAGATATTTAAAGCCAACATCACGCAGAAGTTGGAATTCTGTAGGTAGACTATCAACTGATAAATCATGTATTTGACTTAGAATGTGAAAATAATTCTATTATTTTAACTCTTTAGTAATTTTTAGTAATCTGTTTCACTTAAACTTCTTAGAAGCAGTTTTTCCACCTGTAAATGGAGATGACAATAATGATCAGATAGAGTTATGTGGACAAAATAAAGTACCTACTACAGTGTAGTAGGTATTTGCTAAGTATAAGTTTTCTCAGTGCTAAGTGCTAATATTCAATTTCTCTGCTAAAATGGGGGAATCAAGGGACGCCTGGGTGACTCAGTTGGTTATGCATCTGCCTTCGGCTCAGGTCATGATCCCAGGGTCCTGAGATCGAGTCCCACATCGGGCTCCTTGCTCAGCGGGGAGCCTGTTTCTCTCTCTGCCCTCTGCCCCTGCTTGTGCTTTCTCTCTCTGTGTATCTCTCTCTCTCTGACAAATAAATAAATAAAATCTTTATAAAAAAAATTTTTTTAATAAAATAAAATGGGGGAATCAAAATCTCTCACAAAATTCTCCTTTCTTATATCTAAAGATATGAACCAAGTTTTTAAAAATAAAAACTTGCCAAAAAGCCAACAAACACGACCAAACCAGGAAAGGGGGACAAGCCAATGCCATAAACCAAAACCTGACAGGCAAGGAAACAAATAGAAAATTCTGCACTCGATCTTAGCCAAAAGGCCAAGAAGCAATACAAATAGATAATTCTGGAGCCCAGAAGAGTAGAACATTTTGTAAGGCTCCTGACCCTGTCCCCAGAACCCACATGGGAGATGCAGAAAAATGTTGAAAAGTGTCATCATTTCTGTAGCAAGACCACAAAACTAAACTACACTGAAACTCAGTTTCAGAAAAAATGCACTTATTTGTTCTTACTCTTGAGATTCCACTTGAGCTCCCAAAATGCTGTAAATGTCCAATCACACTTAAACCATATTTTAATCCAATAATTCAAAGGGTCTCTGTATCTATCAGGGTTTTAATGCATAAAACAGAACCCATTCTAGGTATGTTAAGCAAAAATCAGATACTTACAAAATTCCCAGTCTGGCTGGGACTGGGCGTCCGCAAGGCTCCCCTTGGTGCCATTGAATCCAATAGCGCACCAACATAGCTGCAATCCAGAGACTGAGACAGTGGCTACCACCACCACTGCTGATCCTGCCGCCCTTACCACTAACACAACTGCCTCTTCGCACCCACAAAGTTGCTGGTACCCAAATTGCCCTGCCACTGCCGTGATTGCCTCTTAACACGGTGTCTCTGTTTTAGACATACCAGCAGGAAAATGATCTCTACCTCTCTTCTAGCAGCCGAAATATCTGTGAGTGCACCCCATCCTGGCCGTGAAGGAGATGAGAGATGTTATTGTAAGCTTTTCAGTCTCTGCTTTCCAGGAACACACCAATGAAGGGGGAATTGAATGGAGGTTGAGCAAGTCAATCTACAGTATCCACCACAGGTCTATTGCAGCTCTACAACACAATGGCCATGTTCCTCGTGATCTACCCCTTCAGTGACTCAATCAGTACCCATTAGGATTACCCTCTCAACTTTATTTAGCCTCAGGCAACATTGAGTCTGGATTCAGTCAACAATCTGGCAAACTACTGCTTGAGCTAGCACACTGAATCCAGAAACCTGTATTAATGAGCTTTGCCCAATCCAAGTTATAGTCTCTCCTCCTGGTCTAGCACGCTCAGAAATTGTTCCTGCACAATTTCCTTGGGTTTCTGTTTATCTAAAAGAGCAAAATCTTTTGGTATGTCAATCTTCACTTTCTAAGTCCAACTTGTCCTTGGCTTCTGGGATGTGCTTATAATAGGCTGGGGGTCAAAGAAGAATGCTTAAAGTGTGGGGTCTGGAGAGACTTCATAAGTTATTCACCTCAAGTAAAGTAACTCACATGTCTCCCACAAACTACAGCCAACCTCATGGGACAGGGGAAGGGAGCTACTTCTGCTGAAGGAGAGGTTGCCTGGGCTAAGGATTTAGAGTATTCAAATTCAACTCAACACATTCAAATGTCCCATCACAGTTCACAGGGTCTCCTTCCAAACCAGTGTCCTCATGTTCACTTAAAAGAGATAACTACACATGAATTAGGCTTATACTATAAACCTGGTAACCCATTGGATCAGATTCTACTGATTGGAGGTTACATCAACTCTGAGACCACAAGAGATAAAAGATTATCTTAGAGTGGTCATGGAAGCTCCCTGGTTCTCTGAACTTTTTCGAACTGGTAATGTTAAACCCCGGGCATATCATTTCCTTGCTTTAATCTCTCCAGGATATCTCCATAGCTATCTTATTCCATAACCCTTGAAATTCCTCATTTTCATTCTAATGATTTATCATAACAACCACTTTGCCAGAGTGTAGCCTTCTAAGAGGCGTGTCATAAGGAAGCCATAAATGATCATTTAAGTAACTCCTTTGTCACAGTGTGCCATAACCTTTGAGCATCCTATTTTCTGATAGTAACAGTATTGCCATTATCTTCAAAACCAACCAGGTCAGATCATCAATCCAATGTTTCCATCCTTGAGAGTCTTTATCCACAACCTCTTCTGGGAGAAGGAAACAGAAACCACTCCAGATTGGGGTCTGGGGAGGAGCCCTTAAGAAAAAAGAGATTTCATACAAAGAAGAAGGTGTTTATAGAATCATTGTAAAGGCTATAGAAGCAGGAGTTAAGAGTGGAGACAAATCACCACATGCAAGCTCAAGATCGAGAAGCATCTGCTACTGTTGCCGCTGGTCACTAGTATTGCTAATCATCTCTTTACCTGTGAAACTGAACCGTGAGGCAGGCTACAGTAACTGCCCCAACTCGTGCTGGAGACCCACAAGACGGGTATCTACAAACGTCCAGTCTCACTTGCGTGCATCCAAACGGTAGAAACATATCTATAACAAGAACCCTAGCTGCTCGAGGTCTGGAAAACATAGATTTGAGTTACCAACTTCTAAAGAACACGAAAGCATTCTAAGCCCAGTATAGAACAGAGGAGGAGCAAACTGCACAAAATCCACCATGGTTTCAATAACTTGTAGTCTCTGGCTGTACAAGTTCAGTCTCTCCAATTTCCTCCCCTTCTTCCTGTTACTCTGCCCGAGAAGTCATCCTCATGATGTCAAAGGCTGGGGAGGCACCTTGAACTGGTTCCTGGGTATTCGATGGCTGGTATTTGCTATTTCTAGGATGTTGTTCCTGGCCACCTAGTTACTGGTGCCCAGCTGGGGTCTCCTGCTGAATGGCTTTAACCTCAGGCAATAATGGCCAGCGCGGGGCCTCCATACGACTCTATTTGTGCCACAGCACAGCCTGGTGACATCGGCCCCAAACACCATCAAGTTTCTGGAACTGGGGCATGCACCCTGTGGCGACAATGGCCCAGAGCTGTGCACTGTGGAGTTTGTGGACAGGCCAGTTACCAGTGCCACCCTGAACCCCAGTCATCCCCCTCCAGACCTGCCTAATCAACACCGGGGACTGGACTATGTCTGATGGCTAACCACTTTGATCCTTTGGCGTTTCAGTCTTACACATATCTCACATATCCCCCCGGGTAATGCCAACATTCACTGGAAAGTTCGATTGGAAAATGGATTTAGCATGTGCATTTCTCCGGAGGTTTCCGGGCAGCCTCGTGGTGCCCAACCCTCCACAGGCGAGGGCCCGCCGTGAATGCGTGACGAGCGTGGTGGCACAGGAAGGCACGATGCGTCTGCCTGGTTGGAATGAAAGCTTTAAAGGTGTTCCCGATTTTTATTTTGGAGGAATCATGTTGTCTTTTGTGAAATAAAATTTGTATTCAAATGAAAAATAAAAATAAAAATAACGGTTTTACCAACGCGGTTGGTAAACTTGAGGGCCATCCATCACTTATCTCCCTCTGAATTGAGGTCACATTCTATTACTTTGCTACCTTTATTTTGAAGTCTTCTGTAACAGACAAGTTTTAAAACTAATGAAGCATGCTAAAAGAAGGAGAATATTTTAAATACAATGTTTAAATAATCTCTTCTTTTCATGAGATTTCTTTACAAAAGGAAGTCAATTTTACGAGTATAAATAGCATTTATGTTACTATACCTTTCCTTTTCCAAAGATGATCTTCATGGAGGAGTTAATGAGTGTGGAAAAATAAAATAAGAAAATAACCTGGAGAAGGGGGAAATCGTATGAATTATATTTCTTCAGATATGAGCATATTCCCAGAAATTTAACCTTTCAGTTTCAGGCAGTTTGATAGATTGTGGGGACCATTCACCAATCCAGAGAATTTAGGAGGAGTAACAAGATTATATGGAAAAATATAATGAATTGCATCTTAGAAATGTTGAATTTGAGATGTTGTAGTAAACCGAGGAACCATGGTTCAAGACATGGATCAAGACCATGTCACCAAATCTACGCAACTGTACAAAGTTGTAATATCTGGATTTAAGCCTCAGATTTGAATTACACATCCATGGCAGAAATAATTTATAAAGTCAATGCTAGATTTGGGGCACCTGGGTGGCTCAGTCAGTTAAGTGTCTGCCTTCAGCTCAGGTCATGATTCCGGGGTCCTGGGATCGAGCCCCAAGTCAGGCTCTCTCCTCAGCGGGGAGCCTGCTTCTCCCTCTCCTCCCCACTCCTGCTCTCTCTCTCTCTGTCACTCTTTCTCAAATAAATAAGTGAAATCTTTAAAAAAAAAAAAATCAGTGCTAGATTTAATACTAGTTTATAAAAACAAGATAAACTTTATAGTTTTTATCATCTGCTCATATGTTTATGCATCCTTAAAGAGTCCTGGCAACATTCTGAAAAAATTTTAGAACCTCTGGAAAGGATCACATTCAAACTCCCCCAGTAGGGTAAAGGCTTGTACCATCTGCAAAGATCTCCAGAGAAGTTGTGCCTACACCCCCATTCATAGTCCATTCTATCACATGATTGGCTTCATTGTCTCTTATGTTTGAAAATAACTAAGGTCATAAGTAATTTTGAGAAAAAAAAATATTTTCTTTTTTTCTCCCCAAAGAAAGACATTTATTATTCTTGTGGGTTTTTTTAAATTATACAGGAGTTGAATATCAAAATCAGAAAATATAGATGAGAAAATATGGTAAGCATTCAGAAGAGAACTCCTCTTAAAACCACCCATGTGACACCATAGTGCCCTTTTAAAAAGAAAAAAAAATGGAATGCAATCATGCTGGGCATGTTATTTTTTTCTTCTTTTCTTTAACAATCATGACTGTCTATCCATGTCGACACACCTCCAACATCAGTTTAAATGATAGAAGAAGACTGAGGGAATCATAATTAATATGCTAGGAACAGTGTGTTGTATTTCAATACTTAAGAAAGTACTGTTTCTTTAAATGTGGTTCAAACACTACTTGCTGAAGAATCACCTACAGTGCCCATAATGGAGACTTGGGGACCCATCTGGACCTATAAAATCAGGACCTCTAGGTGGGGGACCCAGAAATTTGCATTTGTCAATAAGCTCCCAGATGATGTTTATCTCACTAGGTCTGAGAATCTCTTGTTTCTTTTAAAGGGAAGAACTGTTTTTCCCAACACATCAGAATATTTCTGTTTTCTTGAAATTTTCTGCTCTCTGATTTTTATTTTAGGAGACAACAATGGATGGCCTTTTCAATTTGACAAGTATTTCACCAATTACTACAGAATGACTTCCCCATATCCCTTTGAGACACGAACATCTAAATGCTGTAAGTAATCAGAAGGATTGAGTCTCCTTTTCCATGAGTTCATAAAAAGATACCATGTTTTTAAAAGTTGGATTCAACATATTTTTTAAATGATAAACTATAGTTTTCTAACAGCAAACTCTATTAGACATGCAGCCTTAATTTGGGGATTTTATTTAAAAGTGACTCAGGGATCTTAAGTATAAAAGCAATATATCATGCCAGATATTGTGAACAAAATTAATGTCCATCAGTCAGGGTTGCTATCTTATGTCCCTTTTTCACCATCATTATAGACTCTGATACAAAAGAAATTGTAGAAACAGAAGAACAGAGAAGCTGTTTGCATTTTAATATTTGCAAGTGAAAAAGCTTCTGGGGTCTAAACTACTTTAGAACTGCAAAAAAGCCTCATTAATTATAACCTGCTATGCTTAGTCACATGCTGAAAACTTCCAAAAACACGGGAGGGGCTGTGGGAGGGTATAACCTCAGGACTGACTGTGATATTTTAGAACAGGAAGATCTCATAAACAACTCCTTTTAAAGAAATTTTGTTTATTCTAATAAATTATGCAAATGTAAATTTGTGCCTTGGAGTTATAATTTGGTCCTTGGTTAGATAGTGGGGGGGGAGGGGGACCCTTTACAATAATTTTTCCTTTATGTTCTATCACAAATTGTAAAGTCCAGCTTTTTTAAAAAGGTTTAATATATTTTTTGTCTTCAGTATTCAAATGAGATTAATAAAAAGCTACTAACAGTCCCCAGTTTAAGGGTGCATACATCCATCCTGTAAACCCACAGGCTACTCAGCAATCTGTCTCAGCCTCACATTTTCTCACAGAGACCAAATTATTTGATCCCTAAAACCTTTTGGGAAAGAAAAAAGGTAGCAGGTATAATTTACCTGCTGATATAATGCAAAAAAATTAATGGATTATGCCATGTTATCTCAAAACATAGTTATTATTTTTTTTGTTTTATTGGATAGCCTTTTATTTTCATTTCTTAAATTTTAATTGAATCTTTTTATATCTCCTTATTCCCAACTGGATTTTAGGCAATTTACAATAAAAATATGGCTACTAACAGACTTAAGCCATTAGTATAACATATAAGACAAAAAAATCAACAGTGAATGGGGAAAGGAATGGGAAGAAAAATTATATAAAGAAATCCTCACTGAGAAAAGTTCAATACCTGTGTCCAAAGCTTAGTTCTGAATTTTGTAGTCATCAAGCTAAAGAAGGAAGACAATGGGTTACATAACTTTTATAGCCTGGCTTGTAAAGCAAAAACAAACAAATGGTGGGGAAAAATAGATCAAGTCAGCAAGAGAGATAACTTTTTGCCTAATCTTGAACTCTGGGAGAAATGTGTCCTAAGTATAACTAATGGGAAGAATGGAGCTATACATTAAATGATATATCAAAAAAAAAATTTATCAGTTTTTGGTAAAGAACAAATATGTAATTTTCAATTAGAGTTCTTTAAAGACAGTTCAGGAAGGGTGGTAATAAAAAAGCAGTATAAAACAGAATGGAAAGTGTAGTGTAAAATTTGGGGGTGAAACTTACAGTTCCTATTTTACCACTTTATTTAAATCAGATTATTATAAGGATTTATTGGAAATTAAACTAAGAATGGCTTATAATAATTTTTGGCTGGGTGAAAGAATGTGAGGAATTCACATTTATAAAGTCACCTCTCAGGAACAATATCATGGAAAATATATCTATCATTAACATAGTATTAGAGTTCAAATTTGAGGGATATGGAAAGTACAAAGATTTAGAAAGAATTGTTTGTTTACTCAACCATAATTTCACCACTCAGAGGCTACCAGCATTAACCTGCTGGCACATTATTCATCTTTTTTATTTTAACATTGTTGAAATTTCCTGTACAAACCATTTTTATCATATTTTCATTTAGCATTTTAGCATAATCAGGTATCCATGCTGTTACAAGCTCCTTTTGAATATACTATATAATATATTTTTAAGTGTCATAATGTGCTTAATCATTCTTTTGATGTTGGATATTTCGGTGTTATTTTTTTCATTTTTCCCTATTACAGGTAACCCTGTAATCAACATATATGAATTATCTTAACTCCATCAATATAAATGGAAAAAACATGCTGGAAGTAATGCTAATTTCACTCCTTCCATTTTTACCCTTCCTAGTTTCACTCTCAAAACCTCCACCCTCTTTCCCAACCCACATTCTTCCCAACCCACAACACTCATGTTGGATGTGGCTTATAACTTGGAGACAAAATCAGTTTTCAGCTTCTGAGATCCACAGCCAAAATGGTTACTTACAACCATAAAACTGTTTAAAAGTCCTTGGCGGAGACTCTGTTTACAGAAAACACAAAACCTAAGTTATGATTTTGATCTCTTATAACCCTGTAAAATAGGCGGTAGAGTTATTTGGGAGGAGAGGAAGAACACCTGTCATCCCATAGCTGAGCAAAGGGATATTTACTAGGTCAAAGTCTCCTATTTACTAGCCAACTGTGCTCATTAACAATCATCCACCAGCTTTGTCATAGAAATCTCTACTTTGCCATTCAGACACTTTTCTGCTCTCTGGAAGATTTACTGTAAAAGATCAAAAACTGGAAGCCTACAAGCAGAAAATTCTCATAGAAAGTTTTGTTTGTTCTGTGATGTTTTAAAATATTTTGAGTTGGCTATCCTCATTTTTTAAATAGGTAATTATCTATACAACATTGTATTTCTGGCTTCTTACGAGAAAGTTGTTGACTTGGCTACATGTATTCCCGTCCAACATGACAACAGGAGAAGCTGGTCCACTGGGACATCTGGACAAGGCCTACACCTATTTCACCAGTCCCCTGCAGACACGAGTCTGTAACCTCTGCTCTACGGGTTAGGGTTTCAAAGTAAATGTAGAGGGGAAGCACTCCTCATGGTTCTCGTTAATCAATCATTCCCCACATAGGCAGGAATCAGACTCTATTAAACTGACTAACAATCCTATTCTACTATTGAGCTAGATGAACACATCACTGCAAGTCTCTAGTAGACTTTAGAACTATGGGATCACATCTTTAAGACTATGACTGCAGTCCCACAAGATGGCCAAAGTCATACATCCAATTCTCCCTCTTCCTGACACTAGCAGGGAGAATAGAATGGCTGGCTATGCATAAAAAAAGTTCACTCCCATAAATGACATTTTAGACATCCTTACATCCCTACATAAGCCAAAAGAAGATCATTTAAAAATAATCCTTTAAAGAACTCCTGAATTTTCCAGAAGAAAAAAAAAAAAGAATTCTACCAACACTATAAGTTCATGTTTAGTCCTCTTTCTCACTAGTTAAAAATGACTTAGTCTTCCATTAAGGGTTTGATTATGCTATTAATAAATACTTTATTCTTAAGTAGCAGCTTTAATGTGGACATTAAAGCCCATCACACACTATCATGTCACCCCTGGACATAACCACTCTCCTCGGGTGAGTAAAAGCAGATGACTTCATTCATTTTGCAGTAAATAGAGAAGAGCAGTCAGCTATTTACAGAAATGCATGGGCTGGTAAATGTGTCTGTTTTCTTATCTTAATGTTGTAGCATCATTTTAACATTAAATTAAAAGCAAACTTTGTAACCTTAATTGCCCATATTGCTTAGGTAAAACACTTTTGTACTAAATAATTTTCTCATAGCTTTTCATTTCTTTCTTTTCATTACCCTCCTCTTCCTGGTCCCTCACTATCCCCATTCCTTACAACTTCCTCCTTATTCAGTGGTCGGTTCTGTGCCCATGCAATGTCTTTGCCGAGGTTTAGAGGTTGACTGTGATGAGACCAATTTACGAGCTGTTCCATCAGTTTCTTCAAATGTGACTGTAATGTAAGTAGAAAAGAATGGCTTCATCCTGACAGCCAGAATAGCACCTGTAAAATTGTATCATAATTAAGGCCTTGTCATTATTAATGCATTTTTATTCAAAGATGATGTCATTGCTCTCGGTCAATTATAATGATTGCTGCTATTTATTTTACATTTATTAAATGTTAGGCCCCACTCTAAATTATTCTATATATTCATTTATTTAGTCCTTCATAATAAACCTATGGAGTATTTAGATATGTAACTTATTTAGACCTTCATAATAATCTTATTTAGTATTTAGTATCATATTTTATCTAAACAAAAGATGTCATCATTTACGTGCTACTAAAGAAAAAGGGCTGCCAGCTAAACTATTATATAGAGTTTTCTTATTACAAGAACTGACATTTATTGAAAGCTCTTTTAGACTTTGTTGGAAACACTCTTATCTATAAATAAAAAAAGAAAACAAGTGAAATAAATTGGATAACATATTCATTTTTATGAATTCATATTTAAAATCTAACTCTTCTGAATCACATTTGGCACAGAGATGTTGATGTTGTTTTTTTCCCCCCACGAGTAACTCAAACTTATGTATGTAGAAGAAAATTATCCTCATAATAAGTGGTTTGTTGATCCAGTACTAATTTGAATTCAGCAAACTTTAGCAACACAGTCACACACATTTGTTTGAAACTTTTCAAAAGAAATAAGGGGAGGGTAGATACTTTAATCCAATGTTTTTGCTGAGTTTTTTGTTTCATCCAGATGTTTTAGTGCTGTATGGCTCTGACTTTTGAGTATATGAAGACAAAATAGGAGTAATTCTTAAGTTTACAAATAAGTCCTGCCTTTGCCAACCCAAACCACATAACAGAGCAGCTCATATGCTTGAACTATAAGAGGCAGAGAGAGCTAGAGCTCAGAGTTCCTGTAGACAGTGGTGGCATTAAATTAACAAAATCTGGGTGGGTTTACTCAACTGAGTAAGTAAGACCTAAAGAACTTATCCAAATTGGCAATGAGCTAAGAACATCAAGCAGGTTAAACCACAAAGACTTGTTTTCCAAAGGAGGTGACAGTCCCACTCGGACTAAGGCTAGCATTCTATCCTATCCTCAAGTCACCAGAGCTCTTTTTCATAGTGATTAGTCTTACTAGAAAATAATAATAATATTTTACTAGAATAAAAAAATAATCTGAGGTTCTGTGGAGAGTTTCCATGATTTAAATCATGACTTGACCTGCTTGGTATAAAACTTGAGATGATTTCATTCTATTTTCAAAGAGAAACATTTATCACCCCCACTGTTTGTATCAAATTATCAGAAAATGAGTCAAAGAATACCCTGATGCTGCCAATCTCATTTTTCACTTTCCTAAAAGTAAGAATTGAATCCGTTCTTCTACAACTTAGCCAAACTTTGCATAAGAAAGGAAGAGAGGAACAGAACTGGAGGGATGGAAGAAGATAGGCAATACTAACCAGAAGATGCATGCCCCGAAAGAATACCCAAAGGTACTCGGATTCAAATTAAAGTAAAAAACTGTTCTGGCTCAGTACATTCATACATACATTCATACAGCCATTAGTACAACCATTCGTACATATATTTATAAAGAAGTGCGTGCACTCCTGTGAGCCACCAGTTTTCAAGCCTTGGTATAGAAACTGGGATGGGACAGCTCCTCGTGAAGATGGTCTATAGGAAAGCAAGAGAGAAGGAAGGGTCCAAGATGACTTCAGAGTTTCCATCCTGAGTAATAGAGCGGTGGGAGAATGAGGAGACTGGGTGACAGTAAGTGGGAAAGATTAGGACTCCAATTTTAGATGCCTTTTTCAACTTGAAGTTAACAGGTCAGTCAGTAGAAATTCTCAACAGGAATTTGGAGATGGAGAAATAAAGCTCAGGAGTTTGTGTCTGTAACACTTTATTAAAAAAAAAAATAGTAATTTCTTGTGCTTTGGGTTGAGCAGCTTGATTCAGGTTGTCCATTTCTACTTTACTCTGCAGAACTCCGACTCAACATCACACCTCGCCCCAGTCTTCGTTCAATTCCATAGAGAAAAGGAACTGTGGGCTTTACAGCAAATACATTAGAAGAGTAAATATCAAATTTTATTACTGAGCTCGTTCCATATTTTGAATTGGAACTCTCATAGGGAAATGTCAGAAATGGACTAAATCATATATAAGTATCAAAGAAACCAATAATCCAAGTAATATGTATTGAAGTTGGGATTTTTAAGACATTTCACATAAACTCAATTGAACAAAAGAGACAAACAAATAAATATGATTATTTATACATTGTTCTGACTTCCTAAACATTAGTTTTGACTGTGTGAGGGCTGACTATAAGATCCTAGAATTCAATCACTAAACTACATAATCTGATTGTAAGAACTTTATCAAAACTGTGGCTAGCCTTGACAATAATAATTAAACTAGGTTAGTTTCTCTCTTTCGCATACACACACCACTTTGTAAAGAGTCAGACTTGGAATATTACACTTTAAAACACAAGAATTTATCGTATTAAAAAGTTTTTTGGCTTGTCCTATTCAGTGAGAATAATACCACCTACCTTTTTCCATTTCAACAGGTTATTATGAAAATATGGAGAATGCTATTTGTTAAAATATTTGGAAAGAAGTAGCCTATAAATCCTAGGCACTATCAATAAAAAAAACAACTTTCTAAGAAACATTACTTAGGAATCCTTAAATGAGCTTTCCTTCCCTCCAGAGTAACCTTCCCACTCAGGTGCAATTAGCCTCTTCCTCTTGGATTCTCTCATAGAACCCCACTTGTGTCTCTTTGAAGATCATCAAACATTCTTCCTTGCGCTATAGTGATTAGGGTCCTAATCTTCTCTACCAGAAAAAGGGAAGTGCCATAAGCTCAATGGGGACCTACAACTTGGCTTTTCTATATATCCTCCAAAGTTCCTAATGGAATATAATAAGCTCTAAACAGTGTTTTTTAATTGAAGTCAAAAGAAAATAAATAAAATAAAAATAAAACAAGATGATGGCCTTTTCAGCCCTGGGCTATAAAACTGAAGTCATGGTCCAAAGAAAACTCTCTATTTATAGACAAACTATGTTCTTTGTCACCCAAATAGAGTATAAGCTTCTTAAGAGCAGTGACATTATCCTTTTCTTCCAAAGTGCAAATGGAATTCAACATATGTTGAGAAAATGAATGAATGAACACATTTTTGAAAACACACTAAGCTTAATCCATATTTTTAAATCAAACTCAAATATTCAACTGTTCATTTTTATACAACACAAACATGTAGTACATGATGTAAAGCAGAATTGAAGATCCAAGCCAAGGAAGAATGATTAGTAGAACAGGAATTCTCAATTAGCTAACATAAGGAATGAAAGAACATTTAGTGATCGCCTGGCAGCTAAGAAAGATTTCAAGAGAGAGTTCGTAGTTAATCAGCCTTTGGCATTCATTCATTAAAAACCACTAAGTGACTGCTATGCATAGTCCAGAACAGTGTTTCTTAAATTTTTTTTCTTTTCATTACTGCCCCCCCCAAGCCCTTTCAGACATTTTTTCCTATTTGTCCCCTCCTGTGAAATTTTAATAGAACACATATACTGTATCTCTGTTTATGTATACCTGTTCTTCATCCATTTAAAAAGGTAAGATGTTTTTTCCCTCCTTAAGAACCGGTTTTCACACCTCGGAGCAATAACATACCCATTGAGAATACATGGTCTCCTAAACCCTAGAATAGCATTTCTCAAATTAGATTCCAAAACTGTGTCCTGAGGAGTCTGAGAAACTATTTTGCCTTAAGAAGTCTTCATTTGATTATCAAGTTTAAGCAACACTGGTCCAAACCAACATAACAACTAACACTGGTAATGCCTACTGTATGATGTTGTCATAACCTGAGTCCTTTTTGCCTATCAAGCATCTCCAAAGGTTTATCCCACAGCGGACAACCTGCACACAATGCAGTCTATCGTTCACTTAACAAGGAGCATCTGCTCCATCGTATTATATAAAGACAGTAACAACTGCATTATATTATTACAGGTCATTTAGTACAAATAGATGCTTTCACAGTTAAAGAGACTGACAAGGAAAGATTATGTATGGTTCATGCAAGAGACTCCAACTGCAATGGTTTGGGGGGTGTTCTGTTTGGTTTGGTTTTTTGCTTCTTTAATTTTCTTTTCCTACTACCTCACATTGCTTTTCTTTAAAAAATTAAAGGTTTAAATCCTTCCCAGTACAACCACAATTATGTGGACCTGGTTTGCGGCAAGCTACATATCAAATTGTGATTCAAGTGAATCTATACAATTTACTAGAAATTGAAATGAAATCACATTGAATAAAGACGGTTCAGTTGTACTTACCATTTGACAGTTGCCTTCATAAAAAATTTTAAAAGGAAGTAAAGGTAGTGGGATGTGAGCAATGCAATATTGAAGAATATAAAGTTACTTAAGTTCTTGAAGGTGCTTTAAACAGAACATACTGTTTTTACTGCCACTTCAAAAACGAGATGCTTTCTAGTGTCTGTTAAATAAAAAGAGGAAAGGAAAATGCAACTGACAACTGTTTTCCCAGTTTCATTACTTTTGTGTTTTGTTAGAATGACAATGTTGTAACCTAAATTTAAGAAAAGATAAATATCTGTAATAATACAAAACTAACAGTTAGACCTAGTTCAAATGGTACTATGGATACGAGAGTAACATCGTGAAATAAAATGTCTCCTGAAGGCTGGTGCTAAAGTAAATGAAGCTTATAATTATTTACACTGTTGTAGTATAAAAGTAAAGAAAAAAACACTTTAAGAACCACAACTTACATTTATTTCAGGTCACTTCAGTGGAACTTAATAAGGAAGCTTCCTCCTGACGGCTTCAAGAAGTACCGTGATCTTCAGAAGCTGTAAGAAAAAATTTAATTCCCAGCATTAAAATTAACTCACATTGTTTTGGCCTATCTCTTCCCACTTCTTTTTTTTTTTTTTTAAGATTTTATTTATTTATTTCAGAGAGAGAGTGAGAGAGAAAAAGAGCACCACAGGGGGAGCGGGAGAAGCAGACTCCCTGCTGAGCAGGGAGCCCGATGCGGGACTCGATCCCGGGACTCCAGGATCATGACCTGAGCCGAAGGCAGTCGCTCAACCGACTGAGCCACCCAGGCGCCCCTATCTCTTCCCACTTCTGCACGGACCAGCACTACACCACTGTTTAAGTCTAATGCCTCCTCAAGAAATTATTTAGCTGTTAGCTAGACACTACCAGGCAACTCGTTTTTTTGAGGTGTTCTAGAAGCCATTCTAGAAAAATTACAGACACTTATTTCCAAAAAAACTGGAGCACGTAAGTTTTGAGTTCTCCTGCCACACACTAGCCTGTGAAGAATTTTCTTCCGCGTTTGCAAATTCAGTCTCCAGCTAAGAGAGCAAGTTGTGGTGGTTTGAAACCCCAGAGCATGTTGTTTGGGGGACTTCATTCCATTTTCGTATCTGCCGTGCAGGTTGTTTTATTTTCGCCTCAAGTAGTATCTGACATGCTAGGTTCCCATCAGTTCAGCATTTTCATGTATACTCCAAAAATCCATAATGGCCCGGGGTATGTTTACCTGTTATTTAGTGCAACTCTGTGACTAAATCATATCATACTTGAACTGTTGGGTTTAAATATCCTGTGCCTGAATCATGCTAACTAGAAAACATCCCAGAATTCCTAGTTTCATTTTCATACTATGTCGGTTTTAGTTCTGGTTTTACACTGAAGAAACCTCACACATAGATCTATATCTATCTGTACATTCTTCTTTAAGAAAACAAATAGAAATAGAGCAAAATCAGAAGAAAAATTAATCTACTTCATCCAATGAAATGTACTCAAAACCCAGATAATCTGCAAAAAAGTATGTTTCATATTTAAAAAAAATTTTTTCAATAAAAATGACTTTCAAAACTTTATTCTGGATGTTTAACAGTCAGCAGAGAAGAGCTTTTCAAAATTAGGCCTTATGTAAAAACTTCAAGAGGTTGCTTCGGTATTCTATTTTCTGATTTTTGGAGACTGAAGAATTTTTTGGATCTGTAGCACCACCTTATGTCCACATGTCTAAAAGGCGTTAATACTCCCAATTTAAATATCAAAATTCAGGTTTATATAACACAGTAGTTTAGTATTTTTACACAATAAACATTGAACTAATTTTTTAAAGATTTTCTTTTTAAGTAATCTCTACACCCAAAGTGGGGCTCACACCCACAACCCCGAGATCAAGAGTCATGTGCTCTACTGACTGAGCCAGCTGGGTGCCCCAAATTACTTCTTGAACAGCCAGTTTGTTTTAACTGGTAGATCAAAATAGCCTAATTACAAAAAAAATTCTACCTGATTATTAGAGATATAGCTTTGCTCAACCTCCATGCAATACAGTCTATTAATCACTGATCATTAAAATACTTAGAAACAAATAAACACATGCTAAAGCTTCTCTGTGTATTAGTGAAAAAGATGCATTCCCTATTATGTAACTGGAACCACGGCATGTTCTGTGAAATTGTTAAAAGCATAATAAATTTAATAATAACATTTTTACAATCAAAGTTAGGCTTTCTTGCATGTTCGAGAAATAGGGAACCCCTTTTAGTCAAAATTTCTAATTAACTAAGAACTCGTTCATACTGAGGGTGCCTGGGTGGCTCAGTTGGTTAAGTGTCCAACTCTTTTTTTTTTTTTTTAAGATTTTATTTATTTATTTGAGAGAGAGAACATGAGAGGGGGGAGGGTCAGAGGCAGAAGTAGATTCCCCGCTGAGCAGGGAGCCTGATGCGGGGCTTGATTCTGGGACTCCGGAATCATGACCTGAGCTGAAGGCAGACGCTTAACCAACTGAGCCAACTCAGGCATCCCGTGTCCGACTCTTGATTTTGGCTTAAGTCATGATCTCAGGGTTGTGAGATCGAGCCCGAGTGGGCTCTGTGCTCAGCAGGGCGTCTGCTGGAGATTCTCTCTCCCTCTACTTCTGCCCCCCCCACCCCACGCTCGCTCTCTCTCTCTCAAATAAATAAATCTTTAAAAAAAAAAATGTGTTCATATTGGTTTCTTCCTAATTGCTCCTAATATTTATAAATATATATATATATATATATATAAACTTCAGAACGCCCTAAAGGACAATGATAACCTGTATTCAGAACAAGAAGTCAGGCTCAAAGCCCTTACTTTGTCATTTCTTACAACCTGGGCCAGTACACGCAGAGGTACAAAACTTTGCAAGGGTGCCTTTGATGCATTTGCTTGCGCTCTGGTACCTATCTCCTTTGACCTCCAGTTAACCCAAGGCCAATCATCCTGGATGACTAGTTAACTATTTAAGACTGCATTCTTGTCTTGACGTGCCAGTCTAATTTATATTCTTCTAGTCCTGAGTCTTTTTACTTCATTTTTTTCTTTTGCCATAAATACTCCTTATAAGCTTCCTCAAACACTTTTTGGAGCAAGGCTTGGGGTGTCAAATTAATGAAATTAAAGCTGACTTGTTGGGCAGATTTGTGATTAACATAGAATATGATCCAAGGCCTTAAAGATATCACATACTTGTACTTTTGCCAGATCTTTGCTAAATGCCGATCTTCCTATTATAGCAGGAAATGTTAAAAAGTCTGACTTCTGGGCCTGTTTGATAATTGAGTGCCTTACTGTGCATTAAATTTTTACTTATAGAAAATTCAAATATTAAATTTTAACTATTACATGTTCATGTTTATAACTAGAATTTCTAAATAAAACTTGCCTAATCATACCCGAACTTAATAGCAAAACAAAATGACATGATATCTAGTTTCCCTAACTCATTGTGCTATGTTTACCTTTTTTTAATTAAAAAAATGTTTATTGCGCTAAAATACATAGGATGTAAAATGTACCATCTTAACCAATTACAAGGTACATTCAGAGCCATTAAATACATTCCTATTGTGTTACAGGCACCACCACCCATCCAAAGAGCTCTTTACATCTTGCAAAACTGAAACTCTGTTTCATTATGATTTTTTTTATAATTCTCTCCACAGGTGCCTGCAAAACAATAAGATTAGATCCATATCCATCTATGCGTTCAGAGGACTCTACAGTCTTACTAAACTGTAAGTACCCGTGCCAATTACTTTGCCCATTCTACAGTTTGTCCATTGCACACAGCCCTCCTGCCCACATCCGCAGAAGGGTCAGCACAGCCCTGTGCCCTTGGGGTTCCGACTCAGACAAGCTTCTGTGTGAGTCCTGAATTCAACAGCCCTTATTTCTTCACATCTTCATCAATACTTCTTATTTTCTGGGGGTTTGCTGTTTGGGGATTTTTTTTTTTTCTAAAACAGCCATCCTAATGGGTATGAAGTAATATTTCATTGTAGTTAGCAAAGTTTTTTAAAATCGGCTTTCTCAAAGTTCCATTTCACTGAGTTTTACTAAGCAGCTGAACCTAACCTCCTGTAAGAAGTAATGGCATGGAAGTATAACCAAAACTCGCATAAATCAACAACTCCCTATATTTCTATTTCTGCCCCCCTTGCTTTCTATCTTATACCACTTTTTTTAAATCCTAATCCAAGAAAGTCACTCCAGTCAGATTCCTAGTTTGTAGCATGAGGGTTTGGGATTGAGGAAAGGCTGTCTAATCATTTCACTAGCAAAATGGAAGAAGGGCCCTGGAAACTCAATGTCTTAAGAGTAGCCACTTTTGTCAAGTCCTCTTCCCTTCTATCCCATCCCTGCTCTTTCCTGTCTTGGCAAATCACCCAAAGTCGATATTGGATTCATTCCCATTAGACTCCTGACTATCTTTCTCTCTAATCCCCCATGAATCTGTTCAAAACTTCTGCTTGGTTTAATGTTCAATGGATGTGAAAGATAGTCCAGATTTGGTATAAAGTTCAACGGATGTGAAGAATAGTACCACAAATTTTAAAGGGTCCTCCATCTCCTTCCATGGTTACTCATAGCACTGGAATATTGTTTGGTTGTTAAAGATGTTACATACTTCCAGGTTATCAGCGATAATCATTGGATTCCTGCTTTTCATTCTTCCATAAATATTCATTAGCCCTTATAGTATGTAATTTTTCAGCTAGACACCATGGGGAGGTGGGATAGAAAGATAAGTCAGACAGGCTGCCTTCCAGCAGCTTACACCCTAATGTTTCAGGTAAAGGGCTATGCTACCACTAGAGAGAGGCATGCCTCTTGCAGTCCAGAAGCTTACGATCTAGGGTGGGGAAACAAAACCAGTATGCACACAACAATTAAAGAATGATGAAAAGAAGTTCCTTAATTAAATCCTAAACCTGTGTTGTTCAGATCAAAACCGCTATTAAGATTCACTGAAAGGGGCGCCTGGGCAGCTCAGTCAGTTAAGCGTCCGACTCTTCATTTTGGTTCAGGTCATGATCTCAGGATCGTGGGATTGAGCCTGGCCTCATTGGGCTCTTCACTCAGAGCGGAGTCTGCTTGAGATTCTCTCCCTTTTCCTATTCCCCTCTCCCCACTTGTGCATGCACATGCTCTCTCTCACTCTCTTGCTCTCTAAAATAAATAAATAAAATAAATCTAAAAAAAAAAGATTCACTGAAATGAGTGACCATTTGGGGTCTGGAGCAGTGAAGGATGACTCAGGAAAATAAACAGAACTAGGCTAAACAGATGGGTATAGGATATGGGAGTGGGTCAAATGTACCTAGGGGATTGCTATTGGCTTTAAAAGGAGACCTCTGAGGCACATGCACCCCAATATTTGTAGTATCACTGTCCACAATAGTCAAGATATGGCAAGAGCCCAAATGTCTATCAAACGATGCATGGATAAAGAAAATGTGTATATATATACAATAGATTATTACTCAGCCATCAAAAAGAATGGCATCTTGTCATTTGCAACAACGTGGATGGAACTAGAGGGTATTATGCTGAGGGAAATAAGTCAGTCAGAGAAAGACAAATACCATATGATTTCACTCATATGTGGAATTTAAGAAACAAAACAGATGAACAGAGGAGAAGGGAAGGAAAAACAAAATAAGATAAAACCAGAGAGAGAGGCAAACTATAAGAGACTCTTAACTATAGGGAACTGAGGGTGGCTAGAGGGGAGGGGGTGGGAGGAGGGGTAAGTGGGTGATGGGCATTAAGGAGGGCACTTGTTGGGATGAGCACTGGGTGTTATATGCAAGTGATGAATCACTAAATTCTACTCCTGAAACTAGTACTACACTATATGTTAACTAACTTGAATTTAAATAAAATCTTGAAAGAAAAAACAAGTAAACAAATAATACATAAATATAAATAAATAAATAAATAAATAAATAGAGAGCCCTGAGGTGGTCATGAGAAATGTTGTAGTTATTCTTTACCCTTCCTGTGCCTAAATGGGGTTCCAGGTTTACAGGAGAGGGAAAGAAGTGGTTCTAATACGGGGCATCATCTCTTGCTATCCCTAAGCAAAAGTCAAACCTGCTGGAGACAGGGAAGACAGCCGGCAGGAGAAATTTTATAAGATGTCAACTCTAAAAACTGTCAGAATGGAGAAAAGAGAGAAATCAGTGTGGTCCATGTATCCGTGGAAGTAAAATTTCAACTAAAACTTGCATATGAGTCATAGGCAGAGAGGAAAAAGGAAAGGAAAGAAATCAGAATTGTAGGCATGAACAGAGGTGCTGTTGTAATAAATATGTACTGAGTGCTTATGACATACATTGCCTCCAACGTTACCACAACCCAATAAAGCAGGTACTAATATTACCTCCATTTTAGAGTTGGGGAAACTGAGGCTTTCAGAAGTTAACGGCTTGCTTAGGGTCATACTGTTAATAAGTAGCAAAGCCTCGGGGCGCCTGGGTGGCACGGTTGGTTAAGCGACTGCCTTCGGCTCAGGTCATGATCCTGGAGTCCCTGGATCGAGTCCCGCATCGGGCTCCCTGCTCGGCAGGGAGTCTGCTTCTCCCTCTGACCCTCCCCCCTCTCATGCTCTCTGTCTCTCATTCTCTCTCTCGCAAATAAATAAAATCTTAAAAATAAATAAATAAATAAATAAATAAATAAATAAATAAATAAATAAATAAATAAGTAGCAAAGCCAGGACTCAAGCTGACAGCAGAGTCAGGCAGCGCATTGCTGTCCTAAAGAGACTGAGGTAGGAATAAACACGGAGGGAGGGCGAGACCAACAGAACAGAACAGAGTTGGTTCACTCTGCAGAAGGATAAGAAGTAAAGTTGGGTAGGTAAGGTGGGGTCAAACTCTTTGGTAAGGCATGCAATGTCCTTTTTTCCCAGAACAGACCCCCACCTGCCTCCCAGGTTCATCTTCAGTCTCTCTTCCCAGCCCCTTCATGGTGAGACTGCACTGAAATGCCTGGTGATCCCTTCACTTGTTGCTCTCTCTCCGACCTCTTACCTTTGCATAAGCAATCTCCTCTGCCTATGTGAACTCCTACCCATTCTTTGTTTTGCGAATGACATCTTCATCCAAATCTCCGTTCATCCAATTGTGCCCCCTTTAGTAAAGGCTTCTGTGTCCTGACTCCTCCATGCTCTGCTCTCCCCACCCCCAACAAAGCCAAGTTCTCCGCTGCAACGTCAGAACAACCATACCTTATAAACTTCTCTCTTTTCCCCACGTTACTGTAATAACTTGTTCATATTCTGTCTTCCCTCTAGACTCAAAGCTCCTCAGAGAAAGGGATGATAGTGCCACAGAGTAGGTGCGAAAACAATTTGATGAGTAAAGGCACAGGTGAATGAATGAATAGAGTGATTGATTGATTGATTGATTAAAGGGGAACTAAAACCTAGACATAAAAAGGTACGTGACAAAGACGTTTTAGAGACCCAAAAGAAGGGAAAAGGTGTGATGAGAATAGCATATAAGAAAATCTAAGATGGATGATTCTTGTTTTTCCTTTCCTTATTGTAAGATACCAAGAAAGTAACACATTTGGGGCACCTTGCTGGCTCAGTCAGAAGAGCACGCGACTCTTGATCTCAGGATTGTTTGAGTCCCACGTTGGGTGTAGAGATTACTGAAAAATAAAATCTTTAAAAAATCAAGAAAAGGGCGCCTGGGTGGCTCAGTTGGTTAAGCGACTGCCTTCGGCTCAGGTCATGATCCTGGAGTCCCTGGATCGAGTCCCGCATCGGGCTCCCTGCTCAGCAGGGAGTCTGCTTCTCCCTCTGACCCTCCCCCCTCTCATGTGCTTTCTCTCATTCTCTCTCAAATAAATAAATAAAAATCTTTAAAAAAGAATCAAGAAAAAAGAAGGTAACACATTTATTGGAGTCATTTCTCTTTTTTCAGGTATCTCAGTCATAACAGAATAACTTCCTTGAGGCCGGGTGTTTTTGAAGATCTCCACAGACTAGAATGGCTGTATGTTTAATTTACATGCATTTTATAGTATTAGTTTTTACATTCTAAATATATAAATGAATCAATTTTTTCTTCTGGCTGGCAGGATAATTGAAGATAATCACCTCAGTCGAATTTCCCCACTAACATTTTATGGACTAAATTCTCTTATTCTCTTGTAAGTACTAAAAATTAAAGCAAATATTTCAATTGAAGGAAAAGACATGAAAAAAAATTACTGCTTTAAGTTTAACAGCATTAAATATGGAATTGTTAAAGCCCCCAAAAGGCCTTTCCAACTATAAGCCATCTTTTCATCATTTTCTGTGAGGCTATTTTTGTAGTTTTAATGATTTTTATAAGATCTTCTGTCTTCTAGGACATCAGCCCATCAAAACTAAATACAGCCTTACTGGCATATTTTATTGAAATATTCTCAAGCACACCATTACTGCGGGGTATTATGCTTGGTAAAGAAAAATAACATTAATGAAAAATCAACTCCTTCTCACTACCCACTTATGAAGGGCACAGGCTTTCTTTCAGTTACTAACATTGCTGCTTCCTCCATATGACAACTATCATTTGTCAAATTTTATTACTAACAAGCACTTAAATATAACAAGACTTACAGAAAAAAAAAAGAGAAGACAACTAACTTAATAGATTTTTGCGGTTTCATAAAGGATAATGATAATACCATGTTTGACTTAAGATGAGAAAAGAACCAGAAAAATGTGACTTCTTTTCTTTCGTTTCTTTTTCAGAACATTGATGAATAACGTCTTTACCCATTTACCAGATAAACCTCTTTGCCAGCACATGCCAAGACTGCATTGGCTGTAAGTTGATGAACCTTTTCTTAAAGATGTCAGCTAACTTTCCTGGTTTTGCCTAGTTCATTTTGGATATTGGGTTTCTAAAAATTATAAGTTGTTAATGTCATATCACATTTCCTCAAATTACTTTAGCATGGTTTTGTTACTAAACGTGCCCATTGTCTAAACGAACTCCTCTAGACTCTCGCCAAGATAAAACACCTCCCACATGCACAAAAAAAATTTGGAGGCAGGAAGAAGAAAAACAGAAGGGATGTCCAGCAGCTATAGAACATTTCTTTCTTCCTTCCTTCTGTCGGTCTGTTTTCACCTATTAATTTGATACAGAAAGACTAAGTCACTTTAGTCTCATTCCTAAATTCTGCCTCATGGGAATATGATACTTAGAATTTATTTTTGAAGTCTAATCACAATAGAATATGTTTCATGGAAATGTTTACAGTAACTTTGCTTATGGTAGTAAGTATCATTCTACCTATTCAGAGCTCAGTTACCCAGTAAATTTGCCTTTTTAAAATGCAGGTAAAAATGAATAAATAAGTAACCAAAATAACTATTTAAAAGTTCAATCAATAAACCACATATACAGTATTATATGAAAACTTCCGCTGTCTCTCATTCTGTAGGAAATTCTCAGAAGTTTTGTTTGTTGCTTGATTTCTAAGCTCATGGCAGAGTAGAAGAGCCAGATTAAAAGTAGAGGGGAAAAGGACACCTGGGTGACTCAGTTGTTAAGCATCTGCCTTTGGCTCAGGTCATGATCACAGGGTGCTGGGATTGAGTCCTGCATTGGGCTCCTTCCTCAGCAGGGAGCCTGCTTCTCCCTCTGCCTGCTGCTCACCCCTTGCTTGTGCTCTCTCTCTCTCTCTCTCTGACAAATAGACAAATAAAATCTTAAAAAAAAAAAAGTAGAGGGGAAAGATAAGTTCAAAACATTAGTGTGAAGTGACAACTCTCAACCTGATAGTAAAGCAGGAGTGGGAAGTGCTATAAAAAGCAGACATAATAATTCAAAACACACTAGTTTGGAACTATTTAGAGGAAGACAAACATCCCCAGAATCATTACTGAGTCCAGAGGGCGTCTTGGTATGACAGCATAGTACCCCCCTTGTTGACAAGCTAAAGTATTCAAGAAAAGAGCTAATTAAGTTCAATATCCTTCATTGTAATTAAATTTTTTTCAAATGAACACATTAAACAGTTATTACATGCTCAGTAATCCAAACTTAGTAATAAAGCAAAATTGATTAATATTTACATAAGTAAATTAGCAATTAAAAATTCATGCGCTGAGACCAGAAGCAAATGTAGCAGATATTGTGCAATACATTAATAAGCATTTCCTTTGCTTTTTAAAAGGCAGCCAAATCTACATCCCAGATAAAACTCTATTTTTTTAAAAACTTTGTTTATTTATTTGAGAGAGAGAGAGCACATGTGTGCTGGGGGGGGCAGATCAGTGGGAGAAGCAGACTCCCCACTGAGCAGGGAGCCCCATACAGTGCTTGATCCCAGGACCCCAGGATCATGACTTGAGCCAAAGGCAGATGCTTAACCAACTGAGCCACCCAGGTGCCTTTAAATAATTAAGATTTATTACTAAAGGGGCACCTGGATGGCTCAATCGGTTAAGCTTCCAACTTCTTTTTTTTTTAAGATTTATTGATTCAGAGAGAGAGAGCATGTGCGCAAGTAGGGGGAGGGGCAGTGAGAGAGGGAGAGAGGATCCCAAGCAGACTCCCCACTGACCTGTGAGCCCCATATGGGGCTTGATCCCACCACCATGAGATCACCACCTGAACCGAAATCAAGAGTCGGAGGCTTAATCAATTGAGTCACACAGGCAGCCCTGGTTAAGCGTCCAACTCTTGGTTTCACCTCAGGTCATGATCTCAGGATCTTGAGATCGAGCTCCAGGTTGGGCTCCATGCTCCGTGCAGGGTCTGCTTGAGATTCTCTCTCCTTCTCCCTCTCCCTCCCACTCTGTTCCTCCCCCTACTCCCACATGCCAGCTCTCTTTCTCTCTCACAATACAATAAATAAATAAATCTAAAAAAAAGATTTACTACTATAGAGTCAGACTTTTTACAATTTCATCAGTAAAGTTACTATCTTTAAATTTTAACTATCCAAACAAGTCATCTCATATGCATTCCTGATAGTATTATCCCAATTTTAATGCTAGTAATAATAATTTTTGCTTTATAAATATTCAGTTCTTTTAAAACTAATCACAATACCTTTACCTTGCACATGAACTTTTATTTAGCAAAGTATAAACTGAAAAATCTGTTAGGTATGTTGGTAAAAAAAAAAATATTTAACTGATTTAGTGGAAAAATATGCATAAAATAAGAGACATATGACAGCCCAGGATAATATGCTTGCAAGATATATGACAGACAACAGATTAAAACCTTTATTATAGTTCTTTCAAAGCAAAAAATAAAAACTGTAAACACCACAATAGAAGTTTGGAAATTCAAAAAGTTAGAAATATAAGTAATAAATAAGCCCATGAACAGATGGGGCAATAGCCAAAGGTGAACTAAAGATCAAGAGAGTAAATTAAACTTATTTTGATGGGAGATGAAGTAGGTTTATTTATAGGCAAGAGAAGCTAATATGAAGAATTTGAAATTATAGAAAACAACAAAATACATTATGGAGCAAGGTGCTGGAAGACATGGACCCAGATGGAAAAATAAAATGCGATACACACACAGCATTTAGAATGAATGAACTAGCCCTACTTCAATCAACATGGCTCAATTTCAAGAATGTAATATGAATTATAAAGAAAAAGTCACCAAAGAGTACATATATTACGATTCTGTTCCAACAAGACTATGCTTAGGCTATGGAAAGCCACAAAACAACATTGCTCCCTTGGCATGGATGAGAAGGAACTTTATCATCTACAAAATAATATTGAAAAAATAGACTTTAGAACAGGGACTATAACCAGGGATAAAGAGGGATATCACACAATGATAAAGGGGTCAATTCAGCAAGAAGACATAATAATCTTAGATGAGTAAACAGTTTCAAAATGAATAAAGCGATAACCATGGAACTATAAAGAAAAATATCCAGGAATCAAAATACATCGCTTAAAACCAACAAATCTACCAATATGTAGATATTTGATATTCCTAAGGCAAACATTAATAAAAAGCATATAACTGATCAAAATCATATGGTGGGAGAAAAGTAAAGGAGCAGAAACGAAGACAATATATTCTCATTTTATCATTGCTTATAATATAAATTATAATAGGAAATTAATAAGTATTGTTATTCTCTAAGAAAGAGAAGATACGATTTATTAGGTAAAGTTATAATTATAAAGATAACCAATAGAATATACAAACCTTTCTAAAGATTAAAAGAAAGTTTTTTTTAATTTGTTGAGTTTTTTTAACCTATAAAACCATGTGGTAATATTTTTAAATAGCAGACTGAAGTCAGATAATTAGTCATATCAGTACACTTAAGCAGGTTTAACTTACTTATTAAAAAGAAAAGAGGGGAGGCGCCTGGGTGGCTCAGTTGGTTAAGCGACTGCCTTCGGCTCAGGTCATGATCCTGGAGTCCCTGGATCGAGTCCCGCATCGGGCTCCCTGCTCGGCAGGGAGTCTGCTTCTCCCTCTGACCCTTCTTCTTCTCATGCTCTCTGTCTCTCATTCTCTCTCTCTCAAATAAATAAAAATAAAAATCTTAAAAAAAAAAAAAGAAAAGAAAAGAGGGGGTGCCTGGGTGGCTCAGATGGTTAAGCGTCGGTCTTCAGCTCAGGTCATGATCCCAGGGTTCTGGAATCGAGTCCCGCATCCGACTCCCTGCTCAGCGGGAAGCCTGCTTCTCCCTCTCCCCCTCCCCCTGCTTGTGTTCCCTCTCTCGCTGTGTCTCTGTCAAATAAATAAATAAAATCTTTTTAAAAAAAAGAGATCTTCACATTGGCTCACAGAACAAAACCTAATTCATTGCTATTTACAAAAAAAAAAATACAACTATAACTAAGTGATTAAGACAGATCAAAAATAAAAGGCTGTTCTAAAGTATTCCGTGTAGATGCAAACCAAAAAAAAAAAAAACAGACATCATATTTTTTTATCTAAGTATGTAAAATTCTGGCCTATTTGCATTAAACAACACTAAGAAGGACATTTAAATGCTATAGTGTGCAATTTCTCACGAAAGATATTACATTAGAAATATATATGCACCAAATAATTGATATAGTAACCAAAAGGAATATGAAGAACTAAATAACATAACTAATGAGCTAACTCTAATTTATGTATATCAAACTGCAATGTCCCTTTTCAATAATAGAACTGATCTATTTGGGACAGCAGTGTGCCCAGCAAAAATATGACATCCCCAGATTTTCCTACATCTTGATATAGCCACATGACTAAGCTCCAATGAATAAGGTGGAAGAAGTATAGTGTGGAACTTCTCCCTAAGGAGAAATAGGCAGGCTCTTCCTCTCTTTCCTTATCCAGAAAACATGGATATGATGGCTCAAGCTTTAGCATCATCCCGAACCATGAAGACAAGGGCATGTAAAAAGTGAACATGAGGGGCGCCTGGGTGGCTCAGTTGGTTAAGCGACTGCCTTCAGCTAAGGTCATGATCCTGGAGTCCCGGGATCGAGTCCCACATCGGGCTCCCTGCTCAGCGGGGGGTCTGCTTCTCCCTCTGCCCTCTTCCCTCTCGTGCTCTCTGTCTCTCATTCTCTCTCTCTCAAATAAATAAACAAAATCTTTAAAAAAAAAAGTGAACATGAAACAACTTTGTAAAACCACCAAATTAGCCCTGGACTACCAAACTGTAGTTACGTATTTATGCTGTTATGGTTGGGTGTCTGCCAGACCCACCTGCACCTAGTTCTAATAGATATAAACCTGAAAGCAAACAATGTCCAAAGAACATTCACCAAAATTGATAATATATTTTAGGACATACACATACATAAGCCAAACTCAAGAAAACAGATGGAGGGATTAGCTTAAAACAGGAGAAGGGTCATCTCTTCCTCTTGAGACTAGGAGACCAGGTGCATATACAGGTAAGTGTGTAGATGTTGAGTAGAAGGTCAGCAGGTTCTCCCTGCCTCATCACCTCAATTTTCTCCTTGAAATAGGAGTCAGAAATGTTTCAAAGGTAGGGGGAGGAAGTAGAGGTTAAGGAGATTTGCATGTTTAGAATGCCACTAGGGGATAAGAGAGGAAGCTGAGAAGAAACAGGCAAGATTTTTGGTGTTGTTACTGTTGTTCTTCAGATCAAAGAAAAAATTTTCAAGTTTATGCCTCAAACCAAATCCCTGTGTATCAAGGACCAAAACCTCTCATTTTAGGAAGAAAGCAAAAACAAATTCCCCAATAAAGGTTAAAATGAATTCAAAATTAAACTAAACTGACAATTTAATCAAAAGTCCCTAAATGATGCCTCGAGGTGTGCCTCTTACTGATTTTTACAAATTAGTAAATTAATGCTTATATATATGTATTTATATAAGTATATATATAAATATAAATTAAAACTTAAATATTTTTATTGGTTTAATAGGAAAAAAGATGTTATAATAGTAACTAACAAGAAAAATATATCAACTCACCTAAGGATACTTTGTGAGACTTAAGAAAGCATCACCACCTGGTGGTAGATTCTCGGTAACAGCAATAAAAGAGGAAAGAAATGGATGGTCTCTGTCACTGACAATATATATTGTGAGAGACCAGAAGTTTTGACCAAAGCTAATGACCAAAAAAAGTAGTACTATAAGTACTTAGTTTCCAATTTCATAGGATAATAGAATTTTTTCTTTAGAAGGATGATCTAGAATCAAGATTTAAAACCTAATACAATATTCCATATAGTACAGAAATCCTGTCTACAAAATTCTTGAGTTGTGGTATATTGCCTCTGCTAAATATCTATAGCAATAATAAGATTATTCTCTAGACACTAGATTGTGAGCTGAAATTCAACATATTTTGTGTCCTTCATCCAGTAAATCTAATGTTGCAACCTGATGCAACATAGAAAAACCCTATGATATCTTCTACAGCCTGACTTCAAATATAGCTCTCTTATTTTGCTCTTTTCTATTACAAATACACCCTTTTCTTCAATTGACTTGATTTCTAGGCCCCTTACATCCTGGTCTTCCAGATTGTTCAGATATGCCTTGATTGGTCAAAGTCTATTTTTATTGCAATGCCTAAAATAGAACTGACTATTCCAGATGTAGCCTACCCAGCAGAATATAGGTGTTTCTTTTAAGGTTACCCATGTTTCCCTGGCAGATTTTGATACCTGTGTCATACTTCAGCTCATACACTTTAGTCACAATTGTTCTTGAATAGCTCTATATTATTTGGTGACCAGAAAACTAAGTCTTGGGGTAGAAAGAAGAGATTTAAGGACCTACTCCTGAAAGTATATCCCTAAACTTGGCTAACTCTCTGTTCTACAAACTTCCACCATAAACCTAACGATAAGACAAAACAGGGACAATAAAAGAATGCCTTCATGATCACCATAAAGAAGAGACACTAAAATATATGGTTTTTGACACGTTTTACTTCTCAGACCAGACTCCTGCTGGTGACGGCATCACACAGCAAGGGTCTCTATGCATCTCCCTGAACTGGAAGTTGGAAAACCAAGGACAGTGTAGCCTGTGTGGCAATATAATAAAGCAAACAATGGTGTTCTCAGTGGTAAAAGGTTATTGAGAATTTTTCCTAGGGTGTGTTTAGGCAAGGGACGTAGAGGTGAAACACTGTTTTGACAGCAGGAGCTTCTGCAGCAATGTTAGAATCTTCTGCAGACTTCTGTAGCAAATAGGTTCACACCACTTAGAGAAATGCCATTGGTAAGTCTAGACACATGTTTTGTTGTTGTTGTTGTCGTTTTTTAAGGAGATAGGATTTTATTGAATATACCACAAGGGAGAGGTGTAGACAGATGTTTAACACATATCGCTATTAAATATCTGGTAAGGAAGTGGATATTTATCATAACAAATTTTTTAATTTGACTTCTCATTCTCTTCACATTTCTCAGGATAACATATGTACCCATATGAACATATGATACAGATGTGACTCAAAACATTTTTACTATGAACACAGAAAAAGAAGCATTACATATATGTATTATTTCAGCTCTTATGTAAGTGGCTACATGTGGGAATCTATATGAAATAAACAGCATGTGAAAAAAAGATATTTTATGAGAAAGCAAATAATTCTTGACCAATTTATTTCTATGATTAAAATTTAGCTTTATCATTCTTGTTTTTATGTTTCAGGGACCTTGAAGGCAACCATATCCATAATTTAAGAAATTTGACTTTCATTTCCTGCAGTAATTTAACTGTTTTGTAAGTAGTGTTTTATCCTTTTGAAGTGATGTTAAATATCTTTACAAACAAAATTAATCATTTATGCGAACATAAGTTAGCATAAACATGCACAGTAATTATGGCAAATGTTCACTTATGACTTGAAGTTTTCTGAAACTGAAGTGCATTGGCAAAATTATTGAAGTTCACACCAAGCTTCATCAAGATTCACAACATGCATGGATCATCACAACAGTACTCTATTTATGAGACCTGTTTTTCTCACACTTAAATAATGCCCATTTTAATGGAAAGAAATTTTCATTGACCACCTAAAATCTCTCCTTGGATATCAGTTTGAGAAACAGTAAGTTAGTCTTAATCTGTAAGAATGTTTGCCCTTTGCAAATTATTACTGTAGAGATTGCAGAAAAAATTTAATTACAACCAAAATTTTTTAAAATACTGCAGAATGTCTACACCCCTGAAGATATATAATTGTGGACACCAGGATAAACTTCAGAATGTTACTGAGTATGATTTCTCCTTACGTCTTTCTGGCCTATTTTAAACTCACACTGATTTTTCCATGAAAGCAAAGGATGCTGGAGCTTCTTTCAATATAAAAACACGACTGCCTCATTTATGGGTTATTCTTTCAGAACAGTGCTTTCCAAATTGTGAGTTGAAAGTCACAAGTGGGTGATGAAAGCAATATGGTGTCTTCTGACTTGCTTTTTTAATGAAACAAAGTTTAATTGAATTGAATAGAAATATCAGAGTGCAGGTCAGGTAATTAAATGTACTGTTTCTTGAGTCTCGGGTTCTGTGGGTGTATGTTATGTCCCAAAGTTTTTAAGAGCAGTTACCAGGGGAAAACTTTGAAAACCACTATACTAGAATCCTTCTGGAAACATCCCAGAATCCATCTTGAAATCCATACTAGAAACATAATACTAGGACCTCTGTGTACAGGCAATGCAATAGCTATCACTGATACAAGAAAAATTTTCCTCCAATATGCATCCCCCATTCCAATGAGTTCAAGCCACTAAGATGTTTGAATTCTTGCACAGTGAGCTCAGCAGTCTTCGGGTGCGGGATGCTTTATATCAGTCATGCAAAACAGTTCCTACTAACTGCCCAAAAGAAACCAAATTGCACCTGAAGGACATAGACCAAAACTTGCAACTTCTTTGCTGTTCTACTTTTATTTGTTCTTAAAGAAGCCTCTGTGTGAGGAAATCATTTGTGAGTTTCCTCTTGGCAGGGGCTTGTGCTTTTCTGGTCTAGGGATACTGGCAGGAGGTGGTAATGGTTTGGAGAGCAGAGAGAAAATAAATACTTCAAGATGGAACAAGGCCAACCTCTGAGAATATCACACATTTAAAGAATTGGAAACATTTTAAGACATTTTTAAAAAAGATCTTATTTATTTACTTGTCGGAGAGAGAGCACAAGCAGGGGGAACTGCAGGTAGAGGGAGAAGATGGCTCCCCGCTGGGCAAACAACTCCATATAGGGCTCGATCCCAGGACGCTGGGATCGTGACCTGAGCCGAAGACAGACGCTTAAGGGACTGAGCAACCCAGGCCACGGGATTTTAAAACTTTTCCATGAGTTACTCCTTTATGCTGGCTCATAATACACGAGATCAGTGCAGAAATGTCCTGGTCAAGAAGTACGTACAGTCTGTGGGGCAACTGGGTGGCTCAGTCCGTTAAGCATCTGTCTTCGGCTCAGGTCATGATCTCGGTCCTGGGATTGAGCCTGGAGTGGGGGCTCCCCGCTCAGCTGGGAGCCAGCTTGTGCGCTCTCGCACTCTCTGTCAAATAAATAAACGAATCTTAAAAAAAAAAAAAAAAAAAAAGAATTACATACAGTCTGGTTCAACATCCCAAACTAGAGACCTTCTGAATTGGTCCAGTTTAGATTAGACATCCTTAGGCAACTCCACCCCAAGTCGCATCAGCTACCAGATGCATATGAGTGCTACTGTGCGCATGCGCGCGGGGTTTCTGTTAGGGACGTGCTGGGCGGACTGAAGAAGAGGCGACTCTCTAACACAGCTCCAGGTGCACGAAATTCAGTCTGTATTCTCAAGGGTTCACATTTTCACTATTTCCCTTGCAGAGTTCTTCCCTACCTCACTTAAAAATTTGAATAATATTTTATTTTTATCATCGTTAAAAGACTTGAGAAATTTAAAACTAAAATTAGACTGGGTAAGTAACCGTACTACAAAATACATGATGTGAAAATGCACTATATATAATTATCTTTTTTTTTTTCAGATTGTTAATCTTCCCTCCAAAAACTCATTTACCTCTTATCTCAAGGAGCCACAACATATTTTTCTTTTTACTTTCAGGGTAATGAGGAAAAACAAAATTAATCACCTAAATGAAAATACTTTTGCACCTCTCCAGAAGCTAGATGAATTGTAAGTTTGATAAGACTTTTGTTTCTACGGTTTTAGTTCAAACTTGTTACACATATATGCTTTTATACATTTGAGAAACATTTATCTCTTTTCCTAGCATTATTTGTATGTACTTTGAGCCATAAATGAACTCTATATAGCTTACAAAATACACATTAATATATATATATATATATATATATATATATATATATATATATAATAACTACTTGAGGAAAATGAGATAAAGGAAACACAGCTACAAAGAAATAATAAAGTCAGGGTAAATTTAATAAATAAAATACATCCTACATCACTCTGTCCCGCTGCTAGAGAGGAACAGCATATTTGTTTTTAAGTTTCTTAAAGAGTTAGGATTCAGAGACTATAAGATAAAAAGACATACTTTGCTAATTCTGGAAATAAGAGATAATCTTGGATCCACAAAGAAATTAGACATCCTTGGATAACATGCCAACCTATAATAATGGAAGAGAGACATAAGTTAAATCAATTGTCTACACTGTCCTTTTTTTAAGATCAGTGACCCAGTTCCAAAGGGCATTAAAACAACGCTCTGATAAACCAAAGCTTTGTGGCCCGAGCACATAGGAGCTGATTATCAGAATAAAATATATGTTGGGCAATGGATGAAGTACATGTCCTTCAGACAATTTTTTTATGTTTTACTATTAATTTTCTCAATTGGATTTTGCTAAAGTTTGGACTAGCCACTACAGTCGACCCTTGAACAACTTGGGTTTGAACTGTGCAAAAATTAAGGTTCCAAATCATAGTCCTACTCTAATGTAAAAGGAAGAAGGGAATGAAGGGAAGGGGAAAAGAGGCACAACACATGCATTAATTAAATTAGAAAATAGAAAAATATCAGCAAGCATTTGTCTCTGAAGAAGTGATGAAATGGGATAAATTATTTTTATATTTTCCCATTACACTCACTTTTCTAAAACTTTTAGACTTCTGGTAATTAGTGTAACTCACTAACAGCACTATTAAAAAAGTTGTATAATCATTTCCTAACAAATTACAGAACAATGAATAAAGTCTTAAGAAACTGATATGACATGGTTGCAATTATTTCCCTAGGGATTTAGGAAGTAATAAGATTGAAAATCTTCCACCGCAAGTATTTAAGGATCTGAAGGAGCTCTCACAATTGTAAGATTGATACTAATTTTGTCGTTTCACTTCTTTGTTTTAATGTCTTTTATCTTTTAAATTGTAATAACATACATAACACAAAATTTAGCATTTTAACCATTTTAAATGTACAGTTCAGTGATATTAAGTACATTCATGTTGTACAACCATCTCCACCATCCATCTCCAGAACTTTTTCATCCTCCCAAACTGAAACTCCATACCTATTAAACAATATCTCCTCATCACCTCCCCTGACCAGCATCTCTGTTCTGTTTTTATTAATTTGACTACTCTAGGTACCCCATATAGATGGAATCATTCAATAGTTGACCTTTTGTGACTGGCTTATTTCACTTAGCATAATGTCTTCAAGGTGCATACGTTTTGTAGCATGTGTCAGAATTTCTGGATATTATTCTGAATAATAGCATTAATTCATAATATTATTCTGAATAGTAATTCACTATATATATAATGTGACATATATATGTCACATTGTGTTTATCCATTCATCCATAAATGGACACTTGGGTTCCTTCCACCTTTTAGCTATTGTGAGTAATGCTATGAACATGGGTGTACAAATATCTGTTTGAGACCTTTCTTTCAATCCTTTTCAGTATATACCCCCAGAAGTAAAATTGCTGGATCATACGGTAATTCCATGTTAACTTTTTGAGGAAACAGCACCCTGATTTCCAAGCAGCTACACCATTTCACATTCCTACTAGCAGTGCACGGATGTTCCAATTTCTCTACATCTTCAACAACACTTGTTCTTTTCTATTTGGGGGGGTTATATTCATCCTAATGGATGTGAAAGTCATTGTGATTTTGATTTGCATTTCCCTAATGGTTAATGATGTTGAACATCTTTTCATGGGCTTATTGGCCATATATCTTCTTTGGAGAAGTGTCTATTCAAGTCTTTTGCCCATCTTTTAATTGGGTTGATTTCTGTTGTTGAATTGTAGGAATTCTTTATATATTTTAGATATTAGATCCTTTTCAGATATATGATTTGCAAGTATTTTCTTCTATTCGGTAAATTGCCCTTACACTGTTGATAGTCTCCTTTGACATACAAAAGTTTTTAATTTACGTGTAGTCAAATTTTTCTATTTTGTTGTCATTGCCTATGCTTTTGGTGTTGTATACAAGAAATCATTGCTTAATCCGGTGCCCTGAAGCTTTTCCCCTATGTTTTTTTCCTAAGAGTTTTATAGCTGTAGCTTTTATATTTAGGTCTTTGATCCATTTTGTGTTAATTTTATACATGATGTAAGGTAAGTTCTAAGTTCATTCTTTTGTATGTGGATAGTAATCTGGTTTTCCCAGCTCCATTTGTTGAAAAGACTGTCCTTTCCCCCACTGAACAGTCTTGACACCATATATACAAGGGTTTATTCCTGTGCTCTCTATCCTATTCCATTGGCCTATATACTTGTCTTTGTAACAGTACTACCTGGTACTGATTACTGTAGCTTTGTAATAAGTTTTGAAATTAGGAAGTGTTAAGCCTCCAGCCTTGTTCTTTTTCAAAATTGTTTTAGCTATTCAAGCTCCTGTAAGATTCCATGCAAATTTCAAAATGGATTTTTCTCTCTATGCCAAAAGTATTAGGACTGCGACAGAGATTGCACTGAATCAATGGGTCACTTTGGGGAGTATCGACATCTTTTTTTTTTTTTAATATGTATTTATTTATTTTAGAGAGAGAGCACGGGAGTGGAGGGGAGGGCAGAGGGAGAGAGAGAATCTTAAGCAGACTCTGCACTCAGTGTGGAGCCAGACCTGGGGCTCAATCGCAGGAGCCCAAGATCACAGCCCTGAGATCAAGACCTGAGCCAAAACCAAGAGTTGGATGCATAACTGACTGCACCACCCAGGCGCCCCAGGGAGTTTGACATCTTGACAACATTAAGTCTGCTAATCCATAAACATACAGTGTCTTTTCAAATTTCTTTTGGCAGCATTTTATTTTCAAACACAAGTCTTTCACTTCCTTGGTTAAGTTTATTCCTAAATATTTGATTCTGTTGATGCTATTGTAAATCGAATTACCTTTTGCATTTCTGTTTTGGATTGTTCATTGTTAGTGTATAAAAACACATTCAACTTTTGTGTAGTGGTTTTGTATTTGGCAACTTTGCTGCATTTAGTTATAAGTTCTAACAATTCTGTGTGTGTGTGAAATCTTTAGGGTTTTCTTTTTTTTTTTTTTAAGATTTTATTTATTTATTTGAGAGAGAGAGAATGAGAGAGAGAGAGCACATGAGAGGGGGTAGGGTCAGAGGGAGAAGCAGACTCCCCGCCGAGCAGGGAGCCCGATGTGGGACTCGATCCCGGGACTCCAGGATCATGACCTGAGCCGAAGGCAGTCGCTTAACCAACTGAGCCACCCAGGCGCCCCTCTTTAGGGTTTTCTACATACAGTATTATGTCATACGTGAACAGAGATAATTTTACTTCTCCCTTTCAAATTTGAATGCCTTTTTTTTTTTTCCTTGCCTAATTACTCTGGCCAGACTTCCAATACTATGTTGAATGGAAGCAAAAGTGGTCATCCTGGTCTAGTTACTGATTTTGGAGGAAAAGCTTTCAGCCTTTCACCATTGAGGATGATGTTAGCTGTAGGCTTTTCATATATGGCCGGTATTGTGTTCAGATAGTTTCCTTCTAGTCCTAGACTGTTGAGTCCACTTTGTTTCTTTATACAACTCAATTTTCATTGTCATTCTTCCACTCTTTCTACAATCACTGCCTCCCAGAAGCTTCCCCACCTAACTAACGATCTAAACTAGAATAAATTTCTCTAAGAGAATTTGCCCTGAGAAGCTCCCTTTAATCAATGATTTTTGTCTCAAGGTTTTTTTTTTTTTACAAAGATTCTGAAATTCTTTTCTATCGAAATTGAGCTGCACTGTAACTCTGCTCTCTATCTCTTTGTTCCCAGCTATAGCCTTTTACTTTTCATTTCATGCCTCACAAACCATTAGCACAAATGTCACTCTTTGGCATAAGATTTATTGTAAAAAGTATTCAGGGTGATTCTATCAGTTCAAATTTTGACAAAATGAGATTGTTTTTCATTTAACTAAATGAGATCTTAAGCAAAAGGTGAGGTATGTGCGGTTTCTTGCAGAGCACCCTACTGTGTCTATGGTGAGAGCCATTTCTTGACAAGTCCACTTTCATTCTTGTGTTGTCTTAGCTCCCACTCACTAATAAAATCATAGTGTTAATTAAGAGCCAGGCACAATTCTAGGTGTTTTATCTCCATTAATTCATTTAAATATTTGATGTACTCTGTAAGGCAAGTGTTGTTACTACACTTTTTTTGTTAATGTTTAAAAGTAATCCAGTCAACAGATAACACTGTCTCTTTACTTAAGCAGTTTCTAGAAATGACCTATTGCTGCCTTTTTTTTAAAAACAGGAATCTTTCCTATAACCCAATCCAGAAAATTCAAGCAGATCAATTTGATTATCTTGTCAAACTCAAGTCTCTGTAAGTATATACCTATGGGGATAGTTTTACGATGAAATTGTTATTTATAAACTAATAGCTAATAAATTTTATAAAATAAAATGTATACAATCTTTCAAATCAGAAGCTTTATTCCCAGGATATGAGTTAAACACCATGAAACCATATGAGTGCTCACTAGACTATGAACAAACAGTTTTATCTTACAAGTTTATAAACTAAAAATCAGATAATGATTTTATATTTTTCTGTAATCACCATGAGCTTATATTAGATTGTTTGCTTTGATCTTCTGAAGGCAACTCTGCATATTCATTTCTCCATTAGCACTGGTATCTAGGATTTTATTATAGCCATCGTTATCCCAAAGATGCAATATTCTAGATTATATAAATCAGTACTTACACCACACACACACACACACACACACACACACACAAATCTGTTGTGGTCTAAGAATTGCCTTTAAAAGATAAGCTTCAGTTCATTTAATTTAAATGTTCTCTCAGTAAAATGGCATCTTATTAGAAAAAAATATATTATCTAAAAATTATTAGAAAAATGTCAAACCTCTCTGCTATTGTAATATTATCTAAAAGATAATGTGTGTTCATTTATTCCACAAACCCTTATTGAGTAGTTACTATGCACAAAGCATGTGTTATGACCTATAAGGATCAAAAAAATTCAAATAGAGGAGATATTTGTGTAAAAATGTCAGAATCAAGAAAGAGTTGGGGAAGTAAGTGCATAGGGCAGGCTGAGTATTAACGTTTGGTTCACAATCAGTGTTAACTGACAGCATTTTATTTAACTGTCCTTCACAAAAACTCGTTTTATTACACCCTTGTGATATATGTTATTTTGATAATTAATTTGATATTTTTAGCAGCCTGGAAGGAATTGAAATTTCAAATATCCAACACAGGATGTTTAGACCTCTAATGAATCTCTCTCACATGTAAGCAGATGTTTTTCTTGTTTTTCACCTTGATTTCAATCTTATGTTTCCACGTGCACTGTGCTAATATATCCATACCCAATGCATCCAATCTATCAAATTTTCCGCCGACTCATTTGCCTAAACAATATTATTCTTGAAGTGTTGCTATTGGGTGGGATGATTTTTAGTGTTCCATGGTTTGGTAGAATCAAAGGTGATTTTTTTCAATGTCAGAGAACATGAGTGTGGAGAGAACACACTCAGTCTTATAAGCTCTCCTTAGCACTGATACCATTCATACATAGTGATATTTGTCTGATGAGCTAGTAATTCACACACATGGTCTAAGTGTTACCAGGTGAAGAAATAGGAACTTATATAAGCAACACAAAATAATTGTAAATAAATAATTGCTGTAAATGAGGAAAGTATGGAGAAATCCTCAGTAAAAATTGCCGCCAATGTCAGGACATGATTGGAGCAAGTGTGTATGGATAAAATGGCAAGCTTTGAAAAATCTTTTATTCAAACAGTGTGTATTATGGTACCATTGATTCCATGCTTTGGAAACATTTTTCTTTAATTGAATGCAGTCTTACAGCAGAGATTAGAATGATCTCCGTGCCAGGGTAATTAAGTGTCGACAATTTAGAAAGTGTCATGTCAGCCAACATCACTCTATAATTTTGCTTATATTTTAAGTCTAACGCAGGACATTCTTTTGTTTTCCATAACTCTTCAGAGAGATGCTTATAAAAGTTTCTTTAATTGCACACAACACATACCACTCGAACTAGTGTAAGCCAAACATAGTTTATTGGGAGAAAATGGTATAGCTCATAAAACCCAAGAAACAACTCAAGGAACAGACTTGAATTGGGCAGAAACCATATCAGATCTAAGGAATTCAGGCAGCAAGAGTTAAAAACAGGACAATATACTGTAATTGTCAAGGTTTTATCTTATATTACTCCAGCTCTCTATACTATAATGATCATTTATAATTTTTGCCAGAGTACATAGCGTTAGAGGCAAATAGATCTAATTTGATCTCCAATTTCTACATTTATTAGAAAATTTCATAGCAAATAATTTGCCTCCACTGAAGATTCATCTCCTCCTATGGTGATGCTAATACCTTGCTCATGGAGTTGATTTGAGAATTGATTCCTGATACCTAGAAGATGCTCAATAAATGGTGTTGGTGTTGCTGGTAACACAGTAGCCATTACTGGTTATCTGGGTAGTGTCTTCATCAACACGAGAGGTCTCTCTATTGATGAAAAAATTAACTCAACAAATATTTATTGAACACCTTATTACGTACCAAAATCTGGTCGAGAGATAAGCATGTGAACAGGCAGGTTCAGCTCACATAATAACTTCTATAACAGAAAAGCCTCGGAAGCCAGAGGAGAAAACATTTCGCTTCCTCTTCCCCAGAGGGCTGAAAAGATTAGATGAAGCAACAATAGGAGCTACATAAACACTAAAAATCCAATAAAAGTTCCCTTAGATGGATTAATTCTCTTGATCCCATGCTAATGGTTTATTTATGTTTTGAGGCATGATGCACACTTGTATATTCATGATGCCTATTTGCTGCTCTGACCCACATATTCTTTTGCAGTGAAATCAAGTTCACAAGAATTAAAATGTAAACCTTCAGTATCCTTAATGTTTTACATGACTGTGAGCCTCATATTAAGACATTTTCTTTCTACTGAGAAAATGTAGAAAAGAAATATGAATGTATAGTGACACTGAATTAAATTTAAAATCTTATTTAACTTTCTCTTTGTGCATCAGATATTTTAAGAAATTCCAGTACTGTGGGTATGCACCCCATGTTCGCAGCTGTAAACCAAACACTGATGGGATCTCATCTCTAGAAAACCTCTTGGCAAACATTATTCAGAGAGTGTTTGTCTGGGTTGTATCTGCAGTTACATGCTTTGGAAACATCTTTGTCATTTGTATGAGACCTTATATCAGGTCTGAGAACAAGCTACATGCCATGTCAATCATTTCTCTCTGCTGTGAGTATTTCCTGATTGAAGAAGAATTATAGTTTTGAAATACATAAAAGCACTGGTATTAAAAATAAGTAAACAGAGTGGTAGAATTACAAGATTTTACATTTTTCTCCTTTTTGCTTATATGTTGTTTTCACATTCACTGTAATGAAAATAAAATGACTTTGGTGAGAAGGAAAATAAGTATTTGAAACAGGAAAATTCAGTTACCTTACACAGATTAATGAAGGTCTTGTTTATTAGTTTTGTCTCATAAAAAATATCTTGTTCATTAGTTTTCTTCTCTGAAGGCATGTTTTGTTAAAGCATATAAACTCTTCTACTATGAATAAAATGGCAACTTTTCACAGTCATATTTTTACACTCAGAATTGTATTTACTTTTTTGTTTGCATGTCTGGATCATAGATATTGACTTAACTGATAGCTGTTTTTCTGGTTTCTGTGCTACTAAAATCTCTTCCATTCGTAATTTGAAATATTTGAATAAGAAAGTGTTTTTACATAGTATTAAATTTTTTTTAAGTTTTTGAAATGTGACTGCCAAGTACTGTGTTAAATGAGGACTACAAAGAAAAATAAGCAAGAAATAAGCAAGTGGTCAGGCTGTTCATAGTGTCAAGTGACCTACAATGTATTCATACTTTCTCCAGCAAGTATCAATCTACATGATGTTTTGCTTCATGTGTGCTGTCCATGTCTTCCCCCCAGACTCATTCAAAGTCTAATGTTTGTTTTATTCATTGCAAACTACCTAAGAAATAGAAGTCAGAAATTAGTTACTACTTTGTATTGTTAATTACAAAATCTTGAGTATGCTCAATTTCTCTGGTGAAGGCTAGAATATAACTTCAGTGTTTAAGGATTAGGGACAGCTTTATGATTTATACAGTGATGTGATTTCAGAAACCTTGTGTAGATTGCCTGTGTAGTCAAAAAATCTCACCTACTCTCTGATATGAAATGTTTGCTTAAAAAGCAAAATCACCAAATAGTGCATCACATTAACAACTGATTTTGGGGATGGGGGAGCCTAAAAAGAGACCGAGAAAGATGTAAAAATGGGAAGAGAGAATCAAAGAGAACAGGTTTGCTTAGACCAGCTCTGGGTAAATAACTTAAGCCCTTCAAAATTATACTGACTATAGAGCACTTTTTTTTTTTTTAAGATTTTATTTATTTATTTATTTATATGAGAGAGAGAGCAAGAGAGCACAGCAGGGGGAGTGGTAGAGGAGAGGGAGAAGCAGGTTCCCCGGTGAACAGGGAGCCCCATGTGGGGCTCTATCTCACCACCCAGGGATCATGACCTGAGCTGAAGGCAGACGCTTAACTGACTGAGCCACCCAGGTGCCCCTATAGAGCTCTTCTTAATTATGCAAATCATCTAAATTATAGACCCCCAAATTCATAGTCATTAGTCTATCACAACAACTTCTGAATTATTTTCTCTAGGATTTTGGTTGATATCCTTAGCTTGTTAAGCTAGGAGCATATTTCAGCAGAAGAGGTGATCCAAATAATAACATCCCTATATTGGTCCCTAATCGAATGCTCAACATAATTGCATTTTTTTAAAGATTTTATTTATTTATTTGAGACAGTGTGAGCACAAGCAGGAGGAGTGGCAGGCAGAGGGAGAAGCAGACTCCCCACTGAGCAGGGAGCCTGACTCTGGGCTCAATCCCGGGACCTCGGGATCATGACCTGAGCTGAAGGCAGACACCTAACCGACTGAGCTACCCAGGCGCCCCTCAACATAATTGCATTTTATCCATTTACTCAACAACACCTCTAGGTGATGAGACCAGAATGGAAAACAAAACAGACAAAATCCCTGCTCACACAGACTTGAAAATTTTAAAAAACAGAGGAAATAATTACATAATTAGCTATAGAGGGTGCTATAAGAGTGGTTTTTGAAGACAGTTGCTGAAGAGGTCCTTACCCATAAATGAACTGTTAGAATAAAAGTACCTCCTCCTAAGATGGAAGTAAATTAGGCATTTTTTGCTAATACTAAAAATATTACCAGTTATTGTTAATTCCATTATACCTATTTATTTCTCTAAATTTGCAACATCTACTGATCCTATAGGTGCTGACTGCCTAATGGGAATATATCTGTTTCTGATCGGAGCCTTTGACCTAAAGTTTCGTGGAGAATACAACAAGCATGCGCAGCTGTGGATGGAGAGTATTCACTGTCAGCTTGTGGGATCTTTGGCCATTCTGTCCACTGAAGTATCAGTGTTACTGCTAACATTTCTGACACTGGAAAAATATATCTGCATTGTCTATCCTTTTAGGTGTTTAAGACCTAGAAAATGCAGAACAATTACAGTTCTGATTCTCATTTGGATTACTGGGTTTATAGTGGCTCTCATTCCATTGACCAATAAGGAATTTTTCAAAAACTACTATGGCACCAATGGAGTGTGTTTCCCTCTTCATTCAGAAGATACCGGAAGTACTGGAGCCCAGATTTATTCAGTGACAATTTTTCTTGGTGAGAAACCCTGGATTATAAGTCCTTTTATTTAATGACTAGAATAAATCATAATGTCAGTCTCATTATTTCTTCTAAAGTTTATAAATTTTTATTTCAGATCTTCTAACCAGTTTTTCTCACTGACATTGGGACGAATTCTGTCAGAATATCCCTAAAGGGATTTTTTGCCCTGAATTACCACTTTATCATATAAATTCCAACATGGTCCTTAATAAAAGACAAAACAGTAAATACTTGTATTTTGGGCAGTCACCCTAATAATACTAAATAAAACATATTTTAACCCTTTGCACTTATAATATGAACAAATTCAAAATAGCCACACAAGTCTTTGCCTTGAAAATAGACATACAAGTGTTTTTCTCTTGTAAAAAAAATTCTCAGGGGGAGGGTAAAGAAAAAAAAATATATATATATATATATTCTCAAAGTATAACTTAAACTAATTGAATGATTTAAAAAACCTATAAAGATTAATTTAAAAGACCCAGGATATTCACTGAATCACTATGATCTCATTTTAATATGCCATTTTTAAATTAAAATTCCCTTATTCCTCATTAGTTCAACATTACTTCAAATTTTTAAAAAATTCATTATTTTTGTGTACCTTAGTAATTCTTATGAAGAACAAAAAAACATATTCATGTTCAAACAGCTAAGAGTGTGTGTGTTTGTTTTGAAAGGATGCTAATACACATCAATAATAATCTTTACGTTCTAAACAGGTGTTAACTTGGCGGCATTTATCATCATAGTTTTTTCCTATGGAAGCATGTTTTACAGCGTTCATCAAAGTGCCATAACAGCAACTGAAATACGGAATCAAGTTAAAAAAGAGATGATCCTTGCCAAACGGTTTTTCTTTATTGTATTTACTGATGCATTATGCTGGATACCCATTTTTGTACTGAAATTTCTTTCATTGCTTCAGGTAGAAATACCAGGTACAACTTTTTTTCTTTCTGTAAAAAATTAATAAGTCTGTCTCTGCAGCGTTCCTCTAAGAAAGAAAATTAAGATCCTTAACACCAACTCATTTTAAGAATTGTAAGTCAGAGTTACATGTACCTCAGGCTCTGTTCATCAATCAAAAGTTTACTGGGAGGAAACTGTCCAGTTATTTCCGTAAATGCCTAAAGCACAATTATTATTGGAACAAAGTAACGACTCAAATAAATAACACTCTGTGTTTTGTAATTCTGATAATGTCATGCTTAAGATGACCAAACAGGTAAAAATGACTATCAAATATTTACTTCATTTTTTTTCTTTTTTTACTTCATTTTTTTTGAGAACATAAGACATTTTTCTTCCCAGATTGCATAGCAATTTATTTATTTATTTATTTATTTATTTATTTTTAAAGATTTTATTTATTTATTTGAGACAGAGAGAATGAGAGAGAGAGAGCACATGAGAGGGGGGAGGGCCAGAGGCAGAAGCAGGCTCCCTGCCAAGCAGGGAGCCCGATGCGGGACTCGATCCAGGGACTCCAGGATCATGACCTGAGCCGAAGGCAGTCGCTTAACCAACTGAGCCACCCAGGCGCCCTGCATAGCAATTTAGAGAACATTACCCCAGAGTGTGAGGGATGATTGAAGAATGCATTCTTGGTATTTAAAAATAATGTACATCACACTCATTAGGATAGCTACTACCAAAGACACAAAAAATTTAAAAAAAATTAAAAATAATAAAAAAAATAAAAACACAAAAAATAACACAAACTGGTGAGGATTTGGAGAGATTGTAGCTCTTGTGCATCACTGGTAGGAATGCAAAATAGCACAGCTGCTATAGAAAACAGCGTGGTGGTTCCTCAAAAAATTAAACATAGAAATACCATATGACCCAACAATTCCAATTCTGGGAATTAAAGGAACTAAAAGCAAGAACTCAAACAGACATTGGTACACCCAGGTTCATAGCAGCATTATTCACGATAGCCAAAAGCTGGAAATAACCCAAGTGTCCATCAATGGATGCATGGATAAACAAAGTGTGTTATACACACAAAATGGTTTATTACTCAGCTTTATAAAGGCAGGAAATTCTGAAACATGGTACGACATGGATGGACCTTGAAGACATCATGCTAAGGGAAATAAGCCCGTCGCAAAAGGAAAATATTGTGTGATTCCACTGTAGGAGGTAACCAGAGTAGTCGAATTCATAGAGACAGAAAGTTTGTGAATGTGTTGTCAGGGGTTGGGAGGAGAGGGGGTGAAAAGTTATTGTTTAATAGGTATGGAGTTTCCAGTGGGGAAGATGAAAAAGTTCTGGAGATGGATGGTGGTGATGGTTGCACAACACTGTGAATGCACTTATTGCCACTGAATGGCACGCTTAAAAATGATTAAAATGGTAAATTTTATGTTATGTATATTTTATCACAATAAAAAATGTGCAAAATGCTGTTAATTATAAGTATAGTGCAGTATATATTCACATTTTTAAAAGTTATAAACATACAATTTTAATTTTGTTTTATCTTATGGTTGGTGGTAATAGTATCTTACATTTTATAAACAACAAAGAGGGAAAATAGCATCAATTAAATTATAATAACAAATCTGAACTTTTGGTAGTTACCTGTGTACTACAGTGATTTTTAAGATAAGTTTAGCCAACAATGTTTTTACCGAAATATCTAGTCAAAAGTCTAAAAATGCATACTTATTTTTAAAACCAAAGAAATAGCAGAAATCTATCTATATATTTTGAGAAACACTATATGTACTATCCAGCAATTAAAATACTGGAAAAGGTATGATTTGAATGCTAAACGATACTGTTTTTCCTAAAATGGAATCATATCACAATAATATGCAATCACTTGGTGGAAAATGTTTCTACCTAATGGAATACTTTTATGGATGTATTCAAGAAAAGCTACTTAGCAAAGAACCCTGTCTTTTTGCAGCACCAGCACTCCCCTCAAACACTGGCACCCTGGAAAGACATCCTGGAAACACATTAGACTTGGTATTTAATTATGTGACATCAAAGGGAAAAAATTAAGACTCAAAAGGGGGCTGGGGGAGAAACAAGGGAAAGGGGTTTCTGTACCTTGTAAACATCCCTGAACACTAAAACTACTGCATTTTTCTCTTCTAGGTACCATAACCTCTTGGGTAGTGATCTTTATTCTGCCTATCAACAGTGCTTTGAACCCAATTCTGTATACTCTGACCACAAGACCATTCAAAGAAATGATCCATCAGTTTTGGTATAACTACAGACAAAGAAGATCTATTGACAGCAAAGGAAGTCAGAAAACATATGCTCCATCATTCATCTGGGTAGAAATGTGGCCACTGCAAGAGATACCATCTGAGTTAATAAAGCCAGCTCTTTTCACAGACCCCTGTGAATTGTCACTAATTTCTCAATCAACTAGACTCAATTCCTATTCATAACTGACTCTGAAACCCATTGCTATGCAGAGAATGTTGTGGGATGCTTCACGATGGATTTATTAGTATAAAATGAATGCCGCAAAATTAATAATTTATAATGGTTAAGATAAAGCTATTACAAGGACATGAGGTTATTTTTGAAAAATCAAAGTGACGGGGGCCCGTATAAAGGGAAATAAATTATATCGACAATGTGTATATATTAGTACATATTTTGCATAAGAAATTAAGAGAAATCTATTTCAGAAAGATTTATTCATTCTTTTACCATGCATTTATTGAGTACCCATTATGCACGTAGCACTGCAGTAAATTTCCGGAAGTGCACAGCATAGAACCTTTTCAATTTGCAATGTCAAATTATGTGTAGCTACAACAGAATATACGAAGGCCATTTGCAGTTCTTAGTTTAAGGCAGAGCTTTGTCTGTCATGCATGTCAGCAAACACAATAATCATGGACACTTGTAAATAAAGGTTTAAGGTTTTGGAATACTCAAAATAATGAAAAATGAGGAATGAGAAAATATCTGATTGTTGGCAAAATAGATATTTTGTTTTAAGAATTCATCTTACCTCTCTTGAAGTCCCTGTATGCTTGAGAGGTAATACACAATGTTACTCTGAAAAAAGATGTTCTGATATAAACTCAAAATAGCACTTCTCTATGCATCCTCACATTTACAGTCAATTGATTTTAAACAAAGATACCAAGACAATCAAAGGAAGAAAGAACTGTCTTTTCAATAAATGATGCTGGGCCAACTGGATATTCACATGCAAAGGATTGAGGTTGGACCCCTACCTTATACTATATACAAAAAATTAACTCAAAATTAAACAACCTAAATATAAGACATAAAACTCTTAGAAGAAAACATTTGGGTAAATCTTCAAGACCTTGGATTTAGCAACGGATCCTTAGATGTGACAACAAAATCGTAAGTAAAAATAAGGGAAAAAATTGATAAATTGGACTTTACCTAAATTAAAAAGTTTGTGCACCAGAGAATGTTATCAAAAAAGTAAAAAGACGGGGCACCTGGCTGGCTCAGTAGGTGGAACGTGTAACTCTTGATCTTGGGGTTGTAAGTATGAGCCCCACAATGGGTAGAGAGATTAGTTAAAAATAAAATCTTAAAAAAAAAAAAAAAAGTAAAAAGACAATCTGCAGAATGGAAGGAAATATTTGCAAATCCTATATCTGAGAAGGAGTTAATACCCAGAATATATAAAGAACTCCTACAACTCAAGATAAACAACCCAATTTAAAAGTGGGCAAAGGACTTAAAAAGACATTTCCACAAAAAAGATACACAAATGGCCAATAAGCACTTGAAAAGTTGGTCAACATCAGTAATCATTAGAAAAATGAAAACTAAAACTACAATGAGATAGATTACACGTACTAGAAAGGCTGTAATTAAAACAACAAAAGAAAAAAGAAGAAAATAAGTATTGACAAGGATGTGGAGATTGAAACCCTTCTGCATTGCTCGTTGGAATGTAAATGATGCAGCTGCAATAGAGAACAGTTTGGTGGTTCCTCAAAAGCTTATCATTGAATTACCATGTGATCCAGCAATTTCACCCCTGGGTATAAACCCAAAAGAATACAAAACAGGACTCAAACAGGTACTTGTATGCAAATGCTCATTGTGTTAGTTATTTACGTAACCAAAAGATGGAAACAACACAAGTGCCCATCAACTAATAAACGGATAAACAAAGTGTGGTATATACATACAATGGAATATTATTCAACCATTTATAAGAAAGAAAGAAGTTCTGACACATCATCTACAACACGATGAGTATGAAATAAGCCAGACACAAAAGGACAACTACTGTATGATTCCACTTACATGAAATATCTAGAAGAAGCAAATTCATAGAGACAGACAGTAAATTAGAGATGACTGGGGGTGACTGGGTTGGGAGGATGCTGCCTAAAGAGTACAGAGTATTTTCTTGGGCAAAAAATAGATTCTCAAATTGATTGTGGTGATGAATAAACAACTGTGTGAATATGCTAAAAGCCATTGAATTGTACATGTTAGGTGGATGAATTTGAATTAGATCTCAGTAAAGCTGGTAAGAGGGAAAAGAAAGAAAAGAGCTAGAATGAACTGACTCAAGAAGTTAAGGAAGGAAAGGTCTGCATGTACATGTTTTACTTCAAAGAGGAAGTAGTTGTCATCAAGAGATGGATTTACCTGCCTTTTGCATGGCCGGCCAGTTCATAAGAGATTAACTTTTTAGCTAGTTATTCTTCTGGTCTCTGAGCTATTGGAATTTTTTGCTTTCATAATTTGAAATCTTTAAATAGGAATAAAATGTTTTCAGGTACTTTTAAATACACCAAAAATGTTTGAAACATGAAAATACTGGAATCAAAAATATATTTATTGAATATATAATTGTATAGATTTCTTTTGAAAGTAAATTGCCTACAATTTAATTCTATTAAAAATATGGATTGCTTTGAGTGCTTTCCGTTCTTACTTGGAATAATACCAATAAATTTTCTACCTGAGGAATATGGTTATGCTTTCAACAAAAAATCAGAATAGAAAGCTATAGTTCTTCTTATAATATTCAATTCTCAAGGCACCTGGGTGGTTCAGTCATTTGGGCATCTGAATCTTGATTTCAGCTCAGGTTGTGATCTCAGGGTTATGAGATCGAGCCCCACCTCAGGCTCTGTGCTCAGCTTGGAGTTGCTTGGGACTTTCTCTCCCTTTCCTCCTCACTCCCCCACATGGTCTTTATCTCACGCTCTCTAAAATAAATAAATAAATCTTTAAAAAAATATAGTCAATTCTCTGGCAAAAATAGACAGGGAAAGAAACAACAAATGTTGGAGAGGTTGTGGAGAAAGGGGAACCCTCTTACACTGTTGGTGGGAATGCAAATTGGTACAGCCACTTTGGAAAACAGTGTGGAGGTGCCTCAAAAATTTAAAAATAGAGCTATCCTATGACCCAGCAATTGCACTACTGGGTATTTACCCCAAAGACACAGATGTAGTGAAAAGAAGGACCATATGCACCTCAATGTTCATAGCAGCCATGTCCGCAATAGCCAAACTGTGGAAAGAGCTGAGATGCCCTTTAACAGATGAATGGATAAAGAAGATGTGGTCCATATATCCAATGGAATATTACTCAGCCATCAGCAAAGATGAATACCCAACTTTTACATCAACATGGATGGGACTGGAGGAGATTATGCTAAGTGAAATAAGTCAAGCAGAGAAAGTCAATTCTCATATGGTTTCACTTATTTGTGGAACATAAGGAATAACATGGAGGACATTAAGAGAAGGAAGGGAAAAATGGGCGGGGGGAATTGGAGGGAGAGATGAACCATGAGAGACTATGGACCCGAGAAACAAACAGGGTTTTAGAGGGGAGGGGGGAGGGGGGATTGGTTAGCCCAGTGATGGGTATTAAGGAGGGCACATACTGCATGGAGTACTGGGTGTTATATGAAAACAATGGATCGTGGATCACTACATCAAAAACTAATGATGTATTGTATGGTGACTAACATAATAAAATTAAAAATATATATATAGTCAATTCTCTAACTACTCAGACTATATAATTTTTTAAAGCCTACAAAAATGAAAACATATTTAAATTCTCTTATAAGATTATTTTGGGATTACTTATTATTCTTAAGAATCTTATTACTAGTAAGTAATAGAATAGAAAAATATTTTTTTTAAAGATTTTATTTATTTGAGAGAGAGTGCGAGCATGCACGCTTGCTAGCAAATGGGGGTGAGGGGTATGGCACAGCAGGGAGAGGGATAGGGACAAGTAGACTCCAGGCTGAGTGTGAAGCCCTACCTGGGGCTCAACCCTGAGATTGCAACCTGAGCAGAAACCAAGAGTCAGATGCTCAACAGACTGAAAAGAATTTCTGAAAAAGAAAAAAGCACAGACACCTGAGTGGCTCAGTTAAGTGTCCGGATCTTGATTTCAGCTCAGGTCATGATCTCAGGGTCATGATGTCAGGGTCCTGAGATCCAGCCCCAGATGGAGCCCACATGGGGCTCCCTGCTGAGAATGGAATCAGCTTAAGATTCTCTCTCTCTCACTCTTCCCCTCTCTCTACCCCCACATGCTCTCTCTCTCTCTAAAAAAAAAAAAAAAAAAAAATTTAAAAAGAAAAAAGCAATAATCATGAAGGCTAGACAATATGTAATCCTATAAAAATTATGATTGTAACCTATGTTTAAGAGTCTTAGAATGCAGTGACTTTACAAAATATACATCTGAAACTATTTTTTAGCATTTAAAATATTTTCAAATAATTTTCTAGAAGCAATTTGGTTTGTCTATTCAGTCTACTCATTTCTTCCATCCTTCCACCTCCCCAAACAGAATAACTTCCATTTAATTTAATTTGATATGTAATTACTAGCATACCATGTAACTAGTTCCTACTATCAGTGGAAGGTGCAATAGAAGCACTAAATTAATGCAGATACAAGTCATAGTTTTCTTACAAAAAAAACTGTGTTCCAAAACTCATGGACCATGCTCTAGGTCAGAGTGATCCTCTAAGTTAAACCAAAGTGTTTTAAAATTTAAAAATAAATATCAGAAAGACCTCAACTTTTTTTTTTCTTTCTTTCTTTCTTTCTTTCTTTCTTTCTTTCTTTCTTTCTTTCTTTCTTTCTTTCTTTCTTTTTTTCTTTCTTTTTTTCTCTTTCTTTTTTCTTTTCTCTTTTCTTTCTTTCTTTCTTTCTTTCTTTCTTTCTTTCTTTCTTTCTTTCTTTCTTTCTTTCCTTTTTCTTTCCTTCTTTCTTTTCTCTTTTTAGTTTAAGGGCTCCTAATACATCAGGCTAGTACATAATCTCTCACAAAGCAATTACTTATTTACTGACTTTTAGCAATTTAGACACTGATAAAGTTAAAGGAAAACAACAAATGGGAAAGGGATATATGCAGCTAAAATGGTGAGGTCCATGCATTTCACTGCTTAATAAACTAAGTAATAAGTGAATTGATACTTCAAAAATGTATTTAATTTTTACTGATGTACCCCTCTTTTAAAGAGAAAATCTTTCACTAGAAGCCTCATTTACCCTGTTTTAAATCTTTTTATCCAAAGACTAGCAGTCTTACCTACTATTGAAACCTGTGGTTTCAATTACTATGTATATACTGATGATTCCTACATTTTTGCCTTTAGCTTATTCTCTTTCCTAAATTAGCCACTTATGCATACAACTACCCCTAGACATTTACACTTGGGTATCTCACTGGCTTTTTAATGTCATTATTATGGACTCTGACCCTGACACTTGAGTCTCTTCAAGACCCTATCTGGGTGAATGGTACCAACAGCCCAACCTAGAAATCTTTGAGTTATCCTTTGGCTCTTCCTTCTCCTTTATCCATCGTATCAAACTCACCTAGCCTCACCTTTATTCTATCTAATAAACAGCTCTTAAATCTATGTACTTCTCTTTATTCCAATTCTGAATACCTTAGTTTGGGCCAACATCATGTCCCATCACTATATTTGCAATAACCTTCTAACAAGTTTCTATACCTCCAGTTGTAATTTGCTCAAGTATTTAGAGCTCTCAAATTAATCTAAGGGAAAAAAAATTGAATATAATACAGTTATTAGCACAAATATTCTATGATGGGTGACTGAACGGACAAACATGTAAGTTCCATTTTTAAATGGTGTGTTAGTCAGAATTCTCCAGAGAAACAGAATCTATATATATATATATATTTTTTTTTTTTAGAGATTTTATTTATTTATTTGACAGAGAGAGACACAGCAAGAGAGGGAACACAAGCAGGGGGAGTGGGAGAGGGAGAAGCAGGCCTCCCTCAGAGCAGGGAGCCGATGCAGGGTTTGATCCCAGGACCCTGGGATCATGACCTGAACCGAAGGCAGACACTTAACGACTGAGCCACCCAGGCACCGAATCTATATATTTATAGAGAGATTTATAAGAAATTGTCCCACATGATTATGGAGGCTGGCAAGTCCAAAATCTGTAGAGCTCATGTCTCCGTTTGAATCCAAAGGCCAGAAGCTACTGTAGAACTAAGAAAAACCAATGTCCTAGTTCAAAGGTCTTCCGGCAAGACCAGCCACTTTTCCAAGGCCATCAGGTAGAATGCTATTGCTTAGGGGAGGAGCAGGCTTTTGTTCTATTCAGGCCTTCAACTGATTGAATGAAGCTCACCCACATTACCAGGGGCGATCTGCTATACTCAACCTACCAATATGTTAATCTCATCCAAGAATACCCTCAAAGGAACACCCATAATGTTTTACCAAAAATCTGGATATCCTGTGACCCAGTCGACACATAAAATAAACCATCATGATTGGGGAGAGTCCACAAAGTAAGCTTGAATACTAATAGGTCTAACCAAGAGCTAGGTAGCTAGGTATGGTATAGACAGGCATATTAATTTTGGTGTAAGAGACCCACAGGCAAATTATTTCATATCAGCCTTTTTCCTATCCTGTTTCTGTAGATAGGAATAATATCACTTTCCTCAGAAAGCTAATATGAAATAATGCTTATAAACCTCCTAGCATAGTGCCTAACACATATTTCATACTCAGAAGTTTTGAAACACATTATTTTTAATATTAAAAATGTCATCATATTGGGCACCTGGGTGTCTCAGGTGGTTAAGCTTCTGCCTTCAGCTCAGGTCATGATCCCAGGGTCCTTAGATCAAGCCCATTGTTGGGCTCCCTGCTCAGCGGGGAGCCTGCTTCTCCCTCTCCCTCTGCTGCTCCCCCTCCCTCTGCTGCTCCCCCTGCTTGTGCTTTTGCTCTCTCTTGCTCTGTCAAATAAATATATAAATAGAATCTTAAAAAAAAAATTTCATCATATTCACCTTGGCCTCATAAGACTTTAATTACATTAGTCAAAATACTAAGTTTTCCTCTGAGGTTCATATAGAGTTGGTAATGAGCTACTAAGAAAAAAATTTAAGTCTCTAAGAAAACGTTTATGTTTTGAAGCCTTCCCAACCCCTCCCATGAAGCAGAGCAAAAAGAAATATAAAAAGGAATGCTTTTTTAAAAAGCAACTCTTAAAAATAAGATGAACTTCTCTGTGGGCCACACATGGCAACAGAAATTAAACAGAGCTGAGCTCTGGGCCTCCCTGACTCCTGACACTAGCAGCTATGAGTTTTAGTGCTGAGGAATAAAGTTAAGTGTCCACAGAAAGCTCACTGCCTAAAACCGGGGGTTAACCTCAGCTGACCACAATTCAACAAAATTAGAAATCAACTAACATGGTTTTTCTTTTCTAACATAAAAAAATATATACATGGTTGGGGAAGGAAGTCACACACACAAAAATCAAAGTAGTACATATCATACTTAGGATAAAGCTATAACAAAAGTTATAGGGAATCTTAGCATAGGGTTAAGCAAATAGATCAGAATAGAATAATGAGCTCAGAACCAAGCACTTATATGGTAATTGAATGACAGAGGTAGCATTTGAAAATACTGATACTTGGAGGAACACCAATACACATACAAAAATAAACAAGATCCCAAAATCACACCATAAGCAAAAATCAGATGGATTAAACACCTAAACATTAAAAACAAAAATTTAACTTTTGGAAAGATGTAAAGGAGAGTACCTTTATGACATTTCCAATCAAGACCCAGAAAGCACTATTAGGAAAAATTGGTAAGATTTCATTAAAATTAAAACCATTTATTTCATAAAACTCCACAATCAAATATAAAGATAAATCACAAACTACAAAAGATAGTTGAAACATAGATAACAGATCATTATTTAGTATTCAAAATATGTAATACCTACAAATTGATAAGGGAAAGACAAAACATAATAGAAAAATGGACAAAGGTATGGCCTCAGAAATCACACACTGCGTTTCCTCAATCTCCTAGTAGATACACAAGTCAGCACTATTCAATGTGTGAGACTATACAAGGGCATGAATACCAGGAGGCTGACTATTGTGGCCATCTGGAGGCTAGCTACCACATACACAAAACAGTATTTTGTAGTGCTTTGAAAACATACGTATGCATTAAAAATATAAGAACACAAACTAGAATATACACCACTTCTAGGACAATGGTTACCTCTAGGAGAGAAGAAGGGATGGGATCAAAGAGGTAACAAAAGTTTCAAATGTATCTAACATTTACAAACATATGTAGATCTGAAGAAAGTATAGCCAAATACTAACATTTATTAAATCTGCATGGTGGGAATATATCTCTAATATTTTACTCTTATGCTTGAAATATTTATATAAAAGTTTTAAAATAATGAACCCAAAGAAATGGAAATAAAATTTGTTTTGAACACTTTTATTTCTGTACATTTTAAAAACTGCACTTCTGATGACACATAAAAATATTTTTCCAATATCAAAATAAGTATCTCTTTGGTATAAACACACCATATGTGTTATTTTTAACTTAAAAAAAATTAATCAAGAACTATGACTTAATATACTAAACAATTCTTTGTCCATCTATTTGTCCCCTTTCATAACCCCACTGTAGAGCTTTAGAATATAGTTCTGTACACATCTCCATATCGACAAAGAATTAAGATCCACATCAAAGATGTCTATAAGTTATGGAGAATTAGTTGGCTTAATCACTGACACATATGACATAAACCAACAAAAAGAGAACAATAATAAGATATGGGACAAGTAAAGTAGAACATTGTCATTAAAGTCAAATATGAAACCAATCACATCATTTAAATTTGATGCATTAAAAACAAAGTATCTTTAGAATTATGTTTAGAATTTAGAATTATTATGTGCAAAGTTCAAAGAGTAATAGTACAGAGCCATAATTTTGATAAGGCACTTTAAAGAGAACAATTGAACATACAACATCACAAAGCAATTAACCTGAGAAACAGAACAGGGAAAAAAAAAAAAAAAATATATATATATATATATATATATATACATTCTTTCCAGACGGCTTTTATTTTCTGAACTAAAAGCTTTTTAAAAAGAATAAAAAGTATTTATCATATATTTTAAAAAGTTGTCATCAGTTAAATTTCAAATTCCCGTAAAGAAAAGAATGTTTTCCTTCAAGTCAGTGAGGTTCTGATTAAAATACTTTTTAGAAAAAGTTACAATTTTCACGCTAAAAAACAGGAAAAAAAGACAGCTTTTAATTGTATTGTCAACTCTTTTATTCAACAAACATTTACTGGTTGTTGTGTGACACTGTCATTGTTCTAGGTGCTGAAGATAAAGAAGACACAATGTCTAGTCCCAGGGAAGTTGGCCTAGTGGAGCTGGGCCAACACTGGTAACCTTAAAGTTACTTCCCTTGGTCCAGAAAATGAAGCTCAACTTCAAACTCTTGGCATCTTCTTGGAAATCAAATAGAATAATGGTCTACCCATTTTTTCCTATTGGTTAACACTGTAGCTTTTTTTTTTTTTTTTTTTTTTTTTTTCCCAAAAAAGTCACTGTTCAGAATTTATTTGGTATTTTAGTTGGTATGACACTTAGGATAGTTGCTTGCATTGTCTTTTTACATTATATGGCCATGTACACTATATTCTGACATATATGGTACACAAAATAAGATCCTTCAGAACAGTTATGCACCGTCCATGCAATACTGAATTTATACATTGGATCCCAGGATGTGACTGACTGGAAAAGATGGACTAGGCATGTCGGGTGTTGGGGGAAGGAACCCGAAGTGACAGAACGCACAGTAAACACACGACCGCAGCTCTGCAGTCCTGGCAGTGGTGACTCTGAGACGGTGGGGCTAACTTACATTAACCAATTTAGGGCTACAAAGACAGGTAGCATCCAGCATCAGGATACAGCTGCAGGGTTTGGTGAACCATTCCGATTTGGAACTTTAGGAAACGGATGTTTCTTCTTAGGCCATTTTAATATTACTTGAGTAACAGATCAGATAATAAGGACAATATACACAACCTCCAACTAAAATCCTGTTGTAGTCTAGACAGTGAAGTGGTACATTAGAAAACTTTAAAACTGCAGCTCCTTTTGGATCCCCCAAAGTGTATCTGCACTCTTCTTCAAACGGGCCTCCTCCTCAGGAGTCAGAGTCACCTTCACAACATCTGAAATTCCATTCTGTCCCAAGATGCAAGGGACACTAAGGAAGACATCTTTAATTCCATAGAGACCCTTAATCATGGTGGAAATTGGATGCACCCGCCTAAGATTCTTCATTATACTTTCTGCCAAATCTGCCACAGACAGTCCAATGGCCCAGGAAGTGTAGCCTTTCAGTTTGATCACACTGTAGCATTATTACCATTATCCACTGATGAAATTAACTTTCATAAAAGAGTCTATGGAAGTTTAGAGGACAGAAAATATTTAAAGATAAATATTGGCCAGAATCAAAAATAGCATCGGTATTCTGCTTTCACAAAAGTGAGACAACCACTCAGAAAATTTCATTCTGAATACACAGAACTGCTGGAGACAACCTGATACCACGTTCAAACATCATAAATGAGGACGTATGAATTAGTACACAGCCAAATCAGTTGTCAGGCTTCAAAGAATCATAGCCTTCTTTCAAGAGGTCCCGCCACGTTTTAAGAAAACGTGCATTTTCTGTACACTTGAAGGCAAGCTCTTCTACTTGAGCTGATACTGCAGATATGGCTTCAAGAAGTTTGGTGAGTGAAAATGCTGCCTGAAATTCAAAAAAATAAAAGAGTCAAACCATATAAGTGTATCTTTCAGATTTTCATCTCATTTTATAAATAGTCTAAAAATAGCTTAAAACTTTGACTCCCATGCCCAACTTATTTTCCATAAAGGTAAAAAAATCTTCAAACTGAAACACTAGCTTTTTCAGAGAACCTAAGAAATTCTTTATTATGAAGTAAGCGTTGAGGAAATATGTCTGCTGGGAAGATATCCATTATGCACCAGACATAACAAGTCAGTACTTTTTTTTTTTTTTAACTTAAAATACACCAGGGGCACCTGGCTGGCTCAGTCATAGAGAGCAAGTGACTTTTGATCTCAGCATTGTGAGTTCAAACCCCACGCTGGGTGTAGAGATTGCTTTAAAAAAAAAAAAACAAAACCAAAATCTTTAAAAGAAAGAAAGAAAATACACTAGACTCATATAGCTCAAAAAGAGGACTTGGATCCCTTGACACTAAGTACCAGATATCAATATCTGAAGGATTTCATCACAAACAACTCACTGATATTTAGGTAACAAGGACATTGTCCCACTAATTTTACCTGTGAACACTATATAGACCATGAAAATGTATAGACCAAAGAACAGATACTCTGAAGGGACAAATAACATCAACAAAATCAAAACAAACAAAAGCAGCGTACAGAAAATACCCAACTCTTGGTGGAATTCACTTCTTACTCAAATGTTTTCTTCACCTAGAATATAAAATAACACTGTTTCTAGATAACCTATCAGCAGCCCATTCTACATATTCTCTTGATGCCAGTCTCGTTCAACAAAAGCAGAAGCTGTATCAGCACTTTAGTCATCTTTTTAAAAAAGTACTTATTAAGCAATGAGAGATAACCGAGTTCATTACCCAGTTTCCAATCTGCACAGGAGAGTCTATTCCACAAACTTCTCCCAGGAGGATTACATCCTACATACCTCATTCACTTGACTCACCCAAGAGTCCTTATATACTGAAACTCCTCTGGGTGGGTGGGTGGGTGTGACTGTGTGTGTGTGTGTGTGTGTGTGTGTGTGTGTGGCAGTGGAGTTCGAGATTCAACAGAAACCACACTATGCACTCCAGCAGTCATAGGGAGGGGCCTTTGACCTAGCGGTTAATGAAACCAATCTGGACTACACGCGCCTTAAGCAAACCCTCCAAATGGGTCCAGCGCGAAGCAAGCCTGAGACAGGCAATCGTAGCATCGCCAGCAGGCTCTGGCAGGTGGCCAACTAGAGCAGCGGGATCTTAAGACCCACGAAAAGAAATCACAGCCTGTTCCAAGGCACCAACAGACAAGGAGGAGGAATAGAGGGCAGACACCGCCAACACGCGCCGGCGCAGCAAAGCTGCGTGGTTTCAGGTTACAGAGCATGATTGAAACCAGGAGGCGAGACAAAAAGAGAACAGTGAAGGGTGGGGCGGGTGGAGGGATAACCCCTCACTCCTCAACACTGATTCTAAAGGCGGAGTCCTCAGGGATGGTGGACAGGGGGCATCGGGTCTCCGGTTTACCTACCCACCCCCCAGCCCACACCCTCAGGGGCAGAAGGGCGAGATGCGGATTCCTGGTCCTTCCCTCCCTTGCACAGCAACGGTCTGTCTTCCACAAGGGCCAAGTGGGGACGCAGCCCGGGACCTGTCGAGCGACACTCACGTCTCCAATCTGCAGCTCTACTTCCTCCAGAGGGTCCACCGTTCGGCCGCTGCTCCTGCTCGCAACCGGCCAGCCCAAACTCACTGGAACGCCGGGGGAAGATGCTGACGAGGAGGCGTCTGAAGACGAGGGAGAGGAAGGAGGCGGCGGGGGCGGCGAAGAAATCCGCACCTCCTCAGGGTCTGCCATTGAGCAGGGCTGGCACTGCGGAATCGGACCTTGGCAGCCGAACCAACACCAACTGTCTTTCAAACTGCTCGCGCCCAACACCCAGAAGCCCCGCCTCCTCCCGCCTGAAGTCCCGCCCAGTCTCCTTGTGGGTCTCCGCCCAAGTCCGCGAATACCAGTCATGTTTTCGGGACAGCCAATCACCTTGGGCGGTTCATCGCGCCTGCGCAAAACTCCAGTCAGGCTCGGAAGGCACTTCAGTAGAGGACTACAACTCCCAGAATGCTGTATGCGTCGCTCCACCTCCCACTACTTTTGATGCGCGCGTATACCACGGGATCTGTGGGTCTCTCTCACCTGCACTCCCGCGTCCTCACCATGTCTTGGTGAGACGCAAACGGAGAACCAATCCTCAGCTTGAAGCCGGGATCGTGCTGGGACTTGGAGTCCCTTTCCTTTTCCTCCTTCGGAACGTGACCCGGATGTCTCTGCTGGCCATAGCGTCATGTGCGGCGCCGGCGCAGAGCGAGAAAGAGGCGGGAGCACCGTGAAGCCAAAGCGTTGGGCATAGCTGGGAGGCAAACTTCAGTGGAGGTGTTTGTCTTTTTCGGCAGGTGATGGCGCCCCCCGCGGCCTAGAGGTCCAGCACCCGCGGTGAGCCACAGACAGCCCTTCCGTTGTGTCCCACCGAGAGTCCTGGGACCAGTGAATATGTTGGTGCCGCTAGCCAAGCTCTCCTGCCCGGGTGAGAGGGAACTCCGGGCGGGGATAAGTGGAGGAAGGTCGAGGAGTTAGGGCGAAACGGACAGGGCTACACGTGGGGGGAATCTAGACACCTACCTTTCTGCACCTGCTCTCCTGACGTCCTCAGGTTAAACTCGGGTAAAGGTCACGCTGTCTGCACCTGGCAGTGGATCCTAGATTCCTCCCCATAGAGTTGCCTCAATTGGAAGAATTGAACTAGGCTAAAGGTCACGAGCGGAGGAAACTTAGCAACACGGCCCTCCGGTGGACTCCCGAGCTGAATCTTCCAAATCCTGGTCCTAACTCTTACCCAAAGCTCAGGTGTTTTCTGTTGCATTGTTGGAAATGGATAAAATAATACTTGCACGGTTTTTCTTCTTGGTTGTGCCCTGACTTTCGTCTTTGCAGCCATCCATCCTAGTCCATTCTTAAGAATTTAAAGTCTGATCTGTCACAGCATGATTAACATCCATATGCGCTACCCAAGTCACCAGATTATATTTGGAGCCAGGAGTTTTTCTGCATTGTCTAAAATTAACTTTAGAGGCTTATCGTGTTATGGGTGCTCCTAGAACCATCACGGTGACTTGTGAAAATACCTCATTACCTTCCCTTTCTCTTAAGTAAAAATAATAATGCAGTTGGACGGTCTTTGTTTTGTTTTACTTAAAAGTTTAAAAATTCAAAAAGGTTCAGTACAGGATCTTGCATTTTGTCACATTTGGCTTAGCTTTTTTGGTTTAGTTTTTTAAATTAATATTTGGTTATAGAATAAACAAGTATACATACTGCAAATTCAAGGATGTTCTTATTATGTATATTTCATGAAAGTAGAAGTTTGTCAGATTTGGCCACCATAGGTTAAATTAGAATTTTATTTAAAGTTCCTGATACTTGTGCATGTATTACTACACCTAATGTGTAGATAGATACACTTTATGTTTTGTGAAATATCAAAGTAGTCAGATGCTGTCTGCCCTATTGCCTAATTTAGCTGAAATCATTCTTGGACCAAGTGTTAATTACAGTCCACTAAAATTTGCATTTCCATTTTCCATGGATACTTAAATCATTGCCATTTTCATACCTGAGTGTTCACACTACTGGCAGCAAAGAGATGGACACAAATGTGTTGGCAGTGTGACTTTGATATGGTGATGTTATGAGTTCAATGGACTTTTTGACCTTACTTCTCTACCAAAATTCAGCCAAGGTGCCTAACTGTTCAGATACCCAAAGTGGAATGTCAGATTTGTTTTCAGAAAGGGAGTAAAGGTTGTGACTTTTTAATTTTTATCCCGTGGGGGAAATCAAACTACCCAGTTCCAAATATTCTCAAGAAAATAACTAGCTATATAAGCAATAGAATTACTTTTATCTGATACCAAATCATCACTTTCAGCAGCAAATGATAACTTGTACACACTAAACTACAATTCATCATAAGACAAAGATTTTAATATCTTTTAATAATAAATAATACAAATAATTATTTAATAAATATTCTTTTGAATGATGATAATGCTTTATTTGAACTCTAGAACTGAATTCTCCTATAATATCTTTATTTATGTGCCTTATGTACATTTTTTCAAGACTTAGGATATGTGAAAGGTTACCTAATAATTAAAAAATTATTCCCAATACTATAATTTTTAGTATGCCTTTGCAAGTAGAGAAAATTAGTTTCCTTGCCACTATAAGATTATCAAAAACAGATTTTTTTAGTGTTTAAAAGCCTTTAGAGTTCAGCCACTCTAAATCTCTTCCCTTCCTGTATTCATCATAATCTTTATTGACGTCTGATGCCAGATTTTTGCTTTAAAAAATTATTTTATTGGAAAGAGTAAAACATAAAAATATGTTAATTCTGCATTTGGGTGCTAAATAATAACTAGCCTATGTGCCAGGCTGTTCTCTCTCCATTTAATCAGAAAAAAAGAAAGAAAAATCTTGTTTTCATCACAGCTCAGTTTCCATTACTTCACAAATCATTTCAAATCCAATTGTAGTCTCAGAGCTTGACTGATGTTGGAAGGATTGAGAGCTTGGGTGGGATCGTCTGAATTCATATGTATCTACTGTAAATGGGCATTGTAGCTGCCCCACAATTTTCATAAGGTCCTGAAGGATAAGGTGTGATATTATAATTGAAAATTCTTAACTGTTCAGTATATCCATTAAAATGTAAATTTTATTACATTTTACATTTCAAATCCATGCAAAAGTCTTTGTTGATCTTTACTAATTATTTGTTATAGTCCATTTTAGAAACTTGTTCATTTGCAGATACATGCTTCATTATAAGAGACAAGTTAAAAATGAGGAAAGGCCTCATTATATTTATTGCTCTATAACCCAGGTTAGTTTTTGGAAATTACACCAGAGATTTGCAGGTTCCTAAATTACAGTGAAAAATGTAACTAGGAAGGTATCTATCTAGTTATCAAATATGTATTAGCCACTTGTTTTGTGTAAGAGTTATACTAGATCTTCTACCATAATATTTCCAAGACAAAATTGACCATAGGCTTTAGAACTGATGGGGTGAGAGTTAAAATCACTTGCTGAAGGTTTCATTACTGTTAATGAATTCAAACACAATGTACACAGACTCCAAAACCTATGCACTTAACCACTGTCTTTTTCCATGTTGCCCTTTTGTATTTGTTTGTTTTGTTTTTAATTAATAAACTTAATTTTTTGGCAGTTTTAGGTTTAAAGAAAAGTTGAGCAGAAAATACACGAGTTTCCATGTAACTTTCCCCCATTCCCTATTAACATCTGGCATTGGTGTGGTACATTTGTTACAATTGGTGAGCCAATTTTGATACATCATTATTCAAGTCCATGGTTTATATTAGAATTCACTCTCTATGTTGTACATTTTATATATATTTGACATGTGTAATGTATCTTTTCTTGTCTCTCATGACCTTGCTACTTTCAATATTATATACTAGCCAGGCATTTTGTAGAATGTCACTCAATCTGAATTTGTCTGATGATTTCTCATGTTTAAACTGAGGATACAGATTTTGGGGAAGTATGCCACAGAGGTAAAAAGCCCTTCTTATCCTATCAGGGAGCGTGTGATACCAACATGTCTTATTGCCAGTAATGTTAAACTTGATCATTTGGTTAAAGGGTCTGCTATATTTCTCCACTGTAAAGTTAATATTTTTCCCTTTTGTACTCTCCTTGTTGGAAGCTAGTCACTAGTTGCAGTCCACGCTCAAAAGTGGAGAAACAAATAATCTGTGGACATATCAACATAATCTTTTATACTTTGACTTTTTCTGTTAAAACCATAGACCAAATGGAATTCATTTTGATAGGAAGAGGAAGGTATACTTTTTTTCCAAATGAATTTCTCCCTATCTTTGACCATTTAATGAGTAACCATTTCTTTTCCCTGATTAGAAATGGTATTTTTAGCATAAACCAAGTCCTATGTGTATTCTATTTCTGAACTCTTTATTCCTTTCCTTTCCTTTGATTATCATATCTCTTCTCCTTTAACAGACTTTTAATTACTCTAACTCCAAATATAAGTTTTTATATCTGTCAGGGCTATTTCCAAGGAAGTATTCTCTGTCCTTTTTTTTATATAATGGGATAGAGTGTCAAGGAGAAGAGTACCAGAGAAGGGAGACAGAAATTAAAGATACAGGTGAAAGCGAAGGCTTCAGGTGGAGGGATGTCCCTATGAAAATGGGAGAGATAAGCCTCATCATCAGTAATCTAAGTGAAAAGATATGTTATAACCTGAGAAAATGAACAAAGAGTGGACACAAATACAGATTACTTTAGAGGTTGTTGCCAAGGATATAGGAAAGTTCCCACTTAATTGCTTCTATCTTTCATTGATGTTTGGTGTGTTAGGGTATCTGCTTCAGATAGGGGAAGGAAGAAGTAGAATTGAAGGTTTAAGGATAACAGAGATTTAATGAACATTATTGCAGATAAATTTTTGCACACTTCTGTTTATTTCTGTTTGCTAACTTGATGAATATGTACAGATATTGCCATATGGGAGAGTCAGGTTTTTAAAAAGCTGACCATAAAACCTAGTTTAGCCCACATTGTCCCAGCATAATCATTAATACTGCCCGTTATTACTCTCAAAAGTATCCAGTTTAGGGAAGCCTAGGTGGCTCAGTCGGTTAAGCGTCTGCCTTTGGCTCAGGTCATGATCCCAGGGTCCTGGGATCGAGTCCCACATCAGGCTCCTTGCTCAGCAGGGAGCCTGCTTCTCCCCCTGCCTGCTCTTCTCCCTGCTTGTGTGCGCACGCTCTCTCTGTCTCTGACAAATAAATAAAATCTTTTTTTAAAAAAAAGTATCCAGTTTGGTTGATAAATTTTATGGTCATCCTATTTATAGGTTAAGCTTGATATGAGCTAAATTGAATAAGTTAGTTTATTTGATATTTTTTAAATATAGTTTGAAAACATTGCTTTATGAGAAGAAGCTAAGTTGTTCATCTAGGAAATAGTACAGTCTATTTCAGGTCATATCACAACTAATGGCTCAACAACCTAGATCTAACTATTCACTGTCTGTAGTGTTGATATGGTGAGACTATAAACACAAATTTCCAAATATAAGACATCACGTGGAATCATACAATTTTAGATGAGAAAAGTACCTTAGAGATCATCTAGTGACCTTTCCTATTTTGGGATGAGGAAACTGAAATCTAGAGAAGGTAATGATTTAAGGTCTTAGGGCTAATTAATAGAAAATTAAATAGAAACCAGATCTGATTCCCAATCCTAGAATTTTTTCCTTTTAAAAAAATGGTTTTTTTAGTCTACTCTGAGGAAAGCTGATTGAAAAAATAATACTAATGTTTATAATTTTTGTGCAGCATATCAGTGCTTTCATGCCTTAAAATTTAAGAAAAATTATCTACCTCTGTGTCAAACAAGATGGTCTTCAACTTCTGTTGTACCTCGAATTACTACCCACTATACTATTTATCCCCGGGATAAGGACAAGCGATGGGAAGGTAAGTAATAATTTCTGTAGAAGTGTTAAGGCTTTTCTAGATACTTTGTATCATTTTGTGGAAATATTTGTCATGATAGTATAAAATCATCTAATAATATTTCATAGCTTTACCAAATCTATTACATATTGATATTGAGATAAGAAAATACCTGCGTAGTTTGTAGTAGTAAATCTCAAAGCCAAAAGTTGGTTTATGGAAGCAAAATAAGATATATACTGGAACAGAACCTAAGAGAACATCCAATTAATACAATAATATATTTAGTATAATTCTCATACAAAGCAGAGGGGCAATTTCTATAAATGCTCTAAAGCATAGTGAGTGTTTGTAACCCAGTTTGTGATTTTTAACAGATCATAGTCATCCCAGAATTTTCATGTGTTTTTTAAATCATTTTTTCCTCCCAGGAGTGAACATGGAGAGGTTTGCAGAAGAAGCAGATGTAGTTATAGTTGGCGCAGGCCCTGCAGGACTCTCTGCAGCTGTTCGTCTAAAGCAATTGGCTACTAAACATGAAAAGGACATCCGTGTGTGTCTAGTAGAGAAAGCCGCTCAAATAGGAGCTCATACTCTCTCAGGGGCTTGCCTTGATCCACGTGCTTTTGAAGAATTATTCCCAGACTGGAAGGAAAAGGGAGTATGAAAAATTGGTTCTTATACAAAATGTAATCTTTATCGTATCTCTAGTTCCAAACTACTAGAATATAGAAAACCCTTTTTATGTAATTCTGTCTCTTAAAGGATTATTATAGATATGTATTTCTTAACTTAAAAAGAGCCAAAAAATGGAATCATATCAACTATACTTATAATTTTAAGATATTAACTCATACACTCGTATAATGTCTTCTACATGTTGTATTTATGTACTGGATATGCGAGAAGGTCTTATCTTGAGAAGATACTAGAATATTTGTACCAAATAAAATACAGCATTTTGATTTTGAGAGTATTTCCTAACTTGTTCCATAGGTGTTTATATCATTGTTCTTAATAAAGTTTTATGTAAATTTCCTGGGACATTGTAATATCTAAAACCAAAGAGGATAATCTAATCAGATGTTCTAAAGAATAAATTAATATGGCCTCTCATAACCTAAGAAGAAAAGGCACTGGTATGATATACAGAGAACTGAATGTTAATTTTACTCCTTTCATAATTTGTATGGCTTTGGTTAAAATTTTACATGTTACATATCTTAGCTTTTTCTTCTGTAAGATGGGTTATGTTATGCCTGCCAAGGTTAGAATATTCACTACCTGTGAATATACTATGTAAAGGTAAAAAATTACATGATTTCTTTATTATTTATGGAGTAAATTGAATTCCAAAAATTTCATCTATGTTCTTCTTTCTAAAATACCAAGATCCTTTAAACTAGAAATACTTTAGTTATATCTAATTAACTTTCTCTTTTCAATATTATACCAAAAATAGATACTATTGAATTATTATTGACATAGCAGTTGTAATAGAAAAAGGTTTTCAGAGCCCTATATAACTGAGCAGATACAATCCATGATATACCTGTTAATTGTCTGTATCCAAAGGAAAAATAAAACTTCTCTTATGTTTTCATCAAGCAGGAAGTTACAACTTGGAGCAAGCACCTAGGCTAAACTCCCACAGAGACAGGGAGACAGGAAGCCCTATCCAAGATGTCTCCAAGGCCCCCAAGAAAGATTTCTGGCATATAAAACTGGCTTATTTAGATTCTAAAAAGATTCCCATACATCTCAAAGAGACAAAGAGGATTTACAGTTCCAAGTTTTCTAAAGGAAATGATGAGAGAAAAGTGAGGAGAGTAGTTCACTTTCCCTTTTGACACAGTTTTTTTATTATTTGTATTTACCATTATGAATATGAACTAAAAACTTCCTTCTCTTTCCTTCTTTTGTTTTTAGGCTCCACTTAACACTCCTGTAACAGAAGACAGATTTGGAATTTTAACAAAGAAATACAGAATTCCTGTGCCAATTCTTCCAGGTAGGGTATGATAAATATTTGTAGAATCATAGAATTCCGTACCTGGAGGAAACCACATTTCATCTGGTGAAATCTTTTCTTTTTACAGATGAGAAAACTGATGCTCAGAGATTGAAGGACTAACCCAAAGTTATATAGCTAGCTTGTAGTAAAACAGGACTAGAACCTAGTTCGTCTTCCAGTCTAGAAGAATTGGGTTAGCCTTGTAAGGCAACCCAGAATTTTAATGTAGTGTTGTAATGTTTTTTTAATTTAATAATTAGAACTCTATGCCAAAGTTGTAGAATATAAGTGAAATCATGACCATAGGATGATGTGTATATTTACACAGAAATTACACATTGCTTAGAATTTTTAAATTAAGTATTTATGTTTTTGAGATGTTTTACCGATAAAATGTCAGATTGATAAATTAAGCATGTATTTGTAGGTCTTCCAATGAATAATCATGGCAATTACATTGTACGCTTGGGACATTTAGTGAGCTGGATGGGAGAACAAGCAGAAGCCCTTGGTGTTGAAGTATACCCTGGTTATGCTGCTGCTGAGGTTTGTATAGTTGTATTTTGTTTTTAATATTTCTGGGAAATAATCTCTTTTTCTTTTGAATATAAACCAAGAATGGTACAGAGGTAAATAAATATTTTAGAAAAGCCATAGGATTTTAGAATTGTAAGATTAGAAGGAATCTTGGAAAGATCTAATCCAAAGAGTACTTGAATTCCTGATCTTGTATGTATATATATCATGTGATTGTCTAATTTATGACTGAACACCATCAGGGATGAGATCATCTCTATCTGACGTTTGGATTGTTGATAATATTCTCTTTCTTCTGTTGAATGGAAATATATCTTCTGTTTTACACTACATAGAACAAATCAATGCCCTCTTCCAAGGACAGTTTTCCAATTATAATTATGCCCCACTCTCTTCTTCCCCACTTTCACTCTGGTGTCGTTTTCTTTCCTAGGTTAAATATTATCAGTTCTTTCAACCATGATGTTACATTAGTTTGAGTTCCTTCAGTATTCTCAGTGCACTCTGAATGCATTGCCTTTTTATCCCCTTTATAAAGTGGCATCCAGAATGAAAAAACTACTTCAAGTCTAGTGTAGAGCAGGGCTCTTGCTTTCTTCACTCTAGAAACTGTTCTTCTGTTAATTCTCTCCAAATAACTCTTTTGGCACACATATCATAGAGTTAACTCTCATTAAGTATTAGTGGGGAAATGACTAAAAATAAATATCCTGCCAACCCAGAAAAATCACCTCTATAAATTATTTAAAAGTTTTATTATTTAGTAAGCATTAAACCAGGAGTGCAGTGCATGTCACAGGCACTCTGCTAGGGAGATTGCCAAGACGAAGAAATCTCACCCTCTTACATAGCCACACAGATACAATCCATTACATACAAGTTAATTGTCTTTATCCAGAGAAAAAAATAAAATTTCTTGTAATTTTTTGACAAGCAGGAAGTCAGGTATATACATACATACATACATTTGGGTTTTTGGACCCAAGTGTGGGTTTTTTATTTCTCCTGGTTAAAATGTTCTTGACTGGGATTAATATCAAAATCACAAGTAGGTGATTTATAGAATCTATGATTTTCAGTTTTTATACACACACACACACACACCCCATACACACACAGTGTCATAACTCTCCTCTTTTCCTCAGTCCCTTAAAGATCATCATCAATAGATTAATGTCAGGTTTGTCAAGTTTTTTTTATCTCTGAGCCAGACTTCAGTTTTAGTTCAAAGCCAGGTTATACTGTTGATTCATTTTCAGGGTATGAAATAAAAGGTTTATGTTTTTCTTTTCATATCCATTGCTGCTAATGCTTGCTTTACCTTTCCACTCCTGTGCCTTCTGTGTGTCTAATGTATATTTTGTACTTCCTATCTAAAGGGCATTTTCCTCTGGAGAAGAAACAGAAACTAAGTAAGAATTATAGAATATTGCTATTTCTCATCCTCAGAATTACAATTTTGATAAGTTTTTGCCAATACTGCTTGCACCAGAAATAAACTTTAATCACCTTCGGACTGTCTTGAACCTCTTTGTGTTTTGTTTTGTTTCATTTGCTTTGGTTTTTGTTTTTTTGGGATCTTCGCTCATTTGGAACAGAGGCTTTCCTGACACTGTTGTCTTCCCACCCAACACTGATGGTCTTCATTTGTTAGAGGCCCTGATTTCAGGGTCTGTATACTTGTTTTTGATACCTGATCTCTTCAGAGCTCTTTGTTTATTCTCACTGGTTTCTTAAGTGACCTCTGTAGTAGCTTCCCCCTTTTCTTCTTCATCAAGGTTGTGGCATTTCTTTCATTTCCAACTGTTTGAGCTGTGTTCTTTTATACTCTAGAAGGGAGTATCTTTAAAACATGTCTCTTTTTTTGCCTAAACATGTTAAAGCCTGTTATTTCTGTAATCTAGAGAACATGTTCACTTTCTTAAATATCTATTGCTTCTTTTCAGGTTGGTTATGAATCCTCTAAGGTGATAACCAAATATGTTTTCATTTTAGGTACTTTTTCACGAAGATAGCAGTGTAAAAGGAATTGCCACTAACGATGTAGGGATACAAAAGGATGGTGCACCAAAGGTAAACATTTTAACAGTTATGTGCTTAACAAACTGACAAAAAAAGAATCGACTTAAATGCAATAATTTAGCTTTGCTACAAACTGCACATTAATAAAGTATATGTTAGAATATAATTATTAATGTGGAATTTTTCTCTTAAAAAAATATAGAGGCATCTTTGAACTAAAAAGGACTTAGACAAGAAGATATAACATGTTTAAGAATAATTTTTTTTAAAGATAAAAACATGACTCATACAAATATAAAACAAACATGGGACAAAGATTTTATTTCACTCATTAATAAATGACAGAATCAATAATATGTTACAGCCAGTTCAAGGAGAATTAAAAAAACATACATATATGTAGGTCATCAGTCAACTGCATTGCCACTTCCATAATTTTCATTTCTATGGACAAGAATCATTTGCATTACTGTTAGTAATGCTGATAGAGTCTTTGAGTGATTTTAATATCTCTTGGCAAATATAAAACTGATTGCTTTCCTCTCATTCAGATATAATCCTGGATGGTTTTCAGGTTTTACAACTTTTATTTTTGAATTTGCAAAAGAAAACCTCTCAGGATCTGGATCTCTCACTGTGTAAGATTCCTTGGAAAGGATAAGAAAAAAACACCTTGCTTTCCCATAATAACAGAACAAAACATAAATTAACATCTCAGTAAATTAATTTGTCAATTCATATTTATTTGCTCATTGTCATAATTTCTCAACTGGATCATAAGCTCCATAAGGGCAGAGATCATGGAGGATTACTCCAGTGCCTACCATAGCGCCATGTCATGTCAGGTCCTCAATAAGTATTTGTTAACTTAGAATTTATCCTTCTCTCTGCCATTCTTGAATACAATGGGGAATCTAGTTGAGTCTCCTCCAGTGGATTTTCCTGCTTCTCATTACTTCCTGCTTAGAGATAAGCAAGTGGCAAAACTCTTGAGTCTTACCTACTTCATTGTTCTTCTAAGTGTTTGGCTGGTTTCATCAGAATTCTGTGAGGTCTGGGACTCATTGTGTCCTATAGTAGGCCCAAGAAGCTATTTCTTAACAAGCCCCCAAAGAATTCTGGTGCATAGCTAGATTTGTAAACAACTATTATCTCCTACTGCTTTTCATAATGATAAAAGAATATTGTTTTTCCTGTATTCTTTCCTGTGTTATAGTTATTCTTTCCTGTATTGTGGTCATTTAATTTTAAAGTGTACTTTATTCTTTTAAGATTTTTATATTTAATATTACAACAGAACTGAGGCACACAAGTTCTACTATTCTGATATGTCATTTTTTGTACGTTCTCAAATTTGTTCAAAAGTAAATTTTTGTGTTTTGGGCTTTGTAGTTATAAAAACATATCTTTCCTGGGATACCTGGGTGGCTCAGTCGGTCAAGCGTCTGCCTTCAGCTCAGGTCATGATCCCAGGGTCATGGGATTGAGTTCCGCATCGGGCTCCCTGCTCAGAGGGAGAAGCCTGCTTCTCCCTCTCCCTCTGCTACTTCCCCTGCTTGTGCTCTCTTTTCTCTCTGACAAATAAATAAAATCTTAAAAAAAAGAAAAAAGAAACATATCTTTCCTATATTGTATTCATATAGATATAAAAACATAGAAGAGTACATGGAGTCTTGGTGATATGAGCTCCAGAATCTAAATTTTTAAAATAACTGTTTTAGTGCCACAGGTTTGACGTGGGGAGAACTGAGAACTGTGTTTATTCTGTTGTTCCACTCTATTTAACACACCTAGTTAGGCTTTCTTCCCTGCCATTTCACTGAAACAGCTTGTCGGAGTCACAAATACCCCCACCTTGTCAACCCAGTAATCACTTCTCTTTTTTACTTGATATCCTAGTAGGCAGCACTGACACGGTTGGCTTCTCACACCACCTTTGTAACCGAATGTCATGAGCACGCTGTGAAGGCATACACACATCTGGTCACATGGCTCTAAATACCCAAGTCCAGAATCCTATGTCCTACTGCTTATTCAGTAACTCTGTGCCACATCTAATGGCCATCTTATTATAAGAATTCTGATTTGGACATTTTTAAGTTTCAGACGTTAAGTGATTTGCCCAAGATCAGACAGCTATAAATAGTGGGGCTGGGGTTTGAATATAAACAGTGTGGCTGGCTCCAGGGCCTGCCCCTTGAAAACTAGGGGACATACTGCCTCTAAGAGGAAGCTGAAATATATTAAGTAACATTTTAGTTCATCAAGATTGAATTGTTTTAGGGGCACCTGGGTGGCTCAGTCTTTAAGCGTCTGCCTTCGGCTCAGATCATGATCCCAGGGTCCTGGGATTGAGCCCCTCATCAGGCTCCCTGCTCAGCAGGAAGCCAGCTTCTCCCTCTCCCACTCCCCCTGCTTGTGTTCTCTCTCTCACTGTCTTTAAAATAAATAAATAAAATAAATAAATAAAATCTTTAAAAAAAGAAAAAAAGATTGAATTGTTTTATAATTGATGCCAGGAAAACCGGATGGCCATCTGGAAACAAATAGAGTTGGGCCTTTATTTTTTTAAAAAATTCTGAGGATTTCTTAAAACAATAAAAAAATTAGAAGGAAACCTAGATTACAATTATAACCTAAAGGGAAGCTAAGCCATCCTATAGAGACAAGAAATAATAAACCTGTAAGAGACCTTTTTAACTGTATAAAAATTAAACACTTCTGTATACCAAAGTTACTATAAAGTCTATAGATAAACAGTCGATTGGGTTTTTTTTTATTACCCGTAATATCAAATAGCACATATACATTAAGAAAAAAGACAGCATTTTAGAAAAATGAGCAATATCTAAAAAATTGACAATTCACAGAAGAGCAAATCCAGATGACTACTGTAACTCATAAGGAAAGATACTTAAGTATCTTTTCTTCAGAGTCCACAGCTTAAATGTCATTTCTTCAAAGAAGCCTTTCCTGTTCACCCAGTCCCTGACAGTTTCCTTCTTTTATTCCCTCTCATAACACCCTGTGCTTTCTTTCATAGCACTTAATCATAATTTGTAATTATATGCTCATGTATTTCTTTAATATCTCCCTCTATGACTAGCCTGGAGGAAAAGGACCTGACTTTTATTCATCTCTGTATTCCCATTGCCTAGCATAAAACCTGGCACACTGTAGGTACTCATTAATATTTCTTGACTCAAAAAGGGAAAAAGTGCTTAAAACAGTAATCAGGGAAATGCAACTTAAAATAACAGTGACTTAGCACTGTACTTAGCAAAAATGTAAAATAAACAGTTATATCTCTCAGTAACTGGACTGTAGGGAAAAGGCTTTTCTTTTTTTTTTTAATTTAAATTCAATTAGCCAACATATAGTACATCATTCGTTTTTGATGTGTTCAGTGATTCATTAGTTGTGTATAACACCCAGTGTTCATCACATCATGTGCCCTCCTTAATACCTATCACCTGGTTATCCCATTCCTCCACCCACCTCCCTTTCCACAATCCTCAGTTTGTTTCCCGGAGTTAAGAGTCTCTCGTGGTTCGTCTCCCTCTCCGATTTCTTCCCATTCAGTTTTCCTTCCTTTGCCTTATGATCCTATGCACTATTTCTTATATTCTACATATGAGTGAAACCATACGATAATTGTCTTTTTCTGATTGACTTATTTCACTTAGCATAATACCCTCCAGTTCCATCCATATGGACGTAAATGGTGGGTATTCATCTTTTCTGATGGCTGAGCAATATTCCATTGTATATATGAAGCACATCTTCTTTATCCATTCATCATCTTTTGAAGGACAGCTTGGCTTCTTCCGCAGTTTGGCTATTGTGGACATTGCTGCTGTAAACATTGGGGTGCATGTGCCCCTTCTTTTCACTACATCTGTATCTTTGGGTAAATACCCATTAGTGCAATTGCTGGGTTGTAGGGTAACCTTCATACTGTGGGAAAAGGCTTTTCTTATACACTGCTGGTGGAATGCAAACTGGTAATATTGTAAAATAAAAATAGGTGTGCCCTTTGATCGAACAGTGCCACTCCTGGGAATCTACCTTACAGGAATAAAAGCACCAATATTATAAGAATATATCTATATATAGGGCGCCTGGGTGGCTCAGTCGTTAAGCGTCTGCCTTCGGCTCAGGTCATGATCCCAGGGTCCTGGGATCGAGTCCCACATCGGGCTCCCTGCTCGGCAGGAAGCCTGCTTCTTCCTCTCCCACTCCCCCTGCTTGTGTTCCTGCTCTCGCTATCTCTCTCTCTCTGTCAAATAAATAAATAAAATCTTTAAAAAAAAAAAAGAATATATATATAGATACAGGTATATACACAAGGGTGTATGTTTTATAACTGTTTCTGGTCACAAATAAACTGGGAACAGAGTGAATGGCTATTAAACATTAGCAGAATAGATGAATAAGCTATGGTATTTTCACATGGACTACTATCCAGCCATTGAAGAGAAAGATTTGAGCTCTACAATGGTGTAAAAAGATTTCCATGAAGTATTCTTAAGTGAGAAAAGTAAGATACAGTATTAAATTATCCTATTTTTTGTAAAATAAATCAGGAACCAAAAAAGCTTAAGTGTATATGTATCTCAGTATGTATGTGTGTTTAGATATTTGGGTAAAACTGTACATACTGGATTGTTAACATGGTTTATGGATGAGTGAAGTATAATGAGAGTGAGCAAGCAAGAACAAAATAAAAAGATACTGAGTGAAATTACAGGATGTGTATGTAAGTGTAATATACATGTATGCATATATATGACACTAATAAGCATTGCACAAGAAAAAAATAGTTACCAATAAATGTGTGAAAGATGTTCAGACTTTGTAGTAATCAATTTATTAAATTAATAATGAGATAATTCTTACCATTCAGACTGAAAATATTTAGCACCAAGTATATTCATCTAGGCAATGCTTTATAATAGTGAAACACACTAGAACAGCCTAACTGTCCCAGTATTGAAAATTATTTGAAAAATTAGGGGAATCTATTCAAGCATTAAAAATGAATGCTTTAGGGGCGCCTGGGTGGCTCAGTCAGTTGAGCGCCCTACTCTTAATTTTGGTTCACCTCATGATCTCAGAGTCCTGAGATTGAGCCCAGCATCGGGCTTTGTGCTGGGTATGGAGCCTGCTTAGGAATCTCTCTCCAGACTCTCCTTCTGCCCCAATCCCTCCTCGTGAGCTCTCTCTATTTAAAAAAAAAGAATTCTTTTCTTGGTGTATACATTCAACTAATGTGAAAACAGTTATAAAACTCAGTGTAAAACTACTTTTTGTCTTTGCATATACACAGACATGCACATAGAATGAATAGAGAACTATCAGAAAAGATATATTTCATAAGAGACTTCACTGATTATTCTGTATTCCTTTATTAAGTAACTTTATTGAGTGCCTTGTGGTAGGTGTAAGTACAAAATACAGAGAGCAAAAGAGAGGTAAAGACTTTAATTACGGCTTTTTTTCCACTTGGAAAAAAAATTCTGTTTTAGAATATACATTCAGCAATAGAGAACAAGTAAAATTAAAGTGAAAAAAGCAAGTAACTAAAGAGTATATTTAGTATCATTCTACTTGTGTTAGAAGGATATTAATAGGCTCTATATGGTTTTTTATTCATGGAAATTTTCTGTCATGATTCACAAGAAAGCTTTTGATAGTGTTTTTTGCTTCAGATGATTGAGCTGGAAAACCAGGAGCAGGGGGGAAATGGATTTTCACTTTTCACTTTATTTTCATTTGTAGAGAATATTTTTAGCATGAGCATGCTTTATTTGCTTTTTTAATTCTTACACACTTAACCATTCAGGTACTTTGGAAGTAAAAAAGAAAAATAAAACAAAGACATAGGATATATTATAAAATTTAAATTAGATTCCACTTACAACAGTAGTTTTATTTCTAGTATTATGTATTTGTATTGTTTCTTCTATACCTGAATCATAGTTCAATTCAAAACTGACCAGATTGTGAATATTTTTTGAATTGTCAAATGCTGCAATTTAACATTATTTTTTTTATTTTTTAGACAACATTTGAGAGAGGACTAGAACTACATGCAAAAGTCACAGTTTTTGCAGAGGGGTGCCATGGACATCTAGCCAAGCAATTATATAAGAAGTTTGATTTGCGAGCCAATTGTGATCCCCAGACCTATGGAATTGGACTGAAGGAGGTATCCGGATTTGTTTTTGTAATTTTAATTTTAAACTATGGAGTTTAAACTCATTTGTATTATAATGTAGTCTGTAACATTGATATAATTTTATAATTGCTATATTTTTCATTCACTTGAAATGTTCATCATAACTAAAAATATTTGGGATATTTTTAAGGGGCTAGAAAATATTACTAATCAAATTCCATTATTACCTAAATTGTTTCTGTGTGTTGTAATTGTTTTAAGAAACATGGCTTGAAATCACAAAAATATTTGTAATATGAATTTCTTTTCATTGTAATGCCATCTGTCCTAATAAGATTTGACTTAATACCCCTATGCTGTTTGTAGGGTGACCACATCCTACAAGAATTGTTTCTTTAAAATTGCACTAGGAAGATAATTTAATATAGCCATAGTGTATTGATCTGAAACCTAAAATTTAATTAGATTAAATTTAATATATTTTCTCAATTTATCCAATCTCTGTTTTCCCAAACCTTAGGCTTATTAGAGTGTAAAAGATTCATTACAATGCTTCTGTTTAAATTTTTTGGGGGTAAAACTCAGAACATTTCCAATTCTGTATATAGCTAGATTTATTGTGAGTAAAGGCTTTATTGTTTTGGTAGGTTGCACGTAGCACATAATATTATCTGATTTTTAGATATTTCAAATGGAAATTTTTAAAAATTTAAAACTTAACCATTCCAGGGGCACCTGGATGGCTCAGTCAGTTAAGTGTCTGCCTTCGGCTCAGGTCGTGATCCCAGGGTCCTGGGATCGAGCCCCGCCTCGGGCTCCCTGCTTAGCGGGGAGCCTGCTTCTCCCTCTCCCTCTGCCTGCCGTTCCACCTGCTTGTGCTCACTCTCTCTCTGTCAAATAAATAAATAAAATCTTTAAAAAAAAAAAAAAAAAAAAACAAAGCTTACCATTCTGAAAACAGATGAACAGTTTGTTTCATTTGGGAAAAGGGGAGTGCAGGAGAGCAAAAGCTGTTTTATTGAAGAACAACATATATACTGGAAAGCAGCAGATCATAAGTGTACAGCTCAATTAATTTTTATAAGGTGAGCATACCCATGGAACCACCACCCAGATCAAGATCTAGAACATTACCAACACCCCAGAAGTTTTCCTCATCTCTTCAGTGGTGTTCCCTATAATCGCATGAAAGTCTTACCAATTTGAAAATCTAATCATTTTCTTAAAGAAATTTCTTAAAGAGTTCATAGCTTTTTTGACCTGTTTTTTAGTTCGGTTCATCATACTGCTATTTGATACAATTTTCTTGATATGTGAAGTTCTTCTCTTATTACAGTTTTTCCCTTGAAATTTTCATAACTAAGACATAAAACCTGGCAAGTTTGATATATTGTGGTGGTAGAAAAAATTTAAATAATGCCCTAGGACTTCTTTTTTTAAGTTATGGATTATTGATGAAAAGAAGTGGAAACCAGGGAGAGTGGATCACACTGTCGGCTGGCCCTTGGACAGACACACTTATGGAGGCTCCTTCCTCTACCATTTAAATGAAGGCGAACCTCTGGTAGCCCTTGGTTTTGTGGTAAGTTACATGCCCCATTCTGGAAAACTCTACTGTTAGAGTCCTTGGATCATCAGTGTTATAAAATCTGGAGCATGTAGAATGCTTTTCATTTAAAGGTCACTTTCTAATTTTGTCCGTAGGTAAGGTGCTTGGGGCTTTCACAGGCATTGGTCTGTAGCTTTAAACACACATAGCTTTTGTGGTGGTAGCTACTAAATGCCAAACACTATGCCCTAGGCTTCACGGAGAATTATAAGTTTCATAAAAGTCCTATGAAGTATGTATATCCTTATTTTACTGACGGGACACTGAAGTCCAAACAAGTTACACAACTTTCCCAAATACACCCATTAAATGACAGAGGCAGGATCCACACCTGAGTTTGCGTGACTTCCAAGCCCATTTTCACTATGGCATGCTGTCACGAAAAATGAAATCAGCACTGGGTTTGAATCTTTAACTTTTTAAAAAATGTAAGCATTTTCTCCCTTTTTGGCCACTTACATCTTTGCAGTAACTACATCTTGAACATTGCAAGGAATGGAAAAATAAGGGTTTCTGCACCTTACAGTTGGTGGCAGCTTTATAATTTAATGTCATAGCTAGACTTGTATATGTATTATTAAGTTTTCGCATTATTGGTGTTTTTTGACACCCAGCCAAGTGTTCAGTTTCTCATCTTTGTATGATTATTCCAGTGACTTAATTTTTTCAAAGCAAAAAAGATTTGGTTATTAATTCCAGCATTTTGATAATGCCTTATAAAATGTAACTTCTTATATTTCTTGTCCTCTTTTTTCTAAGTATGATTACGTTCTGTTTCTTCATTTTTGCCTCATTAGTACCACAGATAGCTTATTAGTTGATTACTAGAATGGGTACTGAAAAATGAAAAATAATTACAACTCCTTTTGTAGAAACATAATGTTAGACACTTACCTACAAATATTTTTCTAATTTGGGCTTTTATTTACAGAGCACAATGATTTATTAATATGTTCTAAATTTTTAAAGTTTGGCCAATTATAAACACAGGTATCTTTTTGTTTACCCTTTCTTTTCCAAAGAGATTTTATTCATTTATTTAAGTTTGGGTTACTGCATATATTTCTCCAAGTACTTTGAATATAAGAAATTTAACATACATGTTTTCTTATAAATATTGATCACATTTTAGCTTGATATAATTTGAAATAAAAATGTCTAATCGTATAAATCTACCAAATATAAAAATTTTAAGGTTGGTCTAGACTACCAGAATCCATATTTGAGTCCATTTAAAGAGTTCCAGAGGTGGAAACACCATCCCAGCATTCAGCCAACATTGGAAGGTGGAAAAAGGATTGCATATGGAGCCAGAGCCCTGAATGAAGGTGGCTTTCAGGTAACTCATCCAACTTTTTCTTATTTCTGTATTATAAAGTAAAAAATTCAGATAAAGAATAGAAAATTATGTCATAGGAAGAAACTTTAATCAGAGCATCTAGTGTTTATAAAACTGTGTTACACCATAGTTAAATAAAATTACACCATGAATTTAGTTTTAAGAATATATTGATTTCTTGAGATAAATTTATAGGCTTTTTGTTGGTTGGTTGGTTTTTAGCCAGAAAATTAAAACTATATGATCCAAAGATATTTTCTTTTATTCCTTAGCTGCCAGGAAACAAAGATTTAGTTTTGTTCTTCAAAACTACCTAGTAACCCATCCCAACTACCTAGTAACATCCATGCCTTTTAGGTGGCCTCTGGCAAGCTTTTGCCCTTAATTGTCTATTTTAGTATATGTTCATAATAAATCTTATGTTAATGTAACATTATATGTTAATTAGTTGAATTTAAATTTTAAAAAAGAATACAGTATATAATACATATAACATACAAAAAAGAAGAAACTGGTAGCTCAAGTCTATACAAAGAATTTTGTAGTCATTAAAAATATGATGGGTACATCTGCAGATGTTGACATGGAAAAGATGTTAAAGATACGACATTAAGTAAAAATAAAAAAAACAAGCTATAAAACAGCATGGTTATAAAAAAAATGTTAATGTATTAAGTATATATAGTCAATGAGATAAAAAACCTAGGTAGCTATGATAAAAGCTGTTAGTACTGCTGTAAAAATATTAGGTAAGATGATCTAAAAAATTAGCTTACTAAAATTTATACCAAGTGATTTAAAGCAAGTTACTTATCTTCTCTGGCCTTTATTTTATAGATGATCCTTTCTGTCTCTAATATTCTAGGAATCTGGAGCCATTTGATAGATTGGATATCTTTTTTTTTTTTTTCCGTAATTCTGTTGTAGAAGTAACAGATGGTAGAAAATTGGGGGAGAGGGGAGTTAACCCTTAAAATGAAGTTCCAAATACTTTATTACTGTAACAATAATTCATAAAGTCAAGTAAAATCATAGTTAAATTATAAATGTAATCACTAGAATCTTAAAATAACAGTATCCCTAACTTCTGTTGCTATGGGATTACTTCTCATGAGGTTTTGTTTCTGTAGTAACTCATTTGCAACAAATATTTATTAAATTGCATAACTGTGTTCAAGCCCATTCAGCTCTTTTGCACAATCTCTATAATGTCAGTCTAATTCTACTCTTTTTAATTTATAAAGTTCCCAGTATATTCAATAGGACATACAGATCTGTATTTAAAAACATCTGCCTTGTGTGTTTCAACATCTCAGGTGATTTTTTGGAATGGCAGGAAGAGTTGACCGCACACATGCACTTATACACACACACTCACTTTTTGCTTAAATTTTCTGATTCAGTTAGTCAAAGATTCAGAAATTTAGTTCTAGTAAGTTTTTGAAGAACCTTAAGCAATGATTTAAAACATTTGATTTTATTTTGAGCTAACAAATATAACCTGACTTTTTTCCCTCTTTTTAAAATTTTTAAATCATTATTTTATAACTGGAAGTTTATACCTCTTAATCCACTTCACATATTTTGCCGTCCCCCCCACTCACCTCCCCTCTGGCAACCACCAGTTCTCTTTATAAATAAGGTTGTTTCTATATACATGACTTTTTCTTTTTCAGTTTGTACCAAAACTTACCTTTTCGGGAGGGTTTCCAATAATTTGTGGTTTAATGAATATCCTAGAATACATTTCTCAGTGCAACTTTTCCTCAGTTCCTTAACAAGATACCCAGCTGCCAGTAACACTGCCCCTACAGGGTAGGATCCTCCCAGGATGTAAAAATATGTTTGCTTGGGCCATAAGACTTTTATTCGTAGGACTTATGCACCAGTTTGGAAGACCTTGCACTAGTAATCCATGCCCTTTTCTTAAACTTCACAGTCTTCTGGTTATTAAATCAAACTTAGTGTTAGCAAGGCCACAGCCCTATTTAAGAAAAATGTTGCCATTATCCAAATTCTTATTCTCTCTTTTCAGCTAATAATATTCCAGAAAGCCCTCCCCCATCTTATCTACTCTGTGATCCTGATTTCATGCTCTTTTATCTAGGTGGTTCTAATATTGAATTCAGTCTGAGAACCATAATCATAAATTCATATATTAAAATATATTCTTTAAGGAAGTAGCTAATTGTAATGATGCCATGATGAGAACCTAAGTTTCCATCCCTAGATATCAAAGTAAAACAAAAAGGGCATATAGAGTTAACATCCTTTTGTAAATCATGTGTTACTGAGAATGCACATAAAAGCACATTACAATTTAGATAATAGTTGTTTAGGTTTAGGGAGTATTTTTAGACATGGATATGTAAAAATAACATTTTATTTAATATGGTCCTAAATCTGTCTCATATAGGTTAGTCATGGGGAAGAAGAGGGAAAAGTCTTAGAAAAATAGTAATAGTTCTAATCCTCATTCTTAGGAAATGGGGAAAAAACTGCCCTTGCTCTGATTTTTTCCCTTCACATTTTTCCCTACAGCTTTAGAAGACTTTAAGAGATGATAATAATCTGTAGTATTCAGTTTTGTTTAAGCTGAAAATGCACTTTGAATGTTTCTTTCCTCAGTCTATACCAAAACTCACCTTTCCTGGTGGCTTACTAATTGGTTGTAGTCCTGGTTTCATGAATGTTCCCAAGATCAAAGGTACCCACACAGCAATGAAAAGTGGAATTTTGGCAGCAGAATCTATTTTTAATCAACTAACTAGTGAAAATCTCCAATCAAAGACAATAGGTAAGAACTTCCTATTTAAAGCATTGAAAATTGTCAGGTTCTTCACTGAGATATTTAAAAAGAAGCTATTTAAACATACACTTAGTATATAGATAGAGGATGAAAATAAATACAATTAAAAATCTTGAGGTCTTTATGCATATTTCAGGTGACATTAAAAGATCTGTCCCTTTTCACAAAGCATTCAGGTGTATGCTGTGCAAAGAACTATATGACTATGTGACTTAATCTCAGTAATTAGATTTTTATATCAATGTTCTGTTTTATTCACATCAAAAGTAGAATAGTACCAGTGATGTCCCACCTACTTAGAAATGATTAAAGTTTGGGGCACCTGGGGCACCTGGGTGGCTCAGTCGTTAAGCGTCTGCCTTTGGCTCAGGTCACGATCCCAGGGTCCTGGGATCGAGCCCCACATGGGGCTCCCTGCTCAGCGGGAAGCCTGCTTCTCCTTCTCCCACTCCCTCTGCTTGTGTTCCCTCTCTGTCTCTCTCTCTCTGTCAAATAAATTAATAAATAAAAATCTTTAAAAAAATAAATAAATAAAGTTTGGGGCACCTGACTGGCTCAGTTGGTAGAGCATGCGGCTCTTGATCTTGGGGTCATGAGTTTGGACCCCTAAGTTGGGTACAGAGATTGCTTAAATAAATAAACTTTTTAAAAAATTTAAAAAAAATGATTTCAAGTTTGACTGTACTTTGTTACATTTTGTATGTATCATATACACACTAAGATACCTCAGAAACACTGCAGTATCTTCAATCTGAAAACAGAACAGCTTTCTTTGCAGACTGCAGAATCCAGCAGCACCTTTTCCTTTGCAGGCTTTGCAAGCACAGCCATAGATGTGACCCTTCTGCTCTGGTGGAGAGGAAGAGCTAAACTCTTCTACCTCCATAAACCCTTAATCTATGAAAACCGTTCAGTAATTCTCAATTTTTCTCAAAATAAGAGCCTAAGTTTTCGCACTCCTCTGATTTCATCTCTTTTTACTCTCCATTCCAGCCACACTGGCTTCTTGACTGTAAGACCATCTTTACTCATGGCTGACTCCCTCGCTCCCTTCCCCTTTGCTCAGATCTCTCCCTCATGGTGGCCTTATATGGACTGTACCAGTTAATTTGCAATGCACACAGAGCACTCCCACCCCTTCCCCCAACAGACTGTTGGGTTTTTTTTTTCCTATAGTATTTTCCCCCTTTTGGCACATAATTACCAACTTTGTCTCCTGCCTCTTGGATGGAAAACTCCGAGAGAGCAGAGACTTTGTTCACCAGGAATCCCAAATCCCTGGCACATAGTAACAACTTAGTAGATATTTGATAAATAAACCTTATTCCTTAGAATTCCAGAAAACAAATGTTCCTCCAGGGAGAAATATGAAACCTGATTATGCCTTCAAATGTCTTTGTAGAAATGGAGGCCTAGGTTGTGGGAGAGGAAGGGGATAGGTAGAACATAGGCGAGGCCAGAGAGAACAGAATAGGTAAGAAGTGTAATTGTTGAGTAGTGGAACTTTTTTCTCATTTTCTTGCCAAGTAGCTTTCCTTGTTGGGACCACAAGCCATACTTGCACTTCATGTACACACAGTACCAGCACAGACAGTACTGGTGCAAGTAGATCAATGAAGACCAGACAGAGGGAGGATTAAAGCCTGAGGGAAAGGGAATGGAGCCAGAACAGAACAGTGACTGGAAAGTGTATAGCCACTACGGAGTTTGGGCCAGTTAGTAAGAAGAACCAGTTTGTCCCATTAAATATTAAATGCATGCACCATTTCGGTATTATAAATTTCCTAGGGCTGCCACAACAAAGTACAAACTGGACAGCATAAAACAACAGGCGTTTATTCTGAGTTCTTTAGGCTAGCAGTTCAGAATTAAGGTGTTGATAGCACCTTACTCTCTCCTGTCTTTAGTCCTCTTGCCCCTCAGCTTTCTGAGAGCCCCAGACATTCCTTGGCTTTTGGCAGAATAACTCCAATCTCTTGCTTCCGTCTTCTCCTCTCTTCTCCGTGTATCTCATGAAGACACCAGTTGGTGGATTAAGGACCCACTCTATTCCAGTATGATCTCAACTAATTAATCTGCAGTGACCCTGTTGTGACCCATCCTGAGATAACTGGGGGTTAGGACTTGAAAATAATCTTTTTTGGGGGGGGGCACAGTTCAACGTTTAACAGGTAGAAGTGTTTCATTTAATCAACTATAAAAATTTTTCACTTTTATAGGTAGCATGAACTCTTTAACCTTTTCAGGTTCACTGAATTTTAAAACTAATTTTCCATACTACTAAGTTTAAGAAATCAAATGCGTTACCACCTGTTAACATATATCAAATGGTTATCTTTTTGGAAGATGCCAGCATTTGTATGTGAAAGAGTCTTCAAGTGTGGTCTTTCATGACCACCTGTTTAAATTTAAGATTCACTCATCAGGTATTTCAGTAGCGAAATACCTTCCTGATAAAGTATTTTATACTCCTTAAGGTAATTTGACACTTAACAGTTAATTTCATGTTTTTAACAAAAGGACTTCATGTACCTGAATATGAAGACAATATAAAGAAATCCTGGGTGTGGAAAGAGCTATACACTGTTAGAAATATCAGACCATCCTGCCATGGGATACTGGGTGTATATGGCGGGATGCTTTACACTGGAGTCTTTTACTGGATATTGAGAGGAATGGAGCCGTGGACTCTAAAACATAAAGGTAATTCTAACATATTTGAGTATTAATATTATAATCATTATTCATGCTACTCATGAATGCAGGCGCCTGGCTGGCTCATTCAGTACAGCATGCAACTCTTGATCTTGGGGTTGTGAGTTCTAGCCTCATGTTGAGGGTAGAGTTAACTTTAAAAAAAAAAGAAAATTTACTTTTTTTAAACCTCACGAATAGGATCCATTAAGTAATAAAGTGAGTTTTTTGTTTCAAACTTGTTTTATTAGAGAAATAATAAATTCAGTATCTTTAATCTTTATCATTACTATAAGAGGACTAAAGTCTTACTTCTTTGGTATAATATCTTCAAGTTTTCATAAAAATGTTTGAGAAAGTACTTTTACATTAGTGTTATTTTTATTCAAAATCTTCCTCAAAACTGTTTAAGGTTCTGACTCTGATCAGCTCAAGCCAGCCAAGGACTGCACACCTATTGAGTATCCCAAACCTGATGGACAGATCAGTTTTGACCTTTTGTCATCTGTGGCTCTGAGTGGTACTAACCATGAACATGACCAGCCAGCACATTTAACCTTAAAGGACGACAGTATTCCGGTAAATAGAAATCTGTCAATATATGATGGACCGGAGCAGCGATTCTGCCCTGCAGGTCAGTAATGTGATTTCTGTCCATTCCTAAAACACACATACTTGTTTTAACCATGTTGGAAATATGCTTCCATTATTTTAAGAAATGTCTCCTTCCACTGCATGGAAACTGTAAATGACCCCGTACATCCAGCTTCCATTAGAAAACTCATTTTTGTGGTTCTTACTCTAGCAATGCTAAAGTAATAGGGAATTTTTGGTAAGCCTAATGCAGTTGACATTTCTCAAAGCCTTTCCTGGGGTACCTGGGTGGCTCAGTTGGTTAAGTGGCTGACTCTTGATCTCAGCTCAGGTCTTGATCTCCAGGTCATGAATTTAAAAAAAAAAAAAAAAAAAAGCCTTTCCCTTACCCTCAGACCAAGGATTATGGAACACCTAATACCTCTTTCCATGACTTAAATCATTTGTCATGGCTGCTCCTACACACACACACACATTATATATATACTAAAACATTAGGGTATAGCCACATTCAGCTCAAAAAATGGTCCCAGACATTAAATTCATCATGAATACTCTATCCTTTAATGTAAACTTTCAATTAGAATTATAATAGGAACTGGATCTCTAATATGGTAGAACAGTATGCAGATATATGAAAATCAGTATATTCTGGAGGGACTAGAATTAGAATGTAAACTCTGAGGGCAGGGACCCTGACTGTCTTTTGACTTCTTAAATCATTTCTGTCCTTACACTGGTTTGTAAACTCTTCAAGGGGTAAGCATTGGATCCAATTTGTCTTTTTAGTTGTAACACACATATAAAATTGGAACTCAAAAATTGCTAAATGTTGTTCCCTTATTTAGTAAGACTGACTCGGCCAAATAACTGTATACTTTCTGCTTTTATCCATACTTAATTTATACTAATAGCAATAGCACACACCAAGATCTTCATAATATTCTCCATGGGTAAACATTAAGAAAACAAACCTTCAAGGTTTCTGTAGCTACTGTTTCCAGGACTTCAGTTTCTACTTTTGAATCTCAGAAGTTAAAACAGGTACTTCATAATATTATTTATTTTTCCTTATAGGAGTTTATGAATTTGTACCTTTGGAACAAGGTGATGGATTTCGGTTACAGATAAATGCTCAGAACTGCGTGCACTGTAAAACATGTGATATTAAAGATCCAAGTCAGAATATTAACTGGGTGGTACCCGAAGGTGGTGGAGGACCTGCTTACAATGGAATGTAAACTGCAACTGATTTCGTTTGCAGGCACGTTTGATAGTTTCTTTAAAACGTATGGCAAACTAACTTTAAATGCTAAGAAGTCAACAGGTGTCAAAATATTTTACTGCATATTACTGATCAGAATGTTCATAAAATTATCAAAGAAATAAACATTTTATACTTAAACCTGAAATTATGAATATTCCTCCTACATAAAACTTTACAAATGAGGTAGCATCTGCTTACCTCTATAATTCTTCAAAGATTCAGTACCAATAGCAAATACACTACTGGCCTTTAATGTAGATTTGACTTGTCAAATTCAAAACTTCAAATATAAATGTATATTCTATACCAGTTTAGCATCCAGCCCACCACTTTTCTCATGAATAGTTTTACTGGAACACATGATACCCAATGGTTTACATACGGTCTGTGGCTACAACTGCAGAAATGAGCAGTTGTGACAGATGACAATGGTCCACAAAACCTAAAATATTTACTATCTGGCCCTTTGGAGAAAGTGGGTTGACCCCTGAATATTTTGTACATAAGTACAAAACACCAGCAAAAACCAACCACAGAGAAATACATCAAAGAATTGAGGGAAACAGTATACAAACTTAAGCTTTAAACTGTTTATTCAACAAGATGTGTCTTCAGGAGTTTAGAAACAGGTACCGAGTTTAGAATAACAGACACCATTATTCTTTGTGATTAATGCAGAAAGCCATTTAAAAAAAAATCAAACTTCACTGTATTTTGCAACACTGTTTTATTAAGAGTGAACTCTTTTCAGTATTCCTGAAATGTAAACAATGGGAAACTGAAGTATCAAAGGAAACACATCAGGGATCATATATAACTGACAAAAACCTTTAAATTTTCTTACTGCCTTCATATAACAATCAATGCATATTTAAATAAAACTGAATTTCTTACTAGGCAAACATTTTTGCATACGCTGCCTTCTCTTTATCTTTCTGTGCTTTTATCTTTTGTTTGACTTTCAGCAATTCTGCCTGGATAGCTGTAAAATAAATACGTAATAGGGGTTATTTCTCAAAACATCCAAAAAATTAGGATGCCCAACAACTAATGTTTTACATATGATAGTTAATTCTCCCCGTTGATACAACTCTTCTCTGTAAAGTAACTGAGCTCAATTAATAGACTATTTTACTGACAAAGCAATCACACAAACACAAAAACCATGAAACATAACTTTAGAAGATTGTCAATTTGAGAGAAGTCTAACTGAATTGTGTAGATTTGCCTTCTCTCTCCCTGTGAGAGAAGGCAATTAAGTGCCTCCCCTGTTTTACTTTAGCAGTGAGAGACTGAAGATATATTTTAACATCTAGATCTCGTATCACTATTTGTAGCAGGCGTATTTGAAAAAAACAAACTAATTTTTGTCCTAACTTCCCAAAGCTTTCCTAAAATACACATCCAGTAACTAGAATACTTGTATTATGGCCTCATTCAGCTTAAGGAATGGTCCCACACATTAAATTCATCATAAATACTGTATCTTTTACTGCTGTGCTTTCAACTAGAATTAAAGTAATAGGAACCAGATCTCAAATGATATGAGAGAAAAATATTTGGGTATGTGAAAATCAGTATTCTGAAGAGTAACTAGAATGTAAGCTCTTTTGAGAGCAGGGACCTTGACTTGTTCACTGCCATATGATCAGTACCAATAACAGTCATTATGTAGTATCTGTTGAACAAATATCTAAGTGGCAAAGGGTACAATGGTTCATAAAGATACATTCTTAACAGGACAAAATGAACTTTGACCATAAAAATTGCCAACTTACCTTTATCTTCCGGTGCTATCTCCTGAGCTTTCTTAAGATCAGCCTTTAATTGAAAAAAGACATTTAAAAAAATATTAGATACATGATTTATGAAGGTGATTGTCTAAAAATATTAAAGCTTAGAACAAAATTTTACCAATGCTTGATCGTATTCTTTTAATCCTTGCCATCCTTGAGCTCTACGGTATAATGCTTTGGTATTGGATGGGTCTATTTCAAGAGCCTACAAGAAATTATAAAATTATTATTTTTACCTAAATATTATTAAATATATGTACTAAATTTCAATTTATTGCCACTCAACTCCAAATCAACCCTTCACTGCTCTGTGATAATGGAGCTGGATGGACCCTGTAAATTTCTTCTCTCTGCCAGCGGGCACATTACATTTTATCAGTAGAGGGCACCAAAAGGACACAGACGAGAAAAGCTGTTTCTCTTCCAGGTTCCAGTACACTTCTTGCAGGCTCCTGCATTGAGCTTGGTCGAGAGCACACGGCAGCTCACTGCAGGCAACTTACCCAAGCGCTACAGCGGAGTCCCATAAGTATGGTAGCCAGTGAACTTCTCTGCCACCCAGTAAGTCACAGCCATCCCCCCTCCCCAGTGAGATCTGGACATCAGCCTAGGGGCTGTCATGAGGTGCCTCTTCCTTGGGGGCTCCATCCTAGCCTAGGGGGAGTGACTGCTCCATATATATAGCAGATAGATATATCTGCTTTCCCATATTCTTTAGAATTCTCTTTATTAGCCATTCCCTCATTATTCCAATCCCCTCTTACATACTTTTATATTAAACTTTCTCTTTTCAAATTACTGTATAGTTTCTATCTCCTGATTGGGCTCTAAATGATAACAGAAAACTGTTATGAATAAAAAATTTGTTATACTCTTTTACTTAAAACCTACAGGGTTGGGCGCCTGGGTGGCTCAGTCGTTAAGCGTCTGCCTTCAGCTCAGGTCATGATCCCGGGGTCCTGGGATCGAGCCTCACATTGGGCTCCCTGCTCGGCAGAGAGCCTGCTTCTCCCTCTCCCACTCCCCCTGCTTGTGTTCGTTCCCTCTCTGTCAAATAAATAAATAAAATCTTTAAAAAAAAAAACAAAAACCTACAGGGTTTTTTAAGGAGTGTGAGTAAAGTTGAATAGGTCTCTCCTTTAAAATAAACATATTACAAATAATTTTGTTTACTTCACATCTTCTAAAGGTCAATACTAAGATTTTACTGAAAAAGTTGTATTATCTGCCTCTCAAAGGTCAAAAAGAAATCCAGAGTTCGGGCACGTGGCTGGTTCAGTCAGAAGACCATGCGACTCGATCTCAGGGTCATGAGTTCGAGCCCCATGTTGGGTGCGGAGCCTACTTAAAGAAAGAAATCCAGAGTGAAGACCCATCGTTTCCTTGGATAAGTTTTTTCCTCTATTATGTGCTCCCCCCCCTTTTTTTTTAAGATTTTTATTTATTTTCTGATAGACAGTGAGAGAGGGAACACAAGTCTGAGTCTTTTAATTAAAGCACCTAATCTCTATTAGATGCCTAACATGTGCCCAAAACTATGCTAAATGGTTTACATATGTTATATAATCTTTGTAACAATCCTGTGAGGCACGGATTATTTTCATTTAATACAAAGATGTTAAGACTCTAAAATTAGGGCGCCTGGGTGGCTCAGTTGGTTAAGCGACTGCCTTCGGCTCAGGTCATGATCCTGGAGTCCTGGGATCGAGTCCTGCATCGGGCTCCCTGCTCGGCAGGGAGTCTGCTTCTCCCTCTGACCCTGCCCCTCTCATGCTCTCTCTCTCATTCTCTCAAATAAATAAATAAAATCTTTAAAAAAAAAAACAAAAAAAACTCTAAAATTAGGACTTAACCAAGATCACAAAGTTAGTGACAGAAGTCTAACAAAAACACCAAGTCTGACTAGCTCTGCAACTCATATTCCAATGCCCTGCACACAAAAGGTGCTCAATATGTTCAATGAATAAATGATACATGTGCTCTGAGGAAAAAAGGAAAGTATCTTCACAGATACTAAGTTACATAATGTCATCAGCTAAATAAATGGATTAACAGAAGAACTGAAGGTCCAAAATATTTAGAGATAAAATGACTTTTAAGTTATGCTTCATCAAGTCTCATTTGGTCCTCTGTAATAAAATATATTACTGTACATAAAATTGTTTTTCAAGTTGAAAAATCATAATCCCACTCCTTCAAAAAGTCTGATGTCAAAGAGACTTACCTCCAAACAACTGTCGATTGCTCCCTGCCAATTTGACATCTTCAGTTTACAAGCACCAATATTCAGCACACAGCTTAAAGCTATAGGTTGCAGCTTCAATCTATCTGCCTTCTCAATAACAGCCTTTGAACCTTCCACATATCTGGAGAATACATTAATAAAGGTAGCATATAATGCCACACACAACTTACTCTGCTCCTTCAACTATGGCAAAAAGTGTTAGGTCATTTCTGATATAAAAAGCTCATCAAATGCTAATATTAATATTCTTAATGATCACAATCTTATTTTCCTTTAGAAGATTTTTATTTGTTCCAACTTTTTTCCCCAAAGTGTTCAAAGAAACCAATTTAACAGGATTCCTCAAATCTAAAGATAATTATGCACTACTAACACTTCCCAATTTTTAAAGCTCAGGTCTCCATTATGTATTTTCCAACATTAAGTATGTTTGGGCCAAGGTTGTCACCGTGGGAGAGAGAACAGAATGAGGCAAGGTGAAGAACCTTTGCAGTGTTGATTTTGAACTGTATTTGAATACAGTTCCTGGCTCTGCCCACGGAAAAGGGCCCAGAAACAATGGGCACACCTGGCCCTCAGAATATGGTTTCTAAAATCGATAGATAAAAAGAACCAAGAACCCAGAACCCAGAACCCAGAACCAAGAACCCAATAAAAAGAACCAAGAACCAGGGCTCCTTGGAGAAACTGCTAATACCAGATCTGGAAACAGTTAAGTAAAAGATGAAACTGAAACACCTTGTACCAGAAAGCAAGTGCTCACAGACTAATAGGAACATGTCCAAAGGATACAGGAAAAGGGGGCTTCCACTGGACAAATCTGGAACCCTTTGAGCATCAAAAAGAATGATAGTATAATAGGTTGAACCTAAAAAAAATCCCAAGTATATAATACTAAAAAGGGCTGGGGAGAAGGAAGAGGCTCTTGTAAACATTAGAATGCAAGAAAATAACTGCAGAATGAAAAAATTAGAACATCAGTTCTGTGACCAGTATAGTAATTGATTCAGGGAAGGATCTTCAATGATGCAAAAACCCACTGAATGAAAGAAAGGTTAGGAACTGGATATTCACACAATCTCACAGGATCACCTCACAAAGTACTTATTTACGAAAGGGAAAAGGTAGCTTTATGACACAAGCATTTGGCTGACACCACTTTAACCAAGTGCCAAAACTCAAAATAGGTCAAACTGACGTGTGCCTTCAGGATGTGATATCAAAGGAAATATTCACCACCGATTTAAGTCCTCTTACCAAAATATTGAACCTCAAACTAATCTTGAGGAAGTAATCAAATAAATACAGATGGTATTCAATAAGACAACTGACTTAAGACTCCACAAGATACAAATGACTACAAAAACCTAGTGCAGAGTAGGGACTACTAAAGATAAGAGACTAAAGACATAAAACCAAATGATACAGTGGACTCTGGACTAAAAAAAGAAAATTGAAGTAATTGTGGAAATTTGAACATGGATTACATATTAGATAATATTGTGTATCAAGGTTACGTAGAAGCACGTTTTCGTTTCTTAGGAATTACCTGCTCAACTATTTAGGGGTAAAGTGTCATGGTATCTGTAACTTCCTTTCAAAATGATTCTACAAAAACAAATATAGTAAGAGTTAAAAATAGTGTAAAGAAATAAAGGTACAGGTGTATTCATATACTATTCTTTCAACTTTCCTGTATTTTGAAATTTTTCAAAGTAAGAAGCTGGAGGAAACAAAAGATGTGAAACTATTTCAACACAGCTGGTTATTCTGCAAAGTAATTTTGCCAAAAAGACAATAAACAACTCTGAATTTCAGTTTATAATTCAATCTACAAACTCTTAGAATTAATTAATTAAAAATACTTTATTACCTTAAAACTTTTGCATATTTTTTAATGGCCATCTCCCAGTTCTGAGATTTGAAAAAAGTATTTCCAATATTTTTTACATCTTCTGTTATTAGCAAAATTTTATTTACCTGTATTAAAAAATACAAATATGTTGCATTTTAGTAATTAATGCTAGGTTCTATCACTAAGACAGATTGATATGAGTAATTCAAAATTTTAGTACTATTTTTAATAATTAAAATTTGACTAATCTGAAAGTACTCACATCTTTTAAATCTATATCTGCATCCTCAGGGAAGTCTGGATGACTGTCACCAGAGCCATCTTTTGGGAATATGCCCCAATCATCCCCTTCCTTCAATTCTCCGCATTCTGCAATAACGCACAACTGTAAAAATAATCCTAAATTGTAGAGGTCTACTACCATATTAATGAGATTAAAAACAAGAAATCTGGGTTTAAAAGCTATACAGCTGTCAGTCATGTGCAACACTGTCCAAGTCACTTCTCAAATGACAGATTGACAGAAGTCTCCTCTATCTGCTCTAATTACAATAATGCCCTTTATATACATTCCCAGTAATACCATGACACTATTTTAGGAAAGTGTTTTACTGCTATTCAGCAGCTCAGTATACGAAGAATATGTTGAAAATACTATCATTCTCTATGTAATTTTCTTTAGGTGAGGCATGTCCTTTCAATTCCACTACTGTTTCGGGGGTATAGCTCAGTGGTAGAGCATTTGACTGCAATTCCACTACTGTTTCTTTCATACAATGGTGACAGCCTACTTCCTGCAGGTATTTCAGTTTCCAATTCCCAATCACAGCCCTGCCAATTAGGTTAGGTAGTTTTGTGGCCACTGTGATTTCACAGACATTTAGAACACAAGGCTCTTTAGAGTTACATAATCTAGTCTAAACCCTAAAGAAATTTATATAAGATGAAGAAACATGCCCAGAAAATTTAAATAACCAGATCAAGGCCAAACCACCAGTTAAACAGCAGAGTCTCAACAGGATTCTTGGTTTCCTATCCTCTTCCTACTATGACTAGTGTACATACTGATTCAAACTTTTGCAGGTATAGAAGAGTTAAGAAACCTACAAAAAAAATCACCAAAATTGAAGTGGAAATAATAAAAATCTCTTTTTAAATTACCCTGATGTTATCCTTCCCACTGTAGAAAAGTTTCAAGAAAAAGTGGCAGGTCTAGGCTTTTATGCCAAAAGTCATCTTAACATTTTCCCAGTTAATAATCATCTGATCCTTTTACTTACATCTCTTTAAGACAGTAATTAAGATAACAAGTGTATTTCACTGTAACTTTTTACTTACTTTGGCAGGTTTTTCACCTTTCACTTCTACATTTTCCAGTATCCTTGCCACACCCATTCCTTTAACTACTTGGCCAAATACCACATGTTTCCCATCCAAGTGAGGAGTCGGGACTGTTGTGATAAAGAACTGAGAACCATTTGTATTGCAGCCTGCATTTGCCATGCTCAATAAACCTTCCTGATCATGCTGTAGAAATACAAATCAGTAAAAGAAAACGAAGGTTAGAGGTCCTAGTGTGAACTGTTCTTTTACTGACCATTCACAGAAAACTAGGGCAGGCTGTAATATCATTTAGAGCAAACAATGTAGTGTTATTTTGTATAAATTGCAACCTTTAATTCACAAACATGGGGTACTTAATCACCTTTTAGGCTTTTAAAAAAACCTTATGAAACCAAATAAAATAACAATGTAGATTCCTAAATTGGCCATTTTTAGAACAGGCTTATATCTCAACTTTAAGACAAAGACGCTGCATTAAGGAAATCTAATGATTACACTTTTGTCCTTTTTTATAATGAATGTTCTCTTTTCTGAGAAGAACTCAATAATCTTCCCATTTTTAGGGGCCTACGCTATGATTCTTCCTTTACACATCAATAAACTGGGAACAGTGATGGGATATTCAATTTAGACAGGACATTCCTTAGGTACTTCCCTAACCTCAAAGGAATCCAAACATGGCTTTCATCCCAGGTGAATCGTCAGAGAACCATTCTTCAGGGAATGACCTAAAGAAACTGCTGCATACATCTTGAAATCAAATTTCTACTTGGCATCAACCTGTTCAAAAGTGCTGTGAAACCAGATTTCTTCATCTTTCCACTTTATCCTTAGGCTTTCTAAATTATTATTCATCATTGGGCCATGCATTGTACTCTCATGTTAGTCTTCCCACTGAAAATGTCTTTTACCCCTGCAACCCAAAAAATTCAGCTTTCAGGGCTACCAAGTTTGCAGAAGGCAAAAACTATGTCCTTTCTTTTGATCAAACAATCACATAATCTTAGTTTTCATCCTTCAGAGGTAGCTTCCCTTTCTCCTTTCCAAAAGTGTGGTGCTTTTCCCATAATAACAAATAGAATATTAACTTTATTTTCTCAGCCTCCTATTGCCTTTGTCTTTACTTACTTATATCCCTCATTCAAACTGGAATCTATGTTTTAGTTCCTGTCTAACCAAGTCTTGGCCACCCTGCAAGGCCCAGCTTAAGTACCCATTCCTCTTCAATATCTTCCCTCATAATTTGGAATATATAAATCATCTCTTTCTCCTATAATATATACTGAAAGTCTCAATCAATTTAGCATTTATTTGCCCATTATTATATTATTCTCCTGTTGTCCCATGTGTTTTAATCTTGTCTTCCCCGTAAATATCATAAATTCCTTGTTATCAAGGCTATTCATTTTTATAAACTTGGTGCCAGTGACAGTACTAAATACCTAACAGCTGCAGCCAATAAATACTGTTTAAAAGACTGATGACATTTTCTTTTCAAATTATCCTAATTACCTTGCTCATATTCCTCATTTCCAAAGATAGTACTCTACTTTTGTACTTACATGTCCATTCTTACAACTTGAATGATGCAATATACCCGATTACATCTTGGGACAATGAAGGTAAGAAGGCGCAGGCACCACTAATGTCCT